>NC_059160.1:65305476-65916896 GCF_019923935.1 Bubalus bubalis
CCAGGCTTCCCTGTCTTAACTATTTCCCTGAGTTTGCTCAAACTCATGTCCATTGAGTCAGTGATGCCATCCAACCAGCTCATCCTGTTGCCCCATTCTTCTCTTGTCTTCAGTCTTTTCCAACATCAAAGTCTTTTCCAATGAGTCAGCTCGTCACATCAGGTGGCCAAAGTATTGGAGCTTCAACTTTAGCATCAGTGCTTCCAATGAATATTCAGGGTTGATTTCCTTTGGGATTGACTGATTTCATATCCTTGCTGTCCAAGGGACCCTCAAGAGTCTTCTCCAGCACTACAATCTGAAAGCATCAATTCTTTGGTGCTCTTTTATGGTCCAACTCTCACATCTGTACATGACTACTGGAAAAAAATGAAAGCTTTGACTATATGGACCTTTCTTGGCAAAGTGATATTGTCTGTTTTTTAATGTGCTGTCTAGGTTTGTCATAGTGTGGTACAGAAATAATTACAAGAGCGATATGGCAGTTGCTGTGACTGAGGTGTGAAAGAGATGTCATGGGGCTCCAGAGTAGGAAAGTCCAGGAAGCATGCTATGTAGTAGAAGGGGTGCAGGCAGTGAAGTTAATGGACTAGTGTTTGAATACTGACTGGGTTCCTTCATAACATTGAGAGTCTATTTCCCTCTTTGTAAAATGAATATTAAAATGCCCATAATTTGGGGGTCGATAAGATTACTAAAGTGTGCTTAATGTGCCTTAAAAAGTCCTTGGGGACAGGATAGATTTTTTTCAATAAGCAGCAGCTGTTACCTTCATCATCATCCTTGCGATTAACGTTACTGGTGGTTTTATAGAGGAGAGTCTTCATAAGCAGACTTTGTTGTATACATAGGATCTGGACATTCAGCACTTGGATGTAAGGTCATTTTGGATGGAGGGATTAGGTGGGTAAAAGCAGTTGAGGAAAAATATGGAGAGTGTATGTGGACAGAGAGCATCTCAAATGAAAGCTGAGGCTTAATGATGAATTCTGCTTCTTTTATTTCTGATTTTTGCCCCAATCTATTTTAAGAATATAGTTGACTGTAGAAAAAAATCAAGCCAGAATGCTTTCATTCACCATCCTGATTCCAATCTATGTTACGTTCCACTACTTTTCACAAAGCCGACATCATTATTGGTTCAATTTTTCTTTCCTTTGAAATATCTTCTGTCCAAATTCTATCTATCCTACTAAGTTCGTTGTGAATCACCAAGTCTTTGATAATTCTCCCAGGAAAATTAACCTATTTCTTCTTTGATTCCCATTGCACTGTAGCTGTCCTCAGTGACCTCATACTTATTCAGTACTGTGTCAGGCCCCATGCTAGGTGTTGGGTAATCCCACCTGGAAAAATTCGCTAACCTCAAAAGTCTTACAGCCTAATGAGCATCACAAACAAGTGAACAGATAACCACAACACAGAAAGATACAAAGGGGTAGAGAAAAGCGCCTTGGGATCACTTGGGAAAGGTGCTAAACTCAGTTAAGGACAGCCTCCTAGAGGAAGTGTTGACTAACTGGAGACCTGAATGGTGAGTGTTAACCAGTCCAGATCAGGTGAAGGGCAGTGCACAGAGAGAAGTTACTCTAAGCAGAAGAGAAGAGCAAAATCAGAAGAATGCATGCCCCTAGCACAGCATCTTCCATATATTAAGCATTCAGTAGACATTTGTTGAATGAATAGGTTCTTAGGGAAAGGAGCAAAAGCTGGGAGCTAGCTGTCAGATGGCAACTTTTCCTTTGATATAAGGAGGTGGTTGCTGAAAGAATGGAAAGAGGGTAGACAGGGAATAAAAGAAACTTACGATTAACTTCACTTCACAGAATCTGGCAGGCACATAACCAAAGTGAATTCATAGCTTTCCATAAAGCTTGCTCTAGAAGGAGTGATGAATAAATGAATACCGTATTCATTTTTAAACATTATTTTGTGGCCCATTACCAGCTAAACATAATTCCTATGTAAAAAAAAAAGGAATAAAACTTATCTTTTGGATCTAGTTTTGGATATCTTAGGGCTACTTTTGTAAAACTGTTAGAAAAAAAAGGAAGAGAGGGAGGAAGATAGATAATGTTAAAGCTAGAGGGGGAGCTAACTTAAGATATTTTAGGAAAGTAAAAAGTTAGAAAGAAGAAAGTTCCCTGCCATACGTGCAAATACAAGCAAAATAGCAAAATTCTACTTACTTTAAGATATATACCCTTAGGATTGAAAAAACACCAGTTCTCAGATAATAAAGCTGTCCTGAATATACAATGCTAATCATTTAATGTACTTGTTTCAAGTTACTGGATAAATTAATATTTTAGAGCAGGTAGAAATTCATTAAAATAACACTATCTGCCTATTTTATGGATTCCTTGTATCTGAAAAAAGGTAAAATATAGAAATGATGCATTTAGGAACATTTGTGGGGGGAAATGCAGTAAAAAGAGTTTCTGTTAGTATAAAACAAGGACAGTAACAGAGAAAAATCAATCTAATACCTTTGACAAGATGTCTAGCTATATTTTTCACGCTCTCAAGGACTATAAACCATCAAAACAATTTCATTATGCCCTTAGGAGCCACTGGCATTCTGACCATAATGCTGATAATACCTGAAGTCAAAGCAAATTAGAATATCAAAGTTAATTTTCCATCAAATAACATGAAGAATATTATTGTTTCTTAAAGAGAATAGAAAGCCTATGACATGACTTCTACTGAGTCACAGGGAGGGAAGGATTTTTGGAACCCCTGTTTCCAGTGTTCCTTTGAGTCAGACATAGCAGGAACGACTGAATAACCATTTGCAGGGCTTACAAATATAGTTGAAATAGCATTACCTAAATTCTGAAGAAGTCACCCTTTTATGTATTGTTCACCAGTGGAAAGAGTTCTCATTTAAATTTGCATATAGTACTTTGTCAGTCTCTTCTTTATTTTCTGTGCAAAATTCACACCCTTTATCAATTTATTTTTATTTTTATAAGGTTATGTGTCTTAAATTTTTTTTCATTTATTTATTTTTGGCTGTGCTGGGTCTTCAATGATGTGTGCGGTCTTTCTCTAATTGCGGCGAGCCAAGGCTACTCTTCACCGTGGTACTCAGGCTTTTCATCGTGGTGGTTTCTCTTGTTGCAGAGCATGGGCTGTACGTATTTGGGCTCAGTAGTTGTGGCTCATGGGCTTGGCTGCCCCATGCCATGTGGGATCTTCCCACACCAGGGATCAAAGCCATGTCCCCTGCATTGGCAGGTGGATTCTTAACCACCAGGGAAGTCCCTACCTTGATTATTTTTTAATAAAATGAATGTTTCTGTATGTATGAATTTCCAGAATCATCACTTTGTACAGCTGAATAATACTCTCAGTGCCCACAAGATACAAATGGAGAAGGCAAAGTCTATTCAGGTTTGGGGCTTTTCCAGGTATTTGCTATGGAAGAAAATGGAACAGGTTGTTGAGGATGTTGGCAAGAAACCAGATAAAGTGAGGGAATATGGATTCTCAGTTGAATTTAGAAGAATGTACATTTAAGAGAAAGTCAATACAAGACAAGAAAAGGGGAGTTAGGGTCTGGAGGATTCTATGAAGTCAAATAACTGAGAGGTAGATGTTGGGAAAGATTGAAGGCAGGAGGAGAAGGGGACGACAGAGGATGAGATGGTTGGATGGCATCACCGACTCAGTGGGCATGAGTTTAAGTAAACTCCAGGAGTTGGTGATGGACAGGGAGGCCTGGTGTGCTGCAGTCCATGGGGTCGCAAAGAGTTGGACATGACTGAGTGGCTGTACTGAACTGAAGAGCTAGAAGAATGCAAGGTTTCAGTGTGAGATGTTTGGGTTGAAGATTTCAGAGGAAGACTTATATAGTTGTATTCTCATGCTGTATAACAAATTAGTCACAAACAGTGACTTAAAGCAACACACATTTATTATTTTACAATTTCTGTGGGTTAGAAGTCTGGGCATGGCTTAGTTAGGTCCATTCCTCAAGGTCCCACAAAGCTGTAATGAAGGTGTCAGCTGGACTGCCTTTTCATCTGGAGGCATGACTGGGGAAGAAAACACTTCCAAGCTCACTCAGGTTCTTGGTAGAATTCATTTCTTTGAAGTTGTGGAACCAAAGGTCCAGGTTGGTGGTGGCTGTCAGTGGGAGGCCATCTTCAGTTCCTAGAGGCAGCCTATGGTTCCTAGAGATGCTTGCCATGTAGGATTTCCACCATGGCAGCTTATTTTATCAATAATTTGGATAATTTCTGAATTGAGTCTGCCAGCAAGGAGGAGTCTAACTTATTATAATCAATGGAGTAGCATCCCATCACCTTTGGCATGTTCTGTTGATTAGAAGCATGATCCACTCTAAAAAGGGAGGAGATTACACAAAGGCAGGCACCCAGATGGGAATCATGGAGGAATCATGGGGGCCATCTGTCTGCCACAATATATAACACCGAAAGAGAACTAATTGCTTTGCCCTTGTGCAGAGGCAAGAAATGATTGATCTTTTTGGACTGGAGTATCATTGGAACTGTTAATACATGAGAATGGGCAGGATTTCCAGAAATAGAGAATGGGGAGAGCTGAAGAATAAATAGGGGGAAGGAGAACTTGTGATTTGAAAGTCTGTTAGAAATTAGTGCTGCTGTGGGGGGGAGTTATTCTAATTAATTTTTGTTGAAAAGGAGTGTACGGGGAGGGAAGAGGGAGGAGGGCTCAGGATGGGGAATAGATGTATACCTGTGGCGGATTCATTTTGGTATATGGCAAAACCAATACAATATTGTAAAGTTAAAAAAAAAAAAAAAGAAATGGAGTATAAACTCCTAAGTCCTTAACCTTATATCTGACTTGCTATTTTAGGAAAGTTCCATTGTTAAAAAAGCATAGGTGTTTATGTGTGAAGTTTTCTCTTCTTTTACTTATAAGAGTATTTAGAAAATTTGATTTGAATTGAACATAAAATGTTTATTTTTATAATTATGTTTTTAACTGTATAGTAAAATAAATGCATAGTAATATGGCAAATTTGTAGAACCTAACTCTGTAAACTTTGGATTTTATGGTTGAAATGAGTGTTGTAGATTTGAGAGAAACACATAAGAGGTTTGAAATGCAGGTTCTCTGTCATAACATTTTTTTATTCCCAAAGGCTGAAATCTCAAATCTATTTACAAGCTATATGCGACAAAGAACAACTGTCTTTTATAAAAGTGGGCCACTTAATTGTTAGCTATCCTTTTTTATGCAGAGTAATAAATTGCAACTTTGCAGGTGGAACCTAAAAAAAAAGAGCTTTAATTCATGTTAATATTTTTATTAAGTTTTAAATCTGATAAAACTTTTCAGAGTTTATTCTGCTGATTCCCTCTGTTATACTTCTAGACCATAATTTCTCTACTCTCAGGTACAATCCTTGTTCCTCCTAAAATGAGAGGAGACACTGAATCGTGGCTAAGGCAATGACTCTGGTCAGACCTTCTGACCTCTTACTAGTTGGGTGACTCTGAGAAAGATACTTAAACTCTCTGGGCCTCAGGCTCCTTATCTCTAAAATGGTTTGTTGTGAATATAAAATGTGATAATAAGCATTAACAGAACATGCAAACATGCATGCTTAGTCACTCAGTCATGTCCCACTCTTTGCAAAACCATGGATTGTAGCCCACAGGTTTCTCTGTCCATGGAATTCTCCAGGCAAGAATACTGGAGTGGATGGCCATTCCCTTCTCCAGGTGATCTTCCTGACCCAGGGATTGAACCCAGGTCTCATGCATTGCTGGTGTATTCTTTACTGGCTGAGCCACCAGGGGAGCTCATTAACAGAGCTGGGTATATAATTAATGTTAACTCTTATAGTCATAACTTCAGAATTAATTATTCTTTGCCCTTTTACTTGCCATCTATGAGTTTTCTGATCATTTCCCTTTATGGAGTGAAAAATCTTGGCACTCTGGTTCTTAGGCCCTCACACTTGAACCAAACTGCATCACTGGCTTTCCTGAGTCTTTGGCTTGCAGGTAGCAGATTGTGGAATTCTCAGCCTCCATAACTGTGTGAACCAAGTGCTCACAATATAACTAATCTCAAATCTCTCTATAAAATCCATAATATCATATATAATATATATTACATTGTAATATTTAAAAGTATTATATATCCATATTACATATCTCTATCTGTCTAAATTCTTTTGGTTTTGTTTCTCTGAAGAAACCTGCTACCTAATATATGCTGCTGATTTGAAAACTATGTTCCTAGATTTTATACACACCCTCCTTGCAATTAGTTACAGTCATCCAAAACTAATCAATTGTTAGGGTCTTTAAATTGCTCCATACCTCCTCTCTATTTATTATCTTAACTTCTCTTTGTTTGAGCAATAAGCTGGAAATTTGATTATCTCAAATAATGAGACTTACAGCCTGGAATCCAATGCTCAGAAAAAGTAACAGGCTTTTCATGCTTTTCCTTATGATTCCTAAATCTCTATTTAGACTCAATGGAAATGCCAGAGACACTTGGAAATTTGTCTCTTAAAATCTTTAATAATAATTAACTTTATTCAGAAAAATCATTCACTAAGCCCCACTTTATTCCCTCGGAGAAGGCAATGGCAACCCATTCCAGTACTCTTGCCTGGAAGATCCCGTGGATGGAGGGGCCTGGTAGGCTGCAGTCCATGGGGTCGCTAGGAGTCCGACACGACTGAGCGACTTCACTTTCACTTTTCACATTCATGCATTGGAGAAGGAAATGGCAACCCACTCCAGTGTTCTTGCCTGGAGAATCCCAGGGACGGGGAGCCTGGTGGGCTGCCGTCTATGGGGTCGCACAGAGTCGGATACGACTGAAGCGACTTAGCAGCACTTTATTCCCTAGGTTGGATAATGAAATATTAAGTTATTTCCTGTTAGTCATATAGCAAACTGGGCCACATATGCCTGTTTCAGCTATACCAGCTTAATTCTGCAGGGTCAAGTAGTTCTGAATGAAATTGAATAAATATGGAATATTCAGACACCATGGCTTGTATTTAAATCATAGAACTTACAATTTACATGGATTTGAGACATCGTTTATAAAAAATAACATAGCAGGAAGGCTTTCTCTTTCGATACTCTCAAAGTTAATATTTTAGAATCTCATGATATAGGGCTGACTAGTTTCTGAAAAGAAAAGAAAGAATAAACCTGTAATAGTAATTTATCATTCTTGACATTTTCCTTTCAGTTTAATTACCGCTGCGCACCAGAACTGACACTTAATAAAAGTAAGAAGCATTTTAAAATCCCCGTAGATAATCTCCACCTGTAGGAGAGCTAGGAGGCTGCAGGATGCACCTGACCACACCCATCATTTTATTTTGTCGCTGAATTTTAAAGTACATCATTACAAAGCTTTAAAGAGAATGGGACTTGGGGAACAGTAATGTGCCGATAGCCACTAAGACATCTGCTTCAGAGACTCCACCGTGTCTTTAATTTTTTAAAGATATTTTTTATCTTGTTCTCTTCTCTTCTCATTAGGGGAATGTGGAACCCTGTGGCCAAAATTCAGAGGGAAGCTTCACTGTTCCCTAGTGGCTCATCTAATTTCAAATATCCTGAAAAACTCAATTTTTTTATCTCTTTTTGCCTGACTATAAAAATGAGCCCAGAGGATGGATCTTTTCCAGAGGGCAGAAGCCATAGTCCAAAACAATGTAGTGTGATGGGAGCTGGAGAGTTTCTGGCCCCAGAATTTTCCCCTGTCACCTCTCCTCATGCCCTAATTTCATTTCTTCTGAACATTAATTTTTTTTTGGGCATTCAGAGTCTCCTATTAAAAGTTCTCTATTGAAGAATCATTAGCTAGTCTGACAGCAAGGCCCTTAGGGTATAGAACAAGGACAGGAAGAGAGGAGAATCTCCAAGTAGATGATTAAGAAAGATAATGAACCTTTATTTATTTAACTCCCTATTATATGGCAGGCTACTCGCTGGAACTTTCTCAAATATTTTCTTATACAAATCTTCCAGCAATCCTGTGACTCAGATACAGATGCGGAAACCAGCTCAGGGAGGTAGAGTGATGTTCCCAAGGTCACACAGATCATTAAAATAAATAGAAGTGACCAGAGATTTGCATAATCAAGATATCTCACCTGCTCATGGAGTAATACTAAGGACTATTTAACATGGTAAACCATTCCTAGATTCTGCCAATGACTGGCAATAGTAACAGAGCCTTCAAAGACCTGGAGCCTAATGGGCACTTGAATGTTTGTTTTATGAGATGGTAATGATCTCAACTGGGTTTCTGCTAACAAAAAGTTCAAGTCTCCTGAAATGGAACACTGTATTATAGATTAAATAACCTTAGAAAGATAATAAGAAATATTCTTCAAGTATAAGAGGTATAAGCATAATTTACAAATTTATCACCAGAAACAACTACATCAAAACCTATGAGTTTGCAACAAAGGATGTGGGTTAGATGGTGGTGAGAAAATGACACTCAGGAGAAAGAAATCAATTTCCATTAGTCAAATTTCATGGATTAAACGAATGAGCATGCTAGATAAAAAGTAAAAGTTAATGGAATTTTGAAGCAATTCAATAACTATTTAGAGACACTCTAGCTACCTAGTGGCAAAACAGGCATAAGGTTTTGGGGGAAAATAATCAAAAGCATAATTATATTAGAACTGAAGATTGTTGATGTCATGGAATTAAGTATCAATTAAACAATGAAAAATATTTAGTGAGCTCTAGTTAAATGCCCAATGTCCCAGTTCTCTTTGGCAACCACCCCCCTTCAAAAGAAATATCAAGAGACATAAGCATGCAATGCCCTGGATGACTGGATGTTGTATGGGATGAAGGCAGAGAGAAGCGGTCCCTGTCCCCATGCCAGGAGTTCACAATTGGTTGTGTGACAGGTGCATGTACTTATATCTTTAGCATCAAGCAGAGCATAGAAACTGTTTTGAGTTTTAGCCCTTGTGCCCTTGTGCCTTGTGAGCAGAGAAGTTAACATTCACTGGTACCGTTAGTTGCAGTATTTGGAGGACAGATTAGAGTGGAAGATACGACCCCTGTCCCAGATTACCTACAGACTGGCTGGGACAGAGCTAACACACTGGGACATTGATTTTGACTTATTCTGCCTGTGGGGAGACTGCCTCAATCTAAAGCAAGACAACTCAGTTCATGCTCTTTCCTACTTCTCCCTGTGTCTTAAAGTTCTTCCAACATTACAGTATCTACTTCAACTTTAAGGACGAAAGGCTGAGATAATTTGTTGGGGATCATCATCATTTGGACTCCTCTTTAAAGTCATGGTGGTTGTTGAATTTACACGAGATGTTTAAAGTTTCCTTGGACAAAACCAGCTGTGACTGATCAGAAGTAGAAGATAATGTAAGAATGCTTACAGAAAATAAGACAAAACAATTCTTCCCCCAAACTCACACAGACTCATTGGCTAACAGCATACAGTACAATGCTTCTGACCCTTCACCAGCTAAGCTATGAGTGAGTGGTTTCCCTGGTTGTGATGCTATAATGGGAGCCATCTGCATTCTCTTTCTTTCCTCTGCATATTCTTAGCAGTAGGCCTAGTCCAGATATGTGAGCTGGCGAAAAATCTGGCCAGCAAATTGCAAGAAGAAGCATGAGGCCACCAGTCTGTACTTGGTTTTAGATGCTTAGTCACTCAGTAAATGTCTGCTGAGTGCCTACCATGTGGCAGGCAGTTATGGGCGTGAGAGACACCTCTGTGAGAAGACAGGCAAAGCTGCTGCCCTCGTGGAATTTGCTGTGGGATGGGGAAAGAGGGGGAATGGTAGCAAGAGGCAAGTGACGTTGTGTTGTATCAAATGTATGACAGGGGCTTGTTGAGGGAAATAGATGCAGAGATGTGAGACATCTAACCCCAAAGTGGTATCCCAGCTGTGTCCTAAAGAGCAAGTAGGAGTTAACCAAGCAGAGTGCAGGAATGAGGTAGAAGGAGTGCTCGAGGCAGGGGAGCAACATTTTGAAATAAAGAGGTCAGAGAGAGCACAGCTTGATGGAGAGACAGAGTCCTAAGAAGGGGGTCAGAGGAGGTGAGGCTGGAGAGGTAAATGGGTCCAGATCCTGAAGGGCTTAATTTTTTCATTGACACCTTCTAGACCTCAACTCAGGGAGGTGGGCATTCAGTAGCTGTTTTCTGTTCTGTGATGGCTATCTCATGATGCCACTCCACTTTGCTGCTCTGACACAGCTTGAGAATGAAGGTCCCTAGGCTGTATTTCCTATAATCTAAATAAGGGAGCCATTTTTAATCAGCTTGAAATTTGGATTGAGAGGGGTATGGGAGTATATGAATTGAGGGTGTTTTTTTTTGTGCCTGTTTCAATATAGTGATCAGAATAATTATTTATGCTTTTGAGGAGTTATGAGTTCTCAGGTCCTGAGTTTGGAAATTTTCTTTAAGGGCGGGTTCCTGGCATAACTTTTCAGAGAACTAAGAGGGTTGGTAGAGGCTGTGTTATGGTTTCCCACTGCAAGTGATTTCTTAAGGCCCATTTTTTGGCTATTTCATGCATGTGAGATCATAGAGGCTCCAGGTATATTTTCAGACTGACCTGGGTACATTGGTGCTCTGTGAGATAATTTTTTTTTTTCATAGCCTTGGGGATGTGTGTCTTGGGGGAGGAGGAAGTCATTAGGAGACTCTTCACTTGCTGGGAAGCAATGTGGGTGTGGTGATCTTATACGGATTCTGCTGTGCAGAGGGCAAAGCTCGGTTGTCACCTTGATATTTAAGGTAATGAAAAACTATTGATTCAGTTTATTCAATTGGTTTGCAGATGTCTTTTATGAGGAGAAGTAACTTTTCTTGACTGGGCATAAGATTGACCCTACTGTTGGATTAAAAGCATCTTTATGCAAAGTGAATGGCCAGCTGCACATTTCCAAACTTCTCTTGCACCTATGGGGACCATGGCATGAATATTGGCCCATGATGCATAAACTGAAGTATGAGATTTTTGGAAACACTGTTGTTTTCCTACTATAGATGCTATGATTTCTGGCTTTTCCATTCTGTCCTTCATGCCTGGAATACAGACTTGATATTTGGACACCAGAGAGAATGAGGAAAAGGCCAGGAGACTCACAGAGACCTGGGTTCTGAAATCTGAACTGCTGAACTAGGGACAGCAGTTGCTACTCTCATACTTGCTATTGATGATAACCGACCTCTGTGTGTGTAAATCACTGCAGACAGATCTCTTGACTTGCAGACAAACCCAATTCTTAACTGACATGGATGCCTTCAGGGATGATGGTGACATCTGGCAGAGGATACTTCTTGGGCATAGAAGACCCAGAGCATTCCTCCAGGACAGGACTCTGAAGAGGCCTGCTGACCTTGAATGCTTTTGGAGAACATACGGGAACAGAGAGAGAACGGTACACAGGCTTACTGTCATAGTTGTCCATATGCCAAGATAAGCCTCAGGCATTGTCTCTTAATCTGATGTAAACCTGGATGTATGTCCCTCTGAGGACTAATTTTGCTTGAATTATGGTTACTCATTCAGATCTATTTGGAGAAGGCAATGGCAACCCACTCCAGTACTCTTTGCCTGGAAAATCCCATGGATGGAGGAGCCTGGTAGGCTGCAGCCCATGGGGTTGCGAAGAGTCAGACACGACTGAGCGACTTCACTTTAACTTTTCACTTTCATGCATTGGAGAAGGAAATGGTAACCCACTCCAGTGTTCTTGCCTGAAGAATCCCAGGGACGGGGGAGCCTGGTGGGCTGGGTCGCACAGAGTTGAACACAACTGAAGTGACTTAGAAGCAGCAGCAGCATTCATGTCTATTACATAGTGATATTGTGTCCTACAGACCTTACCTGGCCTTGCTCTTTTTCTTGTTATAAGGGACCAGATGGGAGAAGAGGGAGACTGAATAAACCCATGCCTTTGTTAATTAATTAATTAATTATTTAAATAGCAATTCAGTGCTTACTATGGTCCAGGCACTGTGGGTTTTTTTTTTTTTCAATATCTTATTATTTATTTATTTATCACCTGCTCTGGGTCTTTGCTGCTGTGTGCAGGCTTTCTCTAGTTGCAGTGAGTGGAGACTCTAAGGTGCTTGAGCTCAGTAGTGGTGGTGCATGGGATTTGTTGCTCTGTGGCATATGTGATCTTCCCAGACCAGGGATCAAACTGGTGTCCCCTGTATTGCAAGGTGGATTCTTAATCACTGGACCACCAGGGAAGCCCCAGGGACTGTGTTAAGAGTTGATGGTATGATGATGAACACAACAGGCATTGCCTCTGTCTTACTGCATAGATTCAGGACAACATTTTGCTGTATTAAGTGCCTGCAAAGGCTGAGGTTCAGTCTTACGTGCATCATACCCACCATCTTGCTTAATCTGCATGACAAACTGGTTTGATAAATACTACCAGCCTTTTTTTTTTAGCTGTTTAAAAATAAAAATGAGTCCCAGAGAGATTTTATAATAAATATTAGTACTGATGGCAGGTGGAAAAAGTTGGGATTCTACCTGACCTTAAGGGTCATAGACCTAAACAACTTGGAAGTCCCCAATGGCTCTGTTTTGTTAGGGAGTATGTGAACTCCATGGGGACTTCCCGAATGGCTCAATGGGTAAAGAACCCACCTGCAGTGCAGGAAACACAGGAGATGTAGGTTTGATCCCTGGATTAAGAAGATCCCCTGGAGAAGGAAATGGCAACCCACTCCAGTATTTTGCCTGAAAAATCCCATGGACAAAGGAGCCAGGTGGGGTAAAGCACAAAGTCTCTCAAAGTGCTGGACATGACTGAACAGCTAAGCACACACGCATATGAACTCCCTATGCCCTGGTGGTGGTGGCAGTTTAGTTGCTAAGTCGTGTCTGACTCATGACCCCATGGACTGTAGCCCACTATGCTCCTCTGTCCATGGGATTTTCCAGGCAAGAATGTGGAGTGGGTTGCCATTTCCTTCTCCAGGGGATCTTCCCAACCCAGGGATCAAACCCAGGTCTCCTGCAATGCAGGCAGACACTTTACCGTCTGAGCCACCAGGGAAGCCCTCCATATACTCTGGTACTGGCTTAATGGGTGATAGAAATAGAGAGGCTCAGGACTGGTGTTTCAAGGCCAAGCATGTGTTTGAAATTATATCATTTCCAGGGTGGAAACAGAGTGGTGCTCAATTTTAGCAATGGTCTAAGAGATCATAGAAGGTCAATGAGTGTTAGAGTTGGGGAAAATACCACCATCAAAAGTGTAAGCTCTCTTAAGGTTAAGGGCTGTATCTTATTTCTGGCCTCTCAGCACCTAATACAATGATATGGTAATGGGAGTTACTCAATTCATGTTGAATTAGATGAGTTAACTCCAGACTCATAGGCTGGGGGTAGGAAGTTTCGGGTTTCCATTACACCAAATATGTGTTGAATGCCTATTATTTTCCAGATGTGTGGTGGTCACTCCATCAGTAGGGGATCTGATTTCTGCCCTTAGGGAGTTCATTACTTCTTTAGTCCTCAGAACTGGAGGATGAGATATCATATTATAGGTATCCTAACAGATAAAAATATATACAAAGCATCATTTCACAGCTGATGCCATTGATGATTCCCAAACCACATCACAGATCTTCAGACCTGATGAAATCCATGGATTGGCTTTAGATAAGAATGTGTGCTTGAGTCTTAGAATTTTTAAGATTTCATAAGTGATCATCATTCCCAACAGAGCATCTTAGAATATGGCAAAGGAAGGGTATATAATAGCAATAATATTAACAATATTTCTTTGTTGTTTATTGTATATGTAGCAGTAATCTCATTTAACTCTTAATCTTATGAAGAAGTTTCATCCCGATTTTAGAGAAAGGAAGCCAGGCTTGTACAGGTCAAAGTATTTGCCCAAAATCACACTAAGGCTAATTGGTGGAGCTGATTCAAACCTAGATCTGCCTGACGTAAAATTGATGCTTTTAATTGCCATATTGGGTTGCCCCCTTAAGCTGACTTTCTAACTCAGCCAGAGGACCAAGTGGACATAGTTTAGACTTTTCCTCGAAAAGGTGTCTGGGTATGGGCTGAGGTGGCATTGCCCCTTGCAGAGGGTTTTCTCCAAGTCTAGGTATCTCTTAATTTTAAGGCATAAGTAGACTTTTCCCCCTAAAGTGTTAATTTGAAGATGCGTCACTCTGATAACGTTCTGGAACCGATTCTCCAGGGTCACCTCCCTTAAGACTACAGGACTCTACTCAACTTGAACACACTGTTGGAGTCAAGGGGCCTTATATATGTTTGCTGAAGCTGTAGGATCTGGTGGTTGACATAGCCCCCTCTCTTACTGCTAACAACAACCCAGAGACTTATTGTACTCAGTAATAAAAATTCTCTATTGCCTGGTGGGCGGTGGGAGCGATCCATTTGTGGCTGTCTCATAGTGTCCCATAATGGATGGCACAATCTTAAGGAAATCTTAAAGGAACCTTAAAGGAAATCAATTCTGAATACTCATTGGAAGGACTGATGCTGAAGCTGAAGCTTCAATATTTTGGCCACTTGATGTGAACAGCTGACCCATTGGAAAAGACTCTGATGCTAGGTAAGATTGAGGGGAGAAGGAGAAGAGGGTGACAGAGGATGAGATGGTTGGATGACATCACCAATGCAATAGACATGAACTTGGGCAAACTTTGGGAGATGGTGAGGGACAGAGAAACCTGGTGTGCTGCAGTTCATGGGGTAGCAAAGAGTTGGACACGACTTGTGACTGCGAGCAACTGATAGTGGATGGAAGGTCACCATCTCTAAAAGGGCAGGCTGATCAACTGGAAGGGAAGTTGTTGGTGACTGGATGGCTACAACTTCCTTTGATATTTAGTGAAGAAACTAGTTACTAATTTCAGGCTCCTTGGAACTTAAGTTGTACCTCCTTAGTGAAAAGGAAATAGTACTAGGGTCAACACTGTGGCATTTCCTAACTTTCTGGAAGTTGTGATTTTGAAAACAGTATTTATATATTTAAGAAACACTTGTTAAATATACTCTTACTATTAGTTATAAATTTAAAGAGAAATAAAAAGTTATTAAATGAAAAAAAAAAAAAACATTTATAATGAGTCAAGTACTGTAAGTGCTAAGGTTCCATAGAGGAAAGAAAAGGAGCACTCTCAGCTTTTAACCAGGTCACAGTACAGAGGAGACAGAGGTTGATTAAATACTAAAATGGCTATAGTGGACATATATGTGTGCATATGAGAACCTTCTACCTTGAGAAGGCTTCCTGGAGGAGGTGACATCCCTTGTGGATCATGGAGGATGGATAGAGGTACAGGTGGCACTGAGGGGGAGGTGGATGGAAAGAGGCTTCCTTTGCAGGGAAAATATCATGAAGAAATATACCAGGGCATTGAAGGTGACAGGTGTGTTGAGAGTGATGTGAGGGGTGTCTGTCTTGCCCAGGTTGCTTCTCAGGTGTGTTCCTGCTGGGTCAGTTAGACCAATGGGCCATTTTGTTCCTATAGCTTCTTCCACTTCTACAGGAGATCCCATCAGGCATGAGTGGATGGAAACATGGCACTGGCAATAGGCAAAGATCAGCACTAAAGGTTAAGGAAGGCCGAGCAAGAACAGGTCAGGAGGACTGGTCATAGCAACAGGGTGAGGCATCAGATGCCAAGAAAAGATGTGTGTTCAGACCAGCTCAGACTTGGTAATCAGACTGAGGTCAGACAAAGTCACACAAGGAAGAATCCAGGTCAGTGTCCCACCAGAACTACAAGACTCTTGACATCTAGAGTCATGGACAGCACAAGTCTTTCCCTCTAGCCCCATTCATCTTAGACCTTAAAGGGGTGAATCTATGAGAGTCTGTGCTGCTCTCTTAGAATGAGTTCTGCATTCTTTACATTTTCTCAGAGACTTGTTTTGTCTGTCCTACAATGCATTTAGTCTTAAGGCAAACTGTGACAAGCTGGTTGGTTTGCCTTCTAGGTTGAGTAGAGATTCACTGCTCATAGTCCTTAGAAACCTTTTTAAATGAAAGTTTTCCAAGGCTAAATCTGGATACTATCTCCCCTACCCTGATCCTACATCTTGACTCAAATTCTTGTGACCAATGACATTAATTTCTGAGTCTGAGTCTGAGCCTGGATGGGGCTTACATCTATAGCTTTGATCCCAGGATTCAGTTCTAACAGAGCTAATCTATTTATTAATAGTGTGGGCACCATAGCAGAATCCAAGGGAAGAGTTAAAGAATGTTGCCAGTTATGCAGCCATAACTCTACTCCTTATTTTTGTGATTGGCTTATCCAGTCCAAAGGTGTTGTTTTCCTTTGACTTTCTTGGGTAGGCACCCATCCACCATGATGTTTTGAGGATATGGACCAGCTTTGAGAAAAGCAGCTGCTTTGCTACAAAAGGGGTGTATGAAAGTGAGATTATACATTTCCTGTGATCCTTTGAAAATGAGGGAGGGTATATTTTTAAATAGAGCTTACTTTTAAAAAACTCAAATCAAAAAATCAGCTGTAATTTCCTTTCTCCTACAAAGACTTTCCTTGGAAATAGCCTGTTATATCTTTATCTGCTTGTCATCTATCTTCTGTTTTACAGATGATATCTGTAGGTGACTTAGAAAAACATCCCAGCTTTTTTCCTTCCATGTAGACTATCATTGAGATAATATTTCTTCTAGGTTTTTATCCTATTTGAGAGTGATTATCATTCCTCTCCAGATGTTTTGAGATAATGTCTTTCCTTTTCCCATTTTCAATTCTTTGAAAAAATATTTCTTCTATCCTTGTGTAATTTAACAAATTATATCCCATCTTTTCTTATACTTCCATTTTCAAATTTAAGTCTTTGCTATCTCTTTTCAATCTCTCTTTTCAATGCTTTCATAATGATATTGAAATTATAGAGGTAATTTACATTACTTCCTCTTATAGCATTGAAGCATACACAGATATTTCAAGGGCACAGGAAGTTCTTGTGGACTATTTTAAAATATGCTCTAACTTTCCTGATTTCTAGTTAAAAGCTATTTAAAATATAATCTTCCATTTCTCTAAAGTCTCAGAAAATGCTGACTCAATACTGCTTAAATAAAATGTTTACTTCTATAAGGAGTACAACATTGAGTAATTTCTTTTTAAGCTATCCATCCATTTCTTGTATTTTCAGCTGAACTCTGTTTGGTTGAAGTGTCTCATTCTTTAATATTCAGTTCAGTTCAGTTCAGTCACTCAGTCGTGTCCGACACTTTGCGACCCCATGAATTGCAGGACGACTGAGCAACTTCATTTTCACTTTTCACTTTCATGCATTGGAGAAGGAAATGGCAACCCACTCCAGTGTTCTTGCCTGGAGAATCCCAGGGACGGGGGAGCCTTGTGTTCTGCCATCTATGGGGTCGCACAGAGTCGGACACGACTGAAGTGACTTAGCAGCAGCAGCAGCAGGCCTCCCTGTCCATCACCAACTCCCGGAGTTCACTCAGACTCACGTCCTTCGAGTCGGTGATGCCATCAAGCCATCTCATCCTCTGTCATCCCCTTCTCCTCCTGCCCCCAATCCCTCCCAGCATCAGAGTCTTTTCCAATGAGTCAACTCTTCGCATGAGGTGGCCAAAGCACTGGAGTTTCAGCTTTAGCATCATTCCTTCCAAAGAAATCCCAGGGCTGATCTTCAGAATGGACTGGTTGGATCTCCTTGCAGTCCAAGGGACTCTCAAGAGTCTTCTCCAACACCACAGTTCAAAAGCATCAATTCTTTGGCACTCAGCTTTCTTCACAGTCCAACTCTTGCATCCATACATGACCACTAGAAAAATTGTAGCCTTGACTAGACGGACCTTTGTTGGCAAAGAAATGTCTCTGCGTTTCAATATGCTATCTAGGTTGGTCATAACTTTCCTTCCAAGGAGTAAGCGTCTTTTAATTTCATGGCTGCAGTCACCATCTGCAGTATTAGGGGTACTATATTAATGTATATTGAGAAAAAGGTTATATTTCTAATCTGCGGCTATATTGTTTTTCTTATAAGACATTAATAGTTTTGGTGGAAAATTTCTGAAGAGAAGCTCCTGAGAGCGAGGTTTTATTACATTCATCAAACATTTACTAAGCACAGACTATGTTCCTGCCTTTGAGTAACAGAGTCTAAAATGATTAAGACCCCATCCTTTTTTTCAGGCTGATCGTAAGAGATTCATAACCAGAGTAAGATGTGAGCTATAAGAGGCTATGGGATGGAATTTTAGCTGAGGAAATCAAGGGTAAAGAAGAAGAGGAAGGTCATTTCAGAAAGAAACTTGGAACATAAGGATGGGGAGTAACTCCTGAGACCAGGGGTAGAGCAGCCATGTGTGCTATATTGTTGGAGTGTGAGGGGCAATGAGAAAGAAATTCAGAGGCCAGGTGGACCAGACTCTGGGAGATCTTGGATATCATGTTAGACTGCATTTTGATCTGTATTCAGTGAAGAAATATGGAAGACTTTGAGCAGGAAAGTAATCTGGTCATTCTGATGATATTATAGAAAATGAATTAAATAAGGCTGAGATTGGAACATGGGACATTATATAAAAAAACTTTTGCAAAGAGAAGAAGGTTGAGAAGCAGCATTTACTTATAATCTGTTGTATATTCAAATTTAAATTGAGTATTTTCACATGAGTAGTCTTAGTTATAAAAGGGTACATACAGTGATTCTGTTTGAACAGGGATGGCCATGTCTAACATGGCAGATAGCCCTAACAGTTACTTATATCCTTCAATTTTTGTGTACACAGAGGATTAGGCATCCAAGACCGTTGCAGTTAGGCATGGCTATCATTTCCAGGTGGAAGCACTTAGGAACTGGTACATGAGTCTCCATGCTTTTTTCCTCTGCTACAATGGTCATGGGAGTATATGCAGATGGATGGGCCGCAAAACCAAAATGGTCCACAGTGCTGAACTAGCACATGGAGGTGAGTGCCCAAGAGACATGTCAACTTGCAGTGGACATTGAGTACATGAAAATAAACTTTTGCTTGTGTTAAACCTCTGAGATTTTGGTGTGGTTTGTTACTACAGCACAACCTCGACCAGACCCCTCTGAAACTTTCTGCAGTGTTGGAAATGTTGTATATCTGCACTAACCAATATGGTATCCATTGACCACATGTGGCTATTGAGTACTTGAAATGTGGCCAAAATAAATGAGAAACTGAAATTCAAATTTTGTTCAGTTGTAATTAGCTTAAATTTAACTGGGCATGCTGATTGAAACTTTAAAAATGTTTCTTTAACTGCAGGAAAAAACCTGGTAAAAAACTTACAGGGGCTTCCCTGGTGCCTCAGTGGTAAAGGATCCACCTGCAATGAAGGAGATGCTGGTTTGATCCCTGCATCAGGAAGATCTTCTGAAGGAGTAAATGGCAACCCGTTCCAGTATTCTTGCCTGGGAAATCCCATGGACAGAGGAGCCCGGTGGGCTGCAGTTCACGGGGTCACAAGAGTCAGACACATTGTTGCTGTTCAGTTGCCAGGTCATGTCCGACTCTTTGTGACCCCATGGACTAGAGCATGCCAGGCTTCCCTGTCCTTCACCATCTCTCAGAGTTCACGCAAACTCATGTTCATTGAGTCATGGCTTAGCCACTAAAAAAAAAAAAAAAAAAAATTTGGACAGAAAATACTTGAAGTTGAAGAGTTGAGTTCAAGAAACTTTCAGGGTTTTGGTTATGACAATGTAACCAAATTTATTTTAATGTTCTTTCATTAAAATTCAGGAAATACTTCATTGAAGATGCAGTTTGTCAGTTTTAGAGTCAGATATGTAAAAACATAAAGAAAAAATTTAAGCAAACTGAAGTAAACATATGCTATGTGCTTACTGCATAATAAATATAATGTTAGGTGCTTGGCTTTCATTCATTCATATAGCTGTTCACTGAAATTTTGAGTGCATGCTGTGTACCAGGCATATTTTCCCTGGGCTCTGAGGATATACTGGTGACCAAAATAGACAAAAATCCCTGCCATTACAGAGCTTACATTCTAAGCACCTCGAGGGACAACAAACAAAATCAACATCAGAATATGATAAATTTCATGAATAATAATAGCTAGCATTTATTGATCACTTCTATGGGAAAGATTGAGGGCAGGAGGAGAAGGGGGCGACAGAGGATGAGACAGTTGAATGGCATTACTGATTCAATGGACATGAGTTTCAGCAAACTCAGGGAGATAGTGAAGGACAGGGAAGCCTGGTGTGCTGCAGTTCATGGGATCACAAAGAGTAGGACACAACTTAGTGACTGAACAACAACAAATGTGCCAGGCACTAAGCCAACTATTCTGTGTATATTAATTCATTTAATCCTCACAACAACTCTACAAGATAGGAATTATTATTATCACTTTTCTATAATGAGGAAATTGAGAGTCAGAGAAGTGAAATACAGATATGAATTATATACAGCTTGGGCCCTTGGGAATTTTCAGGCTGCTCTGGGGAGGTAAACACCAATGCCATTCAGTGTGGTAAGTACTATTTAAGCAAAATCCTAAATACCTGGTGGGACAAAAACATTCAGGGCCAGGTCTGCTTGGAGAAAGTCATACAAGAAATATTTAACAGAGATGTAAGCCCTGAAGGAAGAGTTGGCATTTTCAAGCAGTCGAAGGAGAGATGAGAGCAGATATTTCAATTAGAAGCCATACAATGAACAAAGACAGTTGTGTGTGGAGAGCCAGGTGGTAGAGTACATATGCCTAAGGAGTCTGACTCTATCAGAAAGTCTTAGCCTGTAATAAGGAAGAAAAGGAGGAGAGGCAGCCACTTTCCTATTCAATAAGGAGTAGACTTACCTTCCAAGAAATAACTTTTAAAGTGAGGCTTCTGAAAGAGAACTAACAAGGCTAGGAGAGAAAGTGGGCAGACCAAGTCAGTTCTCAGGGGCAGAGCACTCAGAAGGGTCTCACAGACAGAAGCTGAGTCTGGGAGGGTTGGATTCACACTTCTGAGGACATCGGCTGTTAGTGGGGAAACTTTTCCATAGGTGGAGACTCAGCAGGTATGGATATTTTGAATTTTGCATTGAATGATGACATTTTGAAAGCCTATAAATGTGTGTGGCTTACAAAGTTTTAACAGAAGGGGGTACTTTGGAAGTGGGAAAAGTGCCAATGGAGGGGGTGGGGGAGAAGCAAGAGCTGGTGGTTCTAGGGTGTCAAGAGGAAGAAGTCAGGTTGACCTGGCTGGCTGGCAGAGCAGCCCTGGGAGGGACCACTCAGTGGTTTAAACTAGGTAACAACAATATTGACCTCACTGAGTTGTCCTGATGATTAAATAAGAAAGCACTTTGTAAACTATTCAGTATCCTCTTTTTATCAAAAGGGTCACATAATAAAATTGTCTTTTAAAAAAAATCACATGACCTTAAGTATGTCAGAAATCTCACTAGCACTCTCCCAACTAGTGGCAAAAAAAGAAAAATTAGCAGTACTAGTGAAAGACTGCTAAATTAAACTTGCTGTGATAGGTTGAACAATGGCCCCCAAAGACAATCATGTCCTAACCTTGGAACCTGTGAATTATGGCAAAATGGTGAATATTACTTCATGTGGCAGAAAAGATGAGGAAGTGAATTGAAAAAAAAAATGATTGCAATGAAGAGATTATCCTGGATTATCCAGATGGATCCAGAACATTGTAATCACATATCTTTATAAAGGAGGGAGAGGGAAATTGGCTTTAGAGGAGGTGATGTGGCAGTACCTGATAGAGATTTGAAGATGGCTATTTGCTGACACTGAGGATGGAGGAAGGGACCATGAGCCAAGAAATGCAAAGAGGCAGCGTCAGAAGTCAGAAAAGGCCAGGAAATGGATTCTATCCTCCAGCCTCCAGAGGGAGCATAACCCTGCTAACACCTCGACCTTAGGCTAGTGAAACAGATCCTGGATTCTGGCCTCCAGAACTGTAAGAGAATAAATCCGTGTTGTTTTAGGCCACCAAGTCTGTGGTAATTTGTTACAGCAGCCAGAGGCAACTAATACATTCACTAAATACTTGTTGAAGACTTGTGGTGTTCAGGACTGTGTTGGTCTGTCCAGGGCTATAATACTGGGTAGAAACAATTTTCCCCCTCTTAATAGTTATCCTTATGTTGGCAGAAAGTGAAGAGGAACTAAAAAGCCTCTTGATGAAAGTAAAAGAGGAGAGTGAAAAAGTTGGCTTAAAGCTCAACATTCAGAAAACGAAGATCATGGCATCTGGTCCCATCACTTCATGGGAAATGTAGAAACAGTGGAAACAGTGTCAGACTTTATTTTTTTGGGCTCCAAAATCACTGCAGATGGCGACTGCAGCCATAAAATTAAAAGACGCTTACTCCTTGGAAGGAAAGTTATGACCAACTTAGATAGCATATTCAAAAGCAGAGACATTACTTTGCCAACAAAGGTCCGTCTAGTCAAGGCTATGGTTTTTCTAGTGGTCATGTATGGATGTGAAATTTGGACTGTGAAGAAAGTTGAACACCGAAGAATTGATGCTTTTGAATTGTGGTGTTGGAGAAGACTCTTGAGAGTCCCTTGGACTGCAAGGAGACCCAACCAGTCCATTCTAAAGGAGATCAGTCCTGGGTATTCTTTGGAAGGACTGATGCTAAAGCTGAAACTCTAATACTTTGGCCACCTCTTGTGAAGAGTTGACTCATTGGAAAAGATTCTGATGCTGGGAGGGATTGGGGGCAGGAGGAGAAGGGGATAACAGAGGATGAGATGGCTGGATGGCATCACTGACTCAATGGACGTGAGTTTGAGTGAATTCTGGGAGTTGGTGATGGACAGGGAGGCCTGGAGTGCTGCGATTCATGGGGTTGCAAAGAGTCGGACACAACTGAATGACTGAACTGAACTGATGTTGGAGGATAGTAAAGCAAGAATTGCCAGTAAAAGTGAAAATGTCAGAACTATGAGAGAAAAAAATGATGCATTATGGTAGTTCTGTGCACAAGAAGATTCTTAACCAGGTAGGATTCCACCAGGCAGAGTGGAAAGAATGAATATGGGTTTAGTCATGAATATGGGAAAGTAAAAGATATGTTTGAGGGATAAGGATTAGTCCATTTTCTTGTAACATAAGATACTTGAATTTGATTGGACAGGGAGTTAAGGGTCACATAACGGAAAGCTTTGGATGCTAAACTAAGGGATTTATTTTTTTTTCAGTGGGAGAATCATTAAAGGTATTTGCACAGAGAAGTGACATATGTGAAGGCCTATTTATTTTATATTTAATATATCTTGTTAGATATAACTTTATGGGGGAAATTATAAATGTTGCATATTAAAATAACTGTGGCAACCAAAAGGATTTGTGGTCAATTTTTCTGCAGTGTAAAATTTTCTTATGTATTATGATGACTGCGGTTATATTTTAAATTCTTAAAATGTGCTTCCACAATCATAAAATGAGGATGAAAAGGTCTACTTAAAGGAAGATGCTTTTTCCAGAATTAAAAAGAAAGTTACTGATACTCTGCTTTGAAGAGAGAATCTAATTGAAGAGGTAGCCAGTGATAAATTACGGATTCACTTGAGGATTGGATAGTTATTCTCAGCCTCACAAACATAAAAGCTTCTAACGTCATAAAGATGTTAAAAATGATATAATGAGCAGAAAGGAAAAGCTGCCAGGTGTATAGGTAGAGTTAGGGAACTGACAAGGGGAAATACAACTAAAATAAAGCAGAGTGATTAGAGTTAAGCAAGAGAAAGACCATCTTTTAAGCAATGAAATGAATTAGTAGAACGTACTATTTAAGCTTTTACTTCTTTTAGACAAGAAATCTACACCAGCTTTTTTTTTCTTGTCATTCATTTGTGATAGGCAAGATTTCACAAATCTTTCCTGAACACAAACTCAGTGCCAGGCACTAGACTTGTATAGGAGATTCCACTTGTCTAGATTCCAGTAGGTATAAGAAAGGGAAATACTTTCTTATACTTGGTGGAGGATGATCCTCTAAGCAGAAAATGGTACTCTTATATGATGAAATTCTATGTTGTCTAAATAATCTGAACATGCTTTAAGGGAGTACATATTCATTGACTTATTGACCAAATGCTGGAATACCTGCAGTGAATCTTACCGGTGTACGTAGGGAAAAACAAGGAACATAGGCTGGTGAACACAGCAACAGACCAGGAAGTGAGCCTTTCCAATGGTCAGTGTTTTATCTCTCACCTTTTATAAAATTGGGTGTTTTGCAAGCCTAATTCTGTAATGAAGTTCAAAATGAAACAAAAAATAATCCATGATAAAATATGCTTGCTAGACAAATGATGAGGTATTCTGGGTAATTCTAGTGGAAAACAGAAGAGGTGTTTTAAAAGCATTCATTAGGAAAGCATGTATTGCCTTAGAAAGCACATGAAAGAAATTAGTGGCCATAAACAAACCAATGGCAAAAAGAAACAAATCATACAGGAAATCAAAATTCTGAAAGATTTACCTTTAAAAATGGAGCATGAAATAAAGAAAAAAAGGAGAATCCTCTTTTCAAAGACAACCTCACATGTGAGAATGTATCTGAAAAAATAAGGAATATTCATTGGTGTTAGTGAATCATTTTGAGAGTAAAAGGCAATCTATCACTAGGAGCTAAGTTCTCTCTAACATAGATTCACACCTGCCATCTAAACATCTTTCAGGGCAGAATATGGTCTAGTTGTCTCCTTTTCTGCAGAAAACACTCAGTTGCTGATTTTCACCAAAGCTCTCAGTGATTAACAATTTTTATCAAGAAAAAGCAGTCCAGTGATAGGTTGACTTCATATTGGCACAATTGTAGCAAAAAGATATGACTTCTTTGAGAGTTTAGACTAAGTATCCATAAATATGCTTATAATTGACATTAAGATTTTTGATTTCTAATTATTGAAATGTCAGGTGTAGATTTTTTTCCCTTGGTCCTTGTCTTGTCATAGTAAAATAATTAAGATGACAGCCCAGGAAAGCTCAGGCAGGCAGCACTTATTAACAAGCAACATGAAAATACACTTTGGAGCTGTGAGAGCAGACCGACTCCTGTGTGAGTGGTCCTGCCCTATTTAAGGTTTTTCTTTTTAAATCCTTATTCCCGCCCCCAGACAGTCCTCTGAGCCTGATTTGTTTTTGTCCCATGTCAAACAGGGCCTGTATACAAGATCAGATCAGATCAGTCGCTCAGTCGTGTCCGACTCTTTGTGACTCCATGAATCGCAGCACTCCAGGCCTCCCTGTCCATCACCAACTCCCGGAGTTCACTGACTCACGTCCATCGAGTCAGTGATGCCATCCAGCCATCTCATCCTCTGTTGTCCCCTTCTCCTCTTGCCCCCAATCCCTCCCAGCATCAGAGTCTTTTCCAATGAGTCAACTCTTCGCATGAGGTGGCCAAAGTACTGGAGTTTCAGCTTTAGCATCATTCCTTCCAAAGAAATCCCAGGGCTGATCTCCTTCAGAATGGACTTGTTGGATCTCCTTGCAGTCCAAGGGACTCTCAAGAGTCTTCTCCAACACCACAGTTCAAAGGCATCAATTCTTCGGCGCTCAGCCTTCTTCACAGTCCAACTCTCACATCCATACATGACCACAGGAAAAACCATAGCCTTGACTAGACGGACCTTTGTTGGCAAAGTAATGTCTCTGCTTTTGAATATGCTATCTAGGTTGGTCATAACTTTCCTTCCAAAGAGTAAGCATCTTTTAATTTCATGGCTGCAGTCACCATCTGTAGTGATTTTGGAGCCCAGAAAAATAAAGTCTGACACTGTTTCCACTGTTTCCCCATCTATTTCCCATGAAGTGATGGGACCAGATGCCATGATCTTAGTTTTCTGAATGTTGAGCTTTAAGCCAACTTTTTCACTCTCCACATTCACCTTCATCAAGAGGCTTTTTAGTTCAAGACCAATCAGGAAATGGGGCCTGTTGTTTTGCGCGGGCTTTTTCCTTTCTTTGTCTGCGTTTTAGCTGCTGCTTTTTAGCTGCCATTTTGGAATCTTTACTCTAACTACGTAACATAAGTATTTCCTTTCCTCCTGCCTAGTATGTTATTCAGAACAGGTTATTGCAGACACAGTAAACCCAGGGAAGTGCTGCAACCCTGTTGTACTATGAGCTGGCCATTTGGCCTCATTTCTACTATTAGGTACTTCAGTTAACAGGAATATTGTATCAATGTAGATGCTACTGATTTACTGATTCATGTTAAAAAAAATGATCCAGTTTTAACACGTTAAAGAATGGTAAGACAGACTTTATTAAAGACCATTGTGATAGGCATAGGGACATTACAGTAGGGCTTGGTTAGTGGGGGAAGAATATATAACTACAAATATAAGGAAAAGTAAGAAATTATAACCTAGGGGCAGAGTGGAGGTCAGTGGATGGAAAATTACTAAGCAGAAACATCAAAAGTAGGGGGAGATTTTAGCTAAACTGACCATGGTGTGAAAGCATTGGTCACTCAGTCCTGTCTGACCCTTTGCAACTCCATGGACTGTACCCTGGCCAGGCTCCTCTGTCCATGGGATTTCCCAGGCAAGAGTACTGGAGTGGGTTGCCACTTCCTTCTCCAAGGGATCTTCCCAACCCAGGTATTGAACCCATGTCTCTTGCATTGCAGTCAGATTCTTTACCATCTGAGCCACCAGGGAAGCCCAAAAATCTGACTGTTAAGTTTCTGTTAAGGATTCTTGCTGAAGGCAGGCCAAGGTGATCAGACTCACTTGGAGGATAATAGGAGATGAGAAACACAATCAGATATTGAGGGTGATCAGCTATTAAGGATGAGGGATTATAGCTAAACTGACTTACCAAGATTCTTGCTAGGATTAGAAAATGCAGTGACACACAGAAACCCAGAAGGGCTTAGTTAAAAAAAGTTCAGGGGAGCCTGACTAAGGTTTGGTTAAGGAAAGACAGTCACTGGATATGGTGTGTATATGTGTGTGCATGCACGAGCATGTACACGTGCACACTTGAGATCATTTCAAACACTAGCAATAAGTAGCTGATCAAAATGATAGGCTTGGATTGAGAGCAGCCTTAAAGTAGACAGAACAACCAGCACTGGCTGTGTATTAGGAGTTGGTTTTACTCTAACAGATAAAATAACAGTGTCTTAAATAAAACAGGAATTTAATCCTCTCCGATGTAATGTTGGGGGCTGGCTGGAGGCCAAGGCCGGCAGGCAGCACAATTAGCAGGCTTTGTCACAGGTTGTAAGGGTCATCAATACTCCACTTAAAGGAGAAATTCATTCACTGTGCTTTATCTTCATGAGCTGTTGTACAATCCATGCCTGAGATTCCATGCTAATGGTGGCATGACCTAAAATTAGTTTCTTTTATAAAAAGAAGAAAGCAAACAGTAAATAAAGCAATACAACTGGCATCAGTGAGTTTGCTTGCTCCTGCTCATTTATTTTCCTACCACATTAGTTAAATTGTGAACTTATTAAATATATGGTGACAAGTTAATTAATGAAGCTCAGTAAGACACAGAGCTAAATTAGCACTCCTAGGCTAAATAGTGTTCAAAAGCATTAATTTCTAGAATTTTTGAGTTGTGATGAAACCACTGACATTGTATAAGCTTTCAAATTGTATTATTAATCACATCACATGATAATTTTAGAAACCTATGCATTCTTTCTATCATAACTAGAACAACATATATGAAAAGTTTTTTTTAGATATAAAATTTAAATTTTGATAACTGAACATACATTTCAGGATTAGTTATTCAAGATGTAATCAAGCATACAAACATAATTTAAATCTTAAAAGTTTCATGTGGTTTACATTTTTATCATGTCTTTTCTTTTTGTTATTTAGTTGCTAAGTCGTGTCTGACTTCTTTTGCGACTCCATGGACTGTAGCCCGCCAGGATCCTCTGTCCTTGGGATTTCCCAGACAAGAATACTGGAATAGGTTGCCATTTCCTTCTCCAGGGGATCTTCCTGACTCAGGGTTAGAACCCTGCATCTCTTGTGTCTCCTGCTTTGGCAGATGGATTCTTTACCACTGAACCATCAGGGAACTTAAACTCCTTCTGTGACCAATGAGTCCCAATTATCAGAATGACCTGTGAAGCACTAAGACAAATAAAGATTCAAGGGCTTTGGAGATTCTGATTCTGTGGGTTGGAGGTGATGCTTAAGAACTGGTATTTTAAAAAGGGTTTCCAGATGCTTGACATCTCCTGGTGAGGTAATTTACTAGGGAGCACAGATTTATGTAAGAATAATGTCTGACATATTTGAAATGTTAGATAATCTGGAAAGTGTCTTTAGATTGTTTTCTTCACATTAAAAACAAAATGCTGGTACTGTTGCTCTTTTGGCAAAAGAGGGTTTACTTGCTTTTAAATGACTGTTATGAACGTTATGGCTAAAAGCAGACCTCTTAGAAAATCCACCCAATACCTAAGATGTGATTTTTCCCCCCCTGTTATGTTTTAATTTTCAAATAAGTTGAGAGAGAAGCTCTTTCCAGCCTTTTAACTGCAGCTGTACTATTTTTCAATGGCTATGTCATTTTCTTGCAATTCAGTATTTTAAGAACTCTTAAATTAGTTAAGGACTTCCCTTGTGGCTCAACTGGTAAAGAATCTGCCTGCAATGTGGGAAACCTGGGTTTGATCCTTGGGTTGGGAAGATCCCCTGGAGAAGGGAAAGGCTACCCAACTCCAGTATTCTGGCCTGGAGAATTCCATGGAAATGGGGAGACTGTATAATGCTGTGGAGGTCTATGTAAGCAAACCAAAATCTAAGCCTCTAATTGCCTCAAGGTTACAAAATCAAAACGCAAAGGACAGCCAATTCCCAACAGCCAACTAAGGATTTGAGCTGTAGCTAATGAAGTACTTTTTCTCTGTTTCTGCACTTTCTCTATGTAAGTCTTTCCCTGGCTCTGGTTCACTGATGGCTTTTAACCACTTCTGGTTTGGTGCCATCCAATTTGAATAGATTTTTGCTCAAATTAACTCAATGTTTTTGATACACTTCAGTTTACCTTTTAAAAGAATATAACCTCCTGCAAGATGTGGCAAGTATTATTCTTTTAAGTGATAAACAGGCGTATCAAAAAAGAAAAGAATATTATGTAAAATGGGCTTTGCCTGAGAACCAGCATCACTAACCTTTTTCGCAAGTTGGTATTTCCAGTGCAGAAGCGTTCATCTTTGTCACTGTGGTGCTGAGAAGTCATGCAGGACCCTGCCTCTATCTCTGCCAGTCATGGCCAAACACAGTCTGGGCAGGTTTCCAAGTTTAGCTGACATTCCTGAACCAGTAAGTAGTGTCCAAATGGTTTCCAGCTTTCTCTCCAGGGGTAAGAGTTGGACCTGTTGCCATGGAGACCGACCTTTACCAGCTTGAACACATTTGCCATTTGACACAGAGGAATAAATCAGTGACCTGACTGTGGGCATGGGGCTGAGGGCTGATTCTCCTGGAGCATTACCATCAGTTTGCTCAACAACGTTGCTGATTTTCTTCCTGAATCTGTGCCATGGCATTCATGAGAGCATGACTCAATCAACCAGCAGCCTCAATGAGCTCCAAGTGGCCTCAACTTGAGGATTTATCGCCTTTGCAAACACAAAGTATATTTCTTTGTTTCCTTTCAGAATCGAAGAGTGATTCATTTTCAGTAAACAAAGAAAGGATTACCAAGCCTGTTTACTAGTCTGGAATTCAGCTTCCTCTGAATGCAATTTCTCCTGTTCCAAGGAGAGACCTTCTGCATTTCAAACAGTTCTCTTTCTTTTTTTAATCCATTTTCTTTCTTCCTCTATGGAAAAGATATATAATTTAGCCCTCACTCAAATTCAAACAGATGACTTTCAAAGGCCATTCAGGCCCTAGTGTTTGTCCTTTGCAAGCGCAAGCAACTGTGATGTTGAAGAATTTAAATACAGATACGGTTGGCAGCCAGAGATGTTTTTCTGCTGTTGAAACACAAAAGAAAATTTTACTTTACAACTGCACTGTGCCACTCCTGACATTGATAGGTCCCGTATTCACCAGAGGGGGGAAGATGAAAATATCTTACCTGTCCACACAATATCTTCAGTGGTTGTACAACAATAAAATATTCAGCAGTTGATACATTCCCTGTTAAAACTGACAGACCAGCTGAAAATGGTTGAGGATGTGTGTAGTGCCTCCTGTTTCTACTTTCTTTAGATTAACTTTTTGTCATAAAAACTGCATTCAGGAGGGCTTTTGTTGTCTCAATTATGAAGTCAACTCATACACATTAGCACTACACTGATGGCTTCAGCAAATCTGAAATATTTTTAACTGTTGACACAAGGTTCAGTTTCATTATACTGAATGTCATGGTAAAACTGTGGTAGTGCAATCATTTTCTCAGTTTCATCATTTGTATGGGTCCAGAAAAATGATGATGACTTTCTAGAATTATTCCAAAATGGTCCAAAGTAAGCAGTTTTTCTAGTCAGTGGGAGTCACAGAAACAGCTAATATTCACCTATTTATTTATTTATTAGAAATAGGTCACAGATAGCCAGCTTTTGACATGAATTTTCTCATTTTGAAAAGAACATTAGAAATAGCTCAGCTAATGTACCATAAAAGTTCAAATCAAGTTTTGATAATGAACCTAAAGAGCATATTAACAAAGGAACCTATTACTTCATATGCCAACAAGTGGAAGTTTTATTTTCACATTTTCACCCCCCTGTAGTATAAGCAAATTTTTCTGACAGAAACTCTGCCTCAACTCAGAAAAATTAATTCTGACTAAATATTTTATTCACATGTCACCTGTTCAAGGCTATCTCCTGGAGTTCAGAGATATCCTTAGTAGAGGAGGGAGAATTTTACCTTATGATTCTGGATTTTTAAACCACCAGCTTCATCAGATTAACAGGATGAATGCAGGGAGTTAAATCCTTTATTTTTAAAATCCAGTTAATTCCATCTATTGACAGAAGGTCCGATTCCATTATACTGAATAATGGACTAGCTCTACAGCCATGTAATAAAAATGGAGTTAAGCATGCTTTTCTTTCCTCCTAGCAAGGTCTTTGTAGTCTGAAGATAGCCACAAGCAAGGTAAGTTGTAGTTCTCTTTATTTAGTAAGGATTATATAGCTTGACTTTCTTTTATCATGTTTCAAATTGCATGCTTCGAAGAATCTACCACCTACCTTGTTTTTGTAGCTTAACCAGAGATGTTGTTGAGTTCAAATATTTCTATATTAGTATTTTAATCATTGGCATTTCTTGAATTTTGGTCATGAATTTGAGGATATTTTGAAATCTTACTTGTTTGGGGGAAAATGCATTTGGTGACCACAGAGTATCAGAGTTTCAGAGTTCAGAATTATTCTGATCTTGTATAGCTCAAGATTAATCAATTTCCCAGACACCTTTTCCTATCATAATAATGTTATTTTTTATGAACTATAAATTACCTTACCAGCTCACTTAATAAGTGTAAAAATTGGAAAACCTTGAAGGGAAACCTACTTACAGTTTACTCTTTAAAACAATTTAATATTAATGCATTTTATGCATTTAAATCAGGACTATATTTCCCAGTTTGTGTTAAAGACTAATTCAACTAAATTTCCATTGCATTTGAGGAAAGCGAGGAGCAAAATTGCACTTAAGGCAAGCAAGAATCTAAATGTTTTAACCCGGTAATCATCTGTCATTCTACTTGCTAGAAAATGTTACTTCATGTAGAACTCTCTAAAGGGAAACAATTTGAAAATATTCTTTGAGCTATTTGGTCTCAAGTTCCTTCCCGGATGTCAGCTTAGAGAAATGATAGCCTAAGTCTTAAAAGAGCACAGTTCAGTGAGTAGCAGTTCCACTTTGGGTCATTCAGGACTCCCAGTACACGATGAGAAGCTTAAAACAGTGGGAGGAAGAAGTGCTGTATTTTTAAGTTAAAAGTTTCACATTTTATGCCATACTTGTGTATAGTGAAATAGTAGAATTACTATGTAAAAGTTATCAACAGTAAACTCATCACCATTCTTTGATTTGTGTATTGCATTAGAGCTTGCAATGTACTTTTACACATATAAACTCATTTGGATCTTTCAGTATCTCCTAGATATAGTAGCTGGACTGTTACTAATACTATCTATTTACAGTTAAGTACTCAAAGGCTCAGAGAGATTGTGACTTTCTAGAGTTCACACCACTGGTAAGAGACAACCAAGATTCAAATCCATGTCTCCAATGCTGTACAATATAATAAAGATAAAATAGTTTTATGAACTTGTAGAAGAATGTCTGATGCACATTAGCTGCTTGTTAAAGAATAATTTCCATTCCTTTATGTTTATTTTCATGTTACTCAAAATATCAAAGGGATTAGGCCAGTTTTATATGAAAGAAAATGGTTTCTTCTTCTCTTTGAAGTAAAAGTTACTGTGACATGATAAAATATGTTAAAGGTCAATATACCCTATGTGAATTAGGTGACAAATCAGAATAAAGTGGGTTCCGATAGACCTCTATGTGTCAAGCATTGAGCAGGTCTGTGGGGATACAAAGGCAAATAAGACAAGTTTTCTGCCCCAACAGGGTATGACTTTTGGATTCAGGAAGACCTGTCTTCAAATTGAGGCTCTGTAATTTACTAGCCCTGTACACAAGATATGTTAATCACCCTCTTGATCCTCAGTTTTCATCTCTGTAAAATGGGTGATAAATATCTTGAGGTCTGCATTGAGAATAGGGTTTGCACATGATTGCCTTAGTGATGATAGCTGCATATATTCATGGATCTGTTTCTAGACTTTCTTTTCTTTCCATTAGTCAGTTTATCTGCATTTGCTCCAATACTGCAGTCTTAAATATTATAGTTTTGCAATAAGAATTTACATTGATGTAGAGGGGGTGCCCTCCAACTTCTTTTTATTCTTAAGCAGTATTTTGACTATTCTTGACCTTTTGCTTTTCCTTATAAATTCTGAATTAGCTTGCAGTGCAGAAGATGGAGGAGGAATAGGATGGGGAGACCACTTTCTCCCCCACAAATTCATTGAAAGGTCATTTGAACACTGAGCAAATTCCACAAAACAATTTCTGAACGCTGGCAGAGGACACCAGGCACCCAGAAAAACAGTCCATTCTCTTCAAAAGGAGGTAGGACAAAATATAAAAGATAAAAAGATAGACAAAAGAGTTAGGGATGGAGACCCATCCCGGGGAGGGAGTCATCAAGAAGTTTCCAAACATCAGGAAACCCTCTCACCGGCGGGTCTGTGGGGAGTTTTGAAATTTTGGAGGGCAACATAACCAGGAGGAAAAAAGAACCTACAGATTATGTGCCTAGCTGTGACTTCCAGCAGAGAGGTAGCCCGGAAGCTTGAGTTGGCCAGCAGCGAGCAGGGGATGAACAGGGAGTTGTGGGATGTATGCTTAGGGTAAGGACAGGGCCTGAATGCCCTGAGGACAATCTGAGGGAGCTAACGTGAGATAGCAACCCAAAGTGTTGGATAGCCAGAGAGAAAACTAAAAGAGAGAGAGAGAACTTTCCCTCGACAGCATGGTCCGCTCACAGAACAAAGGATTGAGCGAACACCAGAGAAAAGCTAGCTGGCTGAGGACCGGCCCCTCCCCTGCGGGAGGGAGAGGCAAGCGGATGACAGCCAGAGCCAGAAGGCGAAGGGCAATCTCGACCCCAGAGATGGCATCCTCTACTAAACTGTGAGCAGGCTCCCAGTTACTAACCAAGCCTTCCTGGGATCCTGGATGGTTGACATCCACCAGGAGGGTTGCCATCAGAGATCAGCTCCCCAGAGGAGACACAGGGCACACCCGAGACAGCACTCTCCTGTTGCACTCAGGAAACCCAGGGGCTGGGACCGGGGAGGTGATAAGACACACCGCCCAGCTGGGAGAGTGCGCTTGCCAAACACCTGGTCACCTGAGCTGCTCGGACCTGGGAAGGCACATAATGCAGGCTCAACCAAGTCTGTGCCTTTGCGGAGTACCTGAGAACCTGAACCTGAGTGGCTTAGACTTGGGAAGTGCATGCAACCCAGGGCCCGCTTTAGACAGAGCCCTTGCAGAGCAACCTGGAACCTGAACAATGTGGACCGGGAAAACACACATGCCATGAGAGGGGGCAAACCCAGTGTGGCCCAGATACTGCGAGCACTCCCCACACACGCCACTGATATTTCTTTGAAGTGTTCCTCCCTCCCCACAGCACAACTGAACCAGTTAGCCCAAATAAGTGACCACCTTCACCCCCTTGTGTCAGGGCAGAAATTAGACATTGAAGAGACTTGCAAACAGAGGAAGCCAAAATAAACAAAGAAGAGGGACCTGCTCTGGAAGTGACAGGTGCAACAGATTAAAACCCTGTAGTTAGCGCTGACTACATTGGAAGGGGCCTATAGACCTTGAGAAGTATAAGCTGGAACAAGGAACTATCTGAAACTGAACTGACCCCACACTGCCCTCAACAGCTCCAGAGAAATTCCTAGATACATTTTACTATTATAATTTTTTTTTATTTATTTATTTTTATTTTATTTTTTAACTTTACAATATTGTATTGGTTTTGCCATATATCAAAATGAATCCACCACAGGTATTCATGTGTTCCCCATCCTGAACCCTCCTCCCTCCTCCCTCCCCATACCATCCCTCTGGGTCGTCCCAGATGAGTCACCAGTCCAGGTTCGATGCATGATACAATTTTTTAATAATAAAAAATATTTTTAATTTTTAAGTTCTTTATTATGCCTTTAATTTTCATTTTCATAACCTACTATTACCTTGCAAAAAAGACTCTATTTTTAAAGCAAATTTCATATATATATATTTTATAATTTTTGTGACTTTGTTTTGTTTTTATAATATTGTATTTTTGAGCGTCTAACAAGACCTTCTAGAACTAACACCCCCAAAAGATGTCCTTTTCATTATAGGGGACTGGAATGCAAAAGTAGGAAGTCAAGAAACACCTGGAGTAACAGGCAAATTTGGCCTTGGAGTACAAAATGAAGCAGGACAAAGGCTAACAGAGTTTTGCCAACAGAATGCACAGGTCATAGCAAACACCCTCTTCCAACAAACCAAGAGAAGACTTTACACATGGACATCACCAGATGGTCAACATTGAAATCAGATTGATTATATTCTTTGCAGCCAAACATGGAGAAGCTCTATACAGTCAGCAAAAACAAGACCGGGAGCTGACTGTGGCTCAGATCATGAACCCCTTACTGCCAAATTCAGACTTAAATTGAAGAAAGTGGGGAAAACCACTAGACCATTCAGGTATGACCTAAATCAAATGCCTTATGATTATACAGTGGAAGTGAGAAATAGATTCAAGGGATTAGATCTAATAAAGTGCCTGAAGAACTATGGATGGAGGTTTGTGACATTGTACAGGAGACAGGGATCAAGACCATCCCCAATGAAAAGAAATGCAAAAACATAAAATGATTGTCTGAGGAGGCTTACAAATAGCTGTGGAAAGAAGAGAAGTGAAAGGCAAAGGAAAAAAGGAAAGATATATCCATTTTAACGCAGAGTTACAAAGAATAGCAAGAAGAGATAAGAAAGCCTTCCTCAGTGATCAATGCAAAGAAATAGAGGAAAACAACAGAATGGGAAAGACTAGAGATCTCTTCAAGAAAATTAGAGATACCAAGGGACCATTTCATGCAAAGATGGGCTCAATAAAGGACAGAAATGGTATGGACCTAACAGAAGCAGAAGATATTAAGAAGAGGTGGCAAGAATACAAAGAAGAACTGTACAAAAAAGATCTTCACGACCCAGATAATCATGATGGTGTAATCACTCACACTCACCTACAGCCAGACATCCTGGAATGTGAAGTTTAAGTGGGCCTTAGGAAGCATCACTACGAATAAAGCTAGTGGAGGTGATGGAATTCCAGTTGAGCTATTTCAAATTCTAAAAGATGATGCTGTGAAAGTGCTGAACTGAATATGTCAGCAAATTTGGAAAACTCAGCAGTGGCCACAGGGCTGGAAAAGGTCAGTTTTCATTCCAATCCCTAAGAAAGGCAATGCCAAAGAATGCTCAAACTATAACACAGTTGCACTCATCTCACATGATAGCAAAGTAATGCTCAAAATTCTCTAAGCCAAGCTTCAACAGTATGTGAACTGAGAACTTCCAGATGTTCAAGCTGAATTTAGAAAAGGCAGCAGAACCAGAGATCAGATTGCCAACATCTGCTGGATCATCAAAAAAGCAAGAGAGTTCCAGAAAAACATCTATTTCTGCTTTATTGACTATGCCAATGCCTTTGACTGTGTGGATCACAACAAACTGTGGAAAATTCTTCAAGAGATGGGAATACCAGACCATCTGACCTGCGTCTTGAGAAATCTGTATGCAGGTTAAGAAGCAACAGTTAGAACTAGACATGGAACAACAGACTGATTCCAAGTCGGGAAAGGAGTACATCAAGGCTGTATATTGTCACCCTGCTTATTTAACTTCTATGCAGATTTCATCATAAGAAATGCTGGACTGGATGAAGCACAAGCTGGAATCAAGATTGCTGGAAAAGCCATATATGATAAACCCAGAGCAAACATTGTCCTCAGTGGTGAAAAATTAAAAGCATTTCCCCTAAAGTCAGGAACAAGACAAGGGTGCCCACTCTCACCACTACTATTCAACATAGTTTGGGAAGTTTTAGCCACAGCAATAAGAGAAGAAAAAGAAATAAAAGGAATCCAGATTGGAAAAGAAGAAGTAAAACCCTCACTGCAGATGTCATGATCCTCTACGTAGAAAACCTTAAAGACTCCACCAACAAATTGTTAGAGCTAATCAATGAATATAGTAAAGTTGTAGGATATAAAATTAACACACAGAAATCCCTTGCATTCCTATACACTAACAGAAAGAGAAATTAAGGAAACAATTCCATTCACCATTGCAATGAAAAGAATAAAATACCTTGGAATACATCTACCTAAAGAAACAAAAGACCTATATATAGAAAACTATAAAATGCTGATGAAAGAAATTTTTCAGAGAAGTAGAACAAATAATTTCACAGTTTATATGGAAATACAAAAAACCTCAAATAGCCAAAGCAATCTTGAGAAAGAAGAATGGAACTGGAGGAATCAACCTGCCTGACTTCAGGCTCTACTACAAAGCCACAGTCATCAAGACAGTATGGCACTGGCACAAAGATAGAAAAATAGATCAATAGAACAAAATAGAAAGCCCAGAGATAAATCCACACACCTATGGACACCTTATCTTTGACAAAGGAGGCAAGAATATACAATGGAGAAAAGACAATCTCTTTAACAAGTGGTGCTTGGAAAACTGGTCAACCACTGTAAAAGAATGAAACTAGAATACTTTCAAACACCATACACAAAAATAAACTCAAAATGGATTAAAGATCTAAATGTAAGACCAGAAACTATAAAACTCCTAGTGGAAAACATAGGCAAGACACTCTCTGACATAAATCACAGCAGGATCCTCTATGACCCACCTTCCAGAGTAATGGAAATAAAAGAAAAATAAACAAATGGGACCTAATTAAACTTAAAAGCTTTTGTGCAATGAAGGAAACTATAAGCAAGGTGAAAAGACAGCCTTCAGAATGTGAGAAAATAATAGCAGATGAAGTAACTGACAAAGAATTAGTCTCAAAAATATACAAGCAGCTCTGTAGCTCAATTCCAGAAAAATAAATGACCCAATCAAAAAAATGCGCCAAAGAACTAAACAGACATTTCTCCAAAGAAGACATACAGATGGCTAACAAACACATGAAAAGATGCTCAGCATCACTCATTATCAGAGAAATGCAAATCAAAACCACAGTGAGGTATCATCTCACGTCGGTCAAAATGGCTGCTATCAAAAAGTTTACAAACAATAAATGCTGGAGAGGGGGTAGAGAAAAGGGAACCCTCTTACACTGCTGATGGGAATGCAAACTAGTACAGCCACTATGGAGAACAGTGTGGAGATTCCTTAAAAAACTGGAAATAGAACTGCCATATGACGCAGCAATCCCACCACTGGGCATATACACAGAGGAAACCAGAAGGGAAAGAGACACGTGTACCCCAATGTTCATCGCAGCACTGTTTGTAATAGCCAGGACATCGAAGCAACCTATATGTCCATCGGCAGATGAATTAATAAGAAAGCTACGGTACATATACACAATGGAATATCACTCAGTTATTAAAAAGAATGAATTTGAATAAATTCTAATGAGGTGGATGAAACTGGAGCCTATTATATAGAGTGAAGTAAGTCAGAAAGAAAAACACCAATATGGTGTGTGTGTGTGTGTGTGTGTGTGTATATATATATATACACATGGAATTTAGAAAGAAGGTAACAATGACCCTATATGTGAGACAGTGAAAGAGACACAGATGTAAAGAACAGACTTTTGGACTCTGTGGGAGAAGGCGAGGGTGGGATGATTTGAGAGAATAGCATTGAATCACGTACATTTTCATATGTGAAATAGATCACCAGTCTAGGTTTGATGCATGAGACAGAGTGCTCAGGGCTGGCGCACTGGGATGACCCTGAGGGATGGGATGGGGAGGGAGAAGGGAGTGGGGTTCAGGATGGAGAACACATGTACACCCATGGCTGATTCATGTCAATGTATGGCAAAAACCACTTCAATATTGTAAAGTAATTAGCCTCCAATTAAATAAATTAAAAAAGAAAGAAAAAAATTTTGAATGTTTTCCAATATTCATATATTTAGATTTTATTTGGTTCTATAGGGCAATTTGGCATTTTTTTTATTGTCTTACTATTCATGCAGATGGTATATTTCCCAATTTTTTAGATCTTCTTTTTTAATGATTTTAATAAAAATATAAATCTTATCCTACTAGATTTAGTCATAGGATTTTTAAGAGTTTTTGTTGATTTTGGAAATGGTATTATTAAAGTGTTGCCAGTATGTAACAAGTTATTGATTTTTGTATATTGTTCAACTCTCATATTTATCCTAATGTATTTTTAAATTGAAGTATAGTTGATTCCCTTGGACTGCAAGGAGTACCAACCAGTCCATTCTGAAGGAGATCAGCCCTGGGATTTCTTTGGAAGGAATGATGCTAAAGCTGAAATTCCAGTACTTTGGCCACCTCATGCGAAGAGTTGACTCATTGGAAAAGACTCTGATGCTGGGAGGGATTGGGGGCAAGAGGAGAAGGGGACGACAGAGGATGAGATAGCTGGATGGCATCACGGACTCGATGGACGTGAGTCTGAGTGAACTCCGGGAGTTGGTGATGGACAGGGAGGCTTGGCATGCTGCGATTCATGGGGTCGCAAAGAGTTGGACACGACTGAGCGACTGATCTGATCTGATCTGATCTGATAGTTGATTCTATTAGTTTCTGTTCTATTAGTTTCTGGTATACAGAAAAGTGATTCAATTATGCATATGTATACATATTCTTTTTCATATTCTTTTCCTTTATGGTTTATTAAAGGATACTGAATATAATTCCCTGTGCTATACAGTAGGTCCTTGCTGTTTATGTGTTTTATATATAGTAGTTCATATCTGCTAATCCAAAATTTCTAATTTATCCATTCCCCACTTACATCTTTTGTAAACATATGTTCGTTTTCTATGACTGTGAGTCTGTTTCTTTTTCATAAATGAGTTCATTTGTGCCATATTTTAGATTGTACATATAAGTGATACCATATGGTATTTGTCTTTCTCTTTCTGACTTACTTCACTTAGTATGATAATCTCTAGGTCCATCTATGTTGCTGCAAATGGCATTACTTTGTTCTTTTTTTACAGCTGAGTATTATTTCATTTTATATGTGTATACCCCACATCTTCTTTATCCATTCATTCATTCATGGGCATTTAGGTTGCTTCCATGTCTTGGCTATTGTAAATAGTGCTGCTGTGAACACTGGGGTGCATGTATCTTTCCAAATTATAGTTTTCTCCAGATACATGCCCAGGAATGGAATTTCTGGGTCCAATGGCAGTTCTAATTTTAGTTTTCTAAAGAACCGCCTTACTATTATCCATAGTGGCTGCACCAATTTACATTCCCACCAACAGTATAGGTGGTTTACTTTTCTTCACATCCTCTCCAGCATTTTTTATTTGTAGACTTTTTAATGATGGCCATTCTGACCAGTGTGTAGTGGTACTTCATTGTAGTTTTGATTTACATTTCTCTAATAATTAGCATGATGAGCATCTTTTCATGTACCTACTGACCATCTGTATATCTTCTCTGGAGAAATGTCTATTCAGATCTCCTACATTTTTGCATACTTAGATTATTTTTTCTTGTTTTATTTAGGACATTTGTATTTATTTTCATGAGTTATATTGGCTTGTAATTTTCCTTTTTTGTTCTCTGTCTGATTTTTTAAAATTGAACTTTTAATTTTGTATTGGAATATAGCTGATTAACAATGTTGTGATATTTTCATGTGGACAGTAAAAGGACTCAGTCATACATATACTTATACCCATTCTCCCCAAATTCCCTCCCATCCAGGCTGCCACATAATACTGAAGAGTTTCCTGTGCTATACAGTAGATCCTTGTTGGTTATTCATTTTAAATATAGCATTGTCAGGTTTTGATATCAATGTTATATTCAACCAATGGAAAGACTTGGGGAGTATTTCTTCTTTTTCTGTTTTCTGGGAGACTTTGTTTAAGACTGATATGTTTAGTTTCTTGGAGACTGGTTGTATTTTTTTTTACAAATCGTTTAGGTTTAGTGTTTTCCTTGTGGAAGGATTTCAAACTACTGCTTCAGTTTTCTTAACAATCATAGGAAAATTCAATTTTTTCTTAAGCCAGTATGAGTACAATATGTTTTGCTAGGAATTTTTCCATTTTTGCAAGATTTCAAGTTAAGGGGCATTAAATTGTTTACAGAATTCTTTATTTTCTTTTAAAATGTCTTCTGCATCTATACTTTTATTTCATTTATTCCATTCTAGTACTATTATTTATGCTTCTCTTTTCTCTTGATCACTTTTGCCTGAGGTTCCCTATCTTATTAGTCTTTTCAAAGAGCTGTCTTTTGTTGTTACCAATTCCTTCAGTTATAAATGTTTTTATTTTATGAATTTCCACTGTTAGTACCTTTCCTTCTCTTTCTTTGGATTGGTTTTACTGTTCTTTTAGTAACTTCCTAACTGGACATCTAGATTACAAGCCAATCTTTTATAATATGTGAAAAAAGCTACCAATTTTACTGTATCCCTCAAGGTTTGTGTGTGTGCTGGGTCACTTCAGTTGTGTCCAAGTCTTTGTGATCCTATGGACTGTAGCCTGACAGGCTCCTTTGTCCATGTGATTTGCCAGGTAAGAATACTGGAGTGGGTTGCCATGCCCTTCTCCACCTATAGGGTTTACTATGCAGCATTTTTATTATTATTCAATTCTAGATTTTAAAATTCCCATTATGTTTTCTTCTTGAATCCGTGAAATTATCTATCAGATCAGATCAGTCGCTTAGTTGTGTCCGACTCTTTGCAACCCCATGAAGCGCAGCATGCCAGGCCTCCCTGTCCATCACCAACTCCCAGAGTTCACACAGACTCACGTCCATCGAGTCAGTGATGCCATCCAGCCATCTCATCCTCTGTCATCCCCTTCTCCTCTTGCCCCTAATCCCTCCCAGCATCAGAGTCTTTTCCAATGAGTCAACTCTTCGCATGAGGTGGCCAAAGTACTGGAATTTCAGCTTTAGCATCATTCCTTCCCAAGAAATCCCAGGGCTGATCTCCTTTAGAATGGATTGTTTGGATCTCCTTGCAGTCCAACACATCCATACATGACCACAGGAAAAACCATAGCCTTGACTAGACGGACCTTTGTTGGCAAAGTAATGTCTCTGCTTTTGAATATACTATCTAGGTTGGTCATAACTTTCCTTCCAAGGAGTAAGCGTCTTTTAATTTCATGGCTGCAGTCACCATCTGCAGTGATTTTGGAGCCCCCAAAAATAAAGTCTGACACTGTTTCCACTGTTTCCCCATCTATTTCCCATGAAGTGATGGGACCGGATGCCATGATCTTCGTTTTCTTAATGTTGAGCTTTAAGCCAACTTTTTCACTCTCCACTTTCACCTTCATCAAGAAGCTTTTTAGTTCCTCTTCACTTTCTGCCATAAGGGTGGTGTCATCTGCATTATTTATAGTATATTTTAAAAGCCTCACTGTGTTAGTACATTCTGTTATTAATTTTTAACTTAATTGTGTTGTCAGAAAATATACTTTATATAATATTGATATTTTGAAATTCATTGATTTTTGGCCCAGTATTAGTTGTTGTAAATGTTCATGTGTGCTTCAGAATAATGTCTATTGCTTGAATCTTGAGATTAGAGCTTGAAATATGTCATTTGGGTCAAGCTTATTAACTGTGTTCAAATATTTTTGAATTTTCATCTCTGACTTATTAATAATTGAAGGATATGTTTAAAGTCTCTATGATGATGAATTTTAAAATGTATTCCTATAATTTTGTCAATTTTGCTTTATATATTTCAGGCTATTTTTAGGTGCATTAAATTTATAATATTCCTATCTTTCTTATGAATTGCATTTTTATCATTACAAATCAATATTCTTATCATTAAAATTTTTTTGTCCTAAAGTTTGTTGTGTTTGGTGTTAATATAGCTATGCATTTGTCTGGTATATACTTTCCTTTTACTTTCAAACTTGCCATATTCTTATGCATTAAAAGTAACTCTTACAAAACACATATACATACACACATATACGTGTGTATATATATATATACAAACACACACATGATCTGACAACCTCTCTTCTTGTCAAATGACAAGTTAGTCCATTAATATTTATTATGATTAACTTAGATTCTCAAGAAATATATAGCTTTTAAACAACTATAGTTTTCTTATTCTATAATGCCTCGTCTTGATTTTCCCTATTGGAAGATAATGGTGGAAGTGTTAGCTATTAACAATACTACAGTATCACTATAATACTATTGCAATATTAATATTGCAATATATGATAATTATATTATAATATATGATAATTATATATATATATAATATTGCAATATATGACAATCAAATCAATGCATTATACACCTTAAACTTACACAATGTTATATGTCAGTGATCCCTCAATAAATCTGGACAAAAAGAAGATATTGGACTGTTATGGAGTGAGAAAAGAATATTTCTTTTGAAATTATTAGTATCTATCACACTGAAAAAGAGGTTAAAAGGAATACAATTATGGTTCCACAAACAGATGCAGAAGACCCAAGTTTGAACCCTGGGTTGGGAAGATCCCCTGGGAGAGGGCATGGCAACCTACTCCAGTATTCTTGCCTGGAGAATCCCATGGACAGAGGAGCCTGGTGGGCTACGGACCATAGGGTCATCAAGAGTTGGACAGGACAAGCAACTGAGCATGTATGCACAGAACTTCTGTGATTGGCTTTGCTGCTGAATGCAGGGAGTACACAGATGAATTAGAAGTGGTTTGGGTTTACATGAAACTGACAATATTGAAAGGGAAGGAGTTACTCAAACACCCAAGCATAATGTGACATTAGAAGATCAGACGTGGCCTGTGGCCTTGAGCTGCTCACAGGTGAGTGGCTTAGAGACAGGAAAAGGATTCAGTGCTGGACTAAAGGTGCCTGAGTAGGTGTTCTGGAGTGGGGAATCTGGGATGCTTATTGCAGAGGGTCTCAGGGCACTGGAGGGCATTCATTCATCACTTACCTAAATTTTACCGTGTACTACATCATGCCAGGCACTGTCTCAGACATTGGGGTTATAACAATGAACAAGATAGACAAAGTTCCTATCCTCAGAAGACTTAGTTGAGAGTGTGTGAACATGTGGGGCAGATAGTAAATGCATGGACACTTAAGTGAACCCACACTGCCAAAAGAGAAAGCCAGGGTAACGAGTGGGACCACTGTTGGGAAAGGCTTCTCTATGGAGGTGAAATCTCAGCTGAATGAAGAGAGAGAGTCAGTCATGCGAAGACTTGGGGGATGAATGTTTCAGGTGGAGAGATCATCTCTTCCAAATTCCATAAACAGGCCTCATCTTGGCATGTTTGGGACAGAAAGCCTGCAGTGACTTTCGGGAAGTGGTTGGTTTCCATTTCTGCAGCACTGATTTAGAGATTAGCAAGCCTCTCCTGCTGTGTGTAACTAGAGGACAACCATGGCTTTTCCCAAGCTCCTCTGGGGAGCGCTGGACTTCTGGGCAGTCACATTACTGTGTGATGCTGAACTTATGACATTAGGATGCAATTTAACAAGCTTCGGAGATGCTGCTTGAGGTAGATATACTCTCTCGCTTGCCCCAATCCTCGGGCTGTGCTTTGATCTGTGCCAATTTTCAGAATAATATAGAGGAAACTGCAAACTCAAATAGGAAACTTAGACTCTATCATTTTATTTTTTCCATTTAATAGCTTTTCCTTCTGTCCAGGCTCTGTTCTGACAAGCCAAAGCTTTTTGGCAAATCGGCTGAAAAGTGAACTTAAAACAAATGAATATGATTATAGGAAGCCAGCCTACCAGGATTACTCTATTAGAGAACTTGTTTAGACAAAACCTATTTTCTTATTCCTGCAACTGACAAAACTGAAGGAAAATCACTCATGTTTGAAAGCAAAGTATAGTAAAGTGCTATAGTGTACCACTAGCTTTGTCAAAGGAAAGATAAACAAACTACAGGCAACAATGTGTTGCTGAAAATACTAGGTCAGATGTTTATTTAAAAAGAAGAAATCCCAGAAATGAGTGACAGCTTGATTCCGAAGGTGGAGAATATAAAAGCTTTATAAAGAATAGTATACCATGGTTTTGAATATGGACTTTGTGATTGGGTCAATATACCAATAAAGTATAGTTTGGCAGGGGGTAAAGCATATTGATTTCTCAAGAAAGAAGTTAGACCAAGCTACATGTTTAATCCAATGTTAATCTCTAACTAGAGAACTGATTTAGATATTCTAATATTCTTCGTAGCTTGGTTTAAAAATAAGGCAAATAAAAAAAAATTGGCCATCAGAAGTTTTCTTGTTGATTATGGAACCAATGAATAGTGGATAAAACTGATGATTTGGAAAGATTTATTAAAACGTATATTCAGTGTGACCAAGTATGCTGACATGCCCAAAGATAGTCCCCCTTCACATTTCATTCCAATACAATTATTAACAGTAGCTCCCTTCATTCTCAAAAGTATTTCCCTAGTTAGAGTAGATCCTGGAAGTCACAGTTCTTTCCAGGATGCAGTCTATCTGTCCAGCAACTGTATTTTTCTGCATAATTTCCATATCTGCTTCATTCATCCATTCACAAATACTTCTGAAAAGCGCAATACCAGATATTTTTCCAGTCCTGGAAATTACAAAAAAAGAATAAAAAACAAGAAACAAGTATACTCCTTGAAGTGCTCAGAGTATATAATGATTAGTGCAAGATGGACATAAATTGTTTTTCTCAATTCAGTGCATCAGTGAGATCACACCACGTGCTCAGCACTGATCAGGTCCCAAGGAGATAGAGGGATGAGCAAGACAGGGTCTCTGTCTTTAAGAAGGAGTCATACTGGTTGATCTGCTTGTCTCCAACTATTAACCAGATGATTAAAAGCCTCCAATGGCTTCTCATTTCACCTGGAATAAATTCTGAGCTCCTTGTCTTGGACTTGAAGCCTTTATTTGCCCCCCTTGCCTCTGTGACCTGATTTCACCCTCCTCTTCCCCTAATTCACTAAGCTTCAGATACACTGGCCTTTTTCTCTGTTCCTGGCATGGTCTGAGCTTGTCCTTGCCTCAGGCCCTTTGCACTTGTCTCTTCCTCTACATTTAAACTCCTTCCCCTGTCATCCTGTGGCTGACCCCTTTGCATCATTTGTGTCTAGGCTCAAATGTGACCTCTTCCAAGAGGCTTTCCCTCACCTCCCCTCTGTATGTTTTACCTTGGTTTATTTGCTGCATAGCTTTTATCACCTCTGAAAGTAATTTTGAAGTATGTATTGCTCTTTGAGGTTATGTTTTCATGACAAAATGTAAGCCGACTCTTATCTGTCTTGTGTGTGCTCACTCAGTCATGTCTGATTCCTTGCAACCCCATAGACTGTAGCCCACAAGACTCCTCTGTCCATAGAATTCTGCAGGCAAGAATACTGCAGTGGGTTGCCATTACCTCCTCCAGGGGATTTTCCCGACCCAGGGGTGTTACCACATCTCTGTGTCTCCTGCGTTGGCAGGCAGATTTCCTTACCACTGAGCCACGTGTCTTACATGCATGGTAAGTTGCTCTAGTCATGTCTGACTCTTTGCATCCATAGACGGCAGCTTGCCAAGCTCCTCTGTCCATGGGATTCTCCATGCAAGGATACTAGTGAAAGTGAAAGTTAAGTCGCTCAGTCGTGTCTGACTCTTTGCAACCTCATGGACTGTAGCCCACCAGGATCCTCCGTCCATGGGATTCTCCAGGCAAGAATACTGGAGTGGGTTGCCATTTCCTTCTCCAGGGGATCTTCCTGACCCAGGGATTGAACCCAGGTCTCCCGCTTTAGAGGCAGACGCTTTAACCTCTGAGCCACCAGGTCCAGTATCTAGTAGGATACTAGAGTGGCTTGCTGTGTCCACCTCCAGGAGATCTACCCAACTCAGGGATCAAACTTGCATCTCTTACATCTCCTGAATTGGCAGGCAGAGTCTTTTACCTAGCAACACCTGGGAAGCCCATACCACCTGTCTTGACATTGCCAAGTCCTTATATCTAGAGCAGTGCTTGATACATAGTACGTACTCAATAAATATTTTTGGATGAATGAATAGGTGCACTTTGTGACTCTTTGAACTTACGCTAACTTCTTGCAGTTCAACAAGTATTCTTTAAAAAATTTTTTAAAAAAATATTGAATTGCTTTAAAATGTGTTAGTTTCAGGTGTACAGCAAAGTAATTAAGTTATAAATATATATCTATTGTTTTCCAGATTATTTTCCCTTATCAGTTCAGTTCAGTTCAGTTGCTCAGTCATGTCTGACTCTTTGCAACCCCATGAATCGCAGCATGCCAGGCCTCCCTGTCCATCATCAATTCCCGGGGTTCACTCAAACTCATGTCCATCGAGTCGGTGATGCCATCCAGCCATCTTATCCTCTGTCATCCCCTTCTCCTCCTGCCCCCAATCCCTCCCAGCATCAGGGTCTTTTCCAATGAGTCAACTCTTAGCATGAGGTAGCCAAAGTACTGGAGTTTCAGCTTTAGCATCAGTCTTATAAAATATTGAGCATACCTCTCTGTGCTATACAGTAGCTCCTTTTTGTTTATTTTATATTAATACATAAAAATATGTGTATATATTAATCCCAAACTCATAATCTATCCCTTCACCTTCCCTTTTTTTCTTTAGTAACCATAAGTTTCAATAAGCGTCCTTAAAAGCCTTTCCCCAGCCTCTTGCCTTCCTCCTTTCACATGATCTTTTTGCACATTGAGTTCTTGAGCTTGTTACGCTCAGTCCATTATCTTGACAAAAGAGTTATTTTATGTAACCTGCTCCAATACACTAAGATTGACTTTTGAAACTCACACCGGTTCAGGACTGCTCTGGCTGTTGCCTTCTGTGCCTCCCTGCTCTAATAATATACAAACTGGAAGAGATTTTCAGTTATTTCTCTTGCCTCCTTTCGTATCTGAAGAATGAATACCAATCCATTTCAGACAACAGTGGCCAATGAGAAATCCGTGGCTTTAGCCAGGCAGTGGTGGGGCTGTGCTCAGAATTACAAGATGACACTCCTGTTTATTAGTAAACAGGATATGAATTTTGAGTATTTAGTGCTGTAATGGTGATAGTGTGTCTGTTCCCTTTGGAGGCAGGGCTGTTGATATAGGTGAGAGTTGCCTCATTTGTTGTCAGTTCAAAATTAATTGGTCAGGGAGGGGATCAGGTTTGCAATGTTGGCTGCATCACCCTCTTGCTTTAGTCAGAACAGCTTATTTGAACTATGCATAAGCTTTGTTATCCCTTTACATGGAATAATCTTTTATTTCCTCTAAAACAACACCTTAACCTCTCAACGAAATGCTATGGACATGACTAAGGATAAAAAGAAGTGTAGTGATTTCAAACGTGGTGTCAAACATGGGTAGTGTCTTGAATGATAGTGATTTGTTTTTTCACATGTTCTCTCAACAATCCTTTCAGGTACACAAAGCAGGATTAACACATTCCTGAGATGAGCTGTAGGAGTTGAAGTCCATAGGGCCAGAAAATAGCAAAGCAAGAACTCATATTGGATCTTCTGAGGCCAGATTGTAATTTCCATCACATCACACTTTTTCCCTCTGTGAAGAATAAAGGAGGAGGGAGGAGGTGTAGGCAAGGAAAGACGGAATAAGCAGGTCTGATGCCTGTAGCCTTGGCAAGATTAAGTAGGAAGAGCTTCAGACCACAGCATAGTTCTGAGAAACTTCCAGTCAGTCAGTGGGGAATCCCTGACTAAATCCTTTAGAGCAGGAGTTGGTAAACCATGGCCCATGGAACAGATCTAGCCTGGTTTTGTAAAGAAAACTTTATTGGAATACGGTCACACCCTTTCATTTACATATCACCCTTGACTGTTTTTCATGATAAAATGGCAGAGTTGAGTAGTTGCAACAGAAAATGAAGGTCTGGAAAAATATAAAATCTAAAATACTTATTATCACTTTAGAGGAAAAAAAAAATACTTAAACTTTTTACTTAACTTTGCTTTAGAATAATCCCATGCTGAATAGGAATTGCCCCACCAAGTTCAGTTGTTTTCTGAGAACAGCACTAGGAAGATGTGGTCTTGGTGCAAATGTTGCCCCTGGGTGGACACAAAAGTGTGAGAGTTGGAGGTTTTTAGGGAGCTATGTTCTTCATAGAAAGTTCTCTTAAAGGGAGATTTGTACTGGGGCACCTCTATGTCTACCACACAATCCAGCCATTGATTAACTAGTCTGATTGTAAGTGGGATCTCCAACCTGTTGCACTGGAAATGGAAATCACTTAAAATGCTACTTAAGTAGAAAGGCTGACTTACTTAATAGACTGCATAGTAGGGATTTGACTTGATGAACTTTTTCTTAGTCGATAAAGCAGAGTTGTTGAGAGAGGTACAGAGTGATGTTGGAAAGAACACTGAAGGGTTGGAAAACTGGGACCTTGTCCAACGTTGACTATTAATTACCTCTCTGGCCTCAATGTGTCACATCTAGGCTTCAGCAGTCCCATTTATAAAATATGAAGTTTAGACTGCTGCTGCTTACTTGCTTCAGTCGTGTCCAACTCTGTGCAACCCTATGGACTGTAGCCCACCAGGCTTCTCCGTCCATGGCATTCTCTAGGCAAGAATACTGGAATGGATTGCCGTGCCCTCCTCTAGGGGATATTCCTGAGTTTTAGACTACAGGACTGTTAATTCTTTCTTCTAACTGCAACGAGTATAATACAGAGATGTACTAACCAAGGAGGTGGATCTGAGCTAGTGGCCAGCATTTGGTAGATCAAGATGAGGGATGATGACCCAGTATGGATGGGAGGTATTATCTACCTAGTGAGGGAGAAACTGTAGCAAGGAGAGATTTGGAATCTTCCAGGAACACAAATTGTCCCTTTTTAATTTCAGAATAGGCAAGAGTCTATTTAGGAAGATGTTCAATTACATGATACTGTGGTCTAGCAAGTGGAAACACCCCTTAACATAAGATAATGGCAACTTCTCTGGCAGTCCAGTGGTTAGGACTCGGCACTTTCACTGTAATTGCCTTGGGTTCACTCCCTGCTTGAGGGAACTAATATCCCGCAAGGTTCTTGGTCAAAGAAAAAGAAAAAAAAAGGTAGATGATGGCTATAATAGCCTCACAGAGCCTGTCTGGTGGTTGCAGGAGGGCCATTGTGCTGGATCATAGAGGAGGGGTTTTTCTTCCTGCTTCTTGACCAGATCTGTTCCATCTTGGAGGAGAAAGTCAGAGGCGCTTGTATTTATCATCTGTGTGTGCCGTGAGAGTCAGTGGGGAGGAGTTAAACTGAGGCACAGGAAACTTAGGAAACACCACTGCCTACATGAAACCCAGACACCGAAAGTTTGTATATGTGTAATATAGATTTTCCTTGTTTGAACTTCTCATATAGCTCTGTGGTAACAGTATCAGTGTCAAACCCTAGATTTTCCCTGGAGGGCTGGAAGTAGTTCATAAGAAAGGAGAACAGTTCTTTCAGTTCTTAGACATAGGGTTGCTAAACTTAGGAAATTAAAATACAGGATGTCCCAGTTAAGCTTGAATGCAGAGAAACAATGAATAATTCTTTTAGTACCAGTAAAATACAAATATATTTGTATTTTATTTGGCAATGCTGGGTGAGACCCACTTCCTGGGAGAGGTAATGAAGAGATTTTGATACTAGGTGGCATCACCAACTCAATGGACATGAGCTTGGGTAAACTCCAGGAGTTGGTGATGGACAGGGAGGCCTGGTGTGCTGCGGTTCATGGAGTCACAAAGAGTTGGACAAGACTGAGAGACTGAACTGAACTGAACTGAAAAAAGTTGAAAAGAGTGAGTGGACTGTGGCTAGAACAGGGGTGGCTGTGGTCATTTTAATGTCTGTCTTTAGTGTCTTTTTTCATCCTCTAGCTAGCATGTGATATATTTTTAAAATGATAAAGTAAGAAATAAAGGTTTAACCCCACCCTTAGAATGATCAGAGTTTATTGGAGGAGGGCTTCACTGATGGTTCAATGGGTGAAGAATCTGCCTGCAATGCAGGAGATCCTTGATTGAACCCAGGTTTGATCCCTGGATCAGAAAGATCTCCTAGAGGAGGGAATGGCGACCCACTCCAGTATTCTTGGCTGGAGAATTCCATGGACAGAGGCACCTGGGATCTGCAGTCCATGGGGTCCTAAACAGTCAAACACAACAGAGCAATTGTATATTGACTAGAACTTTAAGTTCAGTTGTAACTAACAAGCTGACCCAGATCCATATCAAACATTGTGGTAACTGGGGTTTTCGAGTCATAGTGAGAGTGAGATAGATTGCTCACTAAGAATGCCCACATCATGGCTGAACTAAGAATGTATTCTATCATTTTATGGGAAAATAAACTGTTCTGGAAGTATAAATATCACCTTTTGGACTTTTTTTCTGAATCCCACTGAATGACAAAATATGAAAATTTTTAGTTGATTCAAAGCAACAATGAGAAATGTCACCCTTAGACTCTTTTTAGCCAGCAAATAGACATAGATAATACTATCACCTGGAGGAGCATGGGGGTACTAGAAAGCTTTCCTTTTACTTATTAGAGAAGGCCACAGTGAAAAACAAAACAATAACTTTCCATCAGAAGCAGAATAACATTATAAACTTTCTTTTTCAATACCTTTTTCTATTATTGTTCATTGAAACTTTATGCTTATATCAGTTAGCATAATTTTGACAAGCTTCAAAATATCTGCAACTATAATTGAAGGATTCCGCCTTTAATAAAATAAGATTTAATTTACACTGGGTAGTAGGGAGTGCTAGACATAAAGAATCATTGTGAGCATATTATAAAAAATAGGCCATTTAACTGAGTTTCATCACTTAAGTTGCATAAAGATATTAACTAGAAAGTTAACCTTCACAAGGTTAGAAGCTGCTGGCAAAGTTCCTAAACTCAGTGAAAACCTGTGAGATCTTTATTCCTTTTATTCCACACAATATCTCTCTCCATCCAATAACTCTTGTCTCAAGCCACGTTCTTCCATTTCCAATTCCCCATTTTTTTTATTGGCATGCAATTAGCCTCACAGTCAAAGTTATGGTTTTTCCAGTAGTCATATATGAATGTGAGAGTTTGACCATAAAGAAAACTGAGAACTGAAGAACTGATGCATTTGAACTGTGGTGTTGGAGAAGACTCTTAAGAGTTCCTTGGACTGCAGGGAGATCAAACCAGTCAGTCCTAAAGGAAATCAGCCATGAATATTTATTGGAAAGACTGATGCTGAAGCTGAAACTCCAATACTTTGGCCACTTGATGCAAAGAACTGACTCAGTGGAAAAGACCCTGATGCTGGGAAAGATTGAAGGCAGGAGAAGGGGATGACCAAGGATGAAATGGTTGGATGGCATTACCAACTCGATGGACATGAGTTTGAGCAAGCTCTGGGAATTGGTGATGGACAAGGAGGCTTGGTGTGCTGCAGTCCATGGGGTCACAAAGAGTTGGACACAACTGAACGACTGAACTGACTGAATTAGCCTCATAATTGAACCACATTGAGCTTAACACAAGGACTCTCATTTCTCATCATATGTTGCTTTAAAAGATCATATTATCAGCTCGTCTTACTGTCTTCTCAGCTTAGAATCTGCCTGGCTTTTAAAGATAATGTTCAAGACATTCTGTCTATTTTGTTGTGATATCCTCTTCTCTTCCAGTCTCTGTCAAGGGCTGTTTTGCAGTTATCCGGAATTATTCCAAAGTTTGTGGTACAAAACAACAACTGTTTTATTATGTGCAGTCATCCTGTGGGTGAGGAATTCGGACCAGAAATAGTGGAGATGATTTATTTCTGCTTTCACATGCCTGGGACTCGGATGAGAAGGCTCTAACAAATGGGCATGGCTTCAATAGCTGATGGTCTGAATTACCCGGGGTCTTCACTCACTTATCTGGTGCCAGGGCTGGGGTGCCTCAGATACTGCACTTAGCTGAGACTATCACCTGGAATCAGTGCATGTGGCTGTTTGTGTGACTTGAGCTTCCTCAGAGCATGGTGACCTCAGGTGGTCACACTTCTTACAAAGCAGCTTGGGGTTGCAAGAGCAGGCATTCCACAGCTCAAGGCAGAGGTTGCATGGCCTTGTGTGACCTAGCTTCAGAAGACATACAGCATTGCTTCCCTTGAACTTTATTAAAGAAAATAGTCAACTAGCCTGTCCTGATTCAAGGAAATATAGCTGGTCACCTAGCCTGCCCTGAAAATACAGACTTCACTCCTTGATAGGAGGAACACTCAAGCATTTGTAGTCATGGTTTAGAATTGCCATATGCAGTAAACTTTAGGTGGGCTTCTTGTCTATACGAGAGGCCAGAGGGTCAGCCACATGGGCATCCTAGACATTTCTTGTACTGGACATTGTTCATGCATGTCATCTTATTTGGGAAGAAAAAAACTTTTATGAAAACAGGAAGCTAAGCATGCATTGAATTTGTGAATACAGATGGAGTGAAAAACACACACACATAGAGATATGCAGAGAGACAGAGACTGACAGAGAGAGAGGGTGTGAGAGAGATCTAGAAGTACGAGAAATAGAGACAAATTTCCTAAGAATAAGGTCCAAGAACACTTCAAGGAATGTATATCCTCTAAAATTGTTGTGTGTGTGTGTTTATGCACTTTGGGGAGAGTTTTATTCTTATATCCTTGAGATCTGTCACCTCCAAAAGTTTAAGAAATATCAATTTGAGGCAAGAAGATGCAAGACTTGAGTTGTGTGAGAAAAGATGCAGTGTATATTTTGTTTCAAGGAAAAATTTTGCAGAGAGTTGTTGGAAATAAAATAGGTAAATCAGGCAGGGTGTTGATACAGACTCAGGTATGCAAGAACTAGGACATTTACGATTTTTCTATGCTTCAGTTTAAATCTTGTTCTAAATCCTCCCTCTGCTGAGTCACCTGTCCCTGACACCCACCTTGGGGATGAGCTAATGCTTTGGTTTTCTTCAGAGCCAGATATGAGCATGACCCCTGGTCTGTGGTCCCTATTGGTCACTAAAGGGCACTTGTGGTCTCACGCCATATGGTTTCTTCAGGTCCAGTGAGTGCTGCTTCAAGACCATGGTTGGAGCTGAGAATCCTTGGGAGGTTGAGAATTGCAGCTTAGGAGTCTTCCTTCCAAGATCTTACTGTTTCTCATGAAGAAGGGAATCTCAGGATCCACCAACACTGATCTCCTGCTTTCAGGTGAACTCACTCTATTATCTCCCTCACACTCTCAGAATCATGGTCTCCCTCTCCTCCTCCTGCTCACCTGACACAATCTTCCAATGATGTTCAGTTCAGTTCAGTCACTCAGTTGTGTCTGACTCTTTCCGACGCCATGGACTGCAGCATGCCAGGCTTCCCTGTCCATCACCAACTCCTGGAGCTTGCTCAAACTCATGTCCATCAAGTTGGTGATGCCATCCAACCATCACATCCTTGGTTGTCCCCTTCTCTTCCTGCCTTCAATCTTTCTCAGCATCAGGGTCATTTCCAGTGAGTCAGTTCTTTGCATCAGGTGGCCAAAGTATTGGAGTTTCAGCTTCAGTATCAGTCCTTCCAATGAATATTCAGGACTGATTTTCTTTAGGATCGACTGGTTTGATCTCCATGCAGTCCAATGCCACACTTCAAAAACATCAACTCTTTGATGCTCAGCCTTCTCTATGGGCCAACTCTCACATCCATCCATGACTACTGAAAAAACCATAACTTTGACTAGACAACTTCATCGGAAACAATGTCTCTGCTTTTTAATATACTGTCTAGGGTGGTCATAGCTTTTCTTCCAAGGAGCAAGTGTCTTTTAATTTCATGGCTGCAGTCACCATCTGCAGTGATTTTGGAGCCCGCAGGAATAAAGTCTCTCACTGTTTCTTTTTTTTTTTTAATGACTTTATTATTATTATTTTTTAATTTTTATTTTATTTTTTAACTTTACAATATTGTATTGGTTTTGCCGTATATCAACATGAATCCACCACAGGTATACATGTGTTCCCCATCCTGAACCCTCCACCCTCCTCCCTCCCCGTACCATCCCTCTGGGTCTCTCACTGTTTCCATTGTTTCCCCATCTATTTGCCATGAAATGATGGGACCAGATGCCATGATCTTAGTTTTCTGAATGTTGAGTTTTAAGCCAACTTTTTCACTCTCCTCTTTCACTTTCATCAAGAGGCTCTTTAGTTCTTCTTTGCTTTCTGCCATAAGGGTGGTGTCATCAACGATGGTGAACAGAAAGTGAAAGTGAAGTCGCTCAGTCATGTCTGACTCTGTTTTTTTTTTTTTTTTTCTGTCTGCATTTATTTATTTTTTATTTTTTTTAATTTTATTTTATTTTTAAACTTTACATAATTATATTAGTTTTGCCATATATCAACATGAATCCACCACAGGTATACACGTGTTCCCCATCCTGAACCCTCCTCCCTCTTCCCTCCCCATTCCATCCCTCTGGGTCGTCCCAGTGCACCAGCCCCAAGCATCCAGTATCGTGCATCGAACCTGGACTGGCAACTCGTTTCATACATGATATTTTACATGTTTCAATGCCATTCTCCCAAATCTTCCCACCCTCTCCCTCTCTCACAGAGTCCATAAGACTGTTCTATACATCAGTGTCTCTTTTGCTGTCTCGTACACAGGGTTATTGTTACCATCTTTCTAAATTCCATATATATGCGTTAGTATACTGTATTGGCGTTTTTCTTTCTGGCTTACTTCACTCTGTATAATAGGCTCCAGTTTCATCCACCCCAATAGAACTGATTCAAATGTATTCTTTTTAATGGCTGAGTAATACTCCATTGTGTATATGTACCACAGCTTTCTTATCCATTCATCTGCTGATGGACATCTAGGTTGCTTCCATGTCCTGGCTATTATAAACAGTGCTGCGATGAACATTGGGGTACACGTGTCTCTTTCCCTTCTGGTTTCCTCAGTGTGTATGCCCAGCAGTGGGATTGCTGGATCATAAAGCAGTTCTATTTCCAGTTTTTTAAGGAATCTCCACACTGTTCTCCATAGTGGCTGTACTAGTTTGCATTCCCACCAACAGTGGAAGAGGGTTCCCTTTTCTCCACACCCGAACTAAATAGACATTTCTCCAAAGAAGACATACAGATGGCTAACAAACACATGAAAAGATGCCGACTCTTTGTGATCCCATGCACTGTAGCCCACTAGGCTCCTCCATCCATGGAATTTTCTAGGCAAGAGTACTGGAGTGGATTGTCATTTCCTTCTACAGGGGATCTTCCTGACCCAGGGATCGAACCCGGGTCTCCTGCATTGTGGGCAGATGCTTTACCATCTAAGCCACAAGGGAATCAATGATGGTGGGCTCGTCTAAAAACAAAGAGAGTAGCTGACTTCGAGGAACACTGGCTTTCTGTTCTGTAAATCTCCCATGGTAGTGAAGTGCAAAGCCTGCTACCTGCTAGAAAAATAGCAAGGGGTGGAAGGAAGATAAGAGAGAACAAAATACACATTATCACCTCAAAAATACATCCTACTACATAAGTGGGGTTTTCTCCCACTTATGCTAGAGCATTTGATTTTCATATGTAACAAGAAGGAATAACTTCAGCTGCAAGTAACTCATCTACAGTGCTTTAAACACTTAACCATTTGTTTTAGAAATTAAAAAAAAAAACAAAACTGGAGGTAGATAGATCTCAGAGTTGATTCAGCAGGTTGTGAAATTCTTTTGGCTTTTTCTTCATGATTATTGTTTTATGACCATAAGATGGATACTGTTGCTCCAGACATCTTGCCTGCATTCCAACAGTCTACATGTTGACAATCTTAACCTTAGGCCACCTTCTTGTTTACCTCTGGTTCTCTTGCATGAAGCATTATAATTTGGTAGTCCCAATTCTGCCATATCATTTTGGAATCTCAGAATTTGAAATTAGAATGCAATCTTACCTTGTACTTCATGTCTCGGGCTAAGAAAAAGAAAACAATTCACACCCTGAGATGAAACAGACAAACAAGCAAAATCAGGGTCAATCTATATTGTGGTGGTTTTCCCAAGTGTCTGCAACTGATTCCTTTGTAGGTCATCAGTGCTTAACTTCTGAGTTTTCCGTTGGCAGAAGACAAAGGCCTGATCTCTGCTTTGCATGAACTGTCTCTCTGGAATTCTTAGTGATTGCCATCCAGCCTTGCTACTTTCAGGATGGAGAATTTACCACTTCTAAAGAGGCCTCTAACAGTTTTGGCCCAATCCAACTACTAGAAAATTCTTTCTTATATAAGCTGAGGCAAAAATTTCCCCTTTGCAAATTCCGTATATAGAGCTTAGCTTTGTCCTCTAAGAAAATATAATCAAACCTAGTCTCTCTTACTAATTTAATTCCTTTAAATACTACAAACCATTTACAAAATTTCTCCCTAGTATTATGTCATCTAAACAGGCTTATTTCCTTCAACTGCCTTATTTCTCAAATAATATGATTACTGTCCCTGTGATTGTCATGGGCCTTCCTTTACAGGCTGCTGGCTCACATGATAGTCTTCTCATGCCCCTCCTTCCTAAGGTCAAGGACTATGTTTCTTGGTTACCCCTGCATCACAGGTGTCTAACATGATTCCTGATGAATGGGCCATATTGTAAGCATTCAGAAAATATACAGAATTAATAAGATTAGAAAGTGCAGCACCTGGAAGTAATTTACAGTGGCTATTGATGGCTGATTTCTTTATTCTTCCTATATGTTTCAAATTGCTTACAATGGGAATGTATTGCTTTTATAACCCGAAAAGTTAAACAAGAACATGCTTTTAATTTCTAACATGTTGTACAAGACTGCATATGATATTTCAGATATAATTGACTAATGCAGACCCTTGTGGAATAATGACTTTCCTTGTACCTGGTGCTATAATATTTTGTTGCAGACCAGTGTTGCACTGTCTCCTTCAGTATAACTCATTCAAACATTTGTTTTGTGTCTGTTTTGTACAAGCCACTCTGCCATTTTTTAAGCAGCTTGCTTTGCGGCTGCTTTGAATTAAGCTTGTCGTTGCCATATCTATAGGTACTTTCTATGTGAAGGAAGGAGAGAATGGAGAGAAGGCTGTCTTCCCTGTTGGTCAAGTTATCTTCATCCTGTATTTCCCTTGTGGAATAAATTTTTAATCTTATATTGAGATTTTTGTATCTTTGCTTGTTACATTTCTTCTTGATAGGTTCTGTTCATCATTGTAGCTTTTAAACACTTTTAGATATTCTTATTCCATCATTAAGCATATTCACTATCTCTTCAATTTTCATGGCTTTCTGTATTTCAATATAGACCATTTTCAAGTATAATATCACTGTATAGTATTCTTCTACCTACTTACTAGATTCAAAAGTGCAGTTCATAAAATGTGGGAAGAAAATGTTAAGTGACCTAAAATATTTCTGCAAAGTGATGGTGGATTGAAAGTAGTAATATTACTATTTTGTGCATAAACCAAGGTCATGGCACAGCAATACTTTTACTCCTTACATGAACTGTGTGACAGTCATATTGGGAACTAAAATATCAAAACCAATACAATATTGTAAAGTTAAAAAATAAAATATTAAAAAAATCATGAACTGATTAATTCTCACATCCACATTGCTCTCATTAAACAATTAAAAAAATTTTTTTCAGCTATTGGCTACACTGGGTCTTTGTTGCTGTGTGTGGACTTTCTCCAGTTGCAACAAGTGGGGGCTACTATTTGTTGTTCATGTGCTTCTCATTGCAGTGCCTTCTTGTTGCAGAGCATGGGCTCGAGGGCACATGGGCTTCCGAAGTTGTGGCACATGGGCTTAGCTGTTCCATGGCACGTGGGATCTTCCCAGACCAGGGATCAAACCTGTGTTCCTTGCATTGGCAGGTGGATTCTTAACCACCAGACCATCAGGGAAGTCCTAAACGGTCTTACTTAGGGAGACATCCACTTATGAGAAGATGAAGTAGATGTACTTTTCCCTATTCTTACTATTAAGTATGATGAAAACCCCTAAATACTATATATAAAATAAAGAAAAGTTTATAAAGGAAGGCAGACAGGTTAGAGGCCTTGGGATTCAAGGAAGGACATAGTGGTGAGTTCCTTGGGTTTTCTTTTTGCCTCAGGTATTCCAGACTTGGAGCTGGAGAAGTGGTAATCTGGAATGGTCAATGAGTGTAGACAAAAAAATGCTCCCAACAAAAACCTGCACTCTCAAGCCAAAAGACCCAGAAAGGAACAGCCTAGCAAGACAAAAAAACTTTCAGACAATAACTCTTGTATTCCACCAAAAAAACTGTGAGCCCGCCTCCACCCATGCCATCAAAGACTGAGCGGGGACCATGAACTTCCACTTTCATGCTGGAGCAAGGCACCAAATTCCCCTGCCAGGTAGTATCAGAGGTGGCTGAGTAGGGATCTGGGACTTCCGCCCTACCTGGGAGTAATGAGTGTTATGTCCACTATCCACTGGTGTGACATAAGAGGATGTCCACTGGGCCCATCCCCTGATGTGACTGACATAAGAGGATGACCACTGCCCATCAATTATGAGGCCACTTACTCCCCTTCTCCTGGTGTCAGTGAAGTCAGAAGGAAAGCAGTCAGGAAGCACCCTGCTTATAATCACCAATGAAGGTATCATTGAGCAGCTAGTAAGGAGCCAGAAATCGCAACCTTCGCCAGCAGCAGCAAGGACCACTCCTCCTCTTCAGGTGTCAATGAAAGCCAAGTGGGGAACCTGGACTTCCCTCCTCACCTGGCAGTGATGAGGCAGCACAGTCTATCCCCTTTCCCTAGGGGGAAGGTATCAGAGAAAGTCAGAAAAAGAGGAGGCTAACAAGATTCAAAGACATAATAATACGTGAAAGGCCCAGGTATCAATCAAAAACCACTCATTATGATCACCAAGAACAAGGAAGACCTCCAACTGAATAAAGAAGGGCAAGAAATAGATGCTAACACCAATATGACAGAGATGCTAGATTTATTTGACAAAGATTTTAAAGTAGCCATTCTAAAAATGCTTCAGTCAGCAGTTATGAACACCTTGAAACATATTTTAAAAAATAGAAAGTTTCAGCAAAGGAATAGAAAACATAAAGAAGAACCAAATAAAACTTCTGGAACCAAAAATAAACTAATTTGAGTAAAATACTATGATGAATCAAAGCAAAATGGAGCAGAGAAAAGAGTCAGTGAACTTTAAGGTAAAGTGAGATAAATAGCCATAGAGTGAATTGAACTCACAATCTCAACAACAGAGGGAAATAGACTTAAAAAGAACAAACATAGCCTTGAAAATCTGTGGAACTGTAACAAATGTTTTAACATTCATATCATCAGAGTCATGGAAAGAGAACAGGCTGAAAAAGTACTGAAAGAAATAACGAATGGAAATGTGGCAAGTATGACAAAACGTAAACCTATAGATTCAAGAAGCTGAGTAAACTCTAAAACAAGAGGATCCTCCAAAAATTCCACCCCAAAACACATCTTAATCAAACTTCTGAATGCTAAAAACAAATGAGAGAGGTGACATCTTACCTACAGGGGAAAAGCAATTTGAATGACATAGCATCTCTCAGAAACCATGGAGGTTAAAAGGAAGCGGCATAACATATTTCAGAGGCTGAGAATAAAAGAGCTGTCAACTCAGAACTCTATATCCAGTGAAAATATCTTTTGGGAATGAAGGGGAAATCAAAACAAAGAGAAACTAAGTGAATTTGTTGCCAGCAGACCTTTCCTATTTCAAATAAAAGCAAGTAGATTTTTTCACTAAATTATAAAATTATGTGAAATTATGGAAATTATATGAAAAATATGATTTTACCTTTAATGCTTTAAAACTTTATAGTTTTGTAGTTTGTATTGGTAACATATAGATGCAGGTGGCATCCTGAAAGATATTTAATGAGGAAATTGTATGACAGGGGCAGTTTAGAGGTAACAGTACTAACAAACTGTTTAGGCAGATTTAACAAGTGATGAATCAAGCCCATGTTTTCATTTGTCCACAGAGTAAAGTGTTCCATCTTGTTCAATACAGACAAAATACAGGCAATAAGGCTGACATTTTCCCAAAACCTTTTCTCTTTTAATCGTCACCAAGGAAAGGGAAATGAAATTCATTTGGCCTGATTTGTCCTAATACAACCTATTGTGTTAACAATCCATTTAGGTCTCTGGGCTGTAGTAATAGAATTTCTTTTTTTGAAAATTGGATGCTATTTGCTTGCCTTTCTTCTGGCACTTCTATCATTTTACATGCTTTCTTTAAGATAACTAGCATCAGTTTGACAGTACAAAGCCATCAACTAAATTCTCATCCTTTCTGTGAACCTAGAAATCTGACCTCGTTCAAGGCAACCTCGTGTTCTCCTGATGTTATCTCACTTCTTCCTCACTGAGAAAACTTAGCTCATATCTCCATCACTCTGCTGGACTAGCGCAACAGCTTCCATCCTCCTCTATTTCTAATCTGTTCTCTCAACTGTAAAGTCTTTCACTGCCTCCCTCTCATCTTTAGCATAGATTAACCCTCCTTACACAGTGTGCTATTAATGACTGTCATTGATTGATTGTTCGCTACGTGCCAGACACTGTTCTAAGCATTTCATTCACATTCATTCACTATAATAAACCTCTGAGGTAAATTCCATTATTATCTCTATTTTATGGATGAAGAGGAGGTTTAAATGCCCAAAGTCACACTGCTGGTAGATGGCCAAACTTGAATTTGAACTCTGAATGGAAGCTCCAGAAAAATGGATTTGTAACCATTATGTATGTTGTCTCTAAAAGCCTGTTATGATCTGATTTCTGTTTTATTAATTTTGTGACTCTAGGATTATTTGCCAAAGGCAATTTACTGAATAATCAAGTCAAAACTGTCAAAGAAATACAGTAAGCTGGGTCTAGGACAGTCCTCTGCAAAGACAAAGGCAAGGGCAGAGGTGGAGGTAAGACATAAATCTGTAAAAGTCTAAAAAAATGTTATAGGGGAGAATCTGTTTCTTTTCATTTAATTTTGCTTCCCATTTCTTTTATTCACTAAAAGGATACCGCCTCAGGGAACCCTGCCCCTCTGTCTGAATAGTAACACATCCCCTCCCTGAGACTGGCCAATCCAGGAGATATTTACAAGATTAATACCTTTTTAACTTTACTTCCTCACCTCCTCCCCTTCTGTGTTCTATAAAAGAAACTGGCATCCAGACCCTGAAAAGATGTTTATTTTGAGACATTAGTCTGCCATTTTCTCGTTCTGCCAGCTTTCTAAATAAAGTTGTTTTCCTTGCCTCAACACCGCTTCTGCCACTTATTGGCCTGTCGTGTGGTGAGCAGAGCGAGCTTAGGCTCAGTGACAGAAATAGAGAAGACAAAAGTTGAAAATCATTCCAGTCACATTGAATATTGAACATCTGAAATATAAAGCACATGCAAAAATGATATGTGTCCCAGCTGGCAAAGTCTTGGCAAAACTAAAACCCTGAATACTTGACTAGTGTCCTGATACTTTAGTGAGTTGAGTACTTGCAAAGTTGAGTTTTTGGTGAATTGATTTTCAGTGCCTTGCTGCTGCTGCTGCTGCTAGGTCGCTTCACTCGTGTCTGACTCTGTGCGACCCCATAGACAGCAGCCCACCAGGCTCCTCTGTTCCTGCCTTAACTTTTAGCAAATTAATTTCCCAAGATTAGATTTTTGGTAGATTGGACTGTTTCCTCCTTCCCAATACTACCTCTTCCCACCAACCTCAGCAACTCTGACACAAGGCTCAGGGGCACTGCGGCAGTTGTGTTGGCTGTTTAATGCTAGTGTCGGTTGGTGCCCACCATACCAGTTGTTAAATACTCAGATCATCTCTCATACATATCAATTCATTACATTCTTGTCATAGGTCCCTCTGCTGAGAACAGCTACCCACTCACTGTGCCGACTTGGTGAGGAGCCCTTCTTGTGCCTTTCAAGCTTCAGCTTAAGTTCGTTCTTCAGGACTCCAATAACACCTTTTGTTTCCTCTATTACAGTACTGAACACATTGCATTGTAGCTGTTTATTTTTCGCTTTTCCTCCTTGATTGTGAGCTCCTTTAGAGGAGCTCTTTTTCCTAGGTCCCCTTTGCAACGTGTGCCTGTCACCCAGTAGTTTTCAAGAGATGAATGAGTCTTGAATATCAAATAACCTCAATCAATTTTCTATCCTTTGAAAGATCAAATAGGCTTCTTGATAAATAAAACTGAGTTCAGCATTTTGTCAACATTTATGAACATTGTGACATCTTCCTGCATCAGGGAATTGATAATAAAATTATTACTTTTTCTGTTGCACATATTAAAAAAAATCCTTCCCCACTTAAAAAGTGAGTAAAAAAGCTTCATGAGGACAATGATTATTTTCCCAGAGCTTGGCACAGAGCTTAGCACTGTGCTAAATAAATATTTATTGAATGCATTTTAATGGCTAATATTTATTGCATAGCATATACACAAAGTGCTTTACTTGCATTGTCTCACTGAATATTCTCAGTTATAAAAGAGACACCTTCTATTATTTTCTCTGTAGGAGTTCTATTATATGATCCATTTTATGATGAGGAAAACAGGTTTAGAGAGGTTAAGTAGGTTGCCAACATCAGTGGCCAATGAGTGGTAGAGGCAGGGTTTGAATCCAAAATACTCAATATCAGGAGCTGACTTCTTACCCACCATGCTTGAATATTACTTTAGGTAACTGAGTGCTTTTTTTTTTTTAAACTAGGTCTTCTGAATTGTAGCCTTCCTAGCATCACTCATGCAGTTTACCTCTACTTATTTACCTTGACTTTTAACTTTTTAACCTTAAGGAATGAAGGTTTTCTGTTCAAGAACTGATAGAAGCCAATGTGTCTAGAGCAACAGGAATGAAGGGGAGATACTTAGGATATATGGTTAGAGAGAAAAGTGGGGGCCAGAGCACACAGGTCTTTGGAGAAATTTGGACCTTATGTAAATGAAATTGAAAGTCGTTGCAGGGTTTTTATTTAATCTGATTGCATTTAACCATTTTTGTCTGCTGTTGTAGATAATGTACTGTAGAGACAGGGTGGAGGCAGAGGAGGCTCTTGGAGTAGTTGGGGCAAAGGAAGCAGGAGTTTATACTGGTGTGACCACACTGGAGATGATGAAAGTAGACGAAATTGTAGTACATTTTGGAGGTAGAATTTCTTAATAGATACTTTTAAAATTAATAAGTATATAATTATCTAATATCATATACAAAAATAAAAAAATGGATTAAAGATCTAAATATAAGACTGAAAACCATTAAACTCCTACCAGAAAACATAGGCAGATACTCATTGACATAACTTATAGCAATATTTAAAAAAATCTGTCTCCTAAAGCAAAGGAAATTAAAGCAAAGATGAACAAATGAGACCTAATTAAACTTAAAAGACTTTGCACAGGAAAGGAAACTAACAACAAAACAAAAAGACAACCTATTGAATGGGAGAAAATATTTGCAAATGATGTGACTGATAAGAGATTAATATTCAAAATATATAAACAGCTCATACAACTGAACATTAAAATCCAAGCAACCCAATTAAAAATGGGCAGAAGACCTGGACAGACATTTCTCCAAAGAAAACATGCAGATGGTCAACAGGTACATGAAAAGATGCTCAATATTGCTAATTACAGGGAAATGAAAATCAAAAAAACACTGAGGAATCACCCCACACCTGTAAGGATAGCTATTATCAAAAAGAACACAGAGAACCAATGATGGCAAGGATGTGCAGAAAAGAGAACCCTCACACACTATTGGTGGGAACGTACACTGTGCAGCCACTGTGGAGAACACTGTGGAGGTTTCTCAAACAACTAAAAATAGAACTACTGCATGACCCAGCAATTCCACTCCTGGATATATATCCCCAAAATTGAAAACACTAATTTGAAAAGATACATGCACTCTCATGTTTATAGTAGCATTATTTATAATTGCCAAGCTATAGGAGCAAGCCAAATGTCCACTGACACATTAATGGATAAAGAAGATGTGGTACATATTTACAATGAAATATTACTCAGCCATAAAAAGAATGAAAATTCGCCATTTGCACCAACATGGATAGACTTGGAGAGTGTTATCCTAAGTGAAATAAAGACATATTTCATGATATCACTTATGTATAAAATCTAAAAGCTACAGCAGGGCTTCCCTGGTGGCTCAGTGGTAAAGAATCCTCCTGCCAACATAGGAGACATGAGTTCGATCCCTGATCCAGGATGACCCCACATGCAGTGGGGCAACTAAGCCTGTGGACCACAACTACTGAGCCCAAGATCTAGAGCCTGCAAGCTGCAACTATTGAGCCCATGCACCACAACAGTTGAAGCCCACATGCTCTAGAGCCTGTGCTCTGCAACAAGACAAGCCATCACAATGAGAAGCCTGTGTGCCATACCTAGAGACTAGCCCCCGCTCGCCAGAACTAGAGAAAGCCCGTACATGGCAGTGAAGACCCAGCACAGCTAAAAATAAATAAAATCATAAAAAAATAAAGACTACAACAAACTATGGAATATAACAAAAAAGAAAGTCTTACCAATACAGAAAACAAACTAGTGGCTACTAGTTGGGAGAGGGAAGGGGGAAGGGACAACAGAGGGTTGAGAATAAAGAGGTACAAACTCTTAGGTATAAAATAAGCTGCAAGGATACGTTGTATAACACAGGGAATATAACCAACATTTTGTAAAAACTACAAATTCAGTATAACCTTTAAAAATTGTGAATTGCTATGTTGTATGCTTGAAACAATATTGTACATCAACTATATCTCAGTTTTTTTAAAAAAAGAAAAGTTATGGATACAGTAAGTATCAACTAGCACAGTTATTGGCATGTAGCAAGTGCCCAGTAAATCATGGTTACTACTGGGATGGCCAAAAGGTTAGTCTGGGTTTTTCTGTAACATCTTATGGAAAAACCCAAAAGCACTTTTTTGCCAACCCAATGTTATGGTCACCATTACTCCTCTACTTCTGAGAGATGAAGTTATAGTACTAACAGTTGTGAATGATCAGCTGCCTACTCTACACTTTATTCTTTGTCCCTTTAGCCCTCACCACTTACTCTACAGAAGCCACTTTCTTAAAGTGACCTCCAAGCTGTTAAATTTAGTGTAATTTTCTTATTTTTCATTCCCTGATAGCTCTCTGAGCCTTTTACTTTCTGCCCCATGCAATTGCTTGACACATGAGATGGTATACTCTTCTAATTCTTGCACATCTCCTGGGGCTCTTTCTCTTGGCTCCTTTTCCCACTTCTGCACCCTCAGTGTAGAGGTGACTGAACAATCTGGTCTCAAGACCCTCATTCTTATATACCAGATTAGTTCTTCATATCCAATTGCTACCTTTTTCTTCCCAAGTCATGACTTAAAACTAGAAAAGAAGGAAGCTTATCTTTGTCCTTCAGTTTCCCACCAACTATTATCAAAAATATATAATTGGAAATCTAGCTGCTGCTGCTGCTGCTGCTAAGTCACTTTAGTCGTGTCCGACTTTGTGCAACCCCATAGATGGCAGCCCACCAGGCTCCCCCATCCCTGCGATTCTCCAGGCAAGAACAGTGGAGTGGGTTGCCACTTCCTTCTCCAATGCATGGAAGTGAAGAGTGAAAGTGAAGTTGATCAGTCGTGCCTGACTCCCAGTGACCCCATGGACTGCAGCCCACCAGGCTCCTCTGCCCATGAGATTTTCCAGGCAAGAGCACTGGAGTAGGCTGCCATTGGAAATCTAGAAAGGCACACAAAACATAACTTATCAAGAATGGGATTCTTATAGAGAACTCAATTTCTACTGAGGGAATTAGGAAGAACTTTGAATTTGGCCTAAAATACCCATTCCTAAAATTAATCTTACATGTGCTTTTTTGGGTTAGCTTATATGATATTCATTTCTACATCTTGAATAATTCATGTACCACTGACCAGCACAATGCAATATTTCACTTTAAGCATACATCTACATTTCTTAACTCTGCTCTCAATTCTAATTACTACACTCAATTTCTGTTTCTCGAAGGGAAAAGGAATCCTGCACAGAACTGAACAACAGATAATGAACTCCATTAAGTAGGGCTGACTGAGTAGGTCTGTCTAAGAAGATTTAAGTCTTAATCGAATTTTCTTTCCTGAGTTAGAAGTTTCATAAACTCTTAAATAGGCAAAAGTTTATCCACAGATCTAGCAGGATTTGAGGTGGGAGGCACACCACTGTGAACCAGAAAGGAGGGAAAGGTTCTTCCGTCCTGCTCGATCCTGGTGAGCACCTGTTTTCTAAACAATCGTTTTCATAAACTGTTTGGAAAAGGGGAAAGAGAAGAGCATATTGGGTGACTGCCTTATCTTGTATCTTAACACATGTTCTCCCAGCACCATGGGAGAGAAGATTCTGCTATGTTTAAGAAGTCAGGAGATTCACAGAGTATTTTTGAGAGCCTCTTGAAAAGTGAAAAAAAAAACAAAAACATTTTTCACTCGATCGTGTCCAACACTGTGACCCCATGGACTATAGCCTGCCAGGTTCCTCTGTCTGTGGAATTCTCTGGGCAAGAATACTGGAATGGGTAGCCATTCCCTTCTCCAGGGGAATCTTCCTTATCCAGGGATCAAACCTGGTCTCCCACATAACAGGCAAATTCTTTACCATCTGAGCCACCAGGGAAATCCTCTTAGGAGACATGATATACTGAGCTGTGCTGAGGAGGAGCAGGGAGAAGGAAAGCTATCCACATAGTTTCCTCCCTGGATTTCTGCTTTGGGCACAAGTTTCAGGGTGCTGCAGTAGAAGAGGGGGTCAGGCAGCTTTTGGTCAGGTAGCAAAGGAGAAAGAATTTCTTTCTCTGCAAAGTTGGGGCCTGAACAGGAGTGTCCTCATGGCACATAATAGATACTTCGTAATGGTTGAATCAATGAGCAAATGGGAAGAAATGGTTCTTTAACTTTAATTTTCAGAAACATTGAGGCTGTCAGTGCTTACTGGTCCTGACTTGATTGGTGTTACAGTCAATAATCTGAAAGTGATGGATTTAAAAGGAAGTGATTGCTCTCTTTCCTTCCATCTCACTGCTCTTTCTGATCAGATTTTCAAACTACTCCATTGTGAAAAATTTCTGGCTTCCAGAACTCTCTATATTAGATCCTTTTATGAGGACAAGGAACTCTCTAATGTTGTTTATTCACTTATATCTCTATTTCCTATTCGTAAGACCCTTCCCAGTCTTCTATATACAGCTATATTCATGTTTTCTGTGATCCTTTTGCTTCTATATTTTGTCAAATATGAGTTATTTTGTGTGCATAAATTTATAACTGGCACTGCATTGTGTTACAAATCATCTCGCTATTATTACTATTTTAATTTTTTCCTCTGTGTAGTATGATCTGCGGTATGACTGAGTGAACATCTAATACCTAGCTTTAATTGCTGCACAGTCCTCCTTGGGGACACACCCACTACATTGCATTCACTCCCTCCTCAGTGTTGGATGCCAGATTGCCATTGACATCCCACTCCAGGAATGGTGTTGTGGTGAGCATCCTGGTGCTTGTCCCCTTATGGCCATGTGGGATTAATAACACATATGTGTAAAATTTTATATTGAACTTAACTAATGGCAGTCCCTTCCTCCCCAGGATGGCTCTGCAGTCTTTCTCCCCACCAGCAGTGATAAGGGCTCCTACATTCTGTCCTGATGTTTCTGCCAGCTTGGACTTATCTACCTCTCTCCTTTTTGCTGGTCCAATGGCTCTAAAGTGATATCCCATTATAGCTTTAACTTACATTTTTTAACAACTTTTTTTTTTAGCTGTGTTATGCAGCTTGAGGGATCTTAGTTCCCAGACCAGGGATTGAACCCCAGGCCCTTGGCAGTAAAACTACCAAGTCCTAACCACTGGCTCACTAGGATAGTCCCTACATTTTAAAATGAATATATTTTCCACAAATGGTTTCTCTTTATATGTGGGCTTTTTATATTTCACATTCTATAAATTGAATATTTCTTTTTCTTTTTGCCTATTCTCTGTTGGAATTACGGTCTTCTCCTTGTTGATTGCAGGAATCTCATGTCAGTTTCAGACATTGCTAATATTTTTTTCCAAATTTGTTATATCTCTGTTAACTTGGCCTGTGATATTTTTTGTTGAACAAAAATCTTTAATTTTTATAAAATCAAATTTATTATTTTGCCCTTACACTTTATACCTCTGGGATAAAAAGCTTTATTAAAATAGTTTATGACAATAATAAAAGGATCAGAGAAAATGTTTTTGATAGTTTTATGTCAAATAACAAACTGGAGACTTGAACATGAATCTCTTCTAATGGCATTAGTCTTCTCCATTACTATGAGTGACTAAAGATTTCTATGGACTGAAGTGAAGAATAAGATTTGCTTGCAGCATGTGTTAAAGAGCTTTTTCACCTAAGTGGAAAAGGTCTTTTGAAGAAATACTCTTATTCTCCATAAGCTCCAGCTATCTGACTCGGGGTTGCCTGGCAAAGAAGCTGGGGCCTGCCTAGGGACTGAAGGGTTTAAATGCTGCTATGTCCTCATACAGCCTCCTCTGAGTGACTTCATTTTATGTATCTAGCCTTAAGCAGAGACATTACTTTGCCAACAAAGGTCTGGCTAGTCAAGGCTATGGTTTTTCCAGTGGTCATATATGGATGTGAGAGTTGGACTGTGAAGAAAGCTGAGTGCTGAAGAATTGGTGCTTTTGAACTGTGGTGTTGGAGAAGACTCTTGAGAGTCCCTTGGATGGCAAGGAGATCCAACCAGTCTATTCTAAAGGAGATCAGCCCTGGGATTTATTTGGAAGGAATGATGCTAAAGCTGAAACTCCAGTACTTTGGCCACCTCATGCGAAGAGTTGACTCATTGGAAAAGACCCTGATGCTGGGAGATACTGGGAGCAGAAGGAGAAGGGGATGACAGAGGATGAGATGGCTGGATGGCATCACTGACTCGATGGATGTGAGTCTGAGTGAACTCTGGGAGTTGGTGATGGACAGGGAGGCCTGGTGTGCTGTGATTCATGGGTTCGAAAAGAGTCAGACATGACTATGTGACTGAGCTGAACTGAACTGAACTGAGCCTTATTAAAGAGAAATAATGAGAAAAGACTGCACTGCGAATGTTCCCTCAGTGGTTTATACTTTACTAGAATTTTTTTGGTACCAATTGTTATGGACTGAATGTTTGTATTAGCCACAAATTCATATGTTGAAATCTTAACCCTCAGGATGATGATATTAGGAGGTAGGGATTTGGAAAGGTGGTTAGGTCATGAGGATGGACCCCTCATGAATAGGATTAGTATCCTTACAAAAGAGATGCCAGGGAGCTTTCTTGTCCTCTCTACCATGTGAGGTCACAATACTACCAGTTGTCTACAGTTTGGAAGAGAGTCCTTACCAGGACCTGACCATGCTGGACCCTGATCTCAGACTTCTAGCTTCCCTGTCTATGGTATTCTGTAATAAACTTGAACTGATAAAATATCGGTCATTCATTCAGCCAGAAAAAAGTGTAGATTGATCTCCAAGGAAACTGGTTGGTGGACAAATTCAAATTTTATCCACAGTTGCAATGAGGGGTACAATTAGGTGATGTAGTGCACTGAATTTATGTCTATTCAAAACCTCAGAAATTTACCTTATTTGAAAATAGGACTATTGAAGATGTCATTGGTTAAGGACCTTGAGGTGAAATTATTCTGGATTTAGGGTCTACCCTAAATCCAATGACTTGAGAAGAGGACTCAGAGACACACATGAGAAGGTGGCCATGTGAAGAAGGAGGTAAAGACTGGAGTGACATTGCCACAAGAAAAGGAATGTCAGGAGCCACCAGAAGCTGGAAAAGAAAAGGAGGGACTCTTCCCCAGAGCCTTCAGAGGAATTATGGCCCACTGAAATGTTGATTTTTGACATTGGTCTTCAGAGCTATGGGGGAGTAAATTCCTATTGTTTTAAGCCAGCAACTATGTGGTAATTTGTGACATTAGCCTTAGGAGACTAATACAGGTAGAATGATGACATGGTAAATTTTCAGGCTGCAGATGTCCATTGGTTACTGGACCAGAATGAGCTAGTTCTAGAAACTTCTGAGTAACCCACCTGCTAAGAAAGTTCTTTCTGTTATAATTATTGCCCTTCAGAAAGTTACCTGGTTTTGAGGTAAAGACTCTAACACCCAAGGTCCCCTCAAGTGATGGGCTAATTCTCCACTATTTAAATCGGAGACTTTGGCCACAATTTAAATCCAGCTTCACCCAGTGCCTCACCATCCCTTCTGGGAGATGATCCCCAAATTTCTCTCTTCATATGAACCTTTCTCTTTCTTTTCCTCTATGGGGTATTTAAGTGGCAGTGAAGTTGAGGAGAAAGTAGGGAAAACCACTAGACCATTCAGGTATGACCTAAATCAAATCCCTTATGATTATACAGTGGAAGTGAGAAATAGATTTAAAGGCCTAGATCTGATGAACTATGGAATGAGGTTCGTGACATTGTACAGGAGACAGGGATCAAGACCATCCCCATGGAAAAGAAATGCAAAAAAGCAAAATGGCTGTCTGGGGAGGCCTTACAAATAGCTGTGAAAAGAAGAAAAGTGAAAAGCAAAGGAGAAAAGGAAAGATATAAGCATCTGAATGCAGAGTTCCAAAGAATAGCAAGAAGAGATAAAAAAAGCCTTCCTCAGCAATCAATGCAAAGAAATAGAGGAAAACAACAGAATGGGAAAGACTAGAGATCTCTTCAAGAAAATTAGAGATACGAAGGGAACATTTCATGCAAAGATGGGCTCGATAAAGGACAGAAGTCGTATGGACCTAACAGAAGCAGAAGATATTAAGAAGAGGTGGCAAGAATACACAGAAAAACTGTACAAAAAAGAGCTTCATGACCCAGATAATCACGATGGTGTGATCACTGACCTAGAGCCAGACATCCTGGAATGTGAAGTCAAGTGGGCCTTACAAAGCATCACTATGAACAAAGCTAGTGGAGGTGATGGAATTCCAGTTGAGCTCTTTCAAATCCTGAAAGATGATGCTGTGAAAGTGCTGCACTCAATATGCCAGCAAATTTGGAAACCTCAGCAGTGGCCACAGGACTGGAAAAGGTCAGTTTTCATTCCAATCCCAAAGGAAGGCAATGGCAAAGAATGCTCAAACTACCATACAATTGCACTCATCTCACACACTAGTAAAGTAATGCTCAAAATTCTCCAAGCCAGGCTTCAGCAATATGTGAACCGTGAACTTCCTGATGTTCAAGCTGTTAGAAAAGGCAGAGGAACCAGAGATCAAATTGCCAACATCTGCTGGATCATCAAAAAAGTGAGAGAGTTCCAGAAAAACATCTATTTCTGCTTTATTGACTATGCCAAAGCCTTTGACTGTGTGGATCGCAATAAACTGTGGAAAATTCTGAAAGAGATGGGAATACCAGACCACCCGATCTGCCTCTTGAGAAATTTGTATGCAGGTCAGGAAGCAACAGTTAGAACTGGACATGGAGCAACAGACTGATTCCAAATAGGAAAAGGAGTTCGTCAAGGCTGTATATTGTCACCCTGCTTATTTAACTTATATGCAGAGTACATCATGAGAAACGCTGGACTGGAAGAAACACAAGCTGGAATCAAGATCGCCGGGAGAAATATCAATCACCTCAGATATGCAGATGACACCACCCTATGGCAGAAAGTGAAGAGGAACTAAAAAGTCTCTTGATGAAAGTGAAAGTGGAGAGTGAAAAAGTTGGCTTAAAGCTCAACATTCAGAAAACTAAGATCATGGCATCTGGTCCCATCACTTCATGGGAAATAGATGGGGAAACAGTGGAAAGAGTGTCAGACTTTATTTTTTTGGGCTCCAAAATCACTTCAGATGGTGACTGCAGCCATGAAATTAAAAGACGTTTACTCCTTGGAAGGAAAGTTATGGCCAACCTAGATAGCATATTCAAAAGCAGAGACATTACTTTGCCAACAAAGGTTCGTCTAGTCAAGGCTATGGTTTTTCGAGTGGTCATGTATGGATGTGAGAGTTGGACTGTGAAGAAGGCTGAATGCCAAAGAATTGATGCTTTTGAGCTGTGGTGTTGGAGAAGACTCTTGAGAGTCCCTTGGACTGCAAGGAGATCCAACCAGTCCATTCTGAAGGAGATTAGCCCTGGGATTTCTTTGCAAGGACTGATGCTAAAGCCGAAACTCCAGTACTTTGGCCACCTCATGCAAAGAGTTGACTCACTGGAAAAGACTCTGATGCTGGGAGGGATTGGGGGCAGGAGGAGAAGAGGACAACAGAGGATGAGATGGCTGGATGGCATCACTGACTCGATGGACGTGAGTCTGAGTGAACTCTGGGAGTTGGTGATGGACAAGGAGGCCTGGAGTGCTGCGATTCATGGGGTCACAAAGAGTCAGACACGTCTGAACGACCGAACTAACTGAACTGAAGGTGAGGAAAGAAAAAAAATCTAGGGGACAAATCTTATGTGATCTTTGGGGAAGGAGTTTACACAGAAGCATCCCAGGGACACCATTAATTTATGTGGCAGTTATTTATTGAAAAGTATGAAAGAGTGAGTGGATTTTCAGCATTTAAAACTCTGTCTGGTCTTTATGAACATCTGGCACAATTTTCCAGAAGTCTTCAGGGAAAGACTTCTGGTCCCACCCCACTTCACCACAGCCCTGGCTCAGTCTTTAGGTTCAGCTCTTCCTTCATGGAGCATTCTCCACTGGATCCTGGTTGAGCTTGTTTTGCTGGCCGTAGCCTGCCTCTTCTAGCCAGCCCAGAAATCTTGTCCGCATACTCCCCAACCCTTCCTGGGAATTCTGTTCCCTCTTTTTCCTCTTCCTTGATGCTATTAGGCCTTTCCTTTTAAGATGATTTTTCACCCTTTATTTTCCCGATTAATGTACCCTAGGGCACAAGGCAATGGCACCCCACTCCAGTGCTCTTGCCTGGAAAATCCCATGGACGGAGGAGCCTGGTGGGCTGCAGTCCATGGGGTTGCTAAGAGTCGGGCATGACTGAGCGACTTCCCTTTCACTTTTCACTTTCATGCGTTGGAGAAGGAAATGGCAACCCACTCCAGTGTTCTTGCCTGGAGAATCCCAGGGACGGGAGCCTGGTGGGCTGCCGTCTATGGGGTTGCACAGAGTCGGACACGACTGAAGCGACTTAGCAGCAGCAGCAGCAGGGCACAAGAGCCAGGGTTATATAATGCCTAAAACCATGGACTTTGGAGTTCTATGGTCTGGGCTTGAATTCCAGCTCTGCCACCTACTATGTGCTATCTTAAGACGGATGCTTAACACTGCCAAAGAGATATTTTCAATGGTAACATAGACCTAAGAACTGAACTGAACAACACAACACCTCCTAGAGTGCTCCTGAGGATTAAATGAGATGCATGCAAATGCGTAGCAGGCAGATCCTGGCATGGTGCCAGATACTTAAAATAGTAGCTGCTACTCCCATATGTTGCCTCTTCTCTACATATTTTGTCAAAAGTATTGTTCACTCCTCTTATTTGTTGTTTATCTTTAAATACAGCTTCATTATCCTTCTACAAGGTTCCCAATCAGAGATACTCGATATTTATTTGCAAGGTAAATGCAGCCTCCCATCTTCCTCTGGGTAATCCTTATCCTTTTGTTTGTTTGTTTGTTTGTTTTTGTTACTGCTCACATCTGAGGCCTCTCATGTATATTTTCACCTGGAAATGAATGCCCTTGCTGTGGAGGTGTTCTTTTGATTTGACACTAACTTTTATGCAGAAAGGTGTTTTATGATTGTCTTCTCCAGTGTAAAAGAGCAGAGACATAAATTAAACCTTAAGAGCAACCTTGTTCCTAATGCACACCAAAACAAACAAGCAAATCATAAATCTGTAACTTGCTTGGTTTGGTAAAGACCAGGCTCTATACTTAAACTCCCCTTGTGTTTCAAAACCTTCAGAAATGTTAAATGAGCAAACTCTCATAGCAGCTCTTTCAGACAAGCCTTTAGTTAAACATAGTTTCTCTCATGATATTTGAATCCAAGTCCGTCCTGGAGACTCACTGGCTGTCCTGTGATCCTGTCCCAGAGTTATGCATCTCCTCTCCAAAGAAGGCTTGAAGAGATGCTGGAGGCGATGGATGGAAGGGCTTGATCAGTGTTCAGTAGAGGAAGGAAAGTCTAATAAACAACATATAGGACTGGGAACCCGGCCAGATCTGAATCCCAATCTTTTTTTAACCTTGTAAGCAAGAAACTTACTAGATGATTTTACTCCTGGAGCTTGTTCATATAACTGCTTTCTTCTCCCCACAGATTCTACTCTGCTACAAACTCCTACTCCCATAGGCAAAATGGTTGACAGGATCAAGAGACAAAAACCTAAAGGGTGGGATGGGGGGTGGTTGGGAAGGAGACTCAAGACGAGGGAGCCATATAGTTATGGCTGATTTGCATTGTTGTATGGTAGCATCCAACACAACATTGTAAAGCAATTGGTGTGTGTGTGTGTGTGTGTGTGTGCTTAGTTGCTCAGTTGTGTCCTACTCTTTATGACCTCGTGGACTGTAGCCCTCCAGGCCCCTCTGTCCATGGATTCCCTAGGCAAGAATACTGGATTGGGTAGCCATTCCCTTCTCGGGGGTAGGGGGGATGGTGGTGGAAATCTTCCCTATCTAGGGATTGAACCTGGGTCTCCTACATTACAGGAGGGTTCTTTGCCATCTGAGCCACCAGGGAAGTCCAAAGCAATTACCCTCCAATAATAATAATAATAATAATGAAAATACATCAAAGATGGAAAAAAGATAAAGACATGCAGCAGCAGCATGAGGGCAGGATCTGTGTTTTTTGTCACTGTTTATCCCTGGTCCCCGTGTGTATGTGTATGTGTGTGTGTGTGTGTGTGCTCACTAGTGCATTTGTGCACATTTCTCTTCATTTCTCTCCCTCTGTCTCTCTGCTTATTGATCCTGTATCTGACATTTAACCCTCTAATATTCATTAAATCAATGTCTATAGACTGGGTACCACTCTCTGTGGGAGGCTCTGCTGTTCACCAGGAATTCAGATAAAATAGGAGAAGAAATCTCCCCTTCAATTCTTAATGAACTATTAGAAAAAAAAATCTTTGGCTTTATTTTGTTTGTTTTTTATTATGATATTTTTAGGCATGCAAAAAACATGGAGAAAAGAGTGAAACAAATTTCAATGCACCTATTACCCAAGTTCAAAACGGATTAGCAAATGGGCAGTCCTGTTTCCTGTTTACCTTGATCTCCTGCTTTGTCGTCCCTTGCTGCCCACATGTATGCACTAGACGATTGTGAAGGTGGTCCCAGGCACTGTGTGAAGAGAGAGTGCTTGTCTTGTCAGGGCTCCTTCTTTTGGGGTCTTAGCAGTACCAAATTCTTGCCATCATGTCTTGGATTTTGAAAACTGCAGAGGGCTGATGAGAGACCCTCAGTCAGACCAGGCCTCCAGAAAACCCCAGTTACCCCCAGTGCTTTTGTTTTCAGAGAACCCTGCACCTCCAGCAAATTATGGGGACAGGACAATGGCCTGGGGTTGGGCATGGGGAGGGACATGGCTAATGACTGCTCTGCTCCTGTGTGCGCGAGAGCCCAGGGCTGCTCTGCCTGGCCAGATGCTGTGGCTCCTCCTGGCCTTCCTCCCCACAACCTCCCAGCTCCTGTAGGATTAAGTTTGACTCAAAGCCTCAGGTCCATTTTGACGTGGATTCTGGGCCTTTGCCATTTGTGAGCTTTTTTCTCATTTTGTCATTAAGATTGTGGTGCTTGAGCTTGAGGTCAGTTCGATAGGGAGAGAGCTTGGGAAATAAGAGCGTGAGAGTAATAAACACAGTAATAATAATAATAAATCCTTTCTTATTGAGTTTACTACATGCTGGGCACTGTTCTGAGTCTTTTCCATGTACTCCTTTGTTAAAGCCATTCTATAAGGTAGGTGGTAGTTTATTCTCAAGACAAAGAGAGTTTAGACAACTTGACTGAGGTCAGGTGGTAGAAAGAGGCTGAGCTGAAACACAGACCCAGCCAGCCCAGTTCTAGAGCCCTTCTTCTTCACTGTAGGTTTTTGGGGATCTTGTGAACAACCATTAAGCCTCTAAGGGGAAAGACTATGACAAATAAAAAGTAAAGACAAGGTTGAGAGAAGGCCATATAAATAACTGAGTAATAGTGGATCTAATAGAAACAAATGTATCATATTAATGCAAGATGTTAATAATGAAAGAAACTACGTGGGGAAGAGGGGGATGCTGTTCTTTCTGTGTGATTTTCCTGCAAACCTAAAGCTGCTCTAAAAAAAATAAAATCCTTAAAAAAGTGGGATCTTCCCAAGATAGTATAGAATGATGAATCGACACAGTTAACATGGCTGAAAATGGAAGTTGGAAAATTAAAACTTTTATGTTTAAATACTCTTGAGAGTGATTCCTCAAAAGCCTGATTATGTACCACTTATAATATATTATGAGGATAAAATGACGTTCATGTATGTGAAAGCACTTTGTTAGTGGATAAGCTTCATTCTTCTGCTGATTTATATTTGCCTTTTGGGCCTGTGTCTTTCTTTTCTTTCGTGGTTTCCTGTTTCCTACACGTATTTCCTGCCAAGTAAATCTTCATGTTGCTGAAAACTGGTTCCGTGTGTTCTGTGTTGAACCTGTATTTTTATTTCTGACATCATCCTTGCCCAAAGCATCTCTATCCCAGAGTGACTGTAAGGAATATCTGCTGTTCCCACTGCAGCTGATATCTGCATGTATTATTATCAGAACTGGAGGTCAAGTTGAGTGTGCACCTGGGTTAGTGTGAACAGTATGGATTTCCATGCAGATCCCTGCTTCCCATACGTTTTCATGAATATGAATAGGTAGCCATTGCCCTGTGATTGTTCTATTTTTCTTATAAAGAAAATGGCTTATTGGGTAGTATGATTTTTATTTTCCTTGGGGCTATGAGAATTGAGAACTGAGATATTTGGATGAGAGCACTATAAATAACAGAATCAATATTCCCTAAAACAGTTAGGTGTCTGATTTTGCTTATCTGCATGACCCAAGGGGAAATCATGAATGACCCTAAGTAGGTACATCAAAGTTTTTACTCAGCTGGATCATTCACCTTTTATGAGTAGATTATAAAACCACAAGGCAGAATTTTGACATCTTCATTCAGTTTCACAGCTCTGTGTAGATGGTGCTCAATAAATAATAAAGACAATATTGCTCAATTGATAAAAATAGATTTTACTACACAGTGAACATTTGGGAATCAAGGACTGAGTCACAATTTACCTGATATATTGTGATTCAATCATATTTGAGAAAGTTTAGCTGTGGGAAATTGCTAGAACTCTAAAAGCAACAAGTATCCATTTTTCCTTACCAGCTTTGAGTATCATGTAAAATAATTTAAGAATAAAATCAAAACAAGGGGAAATTTAGGCTCACTTATTTGCTAAAAGATAAAGAACATAGTCAGAGGTTTAATTTAGGAGAAACAAAAACATGATGTTTGAGAGTATACAGACTTCTGAGAATTGTTTCCAGGTGCTACAAGTGAGATTAAAAGCTGTTTCGAGATGTTAACCCACAAGAGTTGCTTTACCCATTGTTTGTGACTGCATGTGCCATTATGTGAATGGAACAAAATTGCCCCTTTGGGAAGACTCTCAGATATCCTAGGACATATCTTTTCTGTGCTCTATTTTTACCTAGGAATCAATACTACTCTGGAAACCAAAAAAAAAATCTGAATATGTATCTTAAAAACTCAGATTTTTCCAGATGAGGCTCCTTTCCAAACTATAATCAAGATTGCCTGTCCTCTGTCCTCAGCTATCCTTTCCTTTGCCTTTTCTATCTATGAATCTTGTTCAGTTCAGTTCAGTTGCTCAGTTGTGTCCAACGCTTTGTGACCCCATGAGTCACAGCACGCCAGGCCTCCTTGTCCATCACCAACTCCTGGAGTTCACTCAAACTCACGTCCATCGAGTCAGTGATGCCATCCAGCCATCTCATCCTCTGTCATCCCCTTCTCCTCACACTCCCAATCCCTCCCAGCATCAGAGACTTTTCCAATGAGTCAACTCTTCACATGAGGTGGCCAAAGTACTGGAGTTTCAGCTTTAGCATCAGTCCTACCAATGAACACCCAGGACGGATCTCTTTCAGAATGGACTGGTTGGATCTCCTTGCAATCCAAGGGACTCTCAAGAGTCTTCTCCAACACCACAGTTCAAAAACATCAATTCTTCGGTGCTCAGCTTTCTTCACAGTCCAACTCTCACATCCATACACGACCACTGGCAAAACCATAGCCTTGACTAGATGGACCTTTGTTGGCAAAGTAATGTCTCTGCTTTTGAATATGCTATCTAGGTTGGTCATAACTTTCCTTCCAAGGAGTAAGCTTCTTTTATTTATTTTTTTTATTTAATTTTATTTTATTTTTAAACCTGAAACACTGTATTAGTTTTGCCAAACATCAAAACGAATCCGCTTCTTTTAATTTCATGGCTGCAGTCAACATCTGCAGTGATTTTGGAGCCCCCAAAAATAAAGTCTGACACTGTTTCCACTGTTTCCCCATCTATTCATCATGAAGTGATGGGACCAGATGCCGTGATCTTAGTTTTCTGAATGTTGAGCTTTAAGCCAACTTTTTCACTCTCCACTTTCACTTTCATCAAGAGACTTTTTAGTTCCTCTTCACTTTCTGCCATAAGGGTGGTGTCATCTGCATATCTGAGGTGATTGATATTTCTCCCGGCAATCTTGATTCCAGCTTGTGTTTCTTCCAGTCCAGCATTTCTCATGATGTACTCTGCATATAAGTTAAATAAGCAGGGTGACAATATACAGCCTTGATGTACTCCTTTTCCTATTTGGAACCAGTCTGTTGTTTCATGTCCAGTTCTAACTGTTGCTTCTGGACCTGCATATAGGTTTCTCAAGAGGCAGGTCAGGTGGTCTGGTATTCCCATCTCTTTCAGAATTTTCCACAGTTTATTGTGATCCACACAGTCAAAGGCTTTGACATAGTCAATAAACCAGAAAGAGATGTTTTTCTTGTTACCCTCTCCTAAAGGAACTCCATTTCGATGCTCTGAGGCATCTGGTCATAGCTTGAGTTCCTGGCTTTCCTACCACTTATCTTGCCTCTGTCTCTTCTCACCACCATCCTCACAGACTGACGTCTGTAACCCTTCATGTGTCTTTGCTCAGTAGGTGTCTCTCAATGGATCTACCGAATTTTTATCAAATATTGTTACCCTCTCTGGCATTTCAAATGCATAGGTCACTTACATACATGTGAATGTACATGGCAGAAAGTAAATCAGAACCCGTTGATTCTGTTGCTCTTAGTCAAACATATGTGATTAATTTCCATTGTATATTAGGTTTATAAGACTAGACAAGATGTAGTCTCTCTTGTCTGCTCACCGTGTACAATGGGCATTGGATTTTAGCCTCTGTTTTATAAGGGATTCCTTAGTGGCTATTTATTTTCTTTCTTTGAAAAGATTAACATGAATAATCATTCCATTAGGACAAAATGCTTTTCACACAGAACCACCTGGACCCTCTGGGTTTTGTTCTGTTGGAAACTTGAAGCCTCGGCCTTAGACTCCTTCCTATCAAGTTTGAAAATACTAAATAACCTTTCTTTGTGCTTATCTTTTTATTAGGCATTCACTCTATCTACACAATAATCCAGTAAGGAAACTATATTAAGTTTTTCTTCATACTAAACATAAGAAATGGCAAGCCACTCCAGTACTCTTGCCTAGAAAATCCCATGGATGGAGGAGCCTGGTGGGCTATAGTCCACGGGGTCGCCACGAGTTGGTCGAGGCTGAGTGACTTCACTTTCACTTTTCACTTTCGTGCAGTGGAGAAGGAAATGGCAGCCCACTCCAGTGTTCTTGCCTGGAGAATCCCAGGGACGGCAGAGCCTGATGGGCTGCCGTCTATGGGGTCGCACCGAGTCGGACACGACTGAAGTGACTTAGCAGCAGCAGCAGCAAACATAAGAAAATTGAATGACAAGGAGCTCAATTAACCCGTCCAATGTCACCCAGCCCCATAAAATGCTGAAGTCATGACTCAAACCAGATGGCCCAGCACTAGCAACCTTGCTCTTGACTCCTCACTGCCCTGTATCTGATGTGGTTTATGTGGCTTATGCCTTAATGTGAAGATCTGCCACCTCTGAGGCTTACCTATAAGGTGTGATGCACTGCTCAAAATGAATCAGGATGCTTAGTGGAGATGCCAAAGGGAAAGCAATTTTGAGTTTCTCATAATCTCAGTCTCTGCCTGTTTTAACCAAACTGAGTCAATATGCAATCCAAGGAAAAAGAATGTGCTTGCTATGCAATGTATCATCAAAAGAATTTCTAGTATTCTATTCCAACAGACTGGTGCCTGAGACCTTCCTTTATAGAAATTCCAGAGCCCCCTCTGTTTGGTTTATAACAGTTTCAAAGGTTACAGATTGTCTCGTTGCTCTAAAAATAAATATCTGTTGGATCTTTGAAACTCAAAACCCAGCCATTTCTTCATGTACTTTTGATTAATGGATTCATGAAAGTCACATAAAAATCAGCTTCTAAAGGCTTAGCATCTTTGATTAATATTGAATTTAGGCACTTGCCTATTTCTTCATTTATATGACAAATTTTTAACATCTGAGAAAAACTTCTAATAACTTTGTGTCAGTTCCTTCTTGAAAAGTTCAAAGCCAAAGCAGGTAGCAGCAGCACTAGACTACAGTAATGAAAAAACCCACGTAATTAATCCTTCCTTTGACAGACACACTGGCATTCATCCAAGGAAAGGGAAAAACTTTCCTTAGGAAACAGTTTGATATCACAACTTATGCTTATCCCAATTAATAGCCTCTTTGGGAAAGTGAGAGAAATCGCTCAGTCGTGTCAGACTCTTTGCGACCTCATGGACTGTAGTCTGCCAGGTTCCTCCAGCCATGGGATTTTCCAGGCAAGAATATTGGAGTGGGTTTCCATTTCCTTCTCCAGGGGATCTTACCAACCCAGGGATCGAACCTGGGTTTTCTGCACTGCAGGCAGACTCTTTACCATCTGAGCTACCAGGGAAGCAAACCCAAAGCAAAAAAGATTATTAGTGGAATGCTCAGACTCTCTTTGCCAGCTGCAAGTGACAGGCTGAATTCTCTATGTACTGAGATTGAATTTTCAGAGTGGTCTTTCTGAGTCCTGAGATTATTTGCTTTCAGATATCCAAATTTTTCTTTTCATGCATTATTTATGAGCTATCATATTGTGTACAGCTCTCAGGGGCCCAGCAAGCCTTCAACTCATTGATTGATTCCACATCATGTCAAATATCACAACTACTGTATCTGCTTCATACCTCGAAATAAAAATGTTCTTTTTGTGTAGTTTTCACAAAGAGAAATGCATCAGTGATATAGGCCAATACCTTCAGCTATACAGAAAAAAAAAAGGGCTTATGTGTGCACACACATGCACACATGGCCAGCTTACATGCTTTTATGGTGGTGCCCCAGTCTCTGAACTATGAAAGGTAAATAAAAGAATAAACTGGTTGTGTTTACGATAGTGAAAGCCTCTTTTTTTTCTTGTTAAATATTAATAATGTATCAATGTACAGTAAAGTTATTACTAATTATTCCTGGAGAAAAACAAATGGACTCAATTAAAATGTATCATTTTTCATTATCAATGAATAGTATATGCTATATTAGCATTTTTAGGAAAAGCAGCAGTCATTAGTTAAATGAACCAATAATAAAATTGAGAGTGGAGATGCCCACAAGCTTATTCTACTAAGTTGATCCAGGTTAGCCAGGGCTTTGGTACCTACACACCTGACAAACCATATCTGGAATCCATTTTTTTCCTATGAAGACCAAGTTGACAAGAAAATCCTAGACTATATTGTAGCTTAGTAACTAAAAGAATTGCATTCACTTGGAAAAAGATAATTGATAACAGCATCCAACTAAAAAATTATGTCTGTATTGAATATCTCCTATAGATATCTGTAAGTATTATAAAGGATGTCCAGATGAAAACATCACAGTCGTTAAGCTCTGAGGAGGAAAACTGACATTCTAATTCTTTATGGTGATCAATTTGAATACTAACTCTGCTGACTTGGGGTTTTCACATAGGCTCTTTTCCTGATATTGCTAAGGACATTTCATTTTCCTCTTAGAGTGGATATTTTAATACAGAGGCATTGGCTTGATGATGCACTCTACTTTTTCATACCTGGGGGTCAGAATTCTGACCTTATGTGTTTCGTATGTATATGGTCCCTGGGCTCTGATCCTTGAGGAGTTTTATTCTGTATTTTTTGGTGGAAAGAGTAACTTTCTATTTGAGATCTGATGCTTGATGATGCACTCTACTTTTTCATACCTGGGGGTCAGAATTCTGACCTTATGTGTTTCGTATGTATATGGTCCCTGGGCTCTGATCCTTGAGGAGTTTTATTCTGTATTTTTTGGTGGAAAGAGTAACTTTCTATTTGAGATCTGAAATAAAAAGAAATCACCCACTGGCAAAAAATAGATATCAGGATACTTCCATTATAAAGTCATTAAATCTCTCCATCTCACCCAAATCCCAGAGATTCAGTATTCGTTCTTTTAACTATTTCACCTCCACCATCATGTAGGCTGTACAAGGATTTGTGTCTGCTTCTTAACTTGTTTAAGCTAGAATTCTAAGTATATTTCCACTAGACTAGGGCTAGCCATGCATGATGAACTGTTTTAGGGGCATGAAGAATATAATAAGCTTCCTCTTACTTTTTAAAATTTCAGGCTGATTATGCAAAATTCTCAAATCAGAAATGGCAACAAATGTTTGAACTGATATTTCTACGGAAGTAAAATTCTTGTAAACAAAATTACCCATCACAGATATATGTAAATTTTTATACATGTTTGCTTATACCTGGTGTATGGGCTTGAGAATCTGTGATAAAGAACCCACCTGCCAATGCAGGAGATGCAAGAGACGCAGGCTTGATTCCTGAGTTGGGAAGATCCCCTGGACTGGAAAAAGGCAACCCACTCCAGTAGTCTCACCTGGAAAATCCCATGGACAGATGAACCTGGGGGGTTACAGTCCATGGGGTCACAGAGAGTCAGACACAGCTAAGCACAAACAGCACACGTGGTGTACATTCCTGAAAAGCCCCCAAAATAAGTGAGCTGTTTAAATTGTAAAGTTTAGTATAAAAGACTGGCTAAGATATACATGGAAAATACTAATTATTTGAGTTGAAATCTTTTGAAAATATAGGACACTAGTAAGGATGGTTTCAGAAAAGCTGTATTTTTTAAAAATATATAAATTTATTTATTTTAATTGGAGGCTAATTTCTTTACACTATTGTATTGGTTTTGCCATACATTGACATGAATCCGCCACAGGTGTACATGTGTTCCCCTCCCTGAATCCCCCTCCCACTTCCCTCCCCATCCCATCCCTCTGGGTCATCCCAGTGCATCAGCCCCGAGCACCCTGTATCATGCATCGAACCTGGACTGGTGATTCGTTTCACATATGATATTATACACGTTTCAGTGCCATTCTCCCAAACCATCCCACCATCACCCTCTCCCACAGAGTCCAAAAGACTGTTCTATACATCTGTGTCTCTTTTGCTGTTTTGCATACAGGGTTATCGTTACCATCTTTCTAAATTCCATATATATGCATTAGTACACTGTATTGGTGTTTTTCTTTCTGGCTTACTTCACTCTGTATAATAGACTCCAGTTTCATCCACCTCATTAGAACTGATTCAAATGTATTCTTGTTAATGGCTGAGTGATATTCCATTGTGTATATGTACCAAAGCTTCCTTATCCATTCGTCTTCCAATGGACATCTAGGTTGCTTCCATGTCCTGGCTATTGTAAACAATGCTACGATGAACATTGGGGTACACGTGTCTCTTTCAATTCTGGTTTCCTCTGTGGGTATGCCCAGCAGTGGGATTGCTGGGTCATTTGGCAGTTCTATTTCCAGTTTTTTAAGGAATCTCCACACTGTTCTCCATAGTGGCTGTACTAGTTTGCATTCCCACCAACAGTGTAAGAGGGTTCCCTTTTCTCCACACCCTCTCCAGCATTTATTGCTTGTAGACTTTTGGATAGCAGCCATTCTGACTGGCTTGAGATGATACCTCACTGTGGTTTTGATCTGTAATTCTCTAAATAATGAGTGATGTTGAGCATCTTTTCGTGTGTTTGTTAGCCATCTGTATGTCTTCTTTGGAGAAATGTCTGTTTAGTTCTTTGGCCCATTTTTTGATTGGGTCGTTTATTTTTCTGGAATTGAGTTGCAAGAGTTGCTTTGATATCTTTGAGATTAATTCTTTGTCAGTTGCTTCATTTGCTATTATTTTCTCCCATTCTGAAGGCTGTCTTTTCACCTTGCTTATAATTTCCTTTGTTGTGCAAAAGCTTTTAAGTTTAATTAGGTCCCATTTGTTTATGTTTGCTTTTATTTCCAATACTCTGGGAGGTGGGTCATAGAGGATCCTGCTGTGATGTATGTCGGAGAGTGCTTTGCCTATGTTTTCCTCTAGGAGTTTTATAGTTTCTGGTCTTACGTTTAGATCTTTAATCCATTTTGAGTTTATTTTTGTGTATGGTGTTAGAAAGTGTTTGAGTTTCATTCTTTTACAAGTGGTTGACCAGTTTTCCCAGCACCACTTGTTAAACAGATTGTCTTTAATCCATTGTATATTCTTGCCTCCTTTAAATAATGATTTTCAAGCATGCTGGTTAATCAGCCTGGCAAGTTACAGATCTTAGGAGCTTAAGTGAAAAGCAGTTGTACTGGTGGTGAATTTTTTCTTTTTCTTTTTTGTACTTTTGGTCTCAATGGATAAAAAGTGAACATTTTCTACTTTAGCCAATGAATATTTATCTGGGTTCCTGGACTAGTAAAGTTCAAACCACTGATTCATATTTCACATCTTCTTCAGCTTTGATTCATAAATCTTAAGTTTTCCTAATTGCTGGTGGGTAAAGATGGCTATGGAGAGCCATATTCTTAATGATGGAAAAATTTTCTGATAAATTAAGTGTCAAAACTTGGTGAAAGGTTTTGCATTATCATGGAAAATAAATATGGTATTTAAATAAATATGTTTATGGAGAAGGGAAAAGGTCTTCATGTACACTCTAGACTTTTGAAATTGATTTTTGAGCCAAAGCCATACTTGAAAGGACAAGGGCCCTAAAAGTAAGCTTTATTTTGTTTTCAAATCTCAAAACCAGAAAGTTGCTTACACAAAGACACTAGAGACTCCTCAGTGAACAGACACCAGGAGAGGGAACTGGGATTTTTTTGAGAGATTTGTGGATATGACTGATGATGGAAGTAAAGTCTGATGCTGTCAAGAGCAATATTGCATAGGAACCTGGAACGTTAGGTCCATGAATCAAGGCAAATTGGAAGTGGTCAAACAGGAGATGACAAGAGTGAATGTCGACGTTTTAGGAATCAGCAAACTAAAATGGGCTGGAAGGGGTGAACTTAACTCAGATGCCCATTATATCTCCTACTGTGGGCAGGAATCCCTCAGAAGAAATGGAGTTGTCATCACAGTCAACAGGAGACTCTGAAATGCAGTACTCTGTTCATTTCCAAGGCAAACTATTCAATATCACAGTAATACAAGTCTATGCCCCTACCAGTAATGCTAAAGAAGCTGAAGTTGAATGGTTCTATGAAGATCTACAAGACCTTCTAGAGCTAACACCCCCCAAAAATGTTCTTTTCATTATAGTGGACTGGAATGCAAAAATAGGAAGTCAAGAAACACCTGGAGTAACAGGCAAATTTGGCCTTGGAGTACAGAATGAAGCAGGGCAAAGACTAATAGAGTTTTGCCAAGAGCATGCACTAGTGATAGCAAATACCCTCTTTCAACAACACAAGAGAAGATGCTACCCATGGACATCACCGGCTGGTCAATATCAAAATCAGACTGATTATATTCTTTGCAACCAAAGATGGAGAAACTCTATACAGTCAACAAAAACAAGTCTGGGAGCTGACTGTGGCTCAGATCATGAACTCCTTATTACCAAATTCAGACTTAAATTAAAGAAAGTAGGGAAAACCACTAGACCATTCAGGTATGACCTAAATCACATGCCTTATGATTATACAGTGGAAGTGAGAAATAGATTCAAGGGATTAGATCTGATAGACAGAGTGCCTGAAGAACTATGGACGGAGGTTTGTGACATTGTACAGGAGGCAGGGATCAAGACCACCCCCAAGGAAAAGAAATGCAAAAATGCAAAATGGTTGTCTGAGGAGGCTTACAAATACCTGTGGAAAGAAGAGAAGTGAAAGGCAAAGGAGAAAAGGAAAGATATACCCATTTGAATGCAGAGTTCCAAAGAATAGCAAGGAGAGACAAGAAAGCCTTCCTCAGTGATCAATGCAAAGAAATAGAGAAAACAATAGAATGAGAAAGACTAGAGATCTCTTCAAGAAAATTAGAGATACCAAGGGAACATTACATGCAAAGATGGGCTCAGTAAAGGACAGAAATGGTATGGACCTAACAGAAGCAGAAGATATTAAGAAGAGGTGGCAAGAATGCACAGAACTATACAAAAAAGATCTTCATAACCCAGATAATCACGATGGTGTGATCACTCACCTACACCCATACATCCTGGAATGCAAGGTCAAGTGGGTCTTAGGAAGCATTACTACAAACAAAGCTAGTGGAGGTGATGGAATTCCAGTTGAGCTATTTCAAATTCAAAAAGATGACCCTGTGAAAGTGCTGCACTCAATATGCCAGCAAATTTGGAAAACTCAGCAGTGGCCACAGGACTAGAAAAGGTCAGTTTTCATTCCAATCCCAAAGAAAGGCAATGCCAAAGAATGCTCAAACTATCACACAGTTGCACTCATCTCGCATGATAGCAAAGTAATGCTCAATATTCCCCAAGCCAGGCTTCAACAGTATGTGAACTAAGAACTTCCAGATGTTCAAGCTGAATTTAGAAAGGGCAGAGCAACCAGAGATCAAATTGCCAACATCTGCTGGATCATCAAAAAAGCAAGAGAGTTCCAGAAAAACATCTACTTCTGCTTTATTGACTATGCCAATGCCTTTGACTGTGTGGATCACAACAAACTGTGGAAAATTCTTCAAGAGATGGGAACACCAGACCACCTGACCTGCCTCCTGTGAAATCTGTACACAGGTCAAGAAGCAACAGTTAGAACTGTATATGGAACAACAGACTGGTTCCAAGCTAGGAAAGAAGTATGTCAAGGCTGTATATTGTCACCCTGCTTATTTAACTTATATGCAGAATTCATTATGAGAAATGCTGGACTGGAAGAAATACAAGCTGGAATCAAGATTGCTGGGAGAAATATCAGTACCTCAGATATGCAGATGACACCACCCTTATGGCAGAAAGGGAAGAAGAACTAAAGAGCCTATTGATGAAAGTGAAAGAGGAGAGTGAAAAAGTTGGGTTAAAACTCAACAGTCAGAAAGCTAAGATCAGGGTATCTGCTCCCATCACTTCATGGCAAATAGATGGGGAAAAAATGGAAACAGATTTTATTTGGGGGCTCCAAAATAACTGCAGATGGTGACTGCAGCCATGAAATTAAAAGACGCTTGCTCCTTGGAAGAAAAGTTATGACCAACCTAGACAACATATTAAAAAGCAGAGGCATTACTTTGCTGACAAAGATCTGTCTAGTCAAAGCTATGGACTTTCCAGTAGTCATGTATGGATGTGAGAGTTGGACTGTGAAGAAAGCTGAGCACTGAAGAATTGATGCTTTTGAACTGTGGTGTTGGAGAAGACTCTTGAGAGTCCCTTGGATTGCAAGGATATCCAAGCAATCCATCCTAAAAGAAATCAGTCCTGAATATTCATTGGAAGGACTGATGCTGAAGCTCCAATACTTTGGCCACCTGATGCAAAAATTGACTCATTTAAAAACACCCTGATGCTGGGGAAGTTTGAAGGCAGGAGGAGAAGAGGATGACTGAGGATGAGATGGTTGGATGGCATCACCGACTCAATGGACATGAATATGTGTAAACTCTGGGTGTTGGTGATGGACAGGCAGGCCTGGCATGCTGCAGTCCATGGGGTCACAAAGAGTCAGACACAACTGAATGACTGAACTGAACTTGCCCGTTATGAAGTATTGTCACGATTATTTGCTTGACACTCACAGTGATCAACCATCAGGATTCTGTGAGGGCCCCAGGAGTGTCCCTGGATTTGTACTCTCATGGATTTCAGTATTCCTTGGTTTTGACCTAGTCATTTTTATTCATTGCTACCACGATGGGCCATTCTTGGTTTGACTTCTGGCTTTCCAGCTTCTGTGATTGGATTTCTCTTTTATCAGAAGCTCTCATTTCAGAATTTACTTCCTGGATTTCGGGGCCTACATCTATCTTCACTGCTTGCTTTGACTTTTGTATTGAGTTCAACCCCATTTTCAGGCTTCCCAGGTGGCTCTAGTGGTAAAGAACCCACCTGCCAATGACATGGGGTCAGGCAGACCCCCTGGAGGAGGGCATGTCAACCCACTCCAGTATTCTTGCCTGGAGAATCCCATGGACAGAGAAACCTGGTGGGCTACAGTGCATCTGGTTGCACAGAGTTGGACATGATCCAAGCGAGTTAGCAGACACACACACAAGCCCCATTTTCACTGTTAATTCTGCATACACTGCTGCTGCTGCTGCTGCTGCTGCTAAGTCGCTTCAGTCGTGTCCGACTCTGTGCGACCCCATAGATGGCAGCCTACCAGGCTCCGCCATCCCTGGGATTCTCCAGGCAAGAATACTGGAGTGGGTTGTCATTTCCTTCTCCAACGCATGAAAGTGAAAAGTCAAAGTGAAGTCACTCAGTCGTGTCCGACTCTTAGCAACCTCATGGACTGCAGGCTACTAGGCTCCTCTGTCCATGGGAGTTTCCAGGTAAGAGTATTGCATACACTCCTCCCTGTCAAATTATCTGGACTACTCAACACTGTAACCATAGAGGGAGAAGAGCCCCAAAGTTCTGAGCAGGGACAACAGTTAAAGAAATATGTTCTGATATTTTGAAACACAATGTGAAAAACACAGTATTTCTTTTTATTGACAGATTCTTAAGGATCGCCCAAATATTAATATTTTTCCCCAAGGCAAGATTTAATTCTAAAAATTGTTAATGTAAGGTATTTTGACAGAGTGATATTTTGACTTGTACATGTACTAGTTGAAAAACTATAATAGGGCTTAGAGAAGGAATAGTGCCAATCTTTGATATTAAAAACAGCCTTGAAGGAAATCTGCCCCATTTTTAGCTTAAATTTAAGGCAGAGTTCTTGTTCTCTAATTAATAAATATTTGCTAATTTTCCACTGAGAAAAAAGTTGTCTAGATACTTTCAGCTTGGAAGGATACTAAAAATTGGAAGGATACTAAATATAAACTTCAAGGAGTTTATATTTTGTTTGGAGAGACAAATACAGGCAAAGTATATTATAAATCAGAAATGAAATTTAAGATTTAAATCATAAATACCTAATACGAAATATGGCATCCTGTATTCAGGATTAATGTTTTTCACAAGGCCAAATAACACTTCTTTTCATCTTTTTCCATTTAGTCATGAATTTGAGCCACTAAGTTTTATTTTAGACTTCTATGAGGATAATATGAGAAGCAGAAGATATTAAGAAGAGATGGCAAGAATACACAGAAGAACTGTACAAAAAAGATCTTCACGACCCAGATAATCACGATGGTGTGATCACTCACCTAGAGCCAGACATCTGGAATGTGAAGTCAAATGGGCCTTAGAAAGCATCACTACGAACAAAGTTAGTGGAGCAAAGCTGATGGAATTCCAGTTGAGCTATTCCAAATCCTGAAAGATGATGCTGTGAAAGTGCTACACTCAATATGTCAGCAAATCTGGAAAACTCAGCAGTGGCCACAGGACTGGAAAAGGTCAGTTTTCATTCCAATCCCAAAGAAAGGCAATGCCAAAGAATGCTCAAACTACTGCACAATTGCACTCATCTCACACGCTAGCAAAGTAATGCTCAAAATTCTCCAAGCCAGGCTTCAGCAATACATGAACCGTGAACTTCCTGATGTTCAAGCTGGTTTTAGAAAAGGCAGAGGAACCAGAGATCAAATTGCCAACATCTGCTGGATCATAGAAAAAGCAAGAGAGTTCCAGAAAAAACATCTATTTCTGCTTTATTGATTATGCCAAAGCCTTTGACTGTGTGGATCACAATAAACTATGGAAAATTCTGAAAGAGATGGGAATACCAGACCACCTGATCTGCCTTTTGAGAAATTTGTATGCAGGTCAGTAAGCAACAGTTAGAACTGGACATGGAACAACAGACTGGTTCCAAATAGGAAAAGGAGTTCGTCAAGGCTGTATATTGTCACCCTGTTTATTTAACTTATATGCAGAGTACATCATGAGAAACGCTGGACTGGAAGAAACACAAGCTGGAATCAAGATTGCTGGGAGAAATATCAATCACCTCAGATATGCAGATGACACCACCCTTATGGCAGAAAGTGAAGAGGAACTAAAAAGCCTCTTGATGAAAGTGAGAGTGGAGAGTGAAAAAGTTGGCTTAAAGCTCAACATTCAGAAAACGAAGATCATGGCATCCGGTCCTACCACTTCATGGGAAATAGATGGGCAAACAGTGGAAACAGTGTCAGACTTTATTTTTTTGGGCTCCAAAATCACTACAGATGGTGACTGCAGCCATGAAATTAAAAGACGCTTACTACTTGGAAGGAAAGTTGTGATCAACCTAGATAACATATTCAAAAGCAGAGACATTACTTTGCCAACAAAGGTTCGTCTAGTCAAGGCTATGGTTTTTCCTGTGGTCATGTATGGATGTGAGAGTTGGACTGTGAAGAAGGCTGAGTGCCGAAGAATTGATGGTTTTGAACTGTGGTGTTGGAGAAGACTCTTGAGAGTCCCCTGGACTGCAAGGAGATCCAACCAGTCCATTCTGAAGGAGATCAGCCCTGGGATTTCTTTGGAAGGAATGATGCTAAAGCTGAAACTCCAGTACTTTGGCCACCTCATGCGAAGAGATGACTCATTGGAAAAGACTCTGATGCTGGGAGGGATTGGGGGCAGGAGGAGAAGGGGACGACAGAGGATGAGATGGCTGGATGGCATCACTGACTCAATGGAGGTGAGTCTGGGTGAACTCCGGGAGTTGGTGATGGACAGGGAGGCCTGGAGTGCTGCAATTCATGGGGTCACAAAGAGTTGGACACAACTGAGTGACTGATCTGATCTGATCTGATGAGGATAATGATTAAACTGTATGTAAATCCTTAGGATAATGATTAAACTGTATGTAAATCCTTATTACTAACTTCTAAAACATGAACTAGTGAATTAATTAACTCACTTGCTGCTGCTGCTGCTGCTGCTAAGTCACCTCAGCCGTATCTGACTCTGGGCGACCCCATAGATGGCAGCCCACCAGGCTCCCGTATCCCTGGGTTTCTCCAGGCAAGAACACCGGAGTGGGTTGCCATTTCCTTCTCCAATGCATGAAAGTGAAAAGTGAAAGTGAAGTCTCTCAGTCCTGTCCGACTCTGAGCGACCCCATGGACTGCAGCCTACCGGGCTCCTCCATCCATGGGATTTTCCAGGCAAGAGTACTGGAGTGGGGTGCCATCACCTTTTCTGAATTAACTCACTCACTTTTCAAATTTGAAGTTTTTATGGTAGTTTAGATGTGGGAATGACTAACACATAGATATAAAATTAAGAACCATATATTTTACATACTTGTTTTAATAACATCCCTCATATTATTTCACCTTTCTTGTATAATTATAATAGAGAGATATTAGATACAACTTAGGGCTGTGTGGTTTCCATGTAAGACCCAAGTAATTAGGGTCAGGATTTGTAAAGCAGAAACAAAAATCAAAGGAGAGCTGAAGAGCACAAAGATTCCTGACCAGGAACATGATGTGAATGTAATCCCAAAATTTCAGAAGTAAAAGAAGATTGTCAAGGTTTTTGGCAACAAATTGACTTTGTGACCCTAAGGGAGAATGACTGAAAGATTGAGATATGTCAGCAGAATAAAATGGGACCTCAAGGGAAAATCAGCCTCGATGTCATAGGAGGCATCTGCTGGTCCACCTCCTTTCACTGCACATCACTTTGTGTACTTGTCATGGATAATAATAATAAAAATGAACTCATTTAGGATATGACTCTTTATCTCTGCATGGACAGATTGCAAAACTTCATCCAAAGAGCCATATTTTAAATAAATCACTTAAAATTACAACATCATTAAACCTAAGAATATCTTAGCTACCAAACAGGTTTGCCTTTGAATAATACCAAAGTGTTTTCTAAACTAAAAATTGAGACAGCCTGTTCATTTTTAGAGTATACATTGCTATATCTTTTTCCTTTTTTTTTTAAAATAAAAAAGTCAGAATATTTTAAAGTAACAGTTTAGAAAATGTTTTGATTTGTCCTCTTCCCCACCTTCTCCATTCCTAGGAAATAGGAAAGACTTTATGTACTAACACTAATATCCATTCATTTCACCTTATGTCAAATGTATTCACAACTCTGCAGCACAAAATAGCATATAAATTACAAAGAAAATGTGTGCTTTCTCATTTATATTCTTATCTTCAAATTCAGACCATCAGCTCAAGTTGAAATGTAGAATTTAAAACTGAATGGGACTGTAAGATCACCTCATGTTAGGCTTCTTATTTTACAGATGAAGAAGCAAGCCTGAGAGTGACCAGTCCAAGGTCACAGGCTTTGTGAATGGAGCCCTGATTGAGAGTTTTGACTGTCAGCTCAATCCTGTCTTTATATCACACATCTTTTTAAACCATGGAAGAGAAAACTTCCCCAATGTATCATGCCAACCAGAGCTATTTTCTTAGTTATTGTTCTTTGTCCACAAACATATTTGTAATCTATTAGAGGCCTAATAGAAAATGGTGGTGGCAAAAATTTTAGTATTCTCCAGAACTTTAAGCATTGCTCTTTCTGCCAGTATGTGAGCAGCTACCATCTACTTACAGAGGAAATTCTATATTCGATTATACAAAGGTGCTCTCACAATTGGCCATTGTATGCCTTGTGGCATTATGGGGCATAATCATACCCTAGGTTGGAAGGTTGGAAGAGGCCTCCAAGAGCATCTTATCCAAGTTTATATTTTTATATGAATAAAATCTCCCTGAGAGATGCTAAGTGACTGGCAAAGGTAGAGCTGCGTTGACCTCTCCATTTTCTCATTTAAACTTTCCCTTGTGAAGAACAGTCTACATTTATGAGACAGCTACTCAAGTTTAAGGGCATATGTGGCCCTGAAACAAAACCCATTTTCTTCCCACATGAGAACCAAACCAATTTCTAGTTTTCATAAGTAGGGTCAAACTTTTAGTATGTCTCACCATAAGACATATGTACAAGTTGAGAAAGGTTTGGATAATTCTTGGATATCAGTTTCATAGCAAATTTAGGAGATGTTAGACATGTTTTGAGGTATTGCAACAGTATTTTGACATGATGTGATCATTAAGAGTACAGGCACTAACCCAGAATGACTGGATTAAAATGCTGGGTTTGCCACTTTCTAGGGGCATGAATTTAGCTTCTCTGACGCACAGAAGGGATAAAGTTACTCCCATCTCATGGGGTGGTTGTGAGAATTAGATGAGTTGTCCACACAAAATGCTTGGTAGCTTGGTACATGAGCATCTAATTAATGCTTGTTATTGATGCCTTGGAAGGTAATCAACCCTCTCCCAAGATATCCGCTGGGAAAATAGTGTGACTTTATAGCAAGGTTGTTCAATTTAGTTTCTGAAATTTTCAAGTTGTAGCTCCTCCAATATATGTTGGGTGAGCACTTCTCTGAGATTTTAATTCCTCTGCCAAACACACTGGTAATATTGCTTTTTCTGTTTACTTCATGTGGATAGTTGCAAAAATCAAGTGAATTTATGACTGTGAAAATGCTTTCCAAAGAATAAAGCTATTGACAAATGGACATAATTATTTTTATTATTTTCTGCTGCCTCTGTTAAAAGATACAGCCTGGCTGAACAAAAATTCTAGCTGAGTGTGAGAATTTAAAAATTCTCACATGTCCTTGTAGATCCAACATTTCCTTGTGGACAACAGTTGGAAGTTGGGTTTGGAGGTCTGGTTAATCAGTTAGTAACATTCAGTGAATGCTGAACTCTCCATAGGACACTCTTGTTATTTTTGTTGTTGTTGTTCAGTCACTAAGTCATGTCTGACTCTTTGCAGCCCCATGGACTGTAGCACACCAGGCTTCTCTGTCCTTCATTATCTCCTGGAGTTTGCTCAAGCTCATGTCCATTGAGTTGGTGATGCTATCCAACCATCTTATCTTCTGGATGGACACTCTGGACAAGATTTTACACATAAATTCTAAGGTCTCTGTCATTAAAGCAAAAGTTTTACATAAAGGTGGTATTCATGAATGTTCCATGATAAAGGACACCAGCTCAGACTGCAATTTCCAAGTATTGTGCTGTGGGATGTGGCTTCCGAGATGTCAGCTATCACTCTTCCTCCTCTCCCAGAATGTGCTTCCTGCTTCACACATCATGAGATGGATCCCCTCTCCTCTCTGTGGGCTGGACTTGGTAACTTTGGAGACCAACAGAATGTAGCAGAAGTGACAGGGACTTCTGAAGCTCACTCATTGGCAGACTTTGAGCTTCTTCTTGGACTTCTTAAAACACTCACTCTTGGGGAACTCCCTTTCAGAATGCACATGCTGAAGCCACAGGTAGGAGCTGTAGTTGGCAGCTAGCTATAGCTGAGCTCCAACCTGATATGCAGCAGCAGCTGCCAAGCCTGTGAGTGAGCATCTTGAGTTTCCTCCCCAGTCAAGCTTTCAGGCGACTCCAGTCTCAGCTGCCCTCTGACTGCACCTGCACAAGAGATTCCAAGTGAGAATTGCTCCAATTAACTCTGTATAGCACACAGAAGTTGAGAGATAATAAATTATTATCTAAAAACACCAAGTGTTAGGGTTGTTTCCTTTGCAGCAATAGATATCTGAAACACACATGATTTTCTTCTGAGGTAATTTTCAAATTGTGAAAATTGGAAAGAAGTGTTTAATAAAAGTCTTTGTGTGAACATTTCAAATTTGATATACCCAGTAGCTAAAAAAGCATTTGGAATGGGAAATGTTTCACTCTTGCTTAAAATAATAATAAGAAAATTACTTTACTATTATAGGTTGAGAACCTGTTATATGTCTGTCATTCACTGGGTACTTTATACACTTATCTCAGGGCTGGATTTAAAACCAAAGTTATTTAAAAATCTTATTTGGCTTTGTTATACCACATAGCCCATTACATGTTATCTTCCTTAGAATGTAAAGGGTCAGTCCTGATGAATTTTACACTTTCCAGGTAGGAAGTTCTAGACCCTATAAGAAAGCAGCATGGTAAATATTGGATTTTTCACTTGTTTGTTCTTAACAGTTGGCTCAGAACCTGACACATAATAGGTGCTTAATAAATGGTTGTTAATAAAGATACTTATAACTTAACCGGTTTTTCTCTAAAGGTAGCTCTTTACCTCTTGACTCTCAGACATTATCTAAGCATTTGAGGTCCTTTCTTCCTCGTAGATTGGTCACCAAATTTTAATTGTTGTACTTAATAATTCAAATTCAACTTTAAAAGTCAGCAAAATTTGTACTGCTTTTCTTTAAATATTTTGCAATCATGTAGGACTGGCAAGAGCCCTACTTCCTCCTGGCCCTCTCCTGCCACCGTGTTGGTTTTGCTCACGCCTTTGACCATGCTGGTCTCCTTGCTCTTCCTCTTAGTCGTTAGGTGGGCTCCTTCTGCGCTTCAGGTTCTTTGCTCCTTCAGGTCTCTGCTCCACTATTACATTATCAATGAAGTCTTTATGATCACCCATTTAAAGCAACCAATCCCCCTTTCCTACTACCTAGACTTTGTACCCTGCTTAATTTTCCCCTCATAGTCTGCATCATCATCTGACAAGGTATATGTGTGCTCTTTATTCCCTTTATTAGAAAGTAATCTCCTCATGGATAGAGACTTGGTTTTGTTCTCTGTTACATTTTCAGCCCCAGAAACAGCACCCCACATGGCAGGAGTTGAATGAACAGACATTATTGAATGAATGGATGTCTATGACTCAGAAGTTGAACTGCAGCACAGAAAAACTGACCCCATACAAGAAGCAGTCGTCCCTTTATGTTTCAGGTTAGGAGCATTGGTTAACATTTTGGGTTTTCACTTTAAAGAGAAGAAAGCTGAAAGTGTTGAGAAACTTTCAGTGACATATTCTGGAAACAGGTAGTCACCGGTTGATCGTCGTACATAGTATGGTTATAAAGATCATTGCTGCAATGCTGGCCAAGCTCTAGAGCCCCACCTCTCCCTTGTGAAGGAGATGCCTATGGCAGCCCTGGTGCCGGTGACAGAGGAACCTCTAATCTGGGGACGAGAAGAAAGTCAGAGTCACTGCAACCAAGAATAGTAAATACTTTATGTAATGAGAACTAAACTCTACCATGATTTTGTGTGGGACTTTGGTTTTTAAGTACTATGTATTACAAAAAATTTCACATCTATTTTCACGAAGGGCTAATTTTTATAAAAATGGATCACATCGATGTTTCTTACAGCATCTGTGTTTATGGATATCCTGATCACTTGAACCTGGCTTCTACACAAATACATCACCACCGTTTATAAGAAGGATGATAAAATGGAAGAGAAAATTCTCCCAGGGTAAAAGTGCTCAAGATTTAGAGTTATAAATATCAAGTTTCAGAGCCTTGACAAGCATCACAGGGCTAAAGGAGAATTGAAGCCCACGGAATAAAGTAGGATCTCTGCATGGCAGAGTGATGGACAAACAGAAGCTGCTTAACCTTCTTTCCTAAAGTCAGGCCTTTTCTCATTTTTTCATTTTTTAAACTTTGAGTATCGTATTTCAGGGGAATGTGTTTTGCTATACTGTTTGGTGCTCAGGCAGAAACAAACCTTTCTAAGATGGCTTTAGGAGAATGTGCTGCTTACCTGGACTTTCTAACTCTGAGCATTAGAACCTTGATTATAATGAAGAGAATTCAGCCTCATGTAGCTCAGGTCTACACCTCTCTCTGTTTTTAGGTTGAGTCTATAATTACTAAGTTCTTATTCATCATATCTCAAAAACCTCAAAGTTCAGCCAAAATACTTGAAAAATGGGTTCTAAAGAGATAGTTCTCTTAAATACTCTCTGCAGAATGCTAACTGATTTACTTGCCTAAAAGCCTGGTGTAGTAGTGAAAAGCATTGATTTTGGAAAGAGAAGATCTGGATTTATGTGCTAGCTCTGCTGCTGGGTGAGTTACTTTACCTCTCACTCTCAGCTCCTGTTTCCCCATCTATAAAACAGGGACATAAATATCTTCCTCAAAATGGTTTTTAAAAAAGATTGAAGTATAGTTAATTTACAATGTTTCAGGTGTACAGCAAAGTGATTCAATTATACATATGTACATATACACATATACATATGTATACATATACATATACAGGCTTCCCAGATGGCGCTAGTGGTAAAGAATCTGCCTGCCAACACAGGAGATGCAACAGATGTGGGTCCAGTCCCTGGATCAGGAAGATCCCCTGGAGAAGGAAATGGCAACCCACTTCAGTATCCTTGCCTGGGAAATTCCATGAACAGAGGAGCCTGGCTGGCTATAGTCCATGTGGTCACAAAGACTTGGACAATACTGAGTGCACACACACACACGCACAAACACATACACACAGACATATGTGTGTGTCTGTGTGCTCAGTTGCTCAGTTGTGTCCAACTCTGTAGCCCTGTGGCCTATAGCCTGCCAGGCTCCTCTACCTACGGAAATTTCTAGGCAAGGATACTGGAGTGGGGTGCCATTTCTTACTCCAGGGGACCTTCTTGACCCAGGGATCGAACCTGCATCTCTTGCATCTCCTGTATCGGCAGGCAGATTCTTTACCACTAGCACCATCTGGGAAGCCCATATATATATATGAATCTGAGAAAGAATATATCTATATATGTATACATATATAGATATACATATATATAGTCTTTAAATCCAAAAAAGATATATATATTATTTTTCAGATTCTTTTCCTTTATGGGTTATTATGAAATATTGAATATAGTTCCCTGTGCTATGTAGTAGGACTTGCTGTTTATTTTATATATAGTAGTATCTGTTCATCTCAAACTTCTAATTTATCCCTCTTCCTCTTTCTCCTTTGGTAATCATAAATTCATTTTCAATGTCTATGAGTCTATTTCTGCTTTGTAAATAAGTTGATTTGCATCATTTTTTTAGAGTCCACATATAAATGATATCGTATGATATTTGTCTTTGTCTGATTTACTTCACTTAGTATGATAGTCTCTAGGTCCATCCAAGTTGCTGCAGATGGCATTATTTCACTCTTTTTTTATGACTGAGTAGTATTTCATTGTATATATGTACCACATCTTCTTTATCCATTCATCTGTAGATGGCCACTTAGGTTGCTTCCATGTCTTGGCTGCTGTAAATACTGCTTCCATAAACATTGAGGTGTATGCTTGCTTTTTTTTTTTTTTTTTTTTGAATTATAGTTTTGTATTTTTGGGATATATTCCCAGAAGTGGGATTGCTGGATCATTTGGTAACTCTATTTTTAGTTTTTTAAGGAACCTCCATACTGTTTTCCATCATGGCTGCACCAATTTACATTCCCGTCTACAGTGTAGGAGGATTCCCTTCAAAAGGATTTTTGCTTGGATTAAATCAGAGAAAGTAGGATGATGGCTGAGTTTAGTGTTTGGTATATATTAAGCACTCAACACATGACAAAAATAAAGTTGGGGGGCAGAAGGGAGTCTCCTGAAGTGGATTTTGTCTTTTTGGCAATCTTTCCTGATTCCATTGTAAAAACTTATCATCTGTCATGAAGTGGCTCATTCTGGTGACCTTCTCTCTAGCAGTGATAACCTGGGGTTTTTATTGTTGTTGATCACTTCATGATCGGTTTGCTTCATCTGGACGGGTGGTTAGTCCTGCAATAGTGTCTTCTTATGAAGTTCTGTGCTCTTTAATCCCCTCCTCTGGCTTTGCCGGCCTACATCTGAAAACTCTATGAACTCAGGAAGCTATGTCTGATACACAGAAAGGGGGCTGTTTAACATGTTAATTTGACTCTTTTTGCTCTGAATTTTTTTATCTCACATGACTTTAGTTCTGTGGGTCTAATTTCATGCTTTAGGGGCATAAGAATTTATTATTGCTGACATGTGTTATTCCACCACTTGGCACAGTGCTCAGCATATAGAGATAACCTAATATTATTAATACTATTTAAATCTATAAGAGGGCCAAGAGTATTCATAGGAAATTAGAGCCAAAACTCAAATGTAATATGGCAAGTTCCAGCACCAACCCACCAGAAAGCAGAGGCAAATGTATTTAGAAAATTCACTTCTGCTTATGGATAATGAGGATTCTAATAAGATATGTGACTGCAGAGATGTGAAGAAAGCCTGCGATCATTCAGCTCCTGTGAAAGCTACATTATATAATTGGGGGGAAAGATATAACTCCCACACAAGGAGTAAACTGGAAGAAAATTGAACATTTTAAATTATTAAAGGGACTTGACTCAGAGACTTTGATCCTGGCTAAGCTTTCAGAGTATGCAAACAAACAACCGGATAAGAAAGTGTAAATGACCTAGTCAATCAACTATCAGATAGCATCACCAAGTGAACAGCACTGATCATCCTTCAGAAAACTTATCAGAGTGCAGGGAGAGGTTATTGAAGCATTTAGGCATGCCTAGCACACTATCACTTATATATACCCACTCTTAACTGGGCTAGTAATTTCATTCTACCTGACAGATAACAAGGAAAACCTTAAAAAAAAACAAGTCAACTTCAGCAAACTACCAACAGTAAAAATGAAAAGAGAGAGGCAAGGTGTGGCTCAAAAACAAGATTTCAGTGTTGAGGAGCTTTATCTTTTGAATTGTAACAGAAAGAAAAATGAAAACTAGCTTATAAAGATACAGAGAATGAACGTTTGTGTTAATACCATTACACTGAACTCTGTTATCTTTTTAGCAAATGCTCCATAAGAATATGGCAACTTGAAAAATTTGCAATAATCAAGAGATTGATTCATTAATTTACTCTGAACCTCTTTCCTATAATGTAATGGATCTGGAGATACTGAGAGAAATGGAAGTTCTAGCTTTAAAGGAGCTCACAATTTATTTGAGAAGGCAATGTAATCCGGTAAATTGTAATGTCGTAAGTGCTACCATGCATGTAAGGGAAAAAAAAAAGTGATGTCCTGCAAGGTTTGGAAATGACTTCTGAATTTTTTTTAAAAATGAAATTATTATGTAGAATTTTAGCTCAAGTGTACTTTGTTATTTGAAATATATTATATTCTTTTAACCATGTCCTAACCTGAAAAGTAAAAGTTTGCAGTATTTAAATGCAATATTCATTCTCCTGTCCCTTAAGCTAAAGAGAGAGCACACATGAAAGAATCTCATTTCAGCACAGAATTGTGCCCAAGAATTGGCACCCCACTCCAGTACTCTTGCCTGGAAAATCCCATGGATGGAGGAGCCTGGTAGGCTGCAGTCCATGGGGTCGCTGAGGTCCGACACGACTGAGCGACTTCACTTTCACTTTTCACTTTCATGCATTGGAGAAGGAAATGGCAACCCACTCCAGTGTTCTTGCCTGGAGAATCCCAGGGACGGGGGAGCCTGGTGGGCTGTCATCTATGGGGTCTCACAGAGTTGGACATGACTGAAGTGACTTAGCTTAGCTTAGAATCATGAGTTAGAAAGACTGAGGCAGTCACATAGGCTGAACTCCCACCTGACACATGACTGTCCTTTTCCACGTGTGCATGCGTGTCTCTACCTCCTCCTGGACAACTCCAAGGGCAAGCAGTCCCTCACTGTGAGTCAGCTCCTGTAGGAGCAGCCTTCTTTATACTGAGCAAAGTTCACTGTCTGGTCATTTCCCTGCTGCTATTAATTCCATTCTCTGGAAAATGAGAGTAGATCATAGTATACCATCCACAGGATACTCTTAAAATATAATCGCAGCTCTACTAAAACTTTCTCTTAAAAATATAAGATATCTTTGATTCCTTTAGACATTTGTTTTGGAGCATTATTTCTAGATTCCACTCCAGGTGCAAATCTTTGAATCTTCTCTGGGATATTAAGCCCTCTTTCCCACTGTATCCTACCCTAGGCTTGTATGTGGTATTTATCACTGCATGGGGGTCGCAAAGAGTCGGACACGACTAAGAGACTTCACTCACTCACTCACGGAGCATCCTTGGCAGTCTTTGCCTGGCTGGCTTCTCATCTCCTGGAAATTGTCACTCATTTGCTTCTCCCTTGCCTCCCAAATAGTATTGAGTAGACTTTCTCTGTGAATTTTTCCTCTTTCTTGTAGACCTCTTTAATACTTATACTTTTAACTCCAATGAGCAGCTAATGGATCCAATTGACCAAATATAAAACTCTCCTTTTCTAAGCTAGCTATGCATAAGTAACTTCAAACTAGAGCAGACTATGAGGTCCATTAGGTTCCTTACCAATTAACTCAGAGGATATTAACATCAGAGGCAAGGAAGTGTCCATCCAACACCCACCCCCAGTGTCAGGGGACCAGGAACCAGGTACAAAATACAGTGCTGCTTTAGTCTCCAAGGCCAGTGCTGAGGTGGCTGAGGATGCATGCATGCATGCTCAGTCATGTTTAACTCTTCACAACCCCATGGACTGTAGCCTGCCAGGGTCCCCTGTCCATGAAACTTTCCAGGCAAGAATTCTGAAGTAGGTTGCCATTTCCTCCTCCAGGGGATCTTCCCTGACCCAGGGATTGAAACTGTGTCTCCTGCACGTCCCCTGCAAGGCAGATGAAATCTTTACCCCTGACTCACTGCAGAAGCCTGGCTTAAGATGTGACCTGGCTAATATCTCCATCCTTGAGGTCATATGAAGGAGACAAAGTGATCAAAGAAAGCAACAATGACTTGGCACACCTCTGGTTCATTTGTTAATATCCTTCTGTATCTGCGTGGGTGGAAGAGGAAAGTAGGACATAGGAGCGACTCTACCCACATTTGAAAGCTGTATTCCTAGAAAATATGCCCCCCACGTATCATAGATTCTGACCAGCTAGAGCAAGAGTTCCCCATCTTGGAGGGAGGGAGACAGAGTTCCTTTCTTAAGAGCACAGTGTAGAGGAGAGTGCTGTCCTGTGGTCACCTGCCTACTTGTCTTTATCCTTCACAAAAATGGAGTTTCTTGAGGTACTTGAAGACTGAGTGTTTTGGAGAAAAATGCATATATCTTCTATGAGGTAGTGCAGTAGTAATATTTACCAGACACTCAGTAGCACTTGCTAAATTAATTGTACACTCCTTATCTTCTAGTCTGTTAGAGTAACTCTTCACATGTTGTACCTGGAATTAAATGAAACTCCTCATGTATGAAATGCCCCACAACAAAACTCTCCTGGCTGTTGCTTCCTGATATGGTTACTTAGCCTCCTTGTGAGGGCTTGTTACTTCTGTTTGTGTTCAGGAGCTAGTCTAGCACTAACCAGCTGATTTATAAATGCTGGTTTCCATGCTCTGAATGGATAGTCTGCAAGAATGGAGGCACAGCCTGTGCCAGTGAACTCCACAATCATCCCCTCCATCAAACTGCCTTCTCTTCTATAAACAGTTTACAATGTAGATTTAATAGAGCAGAGCTATTTTAAAAACTATGCAGTGTCATATAATAACTTAATGTTATTTTATGCACTTTATCATAAATAGCTCTTGCTTGGGAGGGATTGGGGGCAGGAGGAGAAGGGGACGATAGAGGATGAGATGGCTGGATGGCATCACTAACTTGATGGACGTGAGTCTGAGTGAACTCCGGGAGTTGGTGATGGACAGGGAGGCCTGGTGTGCTGCGATTCATGGGGTCGCAAAAAATCGGACACGACTGAGCAACTGAACTGAACTAAACTGTCCATCTATTATAGTTCATTTGTTCCACCAACAATTATTGAATGACTATGAGGTATTTTGGAGAAGGAAATGGCAATCCACTCCAGTACTCTTGCCTGGAAAATCTCATGGACAGAGGAGCCTGAAGGGCTACCGTCCATGGGGTTGCAAGAGTTGGACACGACTGAGCAACTAAACCACCAGCCACCATGATGTATTTAGCACAGAAGAAGAAAAAGTATTTAGCATAGAATTTGACACAAAGTAAGGATTTAATAAATATTGCTTTAAAGTGATATAATTTAATCTTCACAACAATACTTTGAGGTAAAAATTATTATTACTACATTACTGATGACCAAATAGAAATGCTGTGAATCTAGGTAAATAACTCAAAGCCATAAAAAGACCAGATTTATGAGCTATGGCTCTGATTCCAGTGCTTGTTCCATTTATCACAACTGCTTTTTACCTTGAGATGAGCAGTAAATAGTAGGCTAATGTCAAGTTGTAGTGGGTCTAGACTGCTGGATTAAGGGAGCTTGGATTTTATTCAATATTCAGTGTTTCAGTGAATAATTGGCTAAAATAGTTTTTCTCATCCTTACTTGAACTTCAGTTTCACTGAAGTTCAGTGAACTTTTCTCAAGTTTTTGATAAAAAAAATTAGCCATCATCAGATTCTCCTTTGTAGATTCTGATTCAGTGGGTCTCAGGTTTGGCCTGGAATTCTGTATCCTTAATGAAAGTGAAAGTGTTAGTCCTTCAGTTGTGTCTGACTCTTTGCAACTCCATGGACTATAGCCTGCTAGGCTCCTCTGTCCATGGAATTCTCCAGGCAAGAGAATGCCACTCCACTCCAATTCTCCACTCCATTCCAGGAGTGGGTTGCCATTTCCTTTTCCATTGTATCTTCCTGACTCAGGGATTGAACCCAGGTCTTCTGTATTGCAGGCAGATTCTTTACCACTGAGCCATCAGGGAAATCTATTCTTAATGGGCTCCCCCTAATTAGCTTCTGATAAGGCAAGCTTAGAAAACACTGGGCCAAATGATTTGTTTGCTCTTTATAATGTTAGTGTCATTTTTCTTGACTAGATTAACATGTAATCAGATGTCACTGAAAGAAAGCATAGTGTTGGATAAACAGGCCTTCTGTGAGAGTCCACAGGGGCAGCCTGATTGCCAGTGAGCTCTGGATCTCCTGGGCTACCCTCAGCAGCTCTTGCTGCCAACATTGCAGATCCTCTAGGCCACTTGATGTCAGGGATGACTGCGGTCACTGCACCTCGTAGTGAATCTCAGGGGATGGCTGCACCCTCACCTTGAAGTACCAGCTTTGGCAAACTCTCCACAGGCAAGTGCACTTGATGAGGCCTGACACATAGGATGCAGTATTGATGATGACACGTCAGAAGCGCGTTCTAAAAGGGGCACATCTAAGGAGCTCTTCAGAGTGAGACCGCGGAGGGAGGCTGCAGAGAGACGGTGCTCTTTGCAGTTGGGAAAAATGCAGCATAAGCAGACATGCCTCTTTGAAGAGACGGACTGTTTTAATACATTTGTTTAAAGTGACACTGTGTTTAATGTGTGAGAAATCTCTTGAGGGGAAACAGTCATATGCCCAAATGAGGGTGAGGAAGTAGAATGTGTGTGAAACTCTCCTATGTGATTTGTTCAGCTGAGCCCTGGATGTGTAGAGGAAATCACCTTTGTCATTTGGCCAGTGTTAAAAAATATTCATGACACTTGTTAAAGATGGTAAGACAGACTTTATTTAAGACTATGTTTCTAAGGGCAGGGACCCCTCCAGTGGGACGTTCCAAAGGGGGAGAGAGCTTGGGCTCAACTCTGCACACAGCCTGTGCAAGTGCAAATTTATTGACATAACAAGATTCTCACTAAAGACAGGCTGGGATGATCAGACATACATGGAAGATAGTGGAGGATGAGGAACCTGATCAGATATGAGAGTGATTAGATAAGGAGGAGGAGGGATTCTTGCTAAACTGACATAGTAGGACTCTTACTAAAAACTAGTTTACAAGAAAGTACCCACATGGGCCTAGGAGAAGTTTCAATGGCCTGACTAAAGGCTTGGTCAAGCAAAGAGCATTTGCCATCAGTGTTACTGAAAAGAGAAAAGAGACTTTTTCATCTTCTCCATGAATTATGCCTCAAGTTCCTTGAATTCTTCCTTGAATACTATGCTTAAGTTGCAACTGGCACCAGAAGCCAATTCCATGAAAATTAGTATGGCTCATGTGTGATGAGCAGGAAAGGGTTAATGCTTTCCTTCACTGGCCTCAAGCCAGTTGCTGCAGCCCAAGAGTTGTCACAGCCATGCCATTGTCAGAAGATTTTTCATCACATGAAAAACAGAGAGACAGTGCCTTCTGGGTTTAGAAAGCATAGGACTTTCAGAGTCATGTGTCAGAGATATATGGCTTCAACTACAGAAAGAACAATTTCCATTTTTTTTTCTTGTGGTGATAAAATGATCTCCTACTTAGAGTCATATTTTTGGCACTGCATTTAGAAAACAGATTTAAAGAAAAAGAATAATTGATAAAGTAAAAGAGAAGCCATATTAGCAGTAGAAATGGCATTTTTATAGTTAAGAATCTTCTCACAATCTATTAAGTAAACTCAGTCAACCAAGAACTGTGCCTGCCTGATACAGGTTTAAATGCTTGCATAAACATGAATATATTTTCAATGAACTGTTTTCTAATTGTATACTTATCTTAGTCATAATATTTTTGGTTCCTTCTTTCTTTGCTTCTAACCTCTCCTCTATTCAAGAACATTTCTACAAGCAGAAAACCCCAAATCCAGGAGGAATTAGGTAACCATGTAGCAGTCACTAATATACAATCAAGTAGTCTTGGGCATCCTGACTACATGTTCTATGAGCCCACCACCTCAGAAGTGGGCATAAACATGAACTATTCCTATGCTGGAAGTACCAGGAGCCAAAAGTAGAATTAGGGTATAAGAACTCTTTTATTCTTGAATCCACACTTTAAAAAATTTCATCTGATACTTTGTTAGCTCCATGGTTTTTTTTTTTTTTTTGCACATAGTTGATATTATAGCCTATATAAATTTTTGATGTTAGAACATCATCTTTGCATATTGTAGAGCTCCAGTGCAGAGTAGGAAACATATCTGCTACTTAATAAACATTTAGTGAATAACAGTAAATTCTGGAGAAGCTGTTGTATCGGGCACAGCTAACATAGGATGAAAAACCTTAAATGGGCTCACCAGCACTAGAACACACTTCTACCATTGTCATATTTAAGGGGCAAAATGATCTGACAAAGTTTATATTATCTGATACATTCCTCAAAAGGTTTATATTTGTATAAATCAGGATATCCTTTGTCGATCAAAAAGATTCTACGGACTTCCTCTGAAAAGACATCACCCAAATAGTCAGCGATTTCTCCTTCTGTGGATGGAGTCATACATAATGAATGTTCTCTGATGGCTGCAGGAGTTGTGCAGCTATAATTAATGTTATAGAACCCAGTGGAGTTCATTTAATCAAGTCTGTAATGGTGGTATTGACTGTAAAATCTAATGAAGTGATACTAACCATAGTTGATTTGAGATTGGAGTGGGAGTGTTCGAAGGCATGTTTGATGCCATTTGTAGCCTAAAATGTTGTTAAGGACAAAGGCACAAATGGTTCAAATAATGGAGAACCTCCATGTTTTCATTTTGAAAGTCGTTTCTACTGTTTTTGAGTTGAGAAAAATCCTAAAAGCCACTATTCAAAACCTGTTTGCTCTCCATGTAAACAGGGCATCTCACACTCTGAAGAATCAAAAACAAACTTGGATCTTCATGAATTTCATCTGAGATTTGAAAAATAGGCTCTTATAAAATCTGTGTGTCTGCCTTGCTGGACACTTAGTCATAAAGTGAAAATAATTGACTAGACATGGTTATCCAAAGATTAAGAGTCTGGATGAGTGTCTGCTTCACACTGAGAAGGAAAGAACTGATTGTGAGTAATTTATCAGAAGGCTTAAGAAATATACAGGAATTTCTCAAGAAATAAGATAAAGAACAAAATTTAAAAAAATGTTTAAAAATGGAGCATGAGTATGCTGGAGATATAATGGAAAAAAGGTATTGTATTAGTTTAGGAGTCAGGATGAAAGTCTTCAGTCTAGAGGAAGTGCCTGTGTGAACCTTTAAGAGTAAATGACCTTGGCAGAAATTGTGAACAATAAACTGGATCTGTGCCGCAAGAAAATACTGAAACCAAAATCAAGGTAATAGAGTGAGAGGCATGGAATAAAATTACTCAATACATTGAAATATAAAGCAGTTATCTGCAAATATTAATATATGAAATAGATAGCTTGGAAAGTTTCACTGAAGGAGTGAAAAAATTTGGGAGATAATGTCAGAAGTAATGTAATAGTTTATTTCCATGGTATTAAAGGATGCTCATAGTCTTAACATCCAAATCCATTAATGGAAATAAAGTTTCACAAGCATTTGCAGAGGCTAGAAAAGAGCAAAGAGGAATAAAGAGCTTAGACACAAAATTTCTCCATCTTCCCGTGACAGCATTTCTCTGGTTAAAATACTGTCTTCATATACAATATCTTGAATTAGAATAAAGATCACACACTTCTCCCCATTTTTGGAATAGCCAAATATCCAAAACCACCATCAAGGTCTCAGTTATATTTGTATTGGGAAGATTATAATTTTTGAAGCAAAAGTAAAATCTTACATCTTGACTAGCTTGTTGACATGTGTTTCCAATATTAAGTCAGATAAAGCTGGCCAAGGGCAGGAGAAGCAGTAATAAAACTAGCCTCAGGAAATTTCCAGGTGTTACCTAATTTGTCTGTCCATCCTTCCTCCCTCCATTCCAATAAGATATAGGACACCCAGTGAAACTGGAAATCCAAGTGAATGTTAGTAACTTTTGGAGTATAAGTATAGCACATACAATATTTGAAACATACTTATAATACAAAACCATTCACTGCACACTTGACATCAAATTCACCTGGGCATCCTGCATTGTTTTTCATTTTTTTCTTTACTGTGACAAAACATGTATAATGTAAACACTATTATCTTAACCATTTAAAGAGTATAATGGTATTAAGTATATACATATTGTTGTGCAACCACCATCCCTCTTCAAAACTCTTCATCTTGCAAAACTGAAGATCTACGTCCATGAAACAATAATTCAGTTTCTCTCTTTCCCGCAAGGCCCTGGCAGCCACCGTTGTACTTTTTTGTCTCTTTGTTTTTGACCACTTTAAGTACCTCATACAAGTGGAATCATACAGTACTTGTCTTCTTTGTGACTGGATTGCTTCATTTAGCATAATGTTTTTAAGACTCATTCATGTTATAGCATATATTAGAATTTCCTTTTTTAAGGCAGAATAATATTCCACCATGTGCATATATTGCAGAAGGAAATGGCAACCCACTCCAGTGTTCTTGCCTAGAGAATCCCAGGGACAGAGGAGCCTGGTGGGCTGCCGTCTATGGGGTCACACAGAGTCGGACACGACTGAAGCGACTTAGCAGCATGTGCATATATGCCCCATTTTGCTTATCCATTTATCCATCAGTGGATACTTGGGCTGCTTCTACATTGTAGCTATTGTGAATAATGCTGCTATGAACATGAATGTACAAAAATCTTGTTAAGACCTGCTTTTAATTCTTTTGAGTATACACCCAAAAGTGGAATTAATGGATTATATGTTTTTTAATTAAATTTTATTTATATTTTTAATTTTTGAGAAGCTGCCTCACAGTACCATTATCCACTGTGGTTGCAATGTTTTCACACTTCCACCAACAGTGCACATGGGTCCCAAGTTTTCCACAACCTTGTCAACACTTTTTTTAAATTTTTTAATGGTAGCTATCCTAATTAGTGTGAAGTGGTATCTCTTTGTAGTTTTGTTTTGCATTTCCCTAATGATTAGTGATGGTGCACATCTTTCATATGTCTCTTGACCAGTTGAATATCTTTTTTGGAGAAATGTCTGTTCTAGTCCTTGCCCATTTTGAATCCAGTAGTTTGTCTTTTTTCTTAAGAAGTTCTCTATATATTCTAAATATTAATCCCTTATCAGATATGTGCTTTGTACATATTTTCTCCCATTCAATGGGTTGCCTTTTGACACTGTGGATAGTATCTTTTGATGCACTTGTTTTTAATATTCATGAAGTTCAATTTGTCTAGTTTTACTTTTGTTGCATATGCTTTTGGTGTTATATGCAAGAAATCCTGTCAAATCCAATGTCATGAGGTGTTTGCCCTATATTTTCTTCTAAGGTTTTTTTAGTTTTAGCTCTTATGTTTAGGTCTTTGGTCTATTTGAGTTCATTTTTGTATATAGTGTTATGTAAGAGTTTATCTTCATTCTTTTATATATATTCTTTTATATATATTCATTCTTAATATCCATGTGGATATTAAGTTTTCATAGCACCAGTTTTTGAAAAGATGGGTCTTGGCACCTTGCCCAAAATCATTTGCCCATATATGCTAGGTTTATTTTTAAAATATATATTTCTGTGTCTTCCCTGGTGGCTCAGTGGTAAAAGAATCTGCCTGCCAGTGCAGGAGATTTAGGTTTGATCCTTGGTTCGGGAAGACCCAACACGCTGCAGAGCACCTAAGTCTGCGTACCACAATTATTAAGACTGTGCTCTATAGCTGAATATTGTTTTCCAATTCATGAGCATGGGCTGTCTTGTCATTAGTTTATATCTCTAATTTCAGCAATATTTATAGCTTTCATTGTGCAAGTCTTTCATTTCCTTGGTTAACTCTTAAGCATTTTATTGTTTGTGATGCTCTTGTAAATTATTTTCTTAATTTCCTTTTCAAATTGTTCATTGTTAGCGTATAGATATGTAATTGACTTTTGTGTATTGACTACTACTTTGCTGAATTTATTAGTTCTAACAGTTTTTTCTGTATGGAGTATTTAGGGATTTCTCCATAAAAGATCATATTATCTGTGAAGGGAAATTATTTTGCTATTTTCCTTTTTAATTTGGATGCCTTTAATTCCTCTTGCCTAATGACTTTGGGTAGAACTTCTAGTATTATGCTGAGTAGAAGTGATGAAAACAAGAATTCTTGGTTTATTCCTGATCTTAGAGGAAAAGCTTTCAGTTTTCATTACCGAGTATGACGTTAACTATAGGTTTTAAATATATTCCTTTATTGTATTGCCTTCTTCTATTCCTTCTATTCCTAGTTTGTTGAGTATTTTTATAATGAAAGTGTTGGATTTTGTCAAAATTTTCCCACATCATTTGAGATGATCATGTTTTTCTTTCCATTTCGTTAATGTCGTGTATAGCACTGTATAATAAATAAAATTAATTTATTAAAATTATTTTTAATTTTAACAAAATTTTAATATGTTAAACTATCCTTGCATTCCAAGAATAACTACTACTTGACCATGTTATACTATTGCCTAATTTCTTTGTGTCTTTAATTTTTTTTGCTTGCTTTTGTTTATATGACACTGAAGTCAATCTAAAGACAAAACATTGCCTATTACCTTCGGTGGGAAGAAGAATAAATGTTACTTGTACACTGCTTTAGGACAAGGTCAACCATTTGTTAGTTCTGAGCAATGACCAAGTAAATTAAACTATTTCAAGAGGTATTAATCTTTAATTTTATTGGTCTTTATATTTTATTTGAAGTCTTATCTATTTAACATTATATTAAAACTTGTAATTTTGACTCTTTGAATTCATTTTAACTTTGTTTTTATCGTCCTTAGATCTTTTAGTATTGGATCTCTTAATATTTTTGATATATTTAAAAATCCTTCTTTCTCTCTCATTCTTAGTCTCTCATATATTTTATTAATTTCTGGTTTGATTTTATAATAGCCATCAACAAGCACAGTAGAAGACAGCAGAGGGAAAATTCTCCCCATAAATCAGAAGGATCAGGTCCTTTTTCCTCAGCTGAAATCTCATATGCTTCCTAATGTTTCTCCTAGACCTTTCAGCTTGGATTTTTAAAAAGCCTCATCTCAGAAGACCTGGAAGACCAATAATCTACCTTTTTTCAGGGTTATAATTCTTGTGCAGATGACATAATCAGCATTTTACACTCCTCACTTTATATCACATTTTCTGGCTTAAAATTTCTGGCTTTTTCTCTTTTGCCCCCTCTCTCCCACTCTCTGGATGTGAACACACACACACACACACACACACACACACACATCAAGTCATTCCCCTCTAGAGATGCTGCTTCTCCGGCAGCCCTTTCAAGGAGTGGTTGTTCTCTTCCCATAACCTTCACACAACTGGTACTGAATGTGAGAAAGGCATTCCCCTGAACTTCTCTCCTCCTCATTTCTAGTCCCCCACCCCCTACTTTGTTGCTCACGACATCAGATTATATTAGCTACTCTTCCTTTGGTTACTCTCATCTACTGATCCTGGTGTCAATTTCCCTCATATCTAGACAATTTTTGCCCTTGGCTCACTGTCCCTTTCTTTAATGTAATTATTATCTTACTTGTCTGTTGTTGGGCCAGTTATATAATTTGTGAGCTCAATATAAAATGAAAATATGAACGCTTGTTCAAAAATTAGTAAGAATTTCAAGGCAGTGACAGCAGAGCATTAAACCAAGTACAGGACTCTTTTAAGCACAGGTCCCTGTGTGGTTACACAGGTCACGTCCACGAAGCTGGCCTTACTTGGTTGGGAATCATTATTCACCTGCCCTCTAATTTTCATGGATGATGGAGCTTGTGATCTGTTTCTGTGACTGAGGAATACTGGAGTAACTGCTTCCAGCCTCTGTTGCTACTCTTTGAACTTTTTTTTTTTTTAATTTATTTATTTTAATTGGAGGTTACTTACTTTACAATATTGTATTGGTTTTGCCATACATCAACATGAATCTGCCACAGATGTACACATGTTCCCCATCCCGAACCCCCATCCCTCCTCCCTCCCCGTACCACCCCTCTGGGAGTCCCAGTGCCCCAGCCCAAAGCATCCAGTATCATGCATCGAACCTGGACTGGCAATTTGTTTCATATATGATATTATACATGTTTCAATGCCATTCTCCCAAATCATCCCACCCTCTCCCTCTCCCACAGAGTCCAAAAGACTAGGCAGTAAAGAGCAGCAGAGCTGATTAGTAAGAGATTACATCCCTTGGACCACTTTTCGTCAGCAGGTGGGCTTAAGAGAAACTGCTCCTGCCTCTTTAGCCTTTTAGATTCCTTCTGATTGGGCTCAGGGAAATCACCTTTCATTTCCAGTTTTCATGCAATGAACCAGCTCATTGTCTCAACATTTCAGGCCAATAATTTGGGTTCAACATTCTAAATTAAGTAGAGACAGATTATGACACCCTACCTTTGCTCTCATATTCAAGCCATGTTCATCAGCACAGTTTCCCCAACAATCCTATGCATTGACAACTTCTGGGTACTTATCTAAACCACAAGTAAAGCTGATACTTTGATCCCCGTGTGGCTCATACTTTGTCAATATTTCCTATTAATATTAGAACATCCAAACTTGCAATATGATACTTCCAATTTAGGCTCCTTGGTGATAAAATTTTGTCCTGAAATATGCTCAAATAGTTCCCCAATTGCTATTTTTTCCTTACTGATAGTCTCCATTAAGAAATTTGAATTGAAAAAAACATATGTCTGCCCACATTTATAGTTTTAGACTTTCCTATCTCTGACTGGCAGGGAAAACAATTTTGGCAGAGGTGAGGATGAGTTGACCCTCTTTGTTTCTGACAACCTCAGGGAAGGAAAAACATGACTGATAATAAGAGGTGGTTGCTTCAGGGCCAGCTCAGCTGACAGTCTCAGTCAAGCAATGGCTTCAGTCTTAGGGTCTTTTCTGACAAGTAATAATCTCTGAGCAAGCAGGAAAGACAACACCAACAGTTTGTGTTTTTAGAAATAAAGAAAATTTCTATTTATCATTCCCTAAATCTCCAATGTATTCCCTCTGTTTAGGTTGAGGGACTTTCAAGAACCTGCCCTGTGAAATGTATTGTATTTAGTTGCAGGATATTTTTAGGGTGATAATTCATTATATCACAGACATTTCTGTTCATCCAGATGGAGGCAAATAATTTTTTAGGTATTAGAATCAGTAATATTTTTATTGCATATGGGTATCATATTTGCCTTTATATTTTAGACACTGATTATCATTTTGCATTGGCCAAAAGAAAACAAAGCTCCAAAATCTCTACCCCACCTCTCACAAAGTGTTCTACATTGTGTAAGTGAATTTAATTCTGTCTTTATCTTACCTTTTCTCCTTCTTTCCCCCTCCTTTCTCATCTTCAACTGCTTGTTTTAGATTTTACGCATTTGTCATTGCATTTCAACATGTCACTTTAAATCCTTACTAGAATAGGGAAAGGTATGTATACATAAAGGTATGTATAAATAAAAAAGGAATTAATGAAAACACAGCACAAGATTATTTGATCTTTACACATAGAATTTAAATCACAGAGTTTTGAAATCTTGTGGATATGAGAGGAGGCACTGGAAATTTAAATTTTTAATCCCAGACTCCATCACCTGTCACTTCTGTGGCCTTGTAAATGTCTCATAAATATAGATTTCTGCTCTGAAAAAGATTTAAAAATTTGACCTGATGCTCAGAGGCAATGTGAGGACTAATTTGTTCATGTGCAGTATAAATTTTAAAGCTTAGATTCATGGATAGGAAATGAGTATTGTTAAACTATGTCTTTGGGAGACAGGCAGTCTTGTGCTCCATGCAAAATCCACAAGTTGAGTATCAACTCTGCCCCAATAGGGGTCCCTTAATTGTAACACACATCATTCACCACTGGCTAAAGTTGTGTCATAATGTTAGTAACACCAGTTCCCAGACACTTCTGACCTAATTTAAAACTTGCAATGACTTTTGCTGAAGTATTTCCTTCTTAATTTTTAGCTCTATTTCAAAGGTATTATTTAACAAGATAACAAAGCACCCCCTAATTCTAACCATCCTAGTTAAATATACAGAAGATGTTCACCAACATTTTGTCTGAAACTGCTCTTTTTCGATTAGCTGTCAACAAAAGACCATCTCTGTTTCAAGTGAAACTAAGTCAATTATCGTTGACGCTCCAGCTTTTCTTTCATCTTATGGGCTCCAGGGCATTGAAATAATGATTCTGCTTCCCTCCTTCCAGAAGACTAGTGATGTCCACTCTGTTTCACTTAACATTTAGATTTTTGACTTCATAAACTGTTTAACCTGTTTGACTCTTTGCAGCTTAGTTCAGCAAGGGTAATTCAGGTCTGTTTAAAATTTAACAGCAGAAACTAGGACATTAGGCATCATACATATAGCAGGTTCTTTCCTTTAGGATAATCAGTGCCCATTTACTCATAGAAATTTATTGTGTGTTATCTAAGTCCCTGCAAAGTGAACTAAGGACAGATTTGCTCATTTATTAGAGGCACCAAGTTGGTAAAGAATCTGCCTGCAAGGCAGGAGATCCGGGTTTGATCCCTGGGTTGGGAAGATCCCCTGGAGAAGGAAATGGCACTCCACTCCAGTATTTTTGCCTGGAGATTCCTATGGATAAGAAGAACCTGGCAGGCTACAGTCCATAGGGTCACAAGAGTCGGACACGACTTAGCGTCTAAACCACTATCACCACAAGAGGTTTAGATGAGGACAGAAAGTCCTGGAAGTGTCAAGGATGGTTAAGTCTATTTTGCCTAGGAAATCAGTTAACTGGATCATATGTTTCACTGGGACAGAGCTGTGTAAACAGTGGTCTTTAACATGTACGCTTTACAATATTTAATAAACCAGAAAGATGAAATATGTATACCCTCTTTTTTTTTTCATCAAAAGTTATTCATCATGACACTGGTAAATACAGTATTCTATCTTCAGGTTTATTAAAATTGAAGTAAACTTCCATAAATTAGTATCTCCTTTCATTATTTATTAAATTAAAACAAGGACCATAATTATTTCCATTGATGTGTCTCATGATCTACTCCACTCTGATGATTAATTTGGATTAAATATAATTTGATTTAGTTTAGTCATCTGTATACAATCTCAATTAATAGATACAAGTGTTAGGAGGCAACTTAACTGGTTTTAGAGGTGACTTCATAACTGTGTTGACTTTGGACAACCTACTACTTTGTTCTTAGTTTCATTTTTCACACCTACAAAATGTTGATCACTATCCTTGTATGCCAAAGTTGCAGTAAGGTTTACAGAAGACAATCTTTATAAAATGTATAGCATAGCATTTGTCATATCATATGGATTCAATAAGAGGTAACTGTTGTACATCATCATAGTTTAATAAAAAACATAATGCTATTCAAAGATAAACTAGTCAATCTTCATTATAAATTCTACATGCCATGTAAATGTTATGGCTACTGCTGCAATATTACAATGAAAATGTGTAGTGGTTACTGTTATATAATTGAAATATATCACTCTATAATAAAAATTCTTGATCTCCGGGACAATTGCCATTGGAATTACCACCAACAATAAAGTGACTGTTTTATACACTGCCTCCTTGCACACATGAATGAGAGCTTCTATATAGTATATACAAAGAAGTGGAATATCCAGGTTATAGGATGCACATATATGTTTAGTTTTAATAGGCAGTACAAAAATATTTTCACAGTGCTTGTCCCATTTTATACTCCTACTAGCAATGTATGAGAACTCCATATATTTTTGACAACACTTTATAGTATAAGACTTAAAAATTTTAGCCATTCTGGTATATAGTGGTTTTCATTTTTGTCTTCCTAAATAATATCTCATTTAACAAAATTTCATAATTTTAATGGAGACCAAGTTATTAATCTTTTCTTATATGGCTAATATATTTTTGTTTTCATGAGGGACTTAAAAAAGTTTCTGTCTAAATTATTGTCATGAAAATATTATTTTATATATATAATTGCCCCCAGATTTTTTGCTTTACCTTTTACATTTAGGTCTATAATTCATATGGAATGGTATGGTGTGAGGTAAAGGGTCAAGATTCAAGTTTTCCCCATATGGATGTAGATTTGACCTGGTGTCATTTATTTAATTATCTATTCTTTCTCCACTGGTGTGCATTACTAAATTTTTAATAAAGGTCCATATCTATAGTGGTCTGTTTCCAGGCTCTCTATTCTGTTCTATGTATTTCTCTTTCTATAGACAGTCTCACAGTTTTAATTACTATAGCTTTATAATAAGCCTTTATATCTGGGAATATCTACTTCTGACTTTGTTTTTCTTTTACAAGAAAGAGGATTGCTTTGGGTATGTCTTTTGTATTTCCAAATGAATTTTAGAATCAACATGTCAATTTCCACAAGTGTATCTGCTAAAATTTTTATCTGGATTGCATTGAATCAATATATAAATTTGATAATTAGCATTATGACAATATTGAGTGTTTCAATCCATAATCATGACATAACCCGTTATTTATTTAAATATTCTATAGTTTTCCTAAAATGTTTTACAATTATTTGTATAAAGGTCTTGACATTCAGTTCAGTTCAGTTCAGTCACTCAGTCGTGTCCGATTCTTTGCAACCCCATGAAGCGCAGCACGCCAGGCCTCCCTGTCCATCACCAACTCACGGAGTTCACCCAGACTCACGTCCATCGAGTCAGTGATGCCATCCAGCCATCTCATCCTCTGTCGTCCCCTTCTCCTCCTGCCCCCATCCCTCCCAGCATCAGTCTTTTCCAATGAGTCAACTCTTCGCATGAGGTGACCAAAGTACTGGAGTTTCAGCTTTAGCATCATTCCTTCCAAAGAAATCCCAGGGCTGATCTCCTTCAGAATGGACTGGTTGGATCTCCTTGCAGTCCAAGGGACTCTCAAGGGTCTTCTCCAACACCACAGTTCAAAAGCATCAATTCTTCAGCGTTCAGCCTTCTTCACAGTCCAACTCTCACATCCATACATGACCACAGGAAAAACCATAACCTTGACTAGACAAATCTTTGTTGGCAAAGTAATGTCTCTGCTTTTGAATATGCTATCTAGGTTGGTCATAACTTTCCTTCCAAGGAGTAAGCGTCTTTTAATTTCATGGCTGCAGTCACCATCTGCAGTGATTTTGGAGCCCCCCAAAATAAAGTCTGACACTGTTTCCACTGTTTCCCCATCTATTCATCATGAAGTGATGGGACCAGAGGCCATGATCTTCGTTTTCTGAATGTTGAGCTTTAAGCCAACTTTTTACTCTCCACTTTCACTTTCATCAAGAGACTTTTTAGTTCCTCTTCACTTTCTGCCCTAAGGGTGGTGTCATCAGCATATCTGAGGTTACTGATGTTTCTCCCGGCAATCTTGATTCTGGTTTGTGCTTCTTCCAGCCCAGCGTTTCTCATGATATACTCTGCATAGAAGTTAAATAAGCAGGGTGACAATATACAGCCCTGATGTACTCCTTTTCCTATTTGGAACCAGTCTGTTGTTCCATGTCCAGTTCTAACAGTTGCTTCCTGACCTACATACAGGTTTCTCAAGAGGAGGGTCAGGTGGTCTGGTATTCCCATCTCTTGAAGAATTTTCCACAGTTTATTGTGATCCACACAGTCAAAGGCTTTGGCATAGTCAATAAAGCAGAAGTTGATGTTTTTCTGGAACTCTCTTGATTTTTCCATGATCCAGCGGATATTGGCAATTTGATCTCTGGTTCCTCTGCCTTTACTAAAACCAGCTTGAACATCAGGAAGTTCACGGTTCACATATTGCTGAAGCCTGGCTTGGAGAATTTTGAGCATTACTTTACTAGCGTGTGAGATGAGTGCCATTGTGCAGTAGTTTGAGCATTCTTTGGCATTGCCTTTCTTTGGGATTGAAATGAAAACTGACCTTTTCCAGTCCTGTGGCCACTGCTGAGTTTTCCAAATTTGCTGACATATTGAGTGTAGCACTTTCACAGCATCATCTTTCACGATTTGAAATAGCTCAACTGGAATTCCATCACCTCCACTAACTTTGTTTGTAGTGATGCTTTCTAAGGCCCACTTGACTTAACATTCCAGGATGTCTGGCTCTAGGTCAGTGATCACATCATTGTGATTATCTGGGTTGTGAAGCTCTTTTTTGTACAGTTCTTCTGTGTATTCTTGCCACCTCTTCTTAATATCTTCTGTTCCTGTTAGGTCCATGCCATTTCTGTCCTTTATCAAGCCCATCTTTGCATGAAATGTTCCCTTGGTATCTCTAATTTTCCTGAAGAGATCTCTAGTCTTTCCCATTCTGTTGTTTTCCTCTATTTCTTTGCATTGATCACTGAGGAAGGCTTTCTTATCTCTTCTTGCTATTCTTTGGAACTCTGCATTCAGATGCTTATATCTTTCCTTTGCTCCTTTGCTTTTCACTTCTCTTCTTTTCACAGCTATTTGTAAGGCCTCCCCAGACAGCCATTTTGCTTTTTTGCATTTCTTTTCCATGGTTGATGGTCTTGATCCCTGTCTCCTGTACAATGTCACGAACCTCATTCCATAGTTCATCAGGCAGTCTATCTATCAGATCTAGGCCCTTAAACCTATTTCTCACTTCCACTGTATAATCATAAGGGATTTGATTTAGGTCATACCTGAATTGTCTAATGGTTTTCCCTACTTTCTTCAATTTCAGTCTGAGTTTGGCAATAAGGAGTTCATGATCTGAGCCACAGTCAGCTCCCAGTCTTGTTTTTGTTGACTGTATAGAGCTTCTCCATCTTTGGCTACAAAGAACATAATCAATCTGATTTCGGTGTTGACCACCTGGTGATGTCCTTGTGTAGAGTCTTCTCTTGTGTTGGTGGAAGAGGGTGTTTGCTATGACCAGTGCTTTTCTTGGCAAAACTCTAGTAGTCTTTGCCCTGCTTCGTTCCGTATTCCAAGGCCAAATTTGCCTGTTACTCCAGGTGTTTCTTGACTTCCTATTTTTGCATTCCAGTCCCCTATAATGAAAAGGACATCTTTTTTGGGTGTTAGTTCTAAAAGATCTTGTAGGTCTTCATAGAACTGTTCAACTTCAACTTCTTCAGCATTACTGGTTAAGGGATAGACTTGGATTACTGTGATATTGAATGGTTTGCCTTGGAAACGAACAGAGGTCATTGTGTCATTTTTGAGATTGCATCCAAGTACTGCATTTCAGATTCTTTTGTTGACCATAATGGCTACTCCATTTCTTCTAAGGGATTTCTGCCTGCAGTAGTAGATATTATGGTCATCTGAGTTAAATTCACCCATTCCAGTTCATTTGAGTTCGCTGATTCCTAGAATGTCAACATTCACTCTTGCCATCTCTTGTTTGACCACTTCCAATTTGCCTTGATTCATGGACCTGACATTCCAGGCTCCTATGCAATATTGCTTTTTACAGCTTCGGACCTTGCTTCTATCACCAGTTACATCTATAGCTGGGTATTGTTTTTGCTTTGGCTCCATCCCTTCATTCTTTCTGGAGTTATATCTCCACTGATCTCCAGTAGCATATTGGGCCCCTACTGACCTGGGGAATTCCTCTTTCAGTATCCTATCGTTTTGCCTTTTTATACTGTTCATGGGGTTCTCAAGGCAAGAATACTGAAGTGGTTTGCCATTTCCTTCTCCAGTGGACCACATTCTGTCAGATCTCTCCACCATGACCCACCCATCTTGGGTTGACCCACGGGCATGGCTTAGTTTCATTGAGTTAGACAAGGCTGTGGTCCCAGTGTGATTAGATTGACTAGTTTTCTGTGAGTATGGTTTCAGTGTGTCTGCCCTCTGATGCCCTCTTGCAACACCTACCGTCTTACTTGGGTTTCTCTTACCTTGGATGTGGGGTATCTCTTCACGGCTGCTCCAGCAAAGTGCAGCTGCTGCTCCTTACCTTGGACTAGGGGTATCTCCTCACTGCCGCCCTTCCTGACCTTCAACGTGGGATAGCTCCTCTAGGCCCTCCTGCGCCCACACAGCCACCACTCCTTGGATGTTACATTTGTGATTATATTTATTTATAGGTATTTGATACTGTTTTAAATAATGTTACTTTAAATATTTCTTTGTATTGTCATTTGTTGCTTGTATGTAGAAGTAAAATATATTTTTGATATTGTTTTAGTCCAGTGACATTAGTAAACTCATTTATTAAGTCTAATAACTTATCTGAAGAGTCTTGAATTATCTATGCATATAATCATGTTCTCTGTAAACAGGATGGCATTATATTTTGTCCTTTTTAGTTCTCAATCCTTCATTTTCCCTGTCTAAACACCTTGCTAAGACCTCCTTACCACACTAAATAGAAGGGGTGATAGCAATCGATTTTGCCTCATTCTTGTTCAGGCCTTCTATGAGCCACCATTTAACTACAAAGTAAGTCCTTTGTAGTTACTTTTTATTAAATTAAAGATATTCTATTTCTAATTTGCTGAGCACTTTTATCATGAATAGATACTAAATTTGTCAAATGTTTTCTCTGTATCTGTGAGAATAATCACATGATTTTTCTCCTATACTCAGTTAATGTGCTGAATTACACTGATTGATTGCCTAATATAAAACCCAACCTTTCATTCTTGGAATAAACACAAGTTGGTCATGATGTATTATCATTTTTATCTATTGCTAGATTCATTTTGCTAACATTTTGTTTAAGGTTTTTATATTTTTATTGATGAGAGAGAATGGCCTCTAACCTGCTTTCTTGTATATCCTTGTCAGGTTTTGGTGTCATGGTTCTTCCAAATTCAGAGTATAAGTTGGAAAGTGTGATTTGGAAAATGAATGAACATTGGTGTTATTTTTTTTCTTAAATGCTTAGAAAAATTTGTTGGTTCTGGGGCATTCTTTGTAAGTGTACTTATTTTTAGGGAACATTTTCTTTGACACAGATCTATTATCAATTAAAGATTTAGAAACGCAGCAGATACACAATGTAAAAGTGAGTGAAGTATTTCTAGAACTTTCTTACGAATACATAAGATGTGTTTATTTTATAAATAAATAAGTTTAATCTAAATTTGAGCACCTACTTTATATGCAGTCTTTGAAGTATCATTGATGATTTTTGATCAAGGATGTGACCCATTCCACTACATAAAAGTAATATTTTATTCAAGTTAAGGGCTTCCCTGGTGGCTCAGATGGTAAAGAATTCACCTGAAATGCAGAAGATAAGGGTTTGATCCCTGGATCGAGAAGATCCCCTAAAGAACGGAATGTCTACCCACTCCAGTATTCTTGACTGGAGAATCCCACTGATGGAGGAACCTGGCGGGATAGGGTCCATGGGGTCACAAAGAGTTGGACATGACTGAATGACTGAGCACACACATGCAGGTTAAGTTGTCCAAAGAATTGGATAGGGCAGAAATTAGAAATTGAAACACCAGTGTGAGGCTGTTGCAATAATCCAGATAGGGACTTCCCTGGTGGCTCAGTGGTAAAGAATCTGCCTTTCAGTGAAGGAGGCTTGGTTTTGATCCCTGATCCGGGAAGATCCCATATATCTCATAGCAACTAAGCCCATCTCTCTCTTTAGTTGCTAAGTCATGTCTGACTCTTGCGATCCCATGGACTGCAGCCTGCTAGACTCCTCTGTCCATGGGATTCTCCAGGCAAGAACACTGGAGTGGGTTGCCATTTCCTTCTCCAGGGGGCCTTCCCAACCCAGGAATCAAACCCGGTGACCTGCATTGCAGGTTGATTCTTTACTAACTGAGGGAAGCCCATGCATCACAACTATAGAGTCTGGGAGCCACAATTACTAAACCCACGTACTCTAGAGACATTGCTCAGCAACAAGAGAAGCCACTGTACTGATATGCCTGAGCACCTCACCTAGAGATTACCCTGCTCACCACAACAAGAGAAAAGCCCGTGTAATGATAAAAGATCCAGAACAGATAAAGATAAATAAATAAAATTACAACAAAGAATAATCCAGACATAAAGTACCAAAGACTTGACTTTAGGTAACAGCTGTAGAAATAATTAGGCAATGACAAAGTTGATAAAAGAGGAAGCAATAGGATTTGTTGACTGACTGAAAGTCAAGGGTGAGGAAGGAAGGAGCTCAATTTGACAAGAAGTCTTGAGTCTAGGTGATGAGATCAAGATGGGAACAAGACTTGCCAAGACAGACTATTCATTCTCATAAAGCTGATAATGTTTATCAAACTGTACTTTCTGCATTTTCTTGCTGTTTATTTTGATTCAGAGCCTTTCTATCAGACCCAGAATTTCAGTCTTAGAAGCTGGGTCCCTGTTCCACCAGGGAAACTGTACATTTTAATCAAAAGCAGGTGGGCAAGATTGTGTTAGAAGGCTTTTACTCCTTCACCAGTCATCTTCTCTGCTCTGATGGTATTTAATTGGGGGTTTCATAGGCAGAAATCATTAATAGCTCATCTCCCTCAGATGTCTGGGCAAAGAAAAATGGATAAAAATTTAAAATTGTGGTGGGTTAATTATAGTAACTAAATTTGGAATTGGTAATTAAAGTCTGCTGCTGCTAAGTTGCTTCAGTCGTGTCCGACTCTGTGTGACCCCATAGACGGCAGCCCACCAAACTCCCCCATCCCCGGGATTCTCCAGGCAAGAACACTGGAGTGGGTTGCCAGTTCCTTCTCCAATGTATGAAAGTGAAAAGTGACAGTGAAGTCGCTCAGTCGTGTCTGACTCTTAGCAACCCCATGGACTGCAGCCTACCAGGCTCCTCCGTCCATGGGATTTTCCAGGCAAGAGTACTGGAGTCTACATAAGAGAAAAATGCAATTACATTGAAAAGAAATATAATCCTCTGGAATATAGTATTAGCATGAAAAATAATGAAGAGTAAATAACTTAGGCTATATTTAATATATAAATTTATTTGCTTGAGGTATAAATGTTGACCAATGATAAACTCATATCAATGTTTTGTGTTGTTCAGTGTGCAATACATTTCAATATTAGCTATTGAAAAAGTAATTTATCATCACACTAGATAACATGTCTTTTTGAGGGTGGGATACCAATATGTAATGAGAAAAGCTACAAAGATTTGTGCAACAATGAACATTTTCTAGTTTTCTGGCCCACACATTTAAATGTGGTGAACCCACTCAACTAATGAAAATAATAAAAGCTTCTGTTTATTTAGTGATGACTACATGCCTAGTGCCCTACGCAGTCATTTTGTTTTGTCCTCATAACTATCCAATTTTTCAGGAAAGGAAGCTGAGACTTGACAGGTCTCTATCACTTGCTTGTGGTCCTAGTGTTAGAATGTTGCAGAGGAAAGATGTAAACTGGAGTTTTCTAGACTTCAGAGCCTGCATTCTTAGTATTGTTGTGTACATGCCATACCATCCGTGTGCTCAGCTTTGTAAATTAACATTTATTTCCTGCTTCTTTATAATAATGTTACAGGCTTCCTGAGAGCAAGGCATGTCTTACTCATCTCTATAAAGTAGAGGTGGTTGGTGTTGGGTATCGGGAGGCTATGACCTCTTCGGATGTTTTCTGTGAGTTCAACAATCTCTGACATACCTAGAGGAAGAAGGGAGTAGGCTATGGGTTGTGGGGGGATGTGCTTGAACATAAGGGGCTCTTGGGAAGCTTCTCATGGATTGGGAAAGGAGGACGGAGATTCTCAAGTTTGGGCCAAGAACAATGACAGTGGAGAAACTATTTTGAATATGTCAGGGGCTGTTTTACTCAAATTGTGTCTCATTCAGCGCTGCTCAGGGCTGGTTATTTACCTCTATAAAACTGAGAAAAGTTGTAACAAAGCAGAGATCTGTATTATTTGAGTATCTGAGAAACATGAGGGTGATGTTAATAGTAGAAGTAGCAAATGCAAAAGCAATAGCAATAGTAGTTATCAACTTTCCTCCCTAGTAGAGTGGGAATATTCTTGCAGTTTTAATCAGAATTAAATGTATGTAAATGTTTTTATTAATTTTACTGATGAAGGTTCTGAGGTTCAGAGTGGTTAAATAAATGTTTTAAAATCTCACAACCATCATTTGGCAGAGGTTTCCACAATTCTTGGGGCTTCCCTGGTGGCTCAGACAGTAAAGAATTTGCCTGCAATGAGAGAGACCTGAGTCCAATCTCTAGGTTGGGAAGATCCCCTGGAGAAGGAAATGGCTACCCACTCCAGTATTCTTGCCTGGAGAATTTCATGGACAGAGGAGCCTGCCGGATTGCAGTCCAAAGAATCAGGCACGACTGAGTGACTCACCCTTTTAACACTCCATGCTATGCTATGCTATGCTAAGTCACTTCAGTCGTGTCCGACTCTGTGCGACCCCATGAACGGCAGCCCACCAGGCTCCCCCGTCCCTGGGATTCTCCAGGCAAGAACACTGGAGTGGGTTGCCGTTTCCTTCTCCAATGCATGAAAGTGAAAAGTGAAAGTGAAGTCACTCAGTCATGTCCGACTCTCAGTGGCCCCATGGACTGCAGCCTAGCAGGCTCCTCTGTCCGTGGGATTTTCCAGGCAAGAGTACTGGAGTGGGGTGCCATCGCCTTCTCTGAACACTCCATGACTCTTGGCTATTTTCACTATACTTCTCTAGTGCTGTTTTATGCCTACAGTGCAGTATAAGGGGGAGTGAGAAGTATTTTCTCCTCCTTAGAGAGAGGAATGTAGGAGAAACCACTTCTTGTGCACGTCTCAGCTCTACCCTGGCACTTTGTCCATTTTTAACCCATGTTGGGAACATCAGGGTTGCTTTCACATGACTGTGGGTGGTCACAGGGAGGAGGAAGTGTCCAGTGGTTAATGGGAGATGGTATTTGGAAGCACATGTGAAATAGTCTCTGGAGCTCTCCTGAATTATGAGGGATTTGAAAAGGGCAAAGGCTTCCCAATTCTGTAGATGAGATGAATCTCAAGAAAATGTTGTTATTATGCATTATTGCATATTTGCCTTTGTAGTCATGGACCTAAAGATAAGAGCTTGGGAAACAGTTTGTTGACTAGAATGGCACTAGAAGGAGGATCTGGTTTTCATAATGTGATCTGAAGTCTTATCCAGCAGGTTCAGAATAGAAATAGAAGTTATTCCAGGTATTTTAAGTAGAGAGGAATTTAACATAGGGGATTAGGGGCTTGCAAGGAGATCCAACCAGTTCATCCTAAAGGAAATCAGTTCTGAATATTCACTGGAAGGACTGATGCTGAAGCTGAAGCGCCAATACTTTGGTCACCTGATGAGAAGAGCTGACTCACTGGGAAAGACCCTGATGCTGGGAAAGATTGAAGGCAGGAGGAGAAGGGGACAACACAGGATGAGATGGTTGGATGGTATCACCGACTCCATGGACATGAGTTTGAGCAAGCTCTGGGAGTTTGTGATGGACAGGGAAGTCTAGCGTGCTGCAGAGTATGAGGTTGTGAAGAGTTGGACACAACTGAGCAACTGAATTGAATTGTCTAGGGGCTTGCAGGATTGGTTGGAAGGGCTGAAGATGTGTGTTATAGACTGGCCTCCAGTTCTGATTCTCAGAAGCATACAGAACTGACCTATGAGGGAAGGTGCAAAGGGCAAGCCACTCAATTTCTCAGGCTCAATTTCTCTATCTAAAACTGAGGGTAATAATAGTACCTATCACCAAATGTTGTTGGGATAAAGTAAGACAAGAAAAAGGTGTATAATATTCAAAATATTAAATGAAATTTGGAAGCATTTATTCAGCTGTGATCTGTGGATCATGAATTCAACAAACATTTATGGTTCAGGCATGGTTCTGGGCATGTGGGATGGATCACCAAACCGAACAGACAGAAATCCCTGTCCTGAAGAGCTGAACTTCTAACAGGGAAAGGGGGTTAATAAAACAAAATAGTATTAATAAGTAAATTATATAGTATTTTAGAAGGATAAAGAGCAATTAAGATGAAAGGAAGAGCACATACAGGGAATGCCATTGGTAGGGGAGGCCTCACTGGGAAGGTGGGATTTGAGAAAAGATTCAGAGGAATACAGGAGTATGCCAGTGAATGCTAAGAAACTTGAGGTAGGAATTCTAGCAATCAAGAGGCTGCATGCCTGGCACGTCAGAAAAGAAAAAAAAAAAGCGGCAAGGAAGTCATTGTGACTGGAGAGGAGAGTGAAAAGAGGGTGGGACCAGAGGGATTACAGGGTCTGCATCATCACCCAGGGGGCTCGTAAGCCACTGTGAGGACCTGAGCTCTTACTCTGAGTGAAATGTGAGGCCCTTGAAAAGTTATAATCAGAGGGAATATGATCCTATATATGTTGTAAAGCATCACCCAGCTTGCTGAGTTAGAAATAGACAGACACACATTGTCACCCCATGCATAAAATAACATAGTCATCACTGCATGATCTGTTCAGCAGATACTTATTAAGAACCTATAAGGTGCCAGACACAGAGTGTGGGCTGGAGTACCATGGTCAGCAAGGTCAGTGCCAGTTCCACCAGTGAGTTTTAATCTATGACTGGAAAACAGGGTCCCAAGGATGTAGGACAGAAGGTATAGAGCCATGATAGGCTTTGAGGACATAGGGGATGATGGGGGAGATGTGGAGACTGCACTGGGGAAAAAAAAATCCTATGCATATATAAATATGCTAATGAACACAAGCAGTTAAATTTTAACACAAGCAGTTAAATTTTGAACACTGTCAAATTGAAGTCATAGCTCCACTTAACAAATCATTGATGTTCAATGGAGTGAACTGGAAAACGTGTGGAAATCTCACATGATTGTCATTAGGCAATCATGACATAGAATTAGTTGAAGAATAGAAATGAAATATTATATTTGTTAACCCATAAGGTGGTACTCCTATAACATTACACATCTTCTATTATGCAGGCTTACTCTGCAATTACCTAATTGTGTGATTTCTACTCTCTCAGTAATCTTATAAGATTTTATCATTTACCCTGTCTCAGACTTGAGGTAATTCCTGTGTCTCAATATACAGAACTGTGTAACAGCAGACTCCGCAACACCTACTCGCACCCCATTTTTGGAACTGCTTTACAGATATGTCCTTCTATTCTCTTTTCTATAAAAATATTTATTTTTAATCTCACTAATAAAGGGCTTCATTCATTAACTATTTTATATTTTAGGTCTTAGTCCCAGATCACCTTCTCTCCACAGACAATTTAGATTCTCTAGATACAAATAACTTTTTCAATTCTAAAGAAAGTATTGGATGATTATAGGCTATCACATATCAAATGACTGGGATTATGAGTGTTTGAAAGTTTAATTTTCTTTTGCTCCATTTCTTTAAAGTGAGCTCCTCTCATTAGGTTAGAGGAGATCAGGCACAGACCTTTTTGTTGGGGAAAGTGTAATAACTGTTTGAGCAGAAACAGAGTCACAGGCTTAGAGAATGAACTTACGGTTGCCAGGGGGGAAGAGTGATGGGATGGGATGATTAGGGAGTTTGGGCCGACACATACACACTGGTATATTTAAAATGGATATACAACAAGGTTTTACTGTATAGCACAGGATACTCTCCTCAATGTTATGGCAACCTGGATGGGAGGGGAGTTTTGGGAAGAATGGATACATGTATATGTATGGCTAAGTCCCTTTGCTGTCCACCTGGAACTATCACAACATTGTTAACTGGCTATCAGTTCAGTTCAGTTGAGTTGCTCAGTCGTGCCTATTTGTCACCCCACAGACTGCAGCACACCAGGCTTCCCTGTCCATCACCAACTGCTGGAGCCTGTTCAAACTCATGTCCATCAAGTTGCTTTATTGACTATGTCAATATCATCCAACCATCTCATCCTCTGTTGTCCCCTTCTCCTCCTGCCTTCAGGGAAAAGGAGCATCCTCAAGCATCAGTCTTTTCCAATAAGTCAGTTCTTTGCATCAGGTGGCCAAAGTATTGGGGCTTCAGTTTCAGCATCAGTCCTTCCAATGAATATTCAGGACTGATTTCCTTTAGGATGGACTGGTTTAATCTCCAGTCTAAGGAACTCTCAAAAGTCTTCTCCAACACCACAGTTCAAAAGCATTAATTTTTCAGTGCTCAGCTTTCTTTATGGTCCAATTCACATCCATACATGACTACTGGAAAAACCATAGCTTTGACTAGACGGAGCTTTGTCGGCAAAGTAATGTCTCTGTTTTTTAATATGCTGTCTAGGTTGGTCATAGCTTTTCTTCCAAGGAGCAAGCGTCTTTTAATTTCATGGCTGCAGTCACCATCTGCAGTGATTTTGGAGCCCAAGAAAATAAAGTCTCTCACCATTTCCATTCTTTTCCCATCTATTTGCCATGAGGTGATGGGACTGGATGCCATAATCTTCGTTTTCTGAATGTTGAGTTTTAAGCCAACATTTTCACTTTCCTCTTTCACATTCATCAAGAGACTCTTCTGTTCCTCTTCACTTTTTGCCATAAGAGTGGTGTCATCTGCATATATGAAGATATTTATATTTCTCCCAGCAATCTTTATTCCAGCCTGTGGTTCATCCAGTCTGGTATTTTGCATGATGTACTCTGCATATAAGTTAAATAAACAGTGTGACAGATTACATTCTTGACATATTCCTTTCCCAGTTTGGAACCAGTTTGTTGTCCACATCCATTTCTAAGTGTTGCTTCTTGACTTGCATACAGATTTGTCAGGAGGCAGGTCAGGTGGTCTGGTAGTCCCATCTCTTGAAGAATTTTCCACAGTTTGTTGTGATTCACACAAAGGATTTGACATAGTCAATAAAGCAGATATAGATGCTGTTCTGGAAGTCTCTTGCTTTTTCTATTATTCAGCGGATGTTTGCAATTTGATATCTGGGTTCCTTTGGTTTTTCTAAAGCTAGCTTGAATATCTGGAAGTTCATGATTCACATATTGTTGAAGCCTGGCTTGGAGAATTTTGAGCATTACTTTGCTAGCGTGTGGGATGAGTACAATTGTACGGTAGTTTGAGAATTCTTTGGCATTGCCTTTCTTTGGTATTGGAATGAAAACAGACCTTTTCCAGTTCTGTGGCTACTGCTGAGTTTTCCAAGCATCATCTTTTAGGACTTGAAATAGCTTAGAGGGAATTCTATCACCTCCACTAGCTTTGTTCAGAGTGATGCTTCCTAAGGCCCACCTGACTTCAGACTCTGGGATATCTGGCTCTAGGTGAGTGATTACACCATTGTGGTTATCTGGGTCATGAAGATCTTTTTTGTATAGTTCTGTGTATTCTTGCCACCTTTTTAAAAAATATCTTCTGCCTCTGTTGGGTCCATACCATTTCTGTCCTTTATTGTGCCCCATCTTTGCATGAAATGTTCCCTTCATATCTCTAATTTTCTTGAAGAGATCTCTAGTCTTTCCCATTCTATTGTTTTCCTCTGTTTCTTTGCATTGATCACTGAGTAAGGCTTTCTTATCTCTCCTTTCTATTCTTTGGAACTCTGCATTCAGATGGGTATATCTTTCCTTTTCTCCTTTGACTTTGCTTCTCTTCTTTTCACAGCTATTTGTAAGGCCTCCTCAGACAACCATTTTGCATTTCTTTTTCTTGGGGATGGTCTTGATCACTGCCTCCTGGGCATTGCAGGGTTGGGTGATGCAAGGCAGATGTGCCCAGGGTTCAAATTTAAGGAGGCATTCCCTTTCAGGGTGGTGCAAGTGAGTGTCATTTCTGAAGGCTTCTGGTCAACCCTGAGCTTGCTGTGCCTCATTGAATACTGCACACCCTAGATGCCTTGCTTATTTTACTCCGGTCTTGTCTTCCAATTGTCAACTAATCATGTTGTGTTGAGCCTGTAAAACCCTCACAGTTTTGTTTTTACTCCTCAGTCCCGAATGAAGTTGTCTGTTGGATCCTCCAGTATGCCCAGTAAATATTTATGTATCTATTTGCCTTTCAAGACTCTGCTCCAGAGTTTCCTCCTGAATGCTTGCTACTCCCATCTTTACATCCCACAGGACTTGGCATGGACCCATGTTTGTTTGTCCATCTTCAAATTTCAAAATCTTTGAGGAAAGGGGTGATGTTATATTTGTGTTCTTAGCACCCTAGCCCAGGGTCTATACCTATCAGGTCTTCAATAAATAGTGAGTAAATAAAAAAGCACCACACTCAAAAAGCACTCTATGTGTAAAAGCAGTCATTCTCAACCCAACCACATTTAAAAAAGCAGGTCTCCTTCCAGATGCAAATGAACCCTAATTGTGTTCCACATAGGGATGATCTGCCATTACTATCTGTTGACTGTGCAAATGAAATAAAGTAAAAAAATTATTTCTAGAAAAGAGATACCTAAAATGTCAGGTGTATTATTATCTAAGGCTTAGCCAGCTGTCAGCTAATTACCTTAGCCACAGGTTCTAAAGTAAACACAGATGCAGCAGAAGTAATTACCACCAGAAAGCAAAAACACTTCCACCCCTGACTGGAAGGCAGCCTTGGGGACCTCTTTGTGAGGGAATGAAGACAGGCTGGAGAAAGCCCTATAGATAGGTTGGAACAGGGAAGCACTCAGAGATCTTAATGGGAGGTTGAGAAGGCAGCACAATTTAAGAAGAGGAATTATTTGATGAGAGGGTCATAGTAGCTTCTTGCCCTTAGTGGAGGGACTACCATGTGAAAGCAGAATTTAGGATTGTTTTGAGTTATTACAGAGACCACTACCAGCAGTTATAAAACAAAAAATAAAACAACAAAAAAGCAAAACATGTATTGAACACCGATCTATTTGAACTGTGGTGTTGGAGAAGACGCTTGAGAGTCCCTTGGACAACAAGATCAAACCAGTTAATCCTAAAGGAAATCAACCCTGAATATTCATTGGAAGGACTGATGCTGAAGCTGAAACTCTTAATACTTTGGTCACCTGATATGAAGAACTAACTTATTGTAGAAGACCCTGATGCTGGGAAAGATTGAGGGCAGGAGGAAAAGGGGGTGATGATGATGAGATGGGATGATGAGATGGTTGGATAGTATCACTGACTCAACAGACATGAGTTTGAGCACACTCCAGGAGATAGTGAAGGACAAGGAAACCTGGCATGTGGCAGTCCCAGAGGCTGTGCTCTGTCTTCTGTGTTACTCTGGACAGAAGACAGAGCACAGGCCCAGGGACACGGAACTCACGGTCCACGCTTGCACTGGCGGAGTTCCTTACAGTTTACAAGGCACTTCTGTGCATGTGATAACAGCAGACTTTTGAAACAGATGTGAAAAGGAACTAAATCCTACCACAGGACTGACTTGTTCAGACTCCTGTGGCCAAGTGTCAGCTGAGGCTGGCCCCTGGTTTGAAGTGATTTTCTAGCTCTGCCTAGGCACTTACCAGCAGGGACTTTTACAGGGTGTTGGGAGGCTGGATTGGGTGGCAAGCTAACAATCCCAAGATTCTGTGATCCTCAATTGCTTACACTTAACTCCTGGTTTTATACCATCCATCACAGAAGAGTAAATGAATAAAGGAAGACTTATTTTAGTGAAGGAGCTGTATCATAGTTGTGTTGAGTACAGTAAGACCCTGAGGTGGAGTAACAGTATTCAGACAGCAGCAGTGGGTCTATAAGGAGGACAGGGGCACGTACAATACAAAACACAAGTTTGTATAAAACAGTAGGCAGCAAGAATAAAAACTAAAAAGAAAACACGTGGAAAACGATGTAAACATTTTGTGGAAGATGATTCCTGGTAAAATGGAATGTGAAACTATTGTAGATGGTAGAATATACTTTTCAATGAATTTCTAAGATCATAAGGATTTTATGGTGAAAGGAATACTACATGATATTAATGAATGCTTAATTGGTGAATGACTTCAGTATATATATATATATATATATATATATATATACATATATTTGTTTGTTTTATGTCAAAGCTCTTTTCTATTGCATTTAATTTTTTCAAATAAAATTTTGTAGAATTTTTTTGTGATTGTCTTGATTAGAGGTTAGGCTTATTAGAAATATAGATTTCAAAACAATTAAGCAATACCAAGAGGGAGATTGCCATTAAAACAGTGTATCTCTGACTTTGAGATCAAAGCAATCCAGGTAAAGCCCTCAGGTTTCTTGTCCAGAAATGCAGATTGATTACCCTGGAGGTGATAGAACAAAGGACTCTGGAGAACAATGTATAGTCACTGACCATGTGAGACTGATTGGTACACCCCTTTACTATGACAGAGAAAACCAGAATGAAATATTTACATAAATGGTTAATGCATTCCTACCTTATGAAAGGGGTTAACCTAGGGATCAAAACTGCGTTCAGAAGATTGGTTTGACTTAAAAAATAGATTGTGATATTCTCACTCACCATAATTTATAATCACATACTTTGTTGTGTCATTACTTGTTTAATATTTGTCTCTTTATTTAGATTATTTTACTTGCTACAGTCTATCCAGTGTCTACCAATATAGACTAACATGTAGTAGTCATTCAACAAACATTTGTTAAATGAATGAATGATTTCATTAAACAGTGGCAGCAGGATGCAGTATAACTACCTATATTGGGCACTGGAATTCTCTTGAGTGCTGGTTAACACATTTTCTATCCTAAGAAATATAGGAGATGACATATATATTCTCTGGTTCCTTTTTTAACCACAATCATCATGACCTCATATATAGCAAATTATTATTATACAACTGAGTAAATTGCAGGTGTTGTCACATCATTTACTTTCCAGATCTCTGGGATCCCTGAAGATAGGGGCTGCATGTTCATGGTCTCCGTGTCCTGTCCCCTGATGCTTAGCAGCGGTGCCAGATGCATGATGAATATTTTGTTGAGTGAGTAAATGATTACCTTACTGAGAATACAACCAGGTTCATGGATAGAAAATAATTGTGCTGCTTTTTATGTCATGGCAGAAGTCTCTACTTAATGATGGAATTCTTTCCCACTGAGGAATGGGATCATGACCTCTTTCTCCACAAAAGCTCCAGGCAGCATGAGTAATTTACTGGAGTTGATAAGTTGAAATCTGTTTTCTATCCCTATCTTATTAGTTGGGCCTGAGTAAGGATGTTACACTGGTTATGATTCAATAATAAATACTTATATACTATTTACTATTCTTTGTACTACATGTTGGAGATATGATCCTCACCTTTAAAAAGCTCATTCTTTAGTGAGGAAGAAAGATCCCCAAATCCAACGTGATAATGTAGTAGGATATTTGCTATAATAAAAACGTATGTATCAAAAGTGGGAACATAGTGAGGGTGAAACATATTAAAGGGCAGAGTTTGTGTTCATCTGGTACAGTGCACATAGTAGGTGGTGCTGGTTTAGTCTCTAAGTCGTGTCCGACTCCTGAGACCCCGTAGACTGTAGACTGACAGGCTCCTCTGTCCATGGGATTCTCCAGGTGAGAATACTGGAGTGGGTTGCCGTTTCCTTCTCCAGGGGATCTTCCTAACACAGGAATTAAACCCGGGTCTCCTGCACTGCGGGCAGATTCTTTACCGACTAAGCTATGAGGGAAGCCCATGGGGTGCACATGGTAGGGCCTCAATAAATATTTTTGAAAGAGTAGATGAGTACAAAGGTTTTCTTAGTCTAGACTGAATATACCCTGTAGGAATCTTTCCCCACCCACCACTCCCTACCATGTACATTAAGCCTCAGAAATACCTAATTATTCATCTTCCTTTGAATTTTCTATGTGCCTTTGACTGGACTTCCCTTTCTTCTGCATCTTGAAAGCTAGCTCTCATTGTTTAAGACACAAATCCCTAGGTAAAGCAAATCGATAAGCCCACTGTACTCCTCTTGCCTTATGGTTCTCTGTCCATGCAAATCTTCTCTATTTTAGTAAGACATTTTACATGTTTGCTCCTCACACAACTTTTTACTCTCTGGTTTTCTTCTTTCCATTTCATACTGTTTACAAATATTTTGTGAAGGTGAAGAGTTTAAGAAAGCTAATTATCTAACAAGTTCTAGAGGAGACAAATGACCCAGCAAAGGCAGATTTAGAGAAAATAATTAGACCAGACCCAGTCATCACATAACTATCTGATTCTAGAGCTGAGCAAATCTGAACAACCAAAAAAGACTCTTCTATATTAGTTAATGAAGAGTAACGGCTAGAGGATGTGGACTCCCCTGGCTCTGCCCTGTATATCTTTGCTGTCCTCCTCACTCTTGCATTTGCTCTGAGAAATAATCACTGTTAACACTCCTAAACCTGGGTTATCAGCAATTCTTGCCTACTTTACTCTCTCTTTTTCTCTTTCTCAAATATTTGAGACAGAGCAGTCTGCTGTCAATGATGAAAAATAAATACTGAATGCTAGATTAAGAAGTGCAGTGAACAAATACACATGTAGAAGGTAAAACCGTCCACCACTATATGCCAACTCTATTACAGACAATAGAACACGTCAGAAAAAATATATTGCAGTGGGCATTTGGGAAACATTGAGATTCTAAAAGATGTATAAATATACATTCAAGTATAAAACAATGATGAAACTCAGCTGGCTGGGTAGATACGAGGAAACTTTAAGTGCTAACTTTACTGAAGCAGTGGAGTGACGCTGCCTATATTTTTCTACTTTGTCAATATGATGGTCAAAGAAACAGTAAAAAAAGAGATGGGAGACAATGATTTTGTGTCCCTGGAGCTAACATGTATTCAGGAGTATATTTAAAAGGCATGAGAGTGCAGTGGCCATGTCTCTTCTTGATAGTTTCTGTTTCTATAACTCCCTGCATCCTGTCTATTGCTCTTCTATTTTTCTTTGCAGTTGCACTTAGTGCCAGATAAGGCTCTTCCCAAAAGCAGAAAGTAAGGTACTAGGAGGCAAGGACCACTGGGAGAAGGAAATAAATACAGTGCTACATAATTTTGCTGAGTGCTTCCTCTGTGCAAGCACTGGGTTAGGCATCAAAAACATTAAAAAGGAAAAAATATTGAAGAAGCTTGCAATCTTGTTTGAGAGACAAGAGTGACATAGTTGAACTAATTAAAAATAGATATAAACCATAGTGTATTTTACTTTTAAGGAGCTATAAGTGCAGCTGAAGTAAAGAGAAGGGAGGGATTAGAGCTTGGTGGAAGGATAGAATAAAAAATCAGGAAAGAGATAAGGATTGAGAGTAGTTAGACAAGAACAACAATGTAGAGTTGCAGGGAATAAACGATCAAATAAACAAATCTTAATGTAGAATGAATAGATGTGTTAAGAGAAGAAAAAATTTAATGATTTGATACAAAAAGGAGAAAGCATTTCAAACTTGGAGAAATAATTATAGATATTGTCTATTTTTATAGAGTTTATTTAGAATTAATTGTGCATTTAACTTATCCTTGAGCTTGCAAGTGAAGAAAAAAATGGAAGTACTAGCCATCATTTATATTTTCTCATAAAACTATAACATTACAACTGGAAAAAAACAAAAAGGAGTAAGATGAAAGTGAATTTCAAAGCAACTCTCAAGCTTTTGCTATTGTAACATGACAATTTGTTCACCAAAGCATCAGAAAACAATTTTATCACTTGTGCTTAATGATATCCTATGAAGAAAATAATATTTTACAAATGTTAAAATTGTGTTAATCTTATAGACACATACATAAATCTGTTTTGGCTTGAAAATACATGACCTATAAATGATGAAAATAACCTACTGTAAATTAATGAAAATTTATGGACAGAAAGTCTTATTATAGGTGCAATTTAGACTTCATATATATGAGTTATCTATTGCTACATAACAAATTATCCCCAAATTCAGCAGCTGAAAGTAACAAATATTTATTATTTCAGTTTCTTGGATCAGAAATATGGAAGAAGCTTAGCTAGGTGGTTCTAATTCAGGCTGTTTTCTGTTGCAGTCAATTATAGTGAAAATCTCGGTAGGGGCTGCAGTCATCTGAAGGTTTGACTGGGGCCGGAGAAGTTACTTCCAAGATGGTTCACTCTCATCTGCCTGTTGGCCAGAGGCTTCAGCTCCTTGCTGAATATTTTAGAGAGGCCTTTCTTCCTCACTAGATGAACTCTACTTAGGGTTCTTTGAGTGAAATTGTATCTGACTTCTTAGAGATATCCAAGAAAGAGAAAGGCAGAAATTATGTTCTTTTATGACCTAATCGCAGATATTTTACCCCATCATTTCTGTCATATACTATTTATTACAAGTGAGTCACAAAGCCTAGCCCACACTCAAGGGGAGGGGAAATTAAGCTCTACCTCTTGAAGGGAGAAGCATCAAAATTTTTTGTGGATGTATCTTAAAACCATCACCTACATTATCCTAAATATACATCTATTTGTATGAATCTGCTTAATAAATAAATGACAAACCTGTTTTATTTCCATCGACATTAAACATTCATGAAGGACTAGACCAAATGTGCTGTTACATTTTACGGTAGAGAAGTCTTAGTCTTTCACATCCTTTGGACTACAAATTGCAATACCCTGTATTTTCACTACATTAGATTAAGTGGTTTAAATGTCTAAATAAACATTGAAATTAACTAGATTAAAGTTTAATTATATTATTTACATCTGTGAGTTTTGCTCTTGTATATTAGAGAACAAGAAAGAATTATTTAAATATCCAAATCAAAACATTAGAGCAAGTAAATGCCATTGAAGATTTTGTTAGATGCAAATTGACCTCTCCATGGAACGGGTAAACTTTTAACAGATAAGCACAAATACATTTGTTTCTTTTTGCTGTAATAATAATTACAGTATTTTCTGAATATCTGAATTGCTTTTCTTTTAACTTTTAAATAAAAGAATTGGTCCTTAACAGATATGTGAATTAATAAAATACAGTCCTCAGCTTAGGTGATATGATGATTAATTTTATATATCTACTTTACTTTACCATGAGATGCCCAGATAGTTGGTCAAAAATTATTCTGGCTATGTCTGTGATTTTGACTGAGATTAACATTTAAATCAGTAGATGGAGTAAAACAAATTGTTGTCTCTAATCTGAAAAGGCCTTGTCCATTAGTTGAAGGCTTGAATAGAGCAAAAAGCTGATCCTCCCCAGACTAAGAAGGAACTCTTTCTGTCTGCCTGCCTTAGAACTAGAACATGTTTTTTTTCCCCCCCGTCTTAGGAATAGAAACAGTCTTTTTCCGGATTTGAACCTGTCAAACTGGAACTATACCACTGGCTGTCTTGGGTTTCCAGCTTGCTGACTCACCTGCAGATGCCAGGACTTGCCAGCCTTCACAATCACATGAGTCAATTCTTTATAATAAAGCTCTATGTTCTATTAGTTTTGTTTCTGTGGAGAATCCGAATCCACATTTCTAAGTTATATATATACATATATTTTTTTTCAAGTTCTATCTCAGTCAAAGCCACCATGAGTCTTAAGACACTTGTGGGCTGATGAGTCCTTGCTCTAGTTTAGACAGAGTGGGCAGCCTAGTACCTGTCTCTTCACTTCCTAGTAAATAGAAGAGTGGACTAGGTGATCTCTATGTTTCCTCCCACTTCTGAAAATCTGATATGCCATGACTCTAAAAGGATGTCCTCCCTGGATCTGGTCCTGACAGTTTAGGTTCATCCAGACGAAGATGACCTTGGCGTGGAAGATCAAGTGCTCTACATCTGGCACTTGTTCAGGTGAGTGAAAGGTGAGTGAAAGAGGAATGATCAGAAAAAAAAAAAAAAAAAGCAAACAGAAAGTTTGTGGTCCTTGAATTAGTATGTGTGACAGCTCTGTGAAAAGATGAACCTCAGTGCCCAGTTTCTCTCATTCATGCTCAGGGGATTTGTTCTTATAAGTCCTATTAAGTAGGTAAATCCTCTGTGTATCTGAGAGAGCACAGACTAACAAACATCAATTTACTTGCTGCTGTTTGCATGCTATCTCTGTGGTAGGTGCCTACCTAATTCTCATGGAAGACATGCTTGCTGAACCTTGAATCTATATGCTGTCTTTCATTTGTTTAGTTTAAATAAACCACACACAATAGATTGCTAAGATACCAATATAAGCTTGAAACAATATAGCAAGACCAAAAAATTATAAAGTGTAGCTCTTTGTGCTAGGGTTATCACACTCCTACTAGATTTCAAAGCACATAAAGAGAAGAATTACAGGCAACCAAATGGAATTAAGATCATATCACATGTTTAGAGAGGCAGAGCATGTGGAATTTAGGGTCATGGAGATCTGGCTTTGAATCTCAGCCTTGTTAGCTGCAGGATCATTGACTTGAAAACATCTCTCCAAGGCTCAGTTTTCTCAGCTGTAAAAGAAAAAGGAGGTGGGATGAGTGGGGACTGAGGACAGTTAAGACCTACTTCATAAGTGAGTTGCAAGGGAATGGAATATAAAAATTACACAATAAATGGCAACTTAAAAATTTTATTTTAGTTATCACATTTATTTCTTTTATTAAGTTTGGGAGGAGTCTCTCATGCAGAAGTAAAGCTGTGCGTGTTGTGTGTCTTCATTTATAATTGCTAGGGATACCCTAGATTTTTTCATTTATGCTGTGGATGTCTTTCAGAGTGAAATGGCAGGAGGAGGGACAGTGATGTTACATGTCTTTTCTCTCAAGGGAAGCCTAGGAGTTTCCTGAGAAAAGGCAGTAGCAGGTCATGTGAAGACTTACCAGGCAAGACCTTGGGATCTGTGTGTAAGTCCAGTCTCCTAGGAACTAAGCCACTGGGATGTTTTTCGAAGTTGAGGTTTGCCATCACTCTACAAACTCTGTGGCGGTCCCAGAAACTATTCTCTGTGACACTATGTGCCCTACTGCTACTATAGGGCAGTTCTACATTTACTCTATAATGTTTTAGAACTAATAAGCATAGCCCGTTGCATGGATATTCTTGATCCCAAATCATTTAATTTAAGAATACTTAATTCTAGAACTAAAGTCACAACTTTTTTTTATAGCTTCTAGGTACTGTAAATTTCAGTTTTCTTTAAGCTCAAAACAAACCTGTTAATGTTTGTTGAAATATTATGCAGATCAGTTTATCGACAGTTAGAAGAGTTAATTTCCTTGACAACCCATCTCTGCAGATTTCATTTCACATGAGCACAAGAGTCAGTTAAGATGCGGCTTGCCTAGCATATATGATGTGAAAGTGCATTGAAAAGAAGCCCCGTTGTTTCCCATCCCATCCCAACTGTGGCTGCCGTATAAAACCTGCCGAGCTATATATTTTTCTCATCTTAATAAGCACATTATAAAATGGCACCGAACGTCTTCCTCTCAGAGACAAAGAATGCTCAGAGTATTAAAAACATCAAAAGCAGAAAAAGTTAAGCAGTTGCAACAGGTACAGATCTAAGGCAAAGAACTACATCTCGCCACGGAACCTCAGATCAAATATGCCTGCTTTTTCCTTTCGCCCTTTGGGGTCGTTCCTCTGATAAATAATTCACAGACTGCAGTGCAAAGTAGTTTGCATACTGACAAGATTAAAAAGAATGCTTTGTCTGGGTTAAATTTACAATCTGAAACCTTCCTTTAAAATGTCAAGAAGGTAATTAATTTAAGAAGGTTTGCCAAGCAGAGTCTCTGACCCTGTCAGAAAAATTTCATTTCCTGAGGGTGAAGGGGATGTTACATTTATCTTTCCCAAATGCCTGTTTCGGTTTCCATTTTAAGACCATTTTATGCCTTCCTAATATGCTTTTTATAGCCCTTTTCTTTTCAAGCAAAAATTAACCTAGTATTCTTTCCTGGTGGATATTTAAAAAAGAGATTAACAAACATAGCTTGCAAATTACCTCTGAATGGGAAGTTGAGTACAGGTCAGACCTTTTGACACAAACAGAAGAGGAACATTTTTCCACAGAGAGAGTTCTTCCCTGCCTGCACATGCAGACAAGCCTTTGGAGGAGCAGCAGGAAATGCATAAATTCAACAGCATGAAAATTCGCTTTTGACATAGCAAAACATCCTGTCCCACATATGCTCGGTGGTGTGCGTTCTTATGAATGAATGCTGTGACAATCAGTGGGGTTTTTACAGCAGCTCTTTGAGCCAAGTTTACTGGTGTGAAATTTTATTAGCAATTGTGTCCCTTTAGCTAATTCCTGGAGGCATCATAGAAGGGATGAGACAATGCATTGCTGTTTGGAAACCTAGTCCAAAATCAACTTGTCATGTGCGCGCACACACACACGCACATACAGCAGAAAAAGAAAACGATTCATCGACCCACTAAAACCATGGTGTTGCGTGTCCCCTGAAGAGTAGGATTTACCAGGACAGCAAAGCTAAGTAGATGTCGTTTCTTTGATGCTATTTGGGAAGAAATAATTTCATCTCTAATTTTCTTTAGGAAACAAAGGTCAGCTGAAATGTGACATAATGCCAAATTAGAAGAGAAATAGCTCACAATATATGAAATTCTAAATAAGAATCTCATGGTTTTAATGCAAATCTAACAGAAATGGGTTCAGTAGAGATGCTTTTGAATGCTTAGCCGTCCTTTCTCGTTACCGGCTCTTGAACCTGGTGAATGAAGGGTTTGTGTTGCTACAGTTCAGTTTCCTGAGATCTATCTTCTACATCTGGTGACATCTTGGTGGGGTCAGGATGTGCTATGTCAGTTTGACATTTGTGTTCTCTGAGACTTGGGGGAGAAAAAGCCACTGGATAAATCTTTCTGAACATTTCTCACCCATTACCATCACAACTTGGAAAAACTGATATCTCATTAAGGGCATATATTGGATTTTATCTTTCATGGAGTCTATTCTACACTATTAATATACTAATATTCAACAATAGTCTCTATTCTTTTCACTTGGGTTATCAGTTGTCCTTTTAAAAAATATTGAAATTTCCTGCAAGTCTTCTGGCAAGTTGTGGTGTGTGTGCTCAGTCACTCAGTTGTGTCTGACTCTTAGCGACCCCATGGACTGTACCCACCAGGCTCCTCTGTCCATGGGATTTCCCAGGCAAGAATACTGGAGTGGGTTGCCATTTCCTCCTCCAAGCGATACAGTATAGATTAAAAGCAAAATATGGTCTAGTATGAATTAGTATAAAATCAAATAATCTTACAGCTAAAAGTGCAATTTAAGTTTAAAAATATCTGTTTTTTCTATTACTTTAACCTTCGGTCACGACTGAAGTGACTTAGCAGCAGCAGCCACAGCAACCTTTATGTTAGAAAATCTCAAGCCATCAGTTTAGTTTTTTCAAAGAAAGGGATGGAGAAGAACCTCAGAAACTGACTTCAGAGAAATGTTTAACTTAAAGATGATAGTGTTAGATTGTTGGGTTGGCCAAAAAATTCATTTGGGGTGTTCCGTCAGATGGTAATGAACTTTTGAGCCAACCCAGTAGAAAGAAATATATGTCAGAGAGGAGTGTAGGTTTGGCTTATAGGACACCTCTGGAGGCTGGCCTGTTTTGTTTCTTTTTAAATTTATTTGGCTGTGTGGGGTTTTAGTTGCAGCACGTGGGCCCTTGGCATGTGGGACCTTTATTCCTGAACCAGGGATCAAACCCACCTCTCTTGCACTGGAAGATGGATTTCTAACCACTGGACCACCAGGGAAGTCCCTAAGTGTTTTGATTTTCAAACAACAGCAGGCTGCACTCAGTTTAGTCAATGGTATCCGGAATAGAAATGATCCAGAGTCTCCAGGTGTTAATGGAAACTCTCAGACACTGGAACCATCATTCAAGGAAAGTCTTTCATTCAAGAAAAGGACAAATTTTAGGAAGGAAGAGGTAGTGAACATAAATTTAATTATTCTGAGATCAAGAAGAATGAACATTAAGGAAAGTACTCTGAACTTGATAACCAGAAGGGCACGAGTGACCTTTGAGAAAACATTTCAGCAGCTTGTTAGCTTTGCAAATAAGATTTCAGGAAATTTAAAAAAGTGACCTGGGCTGAGGAATTAAATACAGGGAGTTTAAATTGCTTTTTGTAGCCAGAAAGAAAGAGAGCTCTGGAACAGTGAATCAGAGGAAGAGTAGAATCCCTAGAAGAACTTTTTTTCCCATTAAGATAGAGAATATAATTGTTATGTATGCATGCATGCTAAGTCTCTTCAGTCATGTCTGACTCTTTGTGACCCTATTGACTGTAACATGCCAGGCTCCTCTGTCCATGAGATCTTCTAGGCAAGAATACTGGAGTGAGTTGCCATACCCTCCTCCAGGGGATCTTCCCAACATAGGGGTTAAACCCATGTCTCTTACCTCTCCTGCATTGACGGACGAATTCTTTACCACTTGCACAACCTGGGAAGCTCAATTATATATATAGGACAAGAGAAAAGATCCAGAATTGGGAGTTATAAAAAATTCAAGAGAGAGATGGAACAATTAGTAGATCAATATCTTGGGTGAAGCCAGAGGTGTAGGTCCAAGATCAAGAGAGAAAAGTGAAGAGACTTCCCTGTTGGTCCAGTGGTTAAGATTTGGACTTCCAATGCAAGGGGTGTAGGCTCGATCCCTGACCAGGGAACTAAGATCCCACATGCTGCATGGTGTGGCCAAAAAAAAAAAAAAAAAAGGAAAAAAGCAAAAAAGGAGAGAGACAGAGAGGAAAGTGAAGCCTTAGCGGAAAAAAGGGAACAGAACAGTGTTTTTTTCTCTGAGACAGGAGGAAGAAAAGATTAGTGAAGGATTGGAGGCAAGTAAATAGCGAGAAAGGAATTGAGAGGATGCTGAGCGTTAAAGAATTGATGCTTTTGAGCTGTGGTGTTGGAGAAGACTCTTGAGAGTCTCTTGGAGAGCATGGAGATCAAACCAGTCAGTCCTAAAGGAAATCTTGAATATTCATTGGAAGGACTGAGGCTGAAGTTCCAATACTTGGCCACCTGATGCAAAGAGCTGACTCATTAGAAAAGACCCTGATGCTGGGAAAGATTGAAGGCAGGAGGAGAAGAGGACTGAAAAGGACAAGATGGCTGGATGGCATCACCGATTCAATGGACATGAGTTTGAGCAAACTCCGGGAAATGGTGAAGGGCAGGGAAGCCTGGCGTGCTGCAGTTCATGGGGTCTCAAAAAGTCAGACACGACTGAGTGACTCAACAACAACAACAACTTAGTTGATATCAATTTTATCAGGAATGTAACTTGCATAGGAGACAGTTGATCTCAATTTTATCAGGAGGCACCAGAAGATAGTGTGAGAATTTGAGCAGAAGAAATTTGGAAGAGATCCTGGAGAGTGAAACAGATGATCCACCTTAGATATTTGAGATACTTGACTAGCAGCACAGGTAACAAAATGGAAGGGAGAGAATGTGCTTTTAAAGTGATTCTTCTGTGCTTGTAATTTTCTCAGCAATGCTCAGCCATCTATAAGATAGATTGGATAAAGCAGACAATGGGCTTTCCTAAAGAGGAAGATAGAACTGTGTGACAGAGAAAGAGAGTGAGGGTGCTCAGCACGCTCTTGAGAGCATGCTGATCCATGCTGATGGCATGATCATGCCATCCAGTTTGTGTGTAAAGAGACATGATCCAGGAAGGGGCTAATGGGCAGGAAGAACAGGAGGGGATTGGGGTTTGAAGGTAATGAGGATGAAGGTTAGGCTTGGGAACAGTGAGTGAGTCATAAGTGCAGAATGACAAAGCAGCCTAGAGGCAGAGAATGCTGAGATGCGGCTAGGCTTGAAAGTGAAAGTCACTCAGTTGTGCCCGACTTTTTGCAACCCTATGGACTATACAGTCCATGGAATTCTCCAGGCCAGAATACTAGAGTGGGTAGACTTTCCATTCTCTAGGGGATCTTCCCAACCCAGGGATGGAACCCGGGTCCCCACATTGCAGGCGGATTCTTTACCAACTGAGACACAAGGGAAGCCCAAGAATGCTGGAGTGGGTAGCCTATCCCTTCTCCAGCAGATCTTCCTGACCCAAGACTGAAAGCAGGGTCTCCTGCATTGTAGGTGGATTCTTTACCAGCTGAGCCACAAGGGAAGCCTGCGGCTAGGCTTATGGAGACTAAAATACAATGAAGATGGCAGTAGTGCACAGAGCCAGATTTAAGGACGTGTGGTACAAGAATGCTGAAAGATCATCAGCTTCAGCTCTGTGGGAGGGTGGGACTGTTAAGGAAATGTTAATATTATGATGGAAGAGGCAGAGCCTAGAGAAGATGGAAAATGGGAAAGTGGTAGGTAGCATAGACTTTAAAAGAAAGATTGTTGAATGATGGCCTCAAACAAAAGTCTGGAAGTGATCATGGGGGCAAAGATGATATTGATTCTTTTCTTAGCCAAAGGTTTTTAGAGAGTGCTGCTGTTGCTGCTAAGTCACTTCAGTCGTATCCGACTCTGTGTGGCCGCATAGATGGCAGCCCACCAGGCTCCTCTGTCCCTGGGATTCTGCAGGCAAGAATACTGGAGTGGGTTGCCATTTCCTTCTCCAGTGCATGCATGCATGCTGAGTCGCTTCAGTTGTGACTTTATGCTACCCTATGGACAGCAGCCCACCAGGTTCCTCTGTCCACGGGATTCTTTAGGCAAGAATATTGGAGTGGGTTGCCATTTCCTTTCACCTTTTAGAGAGTAGCACTCATTTAATAAATATTTAAGCAGTGTCTCTTAAGTATAGCAAACACTGGACTTGGGAGTGAGCGTGCAATTGACAGACCCAGTTTGTCGTTAAAATCTAATGGGAGCGGAGAAAAGGGAACCCTTTTACACTGTTGGTGGGAATGCAAACTAGTACAGCCACTATGGAGAACAGTGTGGAGTTTCCTTAAAAAACTGAAATAGAACTGCCTTATGATCCAGCAATCCCACTGCTGGGCATACACACTGAGGAAACCAGAAGGGAAAGAGACACGTGTACCCCAATGTTCATCGCAGCACTGTTTATAATAGCCAGGACCTGGAAGCAACCTAGATGTCCATCAGCAGATGAATGGATAAGAAAGCTGTGGTACATATACACAATGGAGTATTACTTAGCCATTAAAAAGAATACATTTGAATCAGTTCTATTGAGGTGGATGAAACTGGAGCCTATTATACAGAGTGAAGTAAGCCAGAAAGAAAAACACCAATACAGTATGCTAACGCATATATATGGAATTTAGAAAGATGGTAACAATAACCCTGTGTACGAGACAGCAAAAGAGACACTGATGTATAGAACAGTCTTATGGACTCTGAGAGAGAGGGAGAGGGTGGGAAGATTTGGGAGAATGGCATTGAAACATGTAAAATATCATGTATGAAACGAGTTGCCAGTCCAGGTTCGATGCACGATACTGGATGCTTGGGGCTGGTGCACTGGGACGACCCAGAGGGATGGAATGGGGAGGGAGGAGGGAGGAGGGTTCAGGATGGGGAACACATGTATACCTGTGGCGGATTCATTTTGATATTTGGCAAAACTAATACAATTATGTAAAGTTTAAAAAATAAAATAAAATTAAAAAAAAAAATAAAGAATTTTTTAGGCTTCCAAATAGGGGAATATGAAAAATAATGGTAACAACCAGTTTTAACAAAGGTCAGGTTGAAAGAGACAATTTTATACATTATAATGGAAATTTGAATTGATAAAAATTGGAAGAGTGCTTTAACATGTTTAAAATGTTTAAGAATTGTTTTTCCCTTTGATCCAGTGATTTCATTTTAAGATATTTTTTGAAATAAAATAATTGATGATATGCACACACACACAAAAATCTAATGGGAAACACACACACCAAATTTTATATATATATATATATATATAAACATATATATTTGTAAATAATAAATTATGGTAAGATCTATGAAGAAAGCAAGCATAATGATATTTCGATAGAGAAATGCTCAAAACAGTCCTACTTAGTCATATTCATGCTCCATTAGTGAGAGTGAGAACATTAACTCACAGTCTAACAATCTTTTTAAAACATATATCAGAATATATTCTTCCCTTTTAAAAACTTATAGCTGCCAGGAAGAGACATTACTTTGCCCACAAAGATCCATCTAGTCAAGGCTATGGCTTTTCCTGTGGTCATGTATGGATGTGAGAGTTGGACTGTGAAGAAGGCTGAGCGCCCAAGAATTGATGCTTTTGAACTGTGGTGTCGGAGAAGACTCTTGAGAGTCCCTTGGACTGCAAGGAGATCCAACCAATCCATTCTAAAGGAGATCAGCCCTGGGTGTTCTTTGGAAGGAATGATGCTAAATCTGAAACTCCAGTACTTTGGCCACCTCATGTGAAGAGTTGACTCATTGGGAAAGACTCTGATGCAGGAGGAAAAGGGGATGACAGAGGATGAGATGGCTGGATGGCATCACCGACTCAATGGACATGAGTTTGAGTGAACCCTGGGAGTTGGTGATGGACAGGGAGGCCTGGCGTGCTGCAATTCATGGGGTCGCAAAGAGTCAGACATGACTGAGAGACTGAACTGAACTGAACTGAACTGAACCAGGGAAGCCCTTCACTTACTTTAAAAACCTTATATTTCTATTACTCTTAGGATAAGCTCTAAATTCCTTATCAAGGTCTAACTGACCCCATGTGATCTGATTCTTTTGTGTTGTTGCTCAGTTGTTAAGTTGTGTCATACTTTTTATGACCCCATGGACTGTAGCCTGCCAGGTTCCTCTGTCCATGGGATTTCCCAGGCAACAATATTGGAGTGGGTTGCCATTTCCTTCTCCAGGGGCTCTTTCTGAGCCAAGGATGGAACCCACATCTTCTTGGCTGGCAGATTCTTTACCACTGAGCCACCAGGGAAGCCCTATGAACTGATTCCTTAAATCTCTCCAAACTCTTCTCCATTTCCCATCTTTTTCACTCCAGTGACTCCATCCTTTCTGCGCCTGAAAGACACCGATTGCCCTCCTACCACAGGCCCTGGGGCATGGGCCTCCAGGCCCTCTTGCGCTCACTCCTCTGCCTCCTCTCAGCCTCCTCTCTTCTTTTCAGAGAGGCCCTCATTGGTTTCCCTTGCTAGGCTATCTTTGATTCCTCTATCCTACTGTTCACGTCTCATCATCAGTGAGACCTGCCATTTCAGCTTCTTAAATAAATCCTCTCAAATCCATATCACCTAGGCTATCTTTACCACCACCATGCATCAGTTCAACATGTCAATGTCTCATCTGTAACAATAATTTCTAGTCTTATCATAAAAGACTGACAGAAGGTCAACCATCCCTTTTCTACAGGCAAAGTTTCAAGCTGAGATATCTGATTCTAGACAGACCTTCCTAAGCATGACTACCAACTTATACTCAGCAAGAGGCAGACCTGCCCTTGAACTCTCACCTTCCCAGCAGAGATGGAACAAGGGGTACAGAATGCCCATGCCTGAAAGTGTAGTTAAAGGTGTCAGGTTAGCATACTGGGTTGTGCAGTGAAGAGATTTCTTTGGGGCTTTGGTATCCAATACATCTGTATTCACAGTCTAGTTTCTCCACTGACAAGCTGTGTGAACTTCCACTAGTACTGTAGATTCTTGGCATCTTGGTGTCCTCATAAATAAAATGGGGATAAGGCCCTATTTGCGAGACTGTTTTGAAGATAGTGTAAGTACCAAGCAGAGTGCCTGGTCCATCCTGGAGATTCAGTGCTAAATTCCTTCTATTTTGTTTTTCTTAGATTTTGTATAGGAAACAAAGATGTAAATCCCCACGCATTTTGAAATGTGGCCATTACTGGCACAAGGACTGCCCTTTGCAGTGACTCCAAATTCAATCCACATGCTTGATAGAGCAAGGATGGGCAAGTTGAGTTTGAAAATTCTCAGACACTGAAGAACATTACACATGCTATTCCTTGTTTACACTATTGCATTGTGCTTATTTCTACATTTCCAAGAATCATACTATTTCAGAGATGCAAGAAGAGTCCTTAGAGGGTATTTTGGGGTATAATAAAAGTAATTCTGTGCCTGAGTCAGGAGATAGGATGGGAGGTTTGGATTTGCAGCTAATGAGCCATATGCCTCATAGTCCTTGCCCTCTTACCTCATTGAGTTGGTAAGCCCTTGGTAGGATGAATCAAGTCTCCCCAAGAGCATGCCCAAGAGCCAGGAAATGGTTATTGTTTTGACCAGTCATCAGGGTTTTTCTTTGTTTAATGTTTTCAGACTTGCTTTTTTTGTAGTTTGTTTTGCTGAATTCACAAGGGCAGAGTTCAGTGTAGGAGGTGAGGAAGTGTGTCTGGGGAAGCCAAGGCATTTGAGCAAGGAAGATAGTGAGCTTTGGAGACTGTGTGATACCACGTCTTCCCTCAGCCTCCTCTGGAGAACGCCAGTGAAACCACACAGCACTACAGTCATTTTGGAAGTCGATTTTTGTACTTTCAGATGTTATGTGCATAGTCTTCCTAGGAAATTTGGTAACATGTGGGTAACTCAGATGGCAAATTACATAATACTTAAGAAAGCACCTTAGAAGTGCTCATGACAATCAGAGATAAGCTGTTATTCTTTGTTTCAACACATTGACTTGCAGATGAAAAATCTGAAGTGCACAAAGTTTACATGATTTGGATGTGGGTCTAGGGCTTCCCTGATGGCTCAGTGGTAAAGAATTCACCTGCTAATGCAGGAGACGTGGGTTCAAATCCCTGGATCAGGAAGATATTCTGGAAAAGTAAATGGCTACCCACTCCAGTATTCTTGCTGGTGTAATCCCATAGATAGAGGAGCCTGGTGGGCTATAGACCTCAGAATCGCAAAGAGTCAGACATGCCTGAACACACAGCAGACTTTTAGTACTTTGTCTTCCCCCGGCATTCAGGGCCTAGAGATTGTGTTGAAGGTATACTTACATGACAGGTATACTGTCATATATACTGACAGGTATACTAAGATTTGCTTAGATGAAATGATTTCTTGGATTGTCTTTTGTGTGAACTGATAGAGAACATAGCTCCCTTCTTCAGTCCCTAGGACTTGTACCTCATTTTTATGGTGGCAAACTAGGAGCATGCTGAGTAAAAAATTGACAAGGGGTGTTCATATGTTTTTATCTTGCTCGAATCAGCTTAACAAATAAAAAGAGCAATATTAACTTTCTGTTTCAGATCAGATCAGATCAGTCACTCAGTCGTGTCCAACTCTTTGCGACCCCATGAATCACAGCACGCCAGGCCTCCCTGTCCATCACCAACTCCTGGAGTTCACTCAGACTCACGTCCATCGAGTCAGTGATGCCATCCAGCCATCTCATCCTCTGTCGTCCCCTTCTCCTCCTGCCCCCAATCCCTCCCAGCATCACAGTCTTTTCCAATGAGTCAACTCTTCACGTGAGGTGGCCAAAGTACTGGAGTTTCAGCTTTAGCATCATTCCTTCCAAAGAAATCCCAGGGCTGATCTCCTTCACAATGGACTGGTTGGATCTCCTTGCAGTCCAAGGGGCTCTCAAGAGTCTTCTCCAAAACCACAGTTCAAAAGCATCAATTCTTCGGCGCTCAGCCTTCTTCACAGTCCAACTCTCACATCCATACATGACCACAGGAAAAATCATAGCCTTGACTAGACGAACCTTTGTTGGCAAAGTAATATCTCTGCTTTTGAATATGCTATCTAGGTTGGTCATAACTTTCCTTCCAAGGAGTAAGCGTCTTTTAATTTCATGGCTGCAGTCACCATCTGTAGTGATTTTGGAGCCCAGAAAAATAAAGTCTGACACTGTTTCTACTGTTTCCCCATCTATTTCCCATGAAGTGATGGGACTGGATGCCATGATCTTCATTTTCTGAATGTTGAGTTTTAAGACAACTTTTTCACTCTCCACTTTCACTTTCATCAAGAGACTTTTTAGTTCCTCTTCACTTTCTGCCATAAGGGTGGTGTCATCTGCATATCTGAGGTGATTGATATTTCTCCCTGCAATCTTGATTCCAGCTTGTGCTTCTTCCAGTCCAGCGTTTCTCATGATGTGCTCTGCATATAAGTTAAATAAACAGGGTGACAATATATAGCCTTGACATACTCCTTTTCCTATTTGGAACCAGTCTGTTGTTCCATGTCCAGTTCTAACTGTTGCTTCCTGACCTGCATAAAGATTTCTCAAGAGGCAGATCAGGTGGTCTGGTATTCCCATCTCTTTCAGAATTTTCCAGTTTATTGTGATCCACACAGTCAAAGGCTTTGGCATAATCAATAAAGCAGAAATAGATGTTTTTCTGGAACTCTCTTGCTTTTTCTATGATCCAGCGGATGTTGGCAATTTGATCTCTGGTTCCTCTGCCTTTTCTAAAACCAGCTTGAACATCAGGAAGTTCACAGTTCACATATTGCTGAAGCCTGGCTTGGAGAATTTTGAGCATTACTTTACTAGCGTGTGAGATGAGTGCAATTGTGTGGTAGGTAGCATATAATTTGGGCTTGCCATGTGGTACTAGTGGTAAAGAACCCATCTGTGAATACAGCAGATGTAAGAGACAAGGATTTGGTCCCTGGGTCTGGAAGATTCCCTGGAGGAGGAAATGGCAATCCACTTCAGTTCTCTTGCCTGGAAAATCCCCATGGACAGGGAAGCCTGGCATGTAACAGTTCATGGGGTCACAAAGAGTCAGACATGATTTAGAGACTAAACTACCATCACCATTTTAGCCTGTTCTGTGGAGATTTCTATGAGGACCCAGTGCTGTGCTTGCTGGGTTTAGTTTTGCAGTCATGTTTGACTCTTTGCGACTCCATGGACTGTAGCCCGCTAGGCACCTCTGTCCAGGGGAATTGTCCAGCAAGCATACTGGAGTGGGTTGCCATCTCCTCCTCCAGGGGATCTTCCCAACCCAGGGATCGAACCTGGGTCTCCCACAATGTAGACAGATTCTTTACTGTCTGAGGCACCAGGGAAGCCCAAACATTCAATAAGTGTTACCAATTATTATTATTATTATTTTGCTGCTGGTGATGGAGGAATGCCTGTTTGGAGACTGTTTCCAACTCTCAGCCCAGTGCTCACTCCCAGAGTCAGTCTATTGTATCTTCTTTCTTTTGCAACTGACATGCAACTTATTTTTTTGCAAAGCTATTGTTGATTTTATTATATCACAAATCCTAGAAAGGCAAAAATGAGGGAATAGATTAGGAGAAAACATGTCTGTAGCAAGCTTATGCAATTTTTAAAAAGGAAAATGAAAATTTAACACTCTTGATCTATCTAAAGGTATTACCACCACCAAAAGTGAGAATGGTCAACTGGAACTGACAAATGATAAATAACCATCCAGCCTGATTACTCTTAGTACCCAAACTCTTCCAGGCCCTAACTGAGGCATTTAGTTAGGACTTAGTGAGGTGTATTTCATTCATGCGTGTTCATTCTTCATTCAGAAAATCTTCACTGAGTGTCTTTTATGTGAAGGCCCAGTTCTAGTTAACATTACAGCACTTCTTTTGTTCAGAACTATCCTGTAATGAAATGTGGAAGGAAAAACTTCTGAAGGAGAAGACACAGCTCTGTCTATAACACATACATAAAAAATTTCCTGCCAAGGGGAAAATGAGAAATATTGAGGGAGGGAGGCAGAGTCAGAAGTCTCTAGAAATCTCTAGAAGTCTTCAGAAATCTCTAGATTTAATCCCCAAAGTCTTCCGGGAGGAGGAGGAATCTATACAGTGAGGCCCTGCAGGTGGTAATGGGCAGGAAACAGGGAGGGATTTCTAAGACCAGGGTACTGCAGGCCTTGGTGGCCTAGCAGTTATGTGGCTACTAGTTTTCTTTTATTCCTGCTCTGTAGAAATTTTCTTTGTTAGAATGTGGCTTCAGAAACGTATTGTCCAATTTTGCACATCTCCCCATCTCTCCCCTAATCTCTTGTGCTGTTCTGAAGAAACTTCCAAAAGCCTGCTAAAGAGAAGTTCTCTGCCTTCAGCATTGGGGAATTCGAACACTCACTATTCATCAATCATTCAAGACTTTTCTTCCTTCCATCCCCTTCCAAACTCTCTTCTGCATCTCAGGGTAGAAGCAGCTGAATTAGACCTTTCAGAATTCCATTTCCAGCAGGGTTCTGGGTTAGATTCTGCCAAAAAGAAGGACCGTGCAAGATTTGGAAGATAAGAGAAAGGAAAAGCCATTTTTCTCTGGTGGCATCTGCAGGCAGACACGTTGGCAGACAGCAGACAGGAGATTTACAGCAAATTTCCAGGAGAGCTCTTACAAATCACCTTCTTTGGTTTTGCAGTCAGGAGAGATTATCAGCAGGAATATTTCCCTATATTTCCCATTTACCCAAATTTCCTGAAGGCCAGCTGTGGCTTTTCTTTTACCTTAGGACCCAAATTCTTTAAGTGTTGTGCAAATCCTTGATTGCTAGCATTATACTGTAACTTAAAATAAAATTTTTTGAATCCATCATGCTAGGCTAAGTCTTGTGGTAAATGTCAGTGACTTAATAATAATAAGTTTATTTTTGGATAGTGTCTTAGTCTAATGGAGATGGAGGTAGTAGGGATTTGGGAGTGAGGGACTCTGTTTCAAAGAGCCATTAGGAGACTTAAGCTGATGAGGCTCTGCTATGCATCTTCAGCATGGCTCCAGGAAGGCTTGGGCATTAGCCTCCAGCTGAAAGACAAGGAAAGAAGGTTGAGTGAGGTGATTTCATGCATCAGGTCTACATTGGCACATATCCCTTCTTCCCAGATTCCACTAATCCATCACAAACACCAATGCAGTTGCAAGAAGGGATGGAAAATTTGGAGGAACTGTTCGCAGTGGCTCCTTCCACTTGGCCCAAGCCTTAGACCTTGGTGTTTGAGGAATTCTGAAACCAGATCTCTCTCTTTTTCTCTTTTCTCACTCTGCCCTTTTACTGCAAAGAGATCTTACCTATACTTATAACGTCACCTTCTACCTCTGCTCTTGCTTTCCTCTCTACCTGGAATGTCCTTTCCCTTTTTGTCCTTCTGGTGAATGCCCTCCAAGGCATAAATGGTATCTCCTTTTTGAAATTGTCCATGAATATTCATTGTCTTTCTTACACATAGCAATAAAATACAAACTGCATGCTAAGTTGCTTCAGTCGTGTCCAACTCTTTCTGACCCTATGTCCCATGGGGTTCCCCAGGCAAGAATACTGGAGTGGGTTGCCATGCCGTCCTCCACAGGACTCTTCCCCACCCATCTCCTGCAGCTGGCTTCTGCATTGCAGGTGGATTCTTTAATGCTGAGCCACCGGGGAAGCCCATAAAACACAAACATGTAGCTGAAAAACTCAGTCTGATGACAATATACACACTTATTTGTTAGACGCAATTATTTGCTGTTCTCTTTTCTCATCAATATAAGTTCTTTGAGGATAAGGAAGACAAGTCATGTATTCTGAGTGGCCCTGCACTGACTTCTCAAAGCGTAATAGGTGCTCATTAAATATTGTTTAAGTGAATTGATTGATTTGGCTGTCTAAATATTGACAGATTGGAATAATTGAATGATAGTCCTGGTCATCTTCTCAAATATAATACAAATATTATTAATATAAAATAGTACCTCTGTGGTTTGGTAATGGCAGGCCCATGGTCAGTATTTAAACATGAACGCAGAATGAATTAATTTAAAAATAATTAATACTTTAAAGAATTTGTATTCATGTGCTAACATAACTCTCCCATAATTTTTTTCCTACACCTTGCAAGATCCTTTGTGTAGTTGGCTTTCATCACAATAGGTCATTGACAAGGTACATATTCAATCCTGGCTCAGAGATTTCCTGCCCTTTTCGTCTGCTCTACGTGGATTCCATCCCTTACATTCTGTTCTCCTCTTTCCTCCTTTAATCATCCCTCCTGCCTTTTCCCCTTCCCTAATTGATCACCATGTTTATTGAGCTTGAAAATTTGTGACAAGAAGAGAGAAAGAAACAGGGGAAATCCATGGGTGGACAGATATTTTTCCTTCATAAATTTCTATTCTGGAGTGCTCCTCTCTACCCCAAGGGTGTGATTTTTAACAGTTTTTTTTTTTTTTTTTAAACAAGCTTTGTGTTTATTTAGGCAAGACATTACCAAGAAATATAATTGTGATGTAAACAATGTCTATAATTTGTCTTGGAGCCATTATTTTTTTCTCTGAATTAGTACTAGATCAATACCCTAGTAAGTTGTCAGCAGCATTGTATTGATGTCTCTGTAAACAAATAAATTAACATTTTATTTAGTTTCACTAGGTATTCAGCTTGGCAATGGGAGAGGGGTGTACAAAGAGATAAAAGTAAGTTCTTTGTCCTCAAATAATTTACAGCCTATAAATTTGAGATGTTGATCATTTATGCCTATGGAAAAATCACAGAACTTCCTTTACAAAATTCTCAAATTCTGCTTTAGGGTTCATTTCAAATCAAATACTCTTCTGATCCTTTTTGTTACTTCTTTAGCTTTTAACTGCATCTCATCATCAGAACTTTTTCCATTCCTATGCTTGTATTGGCTTGTTTATTAACTTACTCTACAAATACTTAATGGGTGCCTACTCTGTGTGGGCCATTATAGCTTTTAGTGACACAGTAGAAGACAAAGTCCCTGCCCTCAAAAAAGGTGTGTTCCAATGAGAGAGAGAGAGACAGTAACTGATCAAACAAATGTAATATTGTCAGTAAGTGCCATCAAGAAAAAATAAAACAGTTTAAAATAATAAAAGGGCCAAGAAGTGCTATTTTAGAGAGAATGGTCTGGGAGGTTATCTCTGAGGAGGTAACATTGAGTAGAGACATGTTTGAAATAGGAATTAACCATGACGAGAACTAGTAAACAGCATCCTAGGTAGAAGAAGCAGCGAATGTAAAGGGCCTGGGGCAAGGATGAGCTTGTGACATTTAGAGAACAGGAAGAAAGGCTGTGTGGCTAGAGCTTAATTAACAGAACTGATGTTGATAACTTTTTGGTTCATCTAATCTTTCCACATCCATTATTTTATTTGTATATCACAGCAAGATAGTTATCATTTTCACTTTACAGATGAGGAAACTGAAGCTCAAAGCTTAACCAATGACTTGTCCAAAGAGATGGAATGTGGCTTTGGTCCCTAGGCTTAAGACTCCATATCAAGTACTCTTCCCAAACTTCAGATAATGCTATTGTGAAGGTTTCTTTGGCTCTGGGATGCCCTTAGGACACTGGCAAGTCTAGAAAGTCACTTTCCGGGAAAAGAGGGCACAGAAGGGTCAGTAGCTACCCTGATCCTACTTGAATCATAAAGTTAGATTTGGGGAAGGTCTCTTTTTATTCCAGAGTTTTCTTGGGCAGTGGGATAATCTCTAGGATGTTATCCTCAAAGGAAGAAAGTTCCAGTCTAGGATAGATTACCAAAGTAAATGTAGTGAGCAGACCCCCAGTACTCACACTGGTGCTTTGTGTGCATCTGGCCTGGAAAGGAAGCTCAGCACAGACATCTTGCTCAGGGTCTGGACAGACATGCTCATGTGGTCCTCAGAGAACTTTAGAGGAGGAATGAAATCATTGGATTTACACGTAACCCTTCCTCACTTCTTTGTTAAATTAAGACAAAATATAGGTGATAAGATAACACGTGTAGATGAAGACAGACCTGGAAAATGATTGTATTTATTCTTTCATGAGTGCTTTCCAAGTGTGCAGTGGTAAAGAATTTGCCTGCCAATGCAGGAGACTCAGGACACACAGGTTCGATCCCTGAGTCGGAAAGATCCCCTGGAGTAGGAAATGGCAACCCACTCCAGTATTCTTGCCTGAAAAATCCTATGGACAGAGGAGCCTGACAGGCTACAGTTCATGTGGTTGCAAAACAGTCAAACATGACTGAGCACACAGACATGGATGCATTCTTTCATAAAATATTTTTTGAGCATTTACTGTCAAACACTGTGATGGGTGCTGAAGATAAACAAGGTATAATCCCTCCATTCAGCGAGGCTGGGTTTAGAGGAAAATCAAATATACAAACATGTGATTATCACATGATAAAACTGCCTTAGAGGAAGTGTCTGGAGAACATGTTAGAAGAAAAACAAAAAAGAAAATTTGCCCCCATTCTGTACTATCTTGTTGAGAAAAAAAAATCTTGCAGCCCTATTTCTGGTGGAGAAAGTACTCATTTGACAGAAAATTACTTTATTAGCCTTTCTCAAGTGACTTACTAAGATCTGAAGAATTTCTGAGAGTTCTTTGGATAGCCATCTGTATGTCATAGAAATAGTATTCTTTCATTAGTAAACGCAAATTCATGGAATAAGGACTTTGATAAAACCACAGAAATCAGCTACCAATGGATAGCTTAAACTTTCCACTTTTGGTAATATTTAGGAATAAAATAGAAATATATCTCTGCAAAGTGGGTGGGAAGATTTAAGGGGTGGACAGGTTTCCCAGTTGGCTCGGTGGTAATGAATTCACCTGTTAATGGGGGAGACGAAGGAGACATGGGTTCGATCCCTGGGTCAGGAAGACCCCCTGGAGGAGGACAGGGCAACCCACTCCAATCTTGCCTGGAGAATCCCCATGGACAGAGGAGTCTTGCAGGCTACAGTTCATGGGGTCACAAAGAGTTGGATACAATTGAGCACACAGGCACACACACAAGGGCTGAACCTATGATTTTGAGATGTTTATGATTTTTATCATTGTCTGTGGTAAACTGTTACCTAGGAGACAAAATACACTTTGTATTTCTTGAAGTCATACAGTTGAGAGTCTATTTAGCCTGAGCAAAACTTCAGTTCAGTTCAGTTCAGTCACTCAGTCATGTTTGACTCTTTGCCACCCTATGGACTGCAGCATGCCAGGCCTCTCTGTTCATCACTGACTCCCGGAATTTACTCAAACTCATGTCCATTGAATCGGCAAAACTTAATGCTTAATAAGTAAGATTTCTCTCCAGCTTTGCATGATTCTTTCTAAGTAACTTTCCCGAGCTGGGGACTTAGATACCAAATACCTCAGAGTGGAAATTCCAGAGCTCTCTGTTTGTGGTTAAAGACTGACGCTTACCCTGGAAACTCCTCAAGGCCTTGCCTTCCTGTTGTAAATCCTCTCTGCTCCTGCCTCCTTCTCTCACATTTCACCTGCTCCTTACTCTTCCAACTTGACTCTCAGGATGGTTATCTCAGTGACTCCCTGGACCCCACTGCACCAAGGGATGTTAGTCTAGCATAACTTCTGTGTCAGTCTGCCTTGGGACATGGCTGAAAACTTTGATTCCAGAAACTTCTCACCATGAGTCACAGGCAGTCCAGACAGGCTCTGCTCACCCCATCAGGTCAGACAGCTTCCAGTCTTGCCATAACACCAAGTTCACTACAAAACAAAGGGCAGGGAATAAGGTAACTTTTATTACAAGCCTATCTAGAGATTCTGGAAGTAGAATGGAGATACTTTGTCATGGATCTCATACCAACTGGTTGGGCTTTCCTCACTGTTTCCTAACAACTGATCACTAATTTGAAATGAAAAATCATCTCCACACTGAGAACAATGTCTCAAGTGAAGATGGACATGGTTGATCTTTATTATTTATAGGCTTCATACTTGTGGATTCACCTCCTTACTAAAGTTTATTTGTAACTAGACCACCTGACCTGCCTCTTGAGAAATTTGTATGCTGGTCAGGAAGCAACAGTTAGAACTGGACATGGAACAACAGACTGGTTCCAAATAGGAAAAGGAGTTAGTCAAGGCTGTATATTGTCACCCTGCTTATTTAACTTCTATGCAGAGTACATCATGAGAAACGCTGGGCTGGAAGAAGCACAAGCTGGAATCAAGATTGCCAGGAGAAATATCAATAACCTCAGATATGCAGATGACACCACCCTTATGGCAGAAAGTGAAGAGGAACTAAAAAGCCTCTTGATGAAGGTAAAAGAGGAGAGTGAAAAAATTGGCTTAAAACTCAACATTCAGAAAACGAAGATCATGGCATCCGGTCCCATCACTTATGGGAAATAGATGGGGAAACAGTGGAAACAGTGTCAGACTTTATTTTTTGGGGCCCCAAAATCACTGCAGATGGTGACTGCAGCCATGAAATTAAAAGACGCTTACTCCTTGGAAGGAAAGTTATGACCAACCTAGGTAGCATATTCAAAAGCAGAGACATTACTTTGCCAACAAAGGTCCGTCTCGTCAAGGCTATGGTTTTTCCTGTGGTCATGTATGGATGTGAGAGTTGGACTGTGAAGAAGGCTGAGCGCTGAAGAATCGATGCTTTTGAACTGTGGTGTTGGAGAAGACTCTTGAGAGTCCCTTAGATTGCAAGGAGATCCAACCAGTCCATTCTGAAGGAGATCAGCCCTGGGTGTTCTTTGGAAGGAATGATGCTAAAGCTGAAACTCCAGTACTTTGGCCACCTCATGCGAAGAGTTGACTCATTGGAAAAGACTGTGATGCTGGGAGGGATTGGGGGCAGGAGGAGAAAGGGACGACAGAGGATGAGATGGCTGGATGGCATCACTGACTCGATGGACGTGAGTCTGAGTGAACTCCGGGAGTTGGTGATGGACAGGGAGGCCTGGCGTGCTGCGATTCATGGGGTCGCAAAGAGTCGGACACGACTGAGCGACTGAACTGAACTGAATCAATATTCTGACACTTTTGCGGTCATTCACGGACATGCCCAGAAGACTGAAAATTTGAGTTGCTTATGGCACCCCACTCCAGTACTCTTGCCTGGAGAATCCCATGGGTGGAGGAGCCTGGTAGGCTGCAGTCCATGAAGTCACTAAGAGTCGGACACGACTGAGTGACTTCACTTTCACTTTTCAGCTTCATGCATTGGAGAAGGAAATGGCAACCCACTCCAGTGTTCTTGCCTGGAGAATCCCAGGGACGGGGGAGCCTGGTGGGCTGCCGTCTATGGGGTCGCACAGAGTCGGACACGACTGAAGTGACTTAGCAGCAGCAGCAGCAGCAGCAGATGCACTATTACCAGCTAAAGTCAAACAAGGTGATCCTCTGTTTTCATACTGTAAACAAGTGTCCTTTTTGTGGTCTCCTTAGTGCACATTTGTTTCCATCTGTATGCTTACTTGTTGACGATTTCAGTATTTAAAATGACTTCGAAGCATTGTGCTGAAATGCCGGCTAGAGTTTGTCAGCGCAACAGGGCTGTGGTGTGTCTTAATGGACGACATAGGTGTGCTGGATATGCATCATTCAGGCACTAGTTATGGGGCCACTGGCTGTGAGTCCAGTGTTAGTGTCAACTGTATATATTACGTAAGGTATCTTTAAACAGAAACACACATAACACAAGGTTATGTTATTGTTCAGCTAATGAAAATATGGCCAAAAAAAAAAAAAAAAAGAAAATATGGCCAGAGGCTCACAGAAATCTACTTCTGTATTTCCCCTAGGAGCAATGGGTCAGTATTCACTAATTCAGTGTTTGTAGAACAATTTATAGAACATAACTATAAGCAAGTATATAGAACATAACTGTAAGAGCATAATGAATATTATATGTGTGTGTATATATATACATATGGGCTTCCCTGGTAGCTCAGATGGTGAAGAATCTGCCTGCAGTGCAGGAGGCCTATATATATATATATACTTGATACTCATATATATTAACATAATATATATTTTAATTAAAGTGCTATTGACACAATACTATATTTGTTTCAAGTGTACAACATAATAATTCGATATTTTTTATAGATTACTCTCCATACAAAGCTATTGTAAGATATTGACTGTATTTCCTGTGCTATACATTAAATTCTTATAACTTATTTATTTTATACCTTTCAGATTGTACCTCTTAATCCTCTTCTCACTATCTTGTCCCTCTTTGCCTACACTGGTAATTGCTAGATTGTTTTCTGTATCTATGAGACTGTTTCTGTCCTATTACATTTATAGATTCCACATATAAGTAAAAACATACAATATTTGTCTTTCTTTGTCTGACATATTTTATATATAAGTATGTTTTTTTATTAGCACCTAAAAGGAGTCACTTATAAATCTGTTCATTATCACATTAAATACATTCTGGAGAAGAAAATTGTGAAACTTGTGTGATCTTCTCTAATGATTAAAATAAATGCTATTTTTATGAGCTAAAATGTTCATAATTAATCAGAACCTTTTTACTGTATCAAATTTACTTTCTCTCTATGCAAAGAATGTGAAATTTCAAGGCAAGGAGACAAAGGAAGGCCACCTCCTAATCAGCCCCTGCGTTTGTGGAGAACAAGGCTCGTGCACTCACCATGGAGCTTTGTGGAACATTCATAATTCATGGAAGGGGCCATCTGAAAGCATTTCCCAGAATTGTCACAAAATTCTGTCAGCTCCTGCAGTGATGAAAAAGTTCAGTCTTGTGAATATGATTAAGGTGCGTTGGAATCTAAGAAAACCATCAATAGCCGCTCCAGCTCGCTTCACGCTCTTGGAATGTAGTCTGGAGAAGAAAGTTGGTTCTGACAGATGATTTCATGGCATTTTACTCAGTATGGGATGTATTTGAGAAGCAGTGTATCAAAATCTTGACCTTTGCTTTATTTTTTTCTCTATTGTTGATTTAAAAGATTAGAAGCACTCCAAAAACCTTTCTTCTAAATGTCTTGCCTTGCATGCAGCACCAAGAATTCTGAACAGATTTGACACACTGTAGGAACATAAATCAGCTAAGGGGAGGATCCTTGTAAATTGCTCTCCCCTTTATAATTTCATCTTATTAGGGAAGAAGGGACAGGTGGGTGTACTGGTAGTTCCAGATCAGGAACTGTATTTTCTTTTTAGAGCAGTGATGATGTTTTCGTATGCAACCCCCTTCTGAGAAAACTATACAGGTTTTTATTATGCATAAAAATTCTTCTCTGGTGGCTTTTTGCAGTTTACAGAAAAAAGTGTGAACTAAAATTAGAAATTGCTTAGCTTTTACATATTATTGACTTCTTAGGCTTAGTGTAAAAAGAAATGAAGGGAGCCCACAATAAAATTTCTATTTCTTTGGTGGATTAAGATGAGCATGTAAAGTAGATTTGTGAAATAGACTCATTAATCATTGACATCCAATGTATTTGGTAGATCAAGGATGAAGGAATGTGGTCTAGGAGTTCCAAGGACTAATGAGTGATATTTATGGTCACATTTGCAGAATCCTATTGTTCATTAGGGGCTTCCCTGATGGCTTAGATAGTACAAAATCCACCTGTAATGTGGGAGACCCAGGTTTGATCCCTGGCTCAGGAAGGATCCCTGGAGAAGGGAATGGCAACCCACTCCAGTATTCTTGCCTGGAGAATTCCTTGGACAGAGGACCTGGCAGGCTACAAGGACAAGACTGAGCAACTGACACTTTCACTTTCTTTGTTCATAATGTCTGCTTTCTAAATACAGATCTCTTGTATTTCAACTGTGAGTTCTTTTGATAATGCAGAGGGTAAACAATGATTTCAGAATATACAATAATGATACTGATGATGACTATATGCAGTCACTTTATGTCGTGGCTTTTCACTTTTATAACAGCCCTGTGGAGGGATCAAGTATTTATTTAAGTATCTATTCAATGCTGTTTTTGAACTCAATTGAAAGTTTAAAAAATTTTTAAAATTGTGGTAACATATATATAATATAAAAATGACCGCTTTAACCATCCTGAGTGTACATTTTAGCAGCTTTGAGCATATTCACAGAGTTGTGCAATCAACACAACTATCCAGTTCCAGAACATTTTCATCATCCTGAACAGAAACTCAGTATCTCTGAAACAATTCCCCCTCCCCACAGCCCCTGGTAATCTAGATTCTACTTTATGTATTTATGAGTTTGTCTACTCTAAAGACCTCATATAAGTGGAACCGTATAGTATTTGTCCTTTTGTGATTGGCTTATTTCACTTAGTATGGTGTTTTTGAAGTTCATCTGAGTAGCATATCTCAGAATTTCACTCCTTTTCAAAGAAGAATGAATAATTAATTTTTTAACACCAACTAATATTCTGGACACTATTCTAGACCTGAGGTTCTTACTGGGAAGTGGTTGTATTTGCTTCTCCCTGGGGATTTCCATACTCTGGGAGCTCTACCATTTTGCCCTGGCTCCTGGTTTCCAGAATCCATCCCCTTGTCTTTTCCTTTTTCAAACCCAAACTCCAAACTTGAAACTCAGATTGCTACTCTCTGAGTTGAGCTGTAAATCTACAGTTCAATAGTCTATACTGATCACTACAAGTTAGCTCCCCAAAAGTGTTGTAAAATTGTATGCTAGTGACATCCTTAAACCATGAGGACTTTCAATGGCATGCCAAAGGAAGTGTCACGGCACTGCATAACAGGGGACAGCCGCTTTTAATTTATACCCAGGTCAGGTAGTGGATTTGCCTGTCCAAGGGAATAAACCAAACTTTTCTCCCAGGGTAAGAGAAAGCACCAAAGCAAACCAAAAAATATCTTATTCCCATGATTAATAAAGCAGGCAACTGACATTTCTAGAAGTATATTGAAGGGAGGAATCTCCATGGAATCCAAAAAAGACTATTCAAAGAAATCCATAAGAAGTCATTAAAGACTGAGGACTGGATACAAGGATGCAACCATCCCAATACGAAATTTCATGGAAAATACAAGAATAGCTGCTTAGTTGGGACAAAGTAAAGATTAAAAAAAAAAAAAAAAAATGCACTGGCAGGACCAGAAGAGGATTTTCTTTACCTTAATAGTCAAATATTTCATACAAATTCCTAATACATAGGTGGGCTTCCATGATGGCTCAGCAGGTAAAGCCCACCTGAAATGAAGGAGACCCTGGAGATGGGGGTTCAACCTCTGGGTTGGGAAGATCCCCTGGAGGAGGAAATGGCAACCTACTCTGGTATGCTTGCCTGGAGAATCCCATGGGCAAAGGAGTCTGGTGGGCTATGGTCCATAGGGTCCCAAAGAATAGGACGTGGCTAAGCATGCACGCAATACATAGGAACTAGAATTTGATGTAATACTACTATAATATTCAACAGCCTGTCATATTAATCTAGGTTTTTTTTAACTGTATAGTAAATGTGTTTTAATTCCATAATATTGGTTCAGTAATTCTGTACACATGTTTTGTTGTATTCAGAGAGCTCAAAGTTAAGGAATTCCTGTAGGTCAGTGGGTGGCTCTCAAACTTCAGCATGCATCAGAATACCCTGGAGGGCTTGTTAGAACTAGCTTCCTCCAGATTTTCTGATTCAGTAGGTCTAGAGTGAAGCTTGAGATCTGAATTTATGTGAAGTTCCCAGGTCATCCTAATGCTTTTGGTGCATTAACCCCAATGTCTGGACCACATTTTACGAATTCCTAGGTATATCTAGGTGTGTATAACTCACCTAGATCAGATGAGTTAAAGTTTAGTTGAAATTCTGATACATAAAGTGCTTTTCAAATCTGCTCATCTTTTGTATTTTCACTGTTATCAGAGATATTCAAGCCACCATCAGTTTCTCACCTGAACTACAAAAGCCTCTAAATGGGTCTTCAATTTCATATCATGCATCCCTCCAATTTCTACATTAAAAATAGCTATGGTTATCTTTTAAAAACCTAAATCAGACCATCTGACTCTTTTATGTACTATTCTTCAAATACTTTCCATAGCACTTACTCCATAACACCCAGCTGCTTATCATGGCTCTCCAGGGCTTGTTTACCATCGTTAGGCTCTAAGTTGCTTGAGAAAGGGATCAAGTCAGCATAGCACCTGAGAGGTGGCAGGGGTTCACTTGGTTGGCTCACAGAGGGGACAGGGGCAGGCAAGCTTGTGTTGAATGCAGTGTTTATTGTCTGGGTTCATCGACATCTTTTAGAGTAAGGAGTCTGTCACTTGGGGCATTTGTTTCTTCAATTAATGCCATTCTGATGCCTTTGCTGTGAGTCACAACCACTCTGTCTCTGACTGCTGAAACTGTTAGTGGCCTGTGTCAGTATGGCTTAGTGACTAAACTACAATATAAGGCTTGGTTGGCATCAGCTCTCCTCTTCTACCCTTGTGCTACTTTGAAGAGTCTCCTGAGAGGGCTGCCCAAGGAGCTGAGGAAATGGAGTGAAGCTTTGATTAAATAATTAATCAGTGTGTGCCCAGATCAAGGGAAGAGACGGTCCTTTGGCAATCTACATTACATCCAAGGCTACATTTAGAGACTGTATTTAGTTTGGGATAAACTTTTTAAAAGGAGGGAGTAGGAAACTTCAGGAGAGGGCAGCTAGAATAGTTTAGAATTTGAAGTTCATCACAGGAAAGAGCTGTAAATGAGCTCAGGAGAAATCTATGGAGAGAAGCCACCATCATGAAAAAGAATGACGTTTACTCTAATCGTCCTGAGGGAATGACAAACTTCAGATAAAAGTTATAGGGAAGCAGATTATGGGTCAGGATAAGGAAGAATTTTCCAGAAAGTAGAGCTGCTGAAAAACAGAAAGGAATTATTTTGTGAGGGAGAGAATTCCTCTTATACTGGAAGTGTTAGGGAAGAGATGGTGAGGAGGGTGGGAAGACAGAAGGTAGTAACATTTACTGTGAGCTAGTAACTTTACCTATAAGATTATTCAGAGGAAACTTTATTTTCTTGGCAGCAGACACTTTCAAACCCCTACCATCTTTCTGAGGGAGGGAATTTACCGAGAAGCCTACAGGGTGGGTATTGAGATGTTCACACACTGGTGGAGCAGTAGATGGTCCTTGTTCAGCTGTTTAACAGACCTCTTTTTTGTTGATGTTGTTGCTGAATTCCATTTGCAAACTGAGGAGAGAGATCTATATTCATGATAGTGAAAAGAGGGTGTGGGGGTGTCTGGTTTAGCATGGTTGTTTCAAGGAAGAAAAAAATATAAGATAAGGTAGTTGCCAGTGGAAATAAATTTTGAGAGAAGAGCCGAGATGCTGAATGGGGAATTAGATGACCTTTATGTTGAAGGGTTTCCAGTATAAAATCTTTTCCTCCCACCTTCCTACCTAGTCTTCTGCAAAATATACATTTCTTTATTAATGAATTGTGGCTTTAGCTATGTTATTTGGAAACCAATAAATGCTAAAATAGCCCTAAAATAGATTCAGAGTAACCATGATGGGTCATGGAAAAATAGCCCCTCTATACTATACATCTGAATTAATAATCCTCATAGCAACAAGAAGCAGTGGGCATCACTGGCTTCATTAACAGATGAGTAAAATGGGGTAATGGGAAATAAGTCACTTTTTCTAGGTTACTAGATGATTCATTGGATTTTTCACTACCCCAGAGACAACTGGAAGGGAATTCTTTCTTTAGATATAAAGTTAGGACAGATTATTTCCAATATCCTTTTTATCTCTTAAAATTTCATGAAGCAGAAAAGAGCACACGACAGTTATCTCACTTTTCTGAAAGTACAAGAACAGCGAGTTGAAGTAGGATGCAAATAAAGATTATTAGGTGGCTATTTCCTGGGGCTAGGTGCTATCGACAGGGCTTGCTTCATGGCTGTGTGACCAGTGCCATCACATTGACGTGTGCTTATAAAAACCCCCTACTTGGTTTAATGCTCTATGGTTGCCATCTTGAAATTATTAATAATTTTTAACCTTTAATAATTTTGGATAAGGAGCCCTACATTTTTATTTGCATTGAGCCCTGCAAGCTCGTGGCTGGTGCTGGCTAAGTTGAGGGAGTTTTAGGCACCTGGTGCTCGCACACTGTCCAAAGAGTCTGACTGTGTCTTAGAAACCACAGCATCCTGGTCTTGGAAAGGCTCTTGACATTATTCTACTTAGTGGATCTCACTGCTCTCTGTATATCAGGATCACCTGAAGAACTTTGGAAAAAGATGTATAACCCCAGATATTCAAGATTTAATTTGTCTTGGTGGGGCATCATATTTTTAAAAAGTTCTTTAAATGATTCTGGGAAGCCTTGACCTAATTCATTGGTGCCTACTGTTGTACGGTTAGGGCTTCCCTGGTGGCTCAGACAGTAAAGAATCTGCCTGCAATGCAGGAGACCTGGGTTCTATCCCTGGGTTGGGAAGATCCCCTGCAGGAGGGCATAGCAACCCACCTACTCTAGTATTCTTGCCAGGAGAATTCCATGGTCAGAGGAGCCGGGCAGGCTATAATCCATGGGGTCACATGGATTGTACTAAAGGGGTTGTACCTTTAAACTGGATTTGTTACATTTTATTTATTAATTCAACAAATATCTGCCAAGGTTCTACTATATGTAGAATATTATAATACATTTTAAAAGAGATAGAAAAATAAGTAAACCAAGGTTATTGTTCTTAAAGTGCTTTCCTGGTGGCTCAGATGGTAAAGAATCTGCCTGCTATGCAGGAGACCCAGGTTCTATCCCTGGATTGTGAAGGGAATGGCAACCCACTCCAGTATTTTTGCCTGGAGAACTATGGACAGAGGAGCCTGGTGGGCTACAGTCCATGGGGTTGCAAAGAGTTGGACACACACACATACACATTGTCCTCAAAAATCGAACAGTATAATGGACTTTCCAGCTGGCTTGACCATCCAATTCTTGTCTTGGTTCTCTGGAGATGCTGCTGGTCTCTTTTCCCTCTCTTTCCATACTGAATCTTTAGCATCAGTATACAGCTTCCTCCTCATGGATGATCTTGAAGGCTTTAAACATCATAACAGCACATATATTTATATATATTTTTCAATGAAAATGTTTACACTCCCAATGTAATTAGTATCTGTGTTTTTAGACAGTACTATATTACTGGACAGAGAAGGCAATGGCACCCCACTCCAGTACTCTTGCTTGGAAAATCCCATGGATGGAGGAGCCTGTTAGGCTGCAATCCATGGAGTCGCTAAGAGTCGGACACGACTGAGCGACTTCACTTTCACTTTTCACTTTCATGCATTGGAGAAGGAAATGGCAACCCACTCCAGTGTTCTTGCCTGGAGAATCCCAGGGACAGGGGAGCCTGGTGGGCTGCCGTCTATGGGGTCGCACAGAGTCGGACACCACTGAAGTGACTTAGCATAGCATATTACTGGAAGAATTGGCATATGCATTTTAAAAGGCCCATTGTTGGAAGAAATTTATTTTTTTTTGAAATATGCAGTCCCAATGTTATAGTCATATTTTAGAGCAAAGTCTAAATCTCCCACAAGATATCATCATCACAACCTGGGGTGTAATTTAAATTTTAGATGTTTTGTACCGTCTCATTTTTCTTGGTCTGAAACCAACAAAGCATGAACTGCAAACATACACAATCATACAAATGCAGTGTGGGTGTGGCAGAGTACCTATTTTTAATCTCAGAAGGAATTGTTTATTGTCAATATATCTGAAGGATGGGGAACAGGAAATTCATTCTTAATGTTTCTCTTGCTTTGGGATATTTTTGGCAATAGCACCATGAAACGTTCTTGCTGCGGCCAAAAACCAATGGCAAATCTGTTTACGAATCCACCTGGGTATGTCTTCCAAGACCCAAGTTCACTGAAACTCCACACCCCAGTTAAGAAGTGGCTACTAAAATTAACACACACACACACACACACACAAGAAAAGAAGAAAAGTGGCTACCATTCCATCCTTAGGACCTCCTGCTTTACCCACAAGTCCCATAGTGGAAGTTCATAGCTTCTTTCAGTTCAGTCAGTTCAGTTGCTCAGTCATGTACAACTCTTTTCAGCACCACAGATTGCAGCATGCCATGTTTCCCTGTCCATCACCAACTCCCTGAGCTTGCTCATACTCATGTCCATCGAGTCAATGGTGCCATCCAACCATCTCATCCTCTGTTGTCCCCTTCTCCTCCTGTCTTCAATCTTTCCCAGAATCAGGGTCTTTTCCAATGAATCAGTTCTTTGCATCAGGTGGCCAAAGTATTGGAGCTTTAGCTTCAGCATCAGCCCTTCCAATGAATATTCAGGACTGATTTCCTTTAGGATTGACAGGTTTGATCTCCTTGCAGTCCAAGGGACTCTTAAGAGTCTTCTCCAGCACTACAGTTCAAAAGCATCAATTCTTCAGCGCTCAGCTTTCTTTATGGTTCAACTCTCACATCCATACACAACAACTGGAAAAACCATAGCTTTGACTAGATGGACTTTTGCTGGAAAAGTAATATATCTGCTTTTTAATATGCTGTCGCCACCAGGGAAGCCTCATAGCTTCTTTATGAAGGATCAATTAGATCTCTAAAGAGTATGAAAGGAATCCTGGGTCCATCCATAGAAGGGACCCATAGTTTAAGTCAGGTGGTAAAGAATCCACCTGCATTGCAGGAGACCCCAGTTCAATTCCTGGGTTGGGAGAAGGAAATGGCTACCTACTCCAGTATTCTTGCCTGGAGAATTCCATGGACAGAGGAGCCTGACAGGCTACAGTCCAAGGAGTTGCAAAGAGTCAGACACAACTGAGTGATTTTCACTTCACTTCACTTTAGTGACCCTCCTCAGTAACTCAGTGCTGTGCTTAGTTGCTCAGTTGAGTCTGACTCTTTGAGACCCCATGGACTGTAGCCCTCCAGGCTCCTCTGTCCATGGGGATTCTCTAGGCAAGAATACTGGAGTGGGTTGCCACATCCTCCTCCAGGGGATATTCTCAATGCAGGGATCGAACCCAGGTCTCTCGCATTGCAGGTGAATTCTTTACCATCTGAGCCACCAGGGAAGCCCTTAGTCTAAAGTCTTATTCTGGAAACAACACTGCATTTGACAGTAGAAGGTCCACTCCCCTGCCCTACCTTCCAGCCATGATCCAGGCAAATGATCATGCACCGATGACTCAGTACTGATTCCAGAAAGGAGGCAGGGCCACTTTGCCCCTTAAGTGAGAGTCAGGGGATATTTGGCTTTGTAGGGCCTGCAACAAATACAATTCTGAGTGTCCCCTCTTTTTTAAGAGAAAGAAGACAACAGTATAAACCAAATAAGTAGATAAATGATAGAACAGGCAAAGAATTCACAGCTAACTATCAGAACCTTGGACCTCCAGCATGTTAAAAGATCTTTTAAGGCAATTTACCAGAAATGCTTAGGATCAAAATGCTTCCTGGTTGCAGCCTGGCTTTTTCTAACCACCTAGAACCCTGCATCGCTGAGCAGCTCTCAGCACTCATGGGGACCTGAAGCTGAAGCTTACTTAGCTTCAGGGTGAAGTTGTCCAATCTGATGCTCATCTTTGCTTCTGCCACAGCTGAAAAGCTGATTTGCTTTGGTATATTTACGAGACAGGGCTCCTTGCTGAAGCGAGCATTATTAGCTTCTGTTAGAGACAACACAGTTGCCTTCCATGTAAAAGACTTGCTCCTCTTAACAGAACTCTAATCTTACCACTGCTTAATTCTTGTTCTGGTATAATGGTGTTCCTTCCTGCTTCTGGCTTAGATCGCAGAACCTTGTATTCACTCTAAGTGACTTCCATTGCCACACAGATGGGAAACATTAACTCTTGGCTCCAAACTTTCTCCCTAAAAGGATGTTTCAGTTTTTCCTGCCACATGTGTGACCCCGCCTGAAGGACAAGCGTGTGTGAAAAGAGACTGTGGCCACAGAGATACTCTGTGTGGTCAGTGCACCCTAAAGACATGCTGGTAAGAAGCACCAGCAAGCATGTTCCATAGTTGCCATCCAAGTGGTCAGCATCAAGAATCTTGGTGATGGATTCCAGGATTCAAGAACAGCCCCAAACTGCTATATATTCAGTGTGTGCATGCATGAGTGTGTGCTCAGTCGTTCTGACACTTTGCGACCCCATGGACTACAGTCTGCCAGACTCCTCTGTCCATGGGATTCTCCAGGCAAGAATACTGGAGTGGGTTGCCACTTCCTACTCCAGGAGATATTTCCCACCCAGGGATCAAAACTGCATCTCCTCAGTCTCCTGCATTGGCAGGTGGCTTCTTTATCACTGAGCCTCCTGGGAAGCGTATTGCATGTGGAAGGCATTTACCCTGGCCAAGTGAAGCCTGGATACACTTAATGGTTGGAAAGACACTCAGGAAAATTCTTTAAAACTAGAATCACTGCTGCATCATGATAAACCTGGAGTTGGTCCTCTTTGCTGCTGCTGCTAAGTTGCGTCAGTCGTGTCCGACTCTGTGCGACCCCATAGATGGCAGCCCACCAGGCTCCCCCGTCCCTGGGATTCTCCAGGCAGGAACACTGGAGTGGGTTGCCATTTTCTTCTCCAATGCACGAAAGTGAAAAGTGAAAATGAAAGTGAGGTCATGTCCGACTCTTAGCAACCCCATAGACTGCAGCGCACCAGGCTTCTCTGTCCATGGGATTTTCCAGGCAAGAGTACTGGAGTGGGGTGCCATTACCTTCTACTTGGTCCTCTTTAAATGAGGCAAAAGCGTAGCATCCAGGGTTCATTCCATGCCAAACTTCTCTGGAGCATAAGTGATGTTGAAAAAGCCTCTTTAGGTTAACAAGAACATCAAATAGAATAATCCCATATTTCTCTCTCTCACTGGAGGTTCTGTTTTGTCTGCTCAAGTCGAATAATTACTTGGTGCTGCTCTGAATTGCATCTGAACATGTGTTGTCATGTTAGCTTTGTCCTGTCTCTTTAAGCTTTCACTAGCTTCTCTGGATTATTGGAGGGAAAAGGAGCAAATAGGGTCCTATTCCCAGTCTCTAGAAGCAATAAGAAAAGAATGAGAGGGGGATGGGGGTGAATGGAATTCCAAGGAAGGCCCAGGGCAAACAAACTTAAAAGAGCTGTTGAGTCCCAGAGCAGGTGCTTCTGGCCTCCAGCCAGCATCTGCAAACAAATCCTGTCTCTGTCCCAAACTTTGACCTCCGCCTGCTTTCCCACCATGAGTGTCAAATAATTGGGACAGTTCCTTGTGTTCTGTAGAAAAGCCAGTTGCTTAATATATGTAGACCAATTGACCAATATAATATCTTGGTCAATTTTGGGAAAACAGTGAGAAGTATTTAAGGTACATCAAGAAAGCTTGCTTTAAAGAGAAGCATGCAGAAATAAAAATGAAAAGCAATTCAGTTTGGGCTCCTGATAAAATAATCATTGCTGTGGACAAGGCTATGAGAAGTAGAGGAAGGTATGGTTGAATTTCAAGTTTGTGCTCAGTATGTGCCATGGAGAGTCCTGCCTATTGTCACACAGCTGTCTCCAGTGTGAGCTACTATTATTCCAGTTCCACACATTATACTGGGTTGAATAATACCTTGTGCCCCCAAATTTATATCTGCTGGTGTCTCAGAATGTGACTTTATTTGGTAATCAATCTTTGTGGACAAAATCAAGTGAAAATGAGATCACACTGAATTAGGCTGGATCCCGATCCAGTGACTGGTGTCTTTCTAAGAAGAGGGATATATGGACAGAGAAGACACCATGTGAAGACAGAGACACAGGGGGAAGTCCACATGAAGATGGAGGCAGCGATTAGAAGGCTGCATTTCCAAGCCTGGGAACAATAAGCACGCTAGAAGCATCAGAAGCTAGAAGAGTCAAATAAGAGCCTGGTGGCTCAGATGGTAAAAAATCTGCCTGCAATGCAGGAGATCTGGGTTATATCCCCGGATCAGAAAGATCCCCTGGAGAAGGAAATTGCAACCCACTCCAATATTCTTGGCTGGAGAATTCCATGGACAGAGGAGCCTGGTGAGCTACAGTGCATGGGATCTCAGAGATTCAGACACGACTATATGACTAACCTTTTCACTTCTTCTAGAGGCTTCAGAGAGAGCATGGCCCTGGGGATATCTTGATTTGAGACGTCTGTCCTCCAGAACTAGGAGAGAATACTTTTCTGTTGCTATGGGGCAGCTGGTTTGGGGTCATTTGTTTTGGCAGTCCCAGGAAAGTAATTCACAGATGAAAGACTCCTGGTTCCTAAAGTCCTGCTAGAGTGTCTTGCACAGTTTTTTCTGGGTAAGGGATGCTGCACATTGAACCACACAGGGTCAGTGCTGGGAAGTGACTGGCTTCATAATTGCCATGCTTGGTTTTGTCCACTTGAACAGATCCATTCAATTCCAGAGAGAGATGTAAAGTCTGAGAACTGTCATAAATTGCAGCCACAAAATTCATATACCTATTTATTTTTCTTCTCATTGTAGCCTAGAAAAGATTCAGAGTGTCTTTCAAAGAGGCTAACAATAGAGCAAGATAAAGTCAATTAAAAAAATAAGAAAGATGACACAGAGGGAAGAAAAACAGTGAGGGGAAACAGCAGCTATAAACCCACATGACATACTGGCCTTCCTCTCCTTCCTCACCCCTGTCAGGCTGATAAGGTGGACCCTCTTGGTAGGAGCGAGAAACTTCAAAGTGAGATAATGCCAACTTTGATTTTTTTCCCTCTAATTTGCCTAAATTCAATGAAAATTTCAGGCTGTTGCTTCAAATAGAAATGAGCTCTAATTATCCTTCTGCTTTTCATATCATTTTCAATAAGTCAGCATTGCTGTTCCAGTTGATCCACCAGAAAGCAGTGAAAGAAACCTCACATTTTCTGGGGCCTCTGCATCCTTTTAAACGTGCACTTCTGAAATGTTTAAAAACAAGTCTGCCTTTGGAGCATTTGTGTGGAGAATAAAGGAGAGAGTCTGGAATGGTTTAACATGCTGTTGTTTGTGGTTTATCAAATCAGGCACGCACACTTCTATTAGAGCACAGACAAACCAGCCTGGCAGTTATCGTTTCATCTGATACTGAGCCTTTTCTGGGTTTTTTTGGTCATCTTCAGCCACGTATGAAAAATTTATCCTGCTCTGTCTAAGGGAGCAACCGTATAAATAAACAAGGACATACCTTTGTAGGAGGCTCAACTCTAGAACAATTCTATATTGTTCTCTGTGGGGCTTCCCCTGCTGAACAGACCCCAAACCATCATCTGGGGACCCAGGCTTCATAGGCTGCCTTGGGTTAAGTTGTGCTGCACAGATAGGAACCTCTAATCATGTTTTAAATACCAAATATACAAATGTGCTTTTTTTTTTTTTTTTTAAGGGCATCCTATTTACATGACTCTGGATGTAAATGAACTCTATTTGGAGAATATTTTAAAAGGAAGGTCAAGGAAAATGGTCTACTCCTGGCTCAGTGCTTGTTGATTGTACAGTCATACTTTGACAGCGAAGAACAACAGTAGAGTAGATGCATTACTGATTTATTCATTTTTCAAAAGGAAGTGTTTTAGATTTAAAAACAGCTCCCCTGCAACAAGGCAAGGTATCCCTGAAGGTTATTTAGTCTGTTGATTGCTGGTGTAAGTCAATGACGATCTGGGCTTTTCACAGAGTGATTACTCTTAATGAAAAATTAACTGTAGTCTTCTAGTAAAGACAGCACACAAAAGCAGACACACCGGGTGGTATGACCTGACCCCACATGTGGTGCTCGGGTGAGTCAGCTCCTGTAGATGGCAGTGTAGCACTTCAGCAGTGGATCTTGCTGGGTGTTCCTGGGATGTGGATGAGATGCAAAGGATAAAAGCTGCTGCGAGAGCAGGCTTTGCCCTCCAGCCAGCAATTTAACTAAGTTGCTGGTTCGCTACTCAATTTCATAGTTGCCCTCTAAATGAATCTTTTCTGAACTCAGCAAAAGTACAAATTGTTCCTTCATACACCCCAAATTGTCCTTTTGGTGAAGTGGGTTTTTATTTTTTTATGTCTTCTATTTTTTGAATTTCAGTTATTTTGAAAGGGCGATAGGACTTAAACATTCCTTTTCTTGAATTGTAAATGCAATTAGCTTAGCTGCGGAGCATTCTTTGAGAATGAAACTCTCCTCCATTGAGATGATCATAAACTAAATTTCATACAATGCACCAGAGCACAATCCAAAATGAAGATCTTTCTATATTAACCCTATGGCCAGATTTCCAGGATGATTTTTCTTTTGTTCTGATTGTTTTCCTTCCTTCACTTTTTCTAAAGCCTTTTTAAAAAATTGTCCTCCCCTCTGCTCAGAGAACATGGATGACTGGGAATTGAAAAACAATCTAGAAATCACAGACTTAGGTAATTTATAATAAAATAAAAGTATGATGTCAATTATTTTCTTAATTGTTTTAACCTTTAAAGCCAGATCAGGGTCATATTCTACTGTGGAGTAAGTGAGTGATGGCAGTCATGAAAGAATTTGTGCTAGTCATTCCAGGTTAAGTTTTCCTCTCCCGCCTCCCCAAACATTCCTCATTGCTTCAGCAAGCAGCTGTGCAGCAGTGGCGTTAATAGCACACATTCATGATGTATTTGCTCCTCTAAAGGAGCTATGTTCCCATGAACTGGAATATCTGTTGTAACTGAGAAGAGTTTTCATCCTCTAACTTTTGCCATTTAGCCACAAAATGTATGTGTATTAAGAAGTGGCAAGTTTAGATATAAATGATGCATCGGAATCTGTTGTTGATACAATTGGCATGGAAATTTTATAGGCAGGATCTGGTATGTAACAGGCAATCAATGCCTTCTGTTGAATAAATGAATTCTTAAATGGAAGTAAAAATGATGAGTATACTAAGGGATGAAGATAAGTATACTAAGATAAGATAAGTATACTAAGGGATATACTAGCTATCTAAAAGCCCAGAAAAACATCAGAAAGGCTTAAGAGCAATGGGAATTCAGAGATGAGGAGGCCAAAGTAGGGGGGAAAGGAGGTAACCAGTGGTGCTGGGCTTATGCCCTTAGATATAGGAAGAGGGCTACAGCAGAGATCAAAGAATCTGGAAGGATGAAGGAAAGGCATGTCAAGATGCATCAGAGGAGATTAACAAAAAACTGATGATGCAACATTGAGTGGTCAAAGAAAGATTAAGGAATCTGGAAATTTGGAAACACCATCAATGGGAGGCAATTGCGCAGGTGACAAACGGGGCTGAGAGGAGAGAAAGGCCGAAGGATGTTAGGAAACAGTGTGTAACTCAGGTGCAGAAGCAGTGTTAGTATCACAACTAAGTGTTAGCAGGCCTTCCATGGCAAAGTTGATGTTTTCTTTTCAAGACTGGACATGAGGGGATATTTGTGTGGAATGCTCCCATGAGGGGGCTTTCTTTCTTCCAGGATAAAGAAAAAAGAAAAACAGACAAATAATCCTCCATTTTTCTGATCTGCTAAAGTAACAAATTACTATGAAGAGGTGGCAAGAATACACAGAAGAACTATACAAAACAGATCTTCATGACCCAGATAACCACAATGGTGTGATCACTCACATAGAGCCAGACATCCTGGAATGTGGGCCTTAGGAAGCATCACTATGAACAAAACTAGTGGAGGTGATGGAATTCCAGTTGAGCTATTTAAAATCCTAAAAGATGATGCTGTGAAAGTGCTGCACTCAATTTGCCAGCAAATTTAGAAAACTCAGCAGTGGCCACAGGACTGGAACAGGTCAGTTTTCATTCCAATCCCAAAGAAAGGCAATGCCAAAGAATGCTCAAACTACTGCACAATTGCACTCATCTCACACGCTAGTAAAGTAATGCTCAAAATTCTCCAAGCCAGGCTTCAGCAATACGTGAACCGTGAACTTCCTGATGTTCAAGCTGGTTTTAGAAAACACAGAGGAACCAGAGATCTAATGGCCAACATCTGTTGGATCATCGAAAAAGCAAGAGAGTTCCAGGAAAACATCTACTTCTACTTTATTGACTACACCAAAACCTTTGACTGTGTGGACCACAACAAATTGTGGAAGATTCTTAAAGAGATGGGAATACCAGACCACCTGACCTGCTTCCTGAGAAATCTGTGTGCAGGTCAAGAAGCAACAGTTAGAACTGGATATGGAACAACAGATTGGTTCCAAATCGGGAAAGGACTACATCAAGGCTATATATTGTCACCCTGCTTATTTAACTTATATGCAGAGTACATCATGAGAAATGCTGGACTGGATGAAGTACAAGCTGGAATCAAGATTGCTGGGGAAATATCAATCACCTCAGATATGCAGATGACACCACCCTTATGGCAGAAAGCGAAGAACTAAAGAGCCTCTTGATGAAAGTGAAAGAGGAGAGTGAAAAAGTTGGCTTAACACTCAACATTCAGAAAACTAAGATCATGGCATCTGGTCCCATCACTTTATGGCAAATAGATGGGGAAACAATGGAAACAGTGACAAACTTTATTTTCTTGGGCTCCAAAATCACTGAATATGGTGACTGCAGCCATGAAATTAAAAGATTTTTGCTCCTTGGAAGAAAAGATATGACCAAGCAAGACATATTAAAAAGCTGTTTTTTAAATAAGTAATATGTCTGATACAGAAAAGTAATCAAATATACTTTGTTGACAAAGTCCCGTATAGTCAGAGTTATGGTTTTTCCAGTGGTCATGTTTGGATGTGAGAGTTGGACCATAAAGAAAGCTGAGCACCAAGGAATTGATGCTTTTGAACTGTGGTGTTGGAGAAGACTCTTGAGAGTCCCTTGGACTGCATGGAGATCCAACCAGTCCATCCTAAAGGAAATCAGTCCTGAATATTCACTGAAGGACTGATGCTGAAGCTGAAACTTAAATACTTTGGCCACCTGATGCAAAGAACTGACTCACTGGGAAAGACCCTGATTCTGGGAAAGATTGAAGACAGGAGAAGGGGATGACAGAGGATGAGCTGGTTGGATGACATCACTGAATCAATGGACATGAGTTTGAGCAAGCTTTGGGAGTTGGAGATGGGCAGGGAAGCCTGGTGTGCTGCAGTCCATGGGGTTGCAAAGTGTTGGACATGTCTGAGTGACTGAACTGAACTGTACTGATTATACAGGGTTCTGGGCTATGTCATGGAGACATGAAGACAAACCAGATTATCGCTTCTATAAGTTTAGAATCTAATTGGGAGGAGGTGGATTATTAGAGAATAAGCAAATAAATGCTTTCATTCATTCATATGTGGACTAGAGTCGACTTTGATGGGCTGCTTCAAAATAGCTTTCATGTTGGGGGGCCATTCTCCATGGACCACTCTGCATGTCTCATTAGCAGAGGCACTGACGGTCTTTTTGTTCTGGATTCTTTTCAGAGATGTTTGTATAGAAACATTAGAATTATATTTGTGTGGAACAGAGAGTATATTTGTTTACTTGTCTGTACAGTTCAGTCACTTAGTCGTGTCTGACACTTTGCAACCCCATGGACTGCAGCACGCCAGGCTTCCCTGTCCATCACCAGCTTGCTCAAACTCATGTCCATCAAGTCGGTGATGCCATCCAATCATCTCATTCTCTGTCATCCCCTTCTCCTCCTTGCCTTCAAACTTTCCCAGTATCAGGATCTTTCCAATGAGTTAGTTATTTGCATCAGGTGGCCAAATCAACTTCGGCATCAGTCCTTCTAATGAATATTCAGGACTGATTTCCTTTAGGATGGACTGGTTTGATCCCCTTACAGTCCAAGGAACTCTCAAGAGTCTTGTCCAACACCACAGTTCAAAAGTATCAATTCTTCACCTCTCAGCTTTCTTTATATTCCAACTCTCACATCCATACATTACTGTTGTATATACTTTTCTGTATAGTAAAAATAATTTGCTCTTCTGGGGCAAAGGTTGAGGTAGGTTTGCTCATAGCACTTTATAGAAGACTTGGGATCCCTAAGTCTGGTAGTCCTCAGCTCTGATGTAAACCCACTGCATGCTCAGCACCCACCATGGCTGTTTCACATTGTGTCAACATTTATTTATTTACTTGGCTACACCAGGAATTAGTTGCAGCACACAGGATCTTCAATCTTCATGGCAGCATGTGAAATCTTCAAGTAGCAGCATGCAAACTCTTAGTTGCAGCATGTAAAATCTAGTTCCCTGACCAGAGATGGACCCTGGGTTACCTGCATTGGGAGCTCGGAGTCTTAACCACTGGACCACCAGGGAAGTCTCCCACATTGTCTCTAGGTGATGTGAGCTTGGGAAGGAGAGGGCACTGCGTGAACACAAAGCTCATGCTGCTTGTCATGATATGAGTTGTTTGTCTCTGACCCAGGAGTCTGATGTCTTCTGCTGGCATGTACCAAAATGTGACTGGGTAACTTGTTACATTGTAAACAGGGGGAGAAAAATCTCAGACTTTTTATAGTTCTGGACAGTTCAACCCCTGACTTTGTAATACATTTGAATACTGTAATATTTGAAAAAAAGAACCTGTTGGGGGACCATATCCTCCAATCTTCCATTTATATTTCATATTTGGTCTTGAGTGACTGTATCTTCATCTTTGTTGATAAAAAATGAAAGTCTGGGCTGCTGAACTTATCCAAATGGGCCTCTGTGCCCTTTTCCTGAAGAGTTGGGCTGTAAAACAAACATTTGGAGAGGAAAATTGAATCTCATTATAATGAAATAACTGCAATGTTCTCATTTGCTAATGCTCTCATTCATGTGTAATTCAGGCCACAGTACCATGAGAGATATTCTACTTGGAGGTATATGATGACAAATTAAATAAATAAAATATGTGTTTGTTAAAATAAACAAGCAAACAAAACAACAAAATGTTACTTTCATTCTTTACTATCAATGCATAATTCAGGAAAGCAAAATTGACTTCTTAAAAGCAAAGATTACAGTCTAGTGCCAGATTCCAGAAATCAGAGGTCAATGACCTCTAAGCTTTAATTCTTAATTTAAAATTCCCAAGGAATAGTGGTCCTTGTATGTGTGCTTTCCTGTTTTTTGTTTGTTTTCTTTTAATCATTACTAAATGATGTGTGCAGTTTCAGATACGTTGGTGTAGAACATAGGGGAAGATATAGAGAATATTTCATTTTAATGAAAATTGCAGAGTTTCTAGGTATTTAGGTAAAAATTGAAGCTCAAACTATTGCTTAGAAAAGGTAGTCTGACCAGGACAGGCAGATAAGGGCAGTCATAACATTTATTTGATGTAGCAATCAAAGCAAAATGATGCATGAGGCTTAGTAAACCATGTGACTCTATATGAGAAAGGAGAGGAGATAAGGAAGTAAGGGTGAGAGCAGAGGGCACCAGCATTAATTGCTAACTGTGTATATTCCATGGCAAGAAATAGAGATGGCCAGTATAAAGAAAGCTGAGCACCGAAGAATTGATGCTTTTGAACTGTGGTGTTGGAGAAGACTCTTGAGAGTCCCTTGGACTGCAAGGAGATCCAACCAGTCCATCCTAAAGGAGATCAGTCCTGGATGTTCATTGGAAGGACTGATGTTGAAGCTGAAACTCCAATACTTTGGCTACCTGATGTGAAGAGCTGACTCACTGGAAAAGACCCTGATGCTGGGAAAGATTGAGGGCAGGAGGAGAAAGGGATGACAGAGGATGAGATGGTTGAATGGTATCATTGACTTGATGGACAAGGGTTTGGGTGGACTTCGGGAGTTGGTGATGGACAGGGAGGCCTGGCACGCTGTGGTTCATGGGGTCACAAAGAGTCGGACATGACTGAGCAAATGAACTGAAGAGTCAAATCTCTATATCTTCAGCACTGCTGAGATTGCAGTTTTTCAGAAGATCTATCATCATTTGAGCTGGGGATTTCCCCTCGTTTCTTCTGTAGTTCCTATCATGGAGCTCTTGTTTCTAAACACAGTGGACTGGAATAGAGAAAATGAGAGCCTCCGTGGTCCCATTTGTGCATCTGTTCCAAGACCCTTTGCCAAGAGTAGGCCAATGGGCATTCTTGGCTTCTTTCCTCATGGCCACACCTTTTATTGACTGGAGTTCTATCATCTTTTGGGTGACCAAAAGATGGATCCAAGAGAAAGAAGGTTCTCATTTCAGCAGAGTAGACTTAGGTCCCCCATTCTGTTTCCTTTACTCCCTTCCCTTTTATTAAGGGCTTCCTAGGTAGCTCAGATGGTAAAAAATCTGCCTGCAGTGTGGTGTTTTGATCCCAGAGTTGGAAAGATCTCTTAGAGTAGGAAATGGCAACCTGCTCCATTATTCTTGCCTGGAAAATTCCACAGACAGAAGAGCCTAGCAGGCTATATGGTCCATGGGATTGCAAAGAGTCAGACACAACCGACCACAGAAACATACACCTTTGAGTAACTGTTGCTCCAGTCAATCATCACTTTTACCATTTAGGCCAAGGAAGTGTGCAGTTTCTATTCCCCAAAACTTCATAAATATATTTTGCTTATTTTCTCCAGAAACCGCCCCAAAGCATCAAGATATCATTTACTTAAATTTACACTGGGACAAGATGTCACATTTCTTATATAACCTCTCAAAGTCCCCAGTTCCCCATGCTCTACTCTTAAGTTCATCTTTTATTGCCATGAAGACATGAAAGCCTTTCTTCCCACGAAATGAGTCTCTTCTTCCTGTTACCCCAAATAAATTAGTCACTCAAGGTATATAAGAAACAGTTTCCTCTTTCATTTTTCTTTTTTCTTCTTAATGTCAGCCAAAGGGACTTCTTCCTGCAGCCTGCTAGAATCTAACTCACCTCTGGCAGCTTCTGCTCAGGGCCTCTGTGGGAGCTTATGTAGTTCTTTCTAAAACTCCAAAACAGATTAATTTTCCTCTTTAATATGCTCCACTTCTCCACAGTTCCACAGGGTTAACAGGATACATAGGAATGAATCAATGCAAGGCTCATACCCACAACATATAAGAAACTTAAGTATATTTCTTTAAAATATGTGACCAGGAAGCAGTTTATAACATAAACATTAATTCCCATAAACCATAGCATTTCCCAAGCAAAGTTAGTTTTTCTAAGTTCCATTACAAATTGCATTCTAGACTCTGGCCACACATTAAAATTACTCAAGGAGAGTCTTAAAATCTCCTTATTTTCCAGATCCTACTCCAAGCCAACTAAATATCTAGGGGTGGGACCCAGGTATTGATCATTTTTTTGAAAAGGTTTAAGAAATCACTGATGGAAATCCAAACTAAATTCTTTTTCCAGCTGTAAATGATAACACAGATTAAATTGTCTAGAGGAAGAGGATAGAATGACAAAGGAAAGAGAGAAGCAGATAGAGGACTCATGATTTCTACACTTATAGGGTCTCATAAGGGCTTCTCTTGGAGAAGGCAATGGCACCCCACTCCAGTGCTCTTGCCTGGAAAATCCCATGGATGGAGGAGCCTAGTAGGCTACAGTCCACGGAGTCACTAAGAGTTGGACACGACTGAGCGACTTCACTTTCACTTTTCACTTTCATGCACTGGAGAAGGAAATGGCAACCCACTCCAGCGTTCTTGCCTGGAGAATCCCAGGGACGGGAGAGCCTGTTGGGCTGCCGTCTATGGGGTCGCACAGAGTCGGACATGACTGAAGTGATACAGCAGCAAGGGCTTCTCTGGTGGCTCAAATGGTAAAGAATCCTGCAATGTAAATCTTGCAGGTAAAGATATCCTGCAATGAGGGAGACCTTGGTTTGATTCCTGGGTTGGGAAGATCCCCTGGAGGAAGTCATGGCAACCCACTCCAGTGTTCTTGCTTGGAGAATCCCCATGGACAGAGGAGCCTGGTGGGCTGTAGTCATGGGGTAGCAAAGGGTCAGACACTGCTGAGAGACTAAGCGCAGCACAGGGTCTCATAAACACCTTGCATTACCCAGAATTTACCACCTGATACCTTAGAAATGAAAACTCACTTGGGATAACTTTCCTAAGAAGAAATTCATTGTGCATTAAGCTTTTCATATTCCAGAAAGGAAACAAACCTTTAAGAGCCCCGTGTACCTAATTAACTACAGCGAAGGCCGAGTCTGCATAAGCATTCAGATCTCTCCCTTTCTCTCCTCACCTGATTCTTTTTCAGAGAAGGGGAAAATCAATGAAAAGTAAACCCAAATGAGAGGATTCAATAGTAAATGAAATGTGTTAATGAGGGGTATTTTTTTAGAGGAACAAAATTATTACAGTTCTTCCTTATTTAAAAGCTTGCATTTAAGTTGAAATAGTGTCCATGCTTAATGAAAACTGTCTTAGTGTCCTGCATGTCACAGTGAATATATACAAACATACAAAGATATTCACCTTGGAACCTTATGTCTTTTCTAAGAGTAGTGACATTATCAATTCTTTTATGTAGGTTCAGAAACAGGGCCTTGTGCTCTTTCTTACCCACAAAGGAATATGCTGGTGCGCTTCATTTTCCTGATGTGCTAGGAGAAAAAAACAGATGAGGCCTCTTAGGCTGTCTCAGGTCTTCTGTGCCAGGGCCACGTCCTTCACAAAGTTTACACATGGATTCCAAGTATCTTATTGTGAATTGTCAACATAACCTTTCCATCAGTTGGAAACTCCTTATGCTTGCAGAAAAGGTGAGGTATAACAATCATTTCTCACCCTTTCCTTTCAAAAGATATAGCTCCACAGCTGCAAAATTCATTCCTGCACAACTATAAGCCCATAATATTCTTGATTGGTTTGGTAGATTGATCTGCTGACAGACCATAATAGAGGAAAACATTGATTAATTGATCTGTTACTGGCTTGTAAGGCTCTATATGGCAATAAGAATATGTGGTATGCAGATTAGCTTTTAATTATTTTTATTTAGGGGCCCATCAGATGAAATAGGTGACGAGGCAGTATCATCATTGATTTGTGACACAGAAAGAAACAATTGACATTACATGCTGCAGACTTAGAAATAGTTTACAATGTTTATTTGAGAAGTCTAGAATGCCTCTTTGGCCTGAAAGGCTGTGACCTGTGTACAATGCAAATTATGATAACTTGCATTTGTGCAAAGCATTGCAGTTTACAAATAATTTTTTCATGCATTATCCCATTTGATCCTCACAACAAATCTGACTGATATGCTGGACAGATGTTATAATTCCCCTATTAGAAGCAAAGCAATTAAGGCCAAGAGATTCCGCCCAACCCCCCCCCCCCAAGTAATTTGCCCTATTTTGGTCTCCAGAGTACAGACAGCAAAGGAGAGTTGGAAATTATTTGGTGGATTCTGGTTGGTCAAACATATTTAAGGCATTAATCACCACACGAAGCAATATCATACTATCAACATTATTTCTTAGTATGAAATGTGCTGAAATAGAACCTGCCATTATAATGTGAAATATATTACATGGATTTGAGTGTGCTAAAAGGAGAGTGATCCTTCAATTTGATTACTAAGTACAGAAAAAGCTCAAGATAAAATCCATTAACCAGCGTTATTAAAGATTTTGCCACTATATTTACAAAACCCATGAAAAAAAGACATTACTGTAACATAGAATCAGGACAAAGTTAGTGCGGATTTTTGACACTCGGGGAAACAGAGACTGAGTATGTAATATTAACATTGGACAACTTGTGAGCTATATGATCAAACGAGATTTACTGAGTCTTCCCAGGTGGCACTAGTGGTAAAGAATCTGCTTGCCAGTGCAGGAGACATAAGAGATACATGTTCAATAGCTGGGTCAGGAAGATCCCTGGAGGAGGGTGCAGCAATCCACTTCAGTATTCTGGCCTGGAAAATCTCCACAGATAGGGGAGCCTTGGCAGGCTACAGTCCATAGGGTCACAAAGAGTGAGACACAACTAAAGAGACTTAGCAATATAATACAGTCTCATGTGTCCAGAAGTATGCCAAGTGCTGTGGGAGTTTGAAAAAAGCTCCCTGCCCACAGAATTCACAATCTAGTTTGGCATCAATTAATTTATGCATATCCCATTCCTTAGTAAGTAGTGACAAGTTGGGAGCATATGGAATGATAACTGCTCTAATAATATTAAAGGTGATAACAAGCAGAAGTAGAGACAGTCTTTCCTGCTCCACTTTTTTGGGCTAATTTGTCAGAGCATCATAGCTTGAACAAAAGACATGTCATTAGGAGGCTGTACTAAGAAAGCAATATTCTCATCCTTCTTAAAAAGCAATATTTTCATCCTTTTTAATGTCAGTCTGCAAGCCAAAGTGACAACTGATAACTGTTCAATGAAAGGTCAGAAAACAAGCATACCACTGGATTTGTTTAGGGCTTACCTTATCTTTCTCCGATAAACCTTAAGTCTCATAACCTGAGGCTCTTCACGTTTTATTCAACTGCAGTTGAAGATGATTATAATGATTTTTTTCCTTCATGCCCTTCCCACTGAAATGGCTACATGGTTTTCAAAGACAAGGACATTTCCAAAGGTGGATGAATTTCCTTTTCACTAGAAAATATATAGTTTTTCTTTTTATAGGAACTGAAAAAGATTAATAATAGGGGTGGTTCAGAAATAAGAATGCCTTTGAAAGGGAAAGAGACAAAAGAAGCCATGGCAGGGAAGGGAGATTTGACAGGACTGTGATATCCAGGCTGTCCAGGGAATCAAGTGTAGCTGGAAGTATAATTATAGTTTTGCTTCCCCAGGGGAATAATTAAGGGATTAGTGGTCCCAGGGAGGACAAAGACAGTTTCAATAGAGTAATAAAACTCTTTCTTCAATACCAACAGACATTGATAAATAGCTCCCACAAAAGGTAAGACTTTGTTCTAAATCCTAGTATCCCTGGCCCCAGTACCTCCTCTCTATACCTCCGCTCACCTTTAGATGTGGCTGAGGTTCCTGCTCTCCTTTTCCTCTACCCCAGGGCTCTTCCATCTTTCCTCTGGTTGTGTCCAGATGATTCTTCCTGGTTTTGCTTGTGTCCCCATTTGTCCTGAAGGAAGTTTGGAACTATGACTCACAGAGGGACTAGATGGCCAGCTAGGAGCATGGCAATGCCGTGATGAGATTGTTTGAGAGTGGGGAGACCTGGTCAGAGCCACTGAGGAAACAAAAAGCTTCAGGGACAATAGAGCATGGTTTCTAGCTCACCCATTTGGTAGAAATCTTTGGGTAGGGCTGATGGGTTAGGTTAGTCACTCAGGCTTGTCCGACTCTTTGCAATCCCATGTATTGTGGCTCACCAGGCTCCTCTGTCTGTGGAATTCTCCAGGCAAGAATACTGGAGTGGGTTGCCATTTCCTTCTCCATGGGACATTTCTGACCCAGGGATCAAACCCAGGCCTCCTGCATTGTAGGCAGATTCTTTACCATCTGAGCTACCAGGGATCCTTACCAGGGCTGATGGGAGCTATCAGCAAAGGCCTGAAATTCAGTATAGAAAACCAGTGGAAAGGTTATGTCTCCCAGTAATGGCCAAATAGCATGTATTAATCTAATTCTTCTTTTGACCACTCTAAAAGACTTTCTCTATATATTTATATATATATCTCCAAAAACTAGCAAGAACTGCAGGGGATTTAACCCTTGAAAGAAGGAAACTGCACAGGTGAAATCAACATACATAAGGCTCTTCTCCAGAAGTCACTCTTCTGGTCCTCATGAGGCCTATGGGAGACACATAGAGGTATTGACCTGAAAAATTAGAAGGCCAAGTTTGGGATGCTGAGGTGGATGGAAATTGAGACAAAATATCTCTGAAAGGAAGGAAACTAACAGTCTTGAAAATTTACCTAATTAGATTTCAGAAATTTCTATAAAGCCTACAACTTTCATAACATGGCAGAATTACCAAAAGAAAACAAGAGGAAAAGAATGGAACAGAATAGAATCTAGAAATAGAACCAGTGAGCTTCCCTGGTAACTCAACGGTAAAGAATCCACCTGCCATGCAGGAGGAGTTGAAGGGGATGTGGGTTCGATCCCTTGGTTGGAAAGATCCCCTGGAGGAGGAAATGGCAACCCACTCCAATATTCTTGCCTGGGAAATCCCATGGACAGAAGAACCTGGCAGGCTACAGTCCATAGGGTCATAAAGAGTTGAATACAACTTAACAACTAAACAGCAACAAATATATGGTCAATAGATTTTTTTTTTTTAACCAAGGAACAAATTAGGTTAAGATAGAGATTTTTCTTTTTCAGTGAGAGTACTGGAACAACTGGATAAACATATGAAAAAAAAATTAACCTTGATCTCTACTTCATATTCTACACAAAAATGAATCAGAGATAAACTGCAGGTCTAAATATAACTTCTAAAACTATAAGGCTTCTAGAAGAAATCATATGAAAATATCTTTGTGACCTAGGAAGAGGCAAAGATAGATAATTTATTTATCAATATAGACTTGTGTATTTTTATCTTACTCAATTATTTATAATTTATTAAACAAATATTTAATTTGATGCTCAGTTGTCAGATTTGACCAGAGGGAGCCCCTCACACTGAATCCTATGTCCTTTTGATAGGTCATCATTATTTTTGAGCATATCTGAGACAGAACAATGTCTATCTAGGCTTATTTTGTTCTTTCCTCCCCAAGCTCTAGAATCAGCTATTTCTCCAAGGAGATTTTATTCTTTTTTATTGGGAATGCTATAGATCTAGGCTGTTACTTTGCCCACATGAACAGATGTATTTGATTTTGTAGTCAGTGGGACAATGGATATCAATATCCATTGGAAGATAGACATGAAGGATGCTTACCATCCTCCAAGTTTACTTGGAATGTGAATCTCTCCCTGGAAGGAGTTCTTAGTTTCACTTGATACAAGGCAAACCTATCTAAAATAAGAGAGAACTCTAAGAGGAATATGTTTTCATGCTTGATTTGTAACCATGGGATTCCAGAAGACAGAGGCATTGTAGGGCTTGCCAAAGAGTATCAACTTTGGGATTGGAGAGCATGGTATGATCAAAGGCTGTAGAGAATATAGTGCCCTCTGGAGGCAGCCAGGAGATTAGACTGGTGGATAAATAATGGAGAAGGTTGAACAAAGTGCAGGGAATAATTTTAACAGAGAGATGTGAGAATTTTGTTAGAGAGCCAACTGGACTTACCTCATCCAGCTTCCCTCCACCCAAGCAGAAGTCTTGATCAGAGAGGAGAGAATGGGTTATTCTAGCAAAATCAATTGTTTAGCTAGAGATCTGAGGCACACAAAGAAGAAAATAGAGAAACTCCCTACTTGCTATCCTTCCAAAGACAGCTCTTTCCAGGTTAGGAGCTGAATGCTTAATACTGGACATTGCAATTATTAGGCATAAATATGCTAAAGGGGAAACTGAGGGTAGAGAATCAGTCTTCTTCAACTACTTAAATCTTACTTCTTATTTTTTTCTAACCTAGGAGAGAAATCAACAGGTTAGGCAAGGCATTGTCTATACTCAGTGAAGCAAAAATCAGGAGTTAGCTTAAATGTGGCCCATTGATCTCAGCTTTATGATTAACATCTGAGGAAAAGAGAGATGCACAGACAGAAAAGGGGGCAAATAAGCTGCTTACACTTGGACCTGTGTATCTGACCCACTGGAACACACCACACCACCTGGTGGTTATTTTGTTTGTTTTTGTTGTCATTTTTTAAAAATTGCAGTATAATTGCTTCACAATGTTGTGTTAGTTTGTGCTGTACAGCTATGTATACATATATTCCCTCCCTCTCGTGTCTCCCTCCGTCCCCCTTGCCCACTCCATCCCTCTAAGACGTCACAGAGCACTGCTGCCTGTGGCCTAGGGAACTCAGCTTGGTGGTTGTTATTTGAAGGTGTATGCTGCATCCTGGAGAACACTCACTAGTCTCACAGCATCATCTCCAAGGTGGTGTCCCAGCAGCACTTTCAAAAGGTCATTCCATTGCTCTATCAGGCCTGCAGCTGCTGTCAGGTGGGTCCCTTGTTATGAAATGACATTATGGAGAATAAACGCTGTGTAAGCCCTGGATGGCGGTGCTTGGGAAAGTCCTTTGGGCAGGAAAGGCAAATCAGCCTCTGAAATTGGGCACTCTCTCTAGGAGCATCAAGGGAATTTTACTCACTCAGTGAAGGCAGTGCAAGTTGTGATTTGAGAAAGGCTGAGCCCCAACAACCCCAGTAATAAATTTTGAAGGTAAATCTGGGGTGGATGTAGCAGGAGCAGGAGCATGCCAGGGACTGCATCAGTCAGATCACTGGATGGCAGACAGCAAGACCCCTGCAGCAAGTGCCAGTGAGGGCTCCATAGAGAATGGGTGATATGGAGCAGGAATTTCCCTGTCAGAGAAAGAAAGACCCAGCCATTCCCCTATGGTCAAAGGCAAGGCTATTCTTCTTAGTGTTGCTATTGTTTTTCTTTGTCATGTGCTTTGATTGTTCTCTTCTGTAAGGTTTTTTTGGGGGATGAATTAGAAACATGGGCTTCCCTGGTAGTTCAGATGGTAAAGAATCCACCTGCAATGAGGGAGACCTGAGTTTGCTCTCTGGTTTGGGAACATGCCTTGGAGAAGGGAATGGCTACCCATGCCAGTATTCTTGCCTGGAGAATTCCATGGACAGAGGAGCCTAGTGGGCTATGGTCCATGGGATGGCAAAGAGTCAGACACAATTGAATGACTTTCACCCACTCAGAAACGTGGGTGACACGTTTCTGACAAGGGGCTCTTACATTCAAGTTCAGCTTTGGTGGTGTTGGTGGTTGGGGTATGGATGGTGTTGGTGTGGCTTCAGGGGTGGTGTGTAGATTCAGAGACAGCTGGCCCATCTTACTTGTACTTTAGTTTCCAGAGTTTGCAAAATCACATGGAAATTGAACAGATGTTATTTGGTGATGTTGAAAGGTCTGATTATAACACAAATATTTTCAGAAGGAACATGGGAAATGTCAAAAATTGTCAGTTCAGTGAATATCTCCTGGTGATAATGTTTTCCAGCAGTAAATTTCCACTGGTTCTCTCTCTCATTGTCAGTTGAACAAAGCACTTGCATGCTTTGCTGGTTTCTAACTAATGAGTTGGTTTTGCTCCTTTAAAACAGTCATATATAATACAGAGTATCTATTGAGTCAATAAACCTTTAATCAGAACTGTCCTAATAACAAACTGCACAGCATCACATGAAATAAGGTTAAAGGTTCCAAACTTGAATCATATTTCTGGCTTTGAATTTTTCCACAGGCAAATAAGAATGATAAAAGGGATTATGTCATATTTATTGTGCCCAAGGAAGTACAAAGATATTTGTTTCACAGTTTGTTCTTTTTAGAATTTGAAAGTAAAATAGTCCCCAAATAATTTTTTCAGTTCAGTTTAGTTCAGTCGCTCAGTCGTGGCCAACTCTTTGCGACCCCATGAATTGCAGCACGCCAGGCCTCCCTGTCCATCACCAACTCCTGGAGTTCACCCAAACTCATGTCCATCGAGTCAGTGATGCCATCCAGCCATCTCATCCTCTGTCGTCCCCTTCTCCTCCTGCCCCCAATCCCTCCCAGCATCAGAGTCTTTTCCAATGAGTCAACTCTTCGCATGAGGTGGCCAAAGTACTGGAGTTTCAGCTTTAGCATCATTCCTTCCAAAGAAATCCCAGGGCTGATTTTTAATGATATTTAAATGTGGAATTTTCAGTACTGGGAATGGTAGGGTCCAAGTCCTACTCTTTTTCAAATTCTGGTCAGTAAATTAATTCCTCACAACTTCTATGGTTTCTGATTATTATAGTAATATTTTTATAATGAGCACACTGGTATCTTAAGAATTTTCTTTAGAAAATGAATATTTTTCTATTTTCTCAAGCATTGGTATTTGTTAAGCAAAGTTGTCTGCCTTCTGCAGTCTGTCTTTATTCCATGGGAACACGTAGGATTTGGAAAGTTTGTTGGCCCTGATGGTATTCTACTCTTACAAGCTACCTAGAGATTTTCTATTTCACATGTTGCTTTGCTTAAGCATCAGTATCAAAGTTTGTGTTATCATCTTCCTGCTACTGGCACTCCACTCAGTCTCTTTTAGACAGGTGTTCTTTTTTATTTATTTTTTTTAGCTCTGTTGGGTCTTAGCTGTGGCATGTGGGATCTAGTTCTCTGACCAGGAATCGAACCCAGGCCCCTGCCTTGGAAGCATGAAGTCTTCACCAGCGGACCATCAGGGCAAGTCCTGGGCAGATGTTCTTCTAATAGTCCTTATGTGTCTAAACCAGCTCAATGACACAGTCCTTGACAAGGGGGAAAGTGGGTCAGGTCAAAATAGCCCTAACAGAGGTCCTATGGCTGTTTCCTCTTCTCTGGTCCTCTCCTAGCTCCCAAATTTCTTCCAGTCTTGAAATGACCTACTGACCATTCTCCTCTCTAGTTTCTTTCCTCTCCTTTATTCCCTGTACTTGCTACAAGAACTAGCTTTTCCAAGTCTAATTCTAACCAGAAATCTCTAATGCCTCTGAGAAATGTATCTTAATATTTCTGTATTTTCAAAAGTATTTTGATATTGTCTGAATGATGCTTTCCTGGGAGAAGGCCGACTGTGAAAGGTTGTTGTTGAATCACGCGAATACACCGGGATTCTTGGCCCCCGGAGGAGAAGAATTCAATCCGGGGCCAGAGACGAGGCTTGATCGCTCAGAGCTTTTGTGTAATAAAGTTTTATTAAAGTATAAAGGAGATAGAGAAAGCTTCTGACATAGGCATCAGAAGGGGGCAGAAAGAGTACCCCCCTGCTAGTCTTCAGCTGGATGTTATATAGTCACTAACAGTCTGTTAATGAAAGAAAGGAATGTCTTAAAATTTAGAATGGCACCAAATGGTTTATCTTGGGCCATAAAATAATTAACTTGAATCTTAAAAAAGGGCAGACCACCATACAAATAGTTTTATTTACATAGATTAGGGGAACAATATCTGAGTATAACATACTGGTTTGTCAAGTAGGTTTTGGGCCCAGAGGCGGAACCGACTTGGAGACCGAGTTTGGGGTAAAGGCGTAGTACATTAGCATAGCTTAAGACAAACATTTCCATAAGAAAAAGGCATTGGTTATCTCTAGACTCAAGAATAGCTAACTTCAGGTGAAACCAGGTGTCATTATGGCAACACAGTATTTTAAGAGAAACCTCTCTTTAAATTTGTATAGAGAAGGAAAAAAATATTGCTAGTTTGTTTCCTCCTGCCCCTTAAGAGAGATAAAAATGTCTGACACTTGCAGGCTATTTCCTCCATTTGGAGACCCCTCTCTCCTTGGGGACCCCTAGATTTCCTATCAACCTGCCTAGGAAATGACTCTTTCAACTGGAAGAGCAAAAATGAGCCAAGGGTGTTACCTGAGCATTCCTTAGCCTGGCACATTGGTCTTTCTGTTCTTTGAATGAGATGGAATTCCAGAAATTCAAGGCCATGTTTAACAGTACACAAACTCTTAAAAGATGATAGAAGCCCACCTCTGATAAGCTAGTTAGAGAAGATCCACATAGGAGGCCCCACAAAAAAACCAAGTCCAAGTGCTGTCCTAGAGCTACATGTGAAAAAGTTGAACCTCTTTGAAGAGTGGAACCAGTTGTAGAATCTCTGTGTGAATGCACTTCAAATAAATTGCACGAATAAAAAGAAATGGTTTAAGAGCTGGAGGTCAGCTTTCCTGGGCTAAGATCAGAGAAATCTCAGTAGAGGTAAAGGAGAAAACTGTAGGGTAAGTAGAGGGGTAATCTGGTGGCAAAGAACCGCCTGTTTTTGGATCCAGAATAGAAGTGCCTCACCCACAGGAGCAGAGGTACGAAGACTGAGTGGCCGGGGTCATTTCAGAGCTGAAGTATAGCTTTGATCCTGGGTCTTAGAGTAAAGCCTGAAAGAAGTTGAGCTGAGTTCTGGCAGGAGAAACAGTGGAAACAGTGGCTGACTTTATTTTTCTGGGCTCCAAAATCACTGCAGATGGTGATTGCAGCCATGAAATTAAAAGATGCTTACTCCTTGAAAGGAAAGTTAAGACCAACCTAGACAGCATATTAAAAAGCAGAGACATTACTTTGCCAACAAAGGTCCATCTACTCAAGGCTATGGTTTTTCCAGTGGTCATGTATGGATGCGAGAGTTGGACTATAGAGAAAGCTGAGCACCGAAGAATTGATGCTTTTGAACTGTGGTGTTGGAGGAGACTCTTGAGAGTCCCTTGGACTGCAAGGAGATCCAGTCCATCCTAAAGGAGATCAGTCCTGGATGTTCATTGGAAGGACTGATGTTGAAGGTGAAACTCCAATACTTTGGGCACCTGATGGGAAGAGCTGACTCATTTGAAAAGACCCTGATGCTGGGAAAGATTGAGGGCAGGAGGAGAAGGGGACGACAGAGGATGAGATGGTTGGATGGTATCACCAACTCAATGGACATGGGTTTGGGTGGACTCCAGGAGTTGGTGATAGACAGGGAGGCCTGGCGTGCTGTGGTTCATGGGGTCACAAAGAGTCGGACACAACTTAGTGACTGAACTGAACTGAACTGAGATCTACAGAAATATGACCTTATTTACAAGTAGGGTCTTTGCAGATGTGACTAATTTTTTAAAGTCTTTATTGAATTTGTTACAATATTGTTTGTATTTCATGTTTTGGTCTTTTTGGCTGCGAGGCATATGGGATCTTAGCTCTCCAAACAAGGATTCGACTGGCACCCCCTGAATTGAAAGGAGAAGTCTTTAAAAAAAAATGTATTTATTTGGCTGCCTTGGGTCTTAGTTGTGGCATGCGGGATCTCTGTTGCCTCATGAGGGATCTTTTGTTGTGGAACTCTCTAGCTGTGGTGCTCTGCCCCCAGAGCTCGAGGGCTCAGGATTGCGGGGTGCAGGCTTTTGCTCTAAGGCATGTGGGATCTTAGTTCCCCAACTACGGATAAACCTCGCATCTCCTGCATTGTAAGACAGATTCCCAATCACTGGACCACCAGTGAGGTCCCACAGATGCAGTTAATTAAGATGAGGTCATACTAGATTGGGCTTCCCAGGTGGTGCTCATAGTAACGAACCTGCCTGCCAATGCAGGAGACGTAAGAGACGCCGGTTTAATCCCTGGGTCTGGAATATCCCCTGGAAGAGGGCATGGCAACTCACTTAAGTGTTCTTGCCTGGAGAATCTCGTGGAACGAGCAGGCTACAATCCTAGGGTCGCAAAGGGTCAGACACGACTGAAGCAACTTAGCACTCATACTAGATTGGGGTGGGCCCTGAATTCCAATGACTGGTGTTTTTATAGAAGGCCATGTGAACACACAGGGACATAGATACATAGAGAAGAAAGTCACACAATGACAGAAACAGAGATTAAAGTGATGTGTCAGTAAGTCAAGAAATGCCAGAGAGAGTCAGAAACTGGCAGAAGATAGGAGGAAGCAAGGAGGCTCAAGCTTCTCTAGAACTTTCAGAGAGAGCAGGGCCCTGCTGACCCCTTGAGTCTGCACTTGTGGCCTCTTGAATCATGAATGAATAAACCTCTTTTCTCACAAATATTTTTAAAAAATTGTGGTAAAACACATGAGATCCACCCTCTTAACAAATTTTTAAGTGTATAATGTATATCAGATCTGTGGAACTTTTTCATTTTGCATGACTGAAACCCTATATGAGTTGAATACAAACTTTCTGTTTTCCCTTCCTTCCAGTCCCTGGTAGCTATAATTCTACTTTGTGTTTTGATGAATTTAAATATTTTAGATACCTCATGTTTGTGGAATCAAGGCAGTATTTGTTCTTCTGTAGCTGGTTTTTATTACACTTAACACAATGTCCTCAAGATTCATGTTTTACTCTGGAACAGGATTTCCTTCTTTTTTTATGGCTGGATATTATTCTGTTTTATGTATACACCAATCTCTCTTTATCTATTCATCCATAGATGGATATTTAAATTATTTCTACCTCTTGGCTATTGTGAACAATGATGCTGTGAACATAAAAGTGCAAATAACATCTTTGAGATTCTTATTTCAATTATTTTGAATATATACCCAGAGGTGGGATTGCTGGATGATTTGTTTGTTCTATTTTTAACTTCTTGAGAAACCTCCATACTGTTTTCCATAGTGGTTGTGCCATTTTACATTCCCACTGACAGTGCCCAAGGGTTCCAACTTTTCCACGTCTTCAGGCCAACACTTCTATCTCTTGTCATTTTGGTACCTGCCATCTTAATAGCTGTGAGGTAATATCTCATTGGGATTTTGATTTGCGTTTCCCTAATGGATAGTGATGATGAGCGTTTCTTCATCAGCCATTTTATGTCTTTGGAGAAATGTCTATTCAGATCTTCTGCTCATTTGTTAAATTGGATTATTTGTGTTTTGCTGAGTTGTAAGAATTCTTTGTGCATTTTGGATATTAACCCCTTATCAGATATATGGTTTGCAAATATTTTCTCCCAGTCTGTAAACTGCTTATCTCTGTTATTTTAAGCCCTCTAGTTTGTAGCCATTTGTAACCCTGGGAACCTGATACAGTATGGAAAATAATTTCAATTATGTAAAATGACTCTATGTTCTATAGGAAAAAAAATACATAAGGGAAATAGATCAAACTGTTCTTAGTTCTTATTCCTGAGTGTGGCAATAAAGGTGATTTCCATTTTCTCCTTTGTAACCTTTTGTATCTTCCAAGTTATTTGAAATGAGAATCCATTGCTTTCTTTTAGAAAATAAACAATATCTGTTTTAACCTAAACTTTATAAAAATCTTCAAAGATATTTTGAAAGTCCGTCATGTAGTAAATACTTACTGAATATCTATGATTTACTTGGCATTGTTCCAAATGCTGGATTGAGACAGAGTTCCTATCCTCAAACTGTCTACATTCACATATGAGGAAATAGACCAAATGTAGTATAAATCAATAAAATAATTGTAGAATAGACCAAATGTAGAATAAATCAATAAAATAATTTTTGGACATGTGAGAACTAAGTAGAAGATAAAATGAGAGGATGTAATAGAGAGGGTCTAGAGTGGTGAAGGAACTGAAACTGATTATTTTGTTGAGATCTCAGTGAAGTGAGGGCAGGAGCTATGGTGAGGTTCTGGAAGCAGAAGAAATAGTGAGTACAAAGGCCCTGAGATGGTAAGGAGCTGGTATGTCTGAGGGACAGAAAGAATCCATTGCAGCTGGAGTGGAGTGATTGAGGAGGGAGAGGGGAGGGAGACATGTAGGGCAGGTCTCATGGGCATGTAGGCTGCAGCAGAGGTCTCCACGGTCAAGGTGTGGCCCAGTCCTGGTGAGGAGTCTGGGCTGTAGTGTGGTGGCAATGGGAAGTCCATTGGAGGGTTTTGATCAGGGAAGTGTAATGTATTGATAATTGCATAGAAATTCACTCTGGCCATTGTGTGGAGGATGTACTTTGTGTGTGTCTCTGTGTGAGGGTGTTCAAAAAATAAAGGTCAGTCTAGGCAGTTTAAACAGAAAGGAATGAATCAAAGAAGCCTCGGGAGCTCACAGAAACTCTGAGAGGGCCAGAGAATTGAATTTGGAGACTGCACAAGCATACCATTCTTCAGTGACATGCTGGCTACTCCAGTGGGGACCCTACTGGGCCTCAGGGACACAGGCTCTACAGCTTGCATTTGAATTCTAGACCCAGGACTTAGGAAAAGACATCCAGCTTTTCCTAAGCTAACGTGGATTCTAATCTGAAGCAAACCACTGATACAGTTTAGGATTTCTTTAGCTAAGAAACTCAGGAATCAATTCAGTTATTTTTTTCTCCTTCTTTGAAAAGGATTGCTTTAATGAAAAATTTCCAGTTGCTTCCAGTTTTCCTAAACCATTTTAGATTCTTTCATTTATATCAATTTTATTTTTGAAATATTTGATCTTTTTCAGACTGCCTGCTTTTTACTGAGTAACATTTAGGGAGAAAAGTATATGTTTTTTCCTTCTGAATTTGTTCTCTTTAATAAAAGTTTCATACAAAACTTAGAGGTTAAGAAACCTCTAAGAATAATCTGACATAATCTACTGATGGTCAGATAAGCTGATTCAGCTTTCCAAAGTGGGTCAAGTGCTATATTTCTAAAAATTCATAGCTGAGATCAACTAATACAATTACATACTCTAGAAACAAGAGTTAAAAAGTGGAGGGTTTGTACATCCTATACAGAAGCCTGTTTCTTTCTCTCTGTGTCTTACACACACACACACACACACATGCATATATCTCACCTAGAATTCTTTGCTTGGTGTAGTGGAAAGACTGTAGGACTTAGAGGCTAGTTCCAATTTTCTTCTACCTACAAACCTTTAGAATGGCCTTGAGTAGGTCATTTCTCTTTTGTTCCTCTTTATTCTCAACTACAATGGATTGTTGAAAGCTACCCTAACCCTAAAGGAGATAAGTCCTGTGTTCAATGGAAGGACTGATGTTGAAGCTGAAACTCCAATAGTTTGGCCACCTGATGTGAAGAGCTGACTCATTTGAAAAGACCCTGATGCTGGGAAAGGTTGAAGGCAGGAGAAGGGGATGACAGAGGATGAGATGGTTGGATGGCATCACTGACTCAATGGACATGGGTTTGGGTGGACTCCGGGAGTTGGTGACTCAGGGAGGCCTGGTGTGTGCAGTTCATGGGGTCGCAAAGAACAGGACACGACTGAGCGACTGAACTGAACTGACTGAAGAGAGATCATGAATTTTGAAGAGCTTGTTAGCTCTAATTTTTCTTCCCATTAAGCTATGGGTTCTTGGTAGGCATATTCTCAGGGTTTCTAGCATCTACATACAAGGGTAGGAGTCATGTTCAAGCCAAATCAACTGTAGTGCTGTTGCCTATCTGCATGTAGTTACCTTTCCTGTGGGTCCTGGAACCGACTGTTGGAGACACCTTAATGTGCACTGAAGCTCTTTCGTCATGTCAATGTACCCATGTTACATCTGTTTCATGAACTCTATTGATCATAAAACTGGTTTTTCTTATTTGGGATGATAACTGGTAACTGACTCTTCACTCCCTTTCCCTTGTTTCTCTACTCTGATGGGCTAGTGAGACATCATTTATTTGTAAGTTTCCATTAGAAGCAGTCTAGGAGGCCAGACTTGTGAATCACAACAGAGTGGAAGGTGCCCAGGGACTTCTGATGGGAAACTGAAAAGAGCAAAGTTGAAAGCCATAGTGATTTTTTGCTCTTCACTCTGAAGTTATCCAAATTAGCTGAGTGGGTGAATATTTAATGTTACCACGGCACATACGTAATTTGTCCTGTCTGCTTTTAATCTTTATTCCAATTTTATAATCTTAATAACATTTTAATTAAAAATAAATGAACTGAATACTCCAACAGAACATTTTAAATGGAGACTATCAGGTTGGAAGCCCAAGCTCAGCTGGAGAGACAAACAAAATGAAAATATTTCAAAAATATATGTAGCTGAGATATCTCTCCCCATCTGCTCACAGATCATAGTATTTCAATGACCAAGACATCCTAAAACTATTAAAGTCAGGTCCCAACTCACAAAGAGAGGGAGATCCAGACCACTTTTGGTTTTGGAGACTGTTCCTTGAATGTACATATTCCCTTCTCCCTTTGGTCATTAATCTCCCAGGGCTTATTGGCTTAGAGAACTTTCATTTTTCAAAAAAAATTTATTTTGGGGAGCATTGGGTCTTTAGTTGTGGTGTGTGTTCTCTCAAGTTGTGGCACACAGGCTCTAGACCATGCAGGGTCAGTAGCTACGGCTCAAGGGCTTAGTTGCCCCATGACATGTGGGATCTTTTTTCCTTGATCAGGGATTGAACCCATGTCCCCTGCTTTGGAAGGTGGATTCTTAACCACTGGACCACCAGGGAAGTCCTTAGAGCGCTTTCTGTCCTAGGCAGAAATTTGAGGTGGCTGACTCAGACTCAGACCTTTCCCTGTTATCTAGTAAGTACGAAAGTCATATGCCCTCATTTCACCAAATTCATAATATATATATATGAGTGTATATAAATGAATAATGCCCTGTACTTCCTAGAGAAGTTTACTTTCAAAAAAATGCCATTGGTTTCAACACATGTCTAAAGGAATTTCAAACAGTTTCAGAAAAAAAAGTACACAATCGAAGTGTGAGTAGAGATGCTTTTGAATTCAAGACACCAATGTCCTAGAATTTCTGGGCAGTTCTGGTTTCAAATAGGTCATGTCATTGCCCATAGAATGTTTAATATTTGTTTGAAATACATGACCAATCAGCCGCAATGTATGTGCCTCAGTCCCTAATCACTGCATTTTAAAATTACACCATTATAGGGAATCACTGGTGGTCCAGCGGTTAGGACTCTGCATTTTCACTCTCAGGGCCCTTAGATTCTATAAGCTCTGCAGCACAGCCAAAAAAAAAAAAAGCTCAGTTATTAAAAAAAATTACTCTATTGTTAAAGTTTTGGACTATAGTTTTGGAGAAAACAATATTTATATTTTTAGAATCTCATTGACAATGGGATTGGGTTTTTAATTCATAGTCTACTTCTTCATTATATCTTAGGATTCTATTAGAATTGTTAAGCACAAAGGAAAAATGACCATCAAATTAAGAACTGAAAAAAAGCTGAATTATTGATTGCTTGGCAAAATCCCATCAGTCAGCTATGAGGACAATGAGTCTCTCCAAGTGGAAATTAACAGGGCACCAAAGGAGAAATCATATTGAATATGTCAGGCAGGATTCTGAGTTCAGGGCTCTCACTGCCTCCCATGCAGAGACACCATTTCTTTATAAATGATTACTTTCAAAGATTTCAGGGGACTGATGCTGTTGCTGTTCAGTCAGGTCTGACTCTATGTGACCTCATGGACTGCAAAACACCAAACTTCCTTGTCATTCACTATCTCCCGGAGTTCGCTCAAACTCACATCCTTTGAGTCAGTGATGCCATCCAACCATACTCTGGGAGATCAGATTTCCAGCCTGTTTGAGATGAGTTCTATAAGATATCAGTGGTCTAAAGTCATGCATCAGACATGCTTGTTGTGTTGCCCATGTCTGAGGCTTAGCACGGTTGCTTTTGGTTTCTCTTCTTGATGAAATAGGTGTTGAAACAAGAAGTCATTATGACAGTGGACATTAAAAAAAAGTTTTAAGGCTTTGAATTAAACAGTAATAGGGACTGTTTATTTGCACTCATTTATTTACTTATTCATTCTTTTTCATAAGTATTTGTCAAGTTCCTACTACATGCCTGCTATTGCTGAATGATAAAAAGTGAAGTTGCTTAGTCGTGTCTGACTCTTTGCGACCCCATGGACTATAACCTATCGGGCTCCTCCGACCATGGGATTTTCCAGGCAAGAATGCTGGAGTGGGTTGCCTTTTCCTTCTCCAGGGGATCTTCCCAACCCAGGGATTGAACCCGGGTCTCCTGCATGGCAGGCAGATGCTTTACCGTCTGAGCCACCAGGGAAGCTAGTGATAGGGAGGAATGATAGGGATGACTGATAGGGATGACAGATATAAGCCAGATGTCACATGAGACCAATTTTCTATCCTAAGGACTCTGAGAAATCTAATGTCTTCTGCAGGGTTTGTATTTACTGGCTTCTCAGAACTGAAACCTGCAGCTTACTGTCAACCTGAGCATGACTTTACTACTCAACACTCTTCATTAATCAGACTTTATTTTTTCTGGGAAATTCTTATCCAGGAAGGTGTCTGTCTCATGGACTTTCTGAAATCTATTTATTTCAATAATGAACTACCCAAGTAGCCTTCATCAAGGTAAACAGCTTCCTCCCTAGAACAATGGATTTAATCAACTGGGTTTATCAAAGGACTGTTTATTCTTCAAGATTTCCTTTAAAACCTTGTTCTCTCTGTGTCTGCCGATTCTAAACTATTACATCACAAATTTCACTCAATTCTCCATTTACATTAAAGGACTCATCTTAAATCAGACGCTTATCTTTCCTTTGTACTCTCTTTAAAGATGTTGTTAAGAGTCTGTCAAGGTAATGACCTCTTTTATTGGGAGGAGCAATAAATTTGGCTTTGCTTAATCTATAAAATTTTTGTGGGCTTTTTGGGTAGTTGGAAATCAGAAGCTCAGCTGTTAAAGAATCTATCTGCAATGCAGGAGACCCTGGTTCAATTCCTGGGTTGGGAAAATCCCCTGGAGAAGGGATAGACTACCCACTCTAGCATTCTTGGGCTTCCCTGGTGGCTCAGACCATAAAGAATCTGCCTGCTATGTGGGAGATCTGGGTTCAATCCCTGGGTTGGGAAGATCACCTGGAGGAGGGCATGGCAACCCATACCAATATTATTGCCTGGAGAATCCCCATGGGCAGAGGAGCCTGGCTGGCTACAGTCCATAGTGTCACAAAGAGTCAGACACAACTGAGCGACTAAGCACACACACACACAAGGATTATATCCTCAAGGTGGATCTGGGTTTAGTTTTTAGTCTCATTGAAATTTTATGTATCACCATCTATTCCCATCTCTTATCTGCTCTATGCTGACAAGACATAAAATTGTCTCCCTTTCTTGCTTTCCAAAATCCCTCAATCCCCAAGTATGACCAACACAAAATCCATTTGTGTAAAGCATTTAATATTCTGGTGACATAAATAGCACATGAAAAGTGAAAGTGAAGTGAAAGTGTTAGTTGCTCAGTCATAGTTGACTCTTTGCAACCCCATGGACCGTAGCCCACCAGGCTCCTCTGTTATGGAATTCTTCAGGCAAGAATACTGGAGTGGATAGCCATTTCCTTCTCCACGGGATCTCCTTGATCCAGGGATCAGACTTGCATCTCCTGCATTGCTGGCAGATTCTTTGCCATCTGAGCCACCAGGGAAGCCCTAAAGGGGTACATATATATCAGCAATGACAACTTAAAATTGAACATTAGACAATATTGTCTTTGAGAGTCCTTCAACTGCCTCACCTTCTAGACCAATGCTACTCAAAGTGGTGGACTCATCAATTCACCATGAGGTAAGTCTTGGAACTGAGAGTCAGCATTTACAACAATTGATCAGGGATGATCGAAAACTATCTTCCTCCAAAAAATACCACACTCCAACAAGAAAAAACTTAAAAAAACCCCCAAACCCTGTCCCTCACCACAGAGAGTTTGAGAAATATTCTCCAGAATCTCCAGCTTTTGATTTAGTGGGATAACCCCACCACCCTTATGCAATCCTGGGAAACTCAGTTCTCCTTACTGTGTTATGTAGAGTGATTACAGTATTTCCTGTTCCTCTGCTTTGGATTTACTTCCAAATATGTGGAGACGCATCTAAGGCATTCTACTAAACAATGGTTGTGTACTCTAGTTCCCACCATGAAAGAGCACAAAAGAATTGGATGCGGTCTTGCAATTTTAGTCTTGTCTTTTCTCTCTCTACAAGAATCTCTGAGAAAGAGAATTGTTGTTGTTGGTTGATCACTAAGTCAAGTCTGATTCTTTTGTGACTCCACGGACTGTAGCCCACCAGGCTCCCCTATCCATGGGATTTCCCCCAGGGAATGGATTGCCATTTACTTCTCTAAGGGATCTTCTGACCCAAAGATCAAACCCAAGTTTCCTGCTTGGCAGGTGAATTCTTTACCACTGAGCCACCAGGAAAGCCTGAGAAAAAGAATAGAGCACATCATAAGTCCTTTCTGTCTAATAGAACTATGGCATTTTTCCTAATGGGTACAAGTTGGTATAGTAAGCTTTGGTTTAAATGTTTTTTTGTCCCATTATGTCATAGTAAATTAAATGAAGGTGAAAGAGGAGAGTGAAAAAGTTGTCTTAAAACTCAACATTCAGAAAATGAAGATCATGGCATCTGGTCCCATCACTTCATGGGAAATCGATGGGGAAACAGTGGAAACAGTGTCAGGCTTTATTTTTTGGGGCTCCCAAATCACTGCAGATGGTGACTGCAGCCATGAAATTAAAAGACGCTTACTCCTTGAGAGAAAAGTTATGACCAACCTAGATAGCATATTGAAAAGCAGAGACATTACTTTGCCAGCAAAGGTCCATCTAGTCAAGGCTATGGCTTTTCCAATGGTCATGTATGGATGTGAGAGTTGGACTGTGAAGAAAGCTGAGTGCCAAAGAATTGATGCTTTTGAACTGTGGTGTTGGAGAAGACTCGAGAGTCCCTTGGACTGCAAGGAAATCCAACCAGTCCATTGTGAAGGAGATCAGCCCTGGGATTTCTTTGGAAGGAATGATGCTAAAGCTGAAACTCCAGTACTTTGGCCACCTCATGCCAAGAGTTGACTCATTGAAAAAGACTCTGATGTTGGGAGGGATTGGGGGCAGGAGGAGAAGGGCACGACAGAGGATGAGATGGCTGGATGGCATCACTGACTCGATGGATGTGAGTCTGAGTGAACTCCGGGAGTTGGTGATGGACAGGGAGGCCTGGCGTGCTGCAATTCATGGGGTTGCAAAGAGTAGGACATGACTGAGCGACTGAACTGAACTGAACTGAAATTAGATATTGTCTCTGACTTTAAATCATGATGGTGTACCTAGAGCCAGACATCCTGGAATGTGAAGTCAAGTGGGCCTTAGAAAGCATCACTATGAATGAAGCTAGTGGAGGTGATGGAATTCCAGTTGAGCTATTTCAAATCCTGAAAGATGATGCTGTGAAAGTGCTGCACTCAATATGCCAGCAAATTTGGAAAACTCAGCAGTGGCCACAGGACTGGAGAAGGTGTTTTCATTCCAATCCCAAAGAAAGGCAATGCCAAAGAATGCTCAAACTACCACATAATTACACTCATCTCACATGCTAGTAAAGTAATGCTTAAAATTCTCCAAGCCAGGCTTCAGCAATATGTGAACCGTGAACTTCCTGATGTTCAAGCTGGTTTTAGAAAAGGCAGAGGGACCAGAGATCAAATTGCCAACATCTGCTGGATCATGGAAAAAGCAAGAGAGTTCCAGAAAAACATCTATTTCTGCTTTGTTGATTATGCCAAAGCCTTTGACTGTGTGGATCACAATAAACTATGGAAAATTCTGAAAGAGATGGGATTACCAGACCACCTGACCTGCCTCTTGAGAAATTTGTATGCAGGTCAGGAAGCAACAATTAGAACTGGACATGGAGCAACAGACTAGTTTCAAATAGGAAAAGGAGTACATCAAGGCTGTATATTGTCACACTGCTTATTTAACTTATATGCAGAGTACATCATGAGAAGTGCTGGGCTGGATGAAGCATAAGCTGGAATAAAGATTTCTGGGAGAAATATCAGTCACCTCAGATATGCAGATGACATCACCCGTATGGCAGAAAATGAAGAACTAAAGAGCCTCTTGATGAAAGTGAAAGAGGAGAGTGAAAAAGTTGGCTTAAAGCTCAACATTCAGAAAACTAAGATCATGGCATCCTGTCTCATCACTTCATGGCAAATAAATGGGAACCAGTGGCTAACTTTATTTTTCTGGGCTCCAAAATCACTGCAGATGGTGACTGCAGCCATGAAATTAAAAGACACTTACTCCTTGGAAGGAAAGTTATGACCAACCTAGACAGCATATTAAAAAGCAGAGACATTACTTTGTCAACAAAGTTCCATCTAGTCAAGGCTATGGTTTTTCCAGTGGTCATGTATGGATGTGAGAGTTGGACTATAAAGACCTGTGAGTGCTGAAGAATTGATGCTTTTGAACTGTGGTGTTGGAGAAGACCCTTGAGAGTCCATTGGACTGCAAGGAGATACATCCAGTCCATTCTGAAGGAGATCAGTCCTGGGTGTTCATTGGCAGGACTGATGTTGAAGCTGAAACTCCAATACTTTGGCCATTTGATGGGAAGAGCTGACTCATTTGAAAAGATCCTGATGCTGGGAAAGATTGAGGGCAGGAAGAGAAGGGGATGACAGAGGATGAAATGGTTGGATGGCTTTACCGACTAATGGACATGGGCTTGGGTGGACTCCAGGAGTTGGTGATGGACAGGGAGGCCTGGCGTGCTGTGGTTCATGTGGTCACAAAGAGTCAGACACGACTCAGCAACTGAACTGAACTGAACTGAACTGACTTTAAAGAACTCATCATTTTGTGAAGAAGTAGGCAGGTAAGCACATCATGGTAGCACTGCAAAGTAAGTGCAGAGAGAGCTCCCAAGTGTCAGAGGGATGCTGAGGGTGGAGGCCCAAGTGCGCCTGGAGATTCAGGGGACACACTGCTTTATATCACTGATAAGATGAGTGAATGAAACATGGTGGATGAAATGTTGCTATGCCATGGATCTAAAATAGGATTCACGCTATTTCCCTTCTCTAGATGACTGTAGTTTACCCTCTAGTGGCACCAATATGCAGTCGAGATAATACTGAGAGTGGAGGGATGGCAGGAGTTTCATGGTTACAGAAACTAAAAGGCATTTAATTGAATTTCCAACAGATGGGGAATAATGAAATCATTTATTACCATTTCACAATGAGTTAATTCATAGGTAAACCTCCAATGATCAAATGGTTTTATCCAGCCTCCTGCTAAAGATTTAATATTTTCATCTGATTCAACTCTGTTATTTCCTGGCTCAATTTAGTGATTAACGTGGCATAAAAGTAACAATTTCTTGATTATTAAAATCCTATTTGCTGTACATTATAAATAGAATCTATTTTAAAGCTATTACTAAATAAATAGTCTGTAATAATAAATGAACATGGAACAATCATCTTCTAAAACCTTAATGACAAGTTTATCAGAGAATTTTAATTCAAAACAGTATCACAAAAATAAACTCAGCTGCTAATTTTTTCACAACTTTTTGATGTTGAATAATACATCAAATAACTCAATAGCAGTCTATCCCTCCTAAATTTCATGAGCAAAACAGGGCACTTGCACATAGAATGATTAGGAGTTCTAACTATGGTGGTCCTGAAGTGGTTTAGCCAGAAGCTCAGTTAAAGCCATCAATAGCTTCCCAATGTCCAAATTCAGGGCTAACCCTTACCTTGTATTTCTGATCTTGTGAAATGCTCATTTATGAGAGTAAGTATGAAACATTTGACCATGAATCAGCATCCTCAAACTAGTCCCATGGAACTGGCCTTTCCCCTGGAAGAAACATATGGGGGTGTTATCCAATGGCACAAATATTCACAGGCTCACATTATTTATTTCTAAAATAATCTATTTCATTTGAGACAAAGAACACATAGAGTTAAAAGATGTTAATCATATCACCATTCAGAGGTGGTCACAGTCAACAGTTTGATGTGCATTCTTTTTGATCTATGTCTGTTTATCACATACTGTATATCTAAATGTCAAGGAAGAAATGCAAATATTTAGATATACTTTTCTGAATGTGCTCCTTTGTCTTTTACTTTTATTAACTTATTTTGGGTGACTTCAAGTGTTGTATATTCCTGGTGGGATTAGATCAGAAAACATAGCTTGATCCTATGATAATCAAAGTTACCTACTAATTTTCTTTTCCAGACGTACTTCCACAAAAGGTACAAACCATATATCACATAGAGAAGACAAAAAACTTATTATGAACTTGTCATTTAATTAATATGCTTCAGTATCACAATTTTATGTCCTTACACACTATTTCATTTGGGGTCATTTTAGGGAGAACCATCTTGGTTTCAAGAAATACCCTTGCTCAAGGCTCCTCAATGAAAAAGTGCTTCATTGCAGTGATACATGTGGGCTGATGCTGGACCCAGAAAACTGTGGCCATTTAAGGCAGCCCTAGGATAGTTGCTTCTCTCTGCACATCTGTTGCATTCTCTTCTTTTTACTACCAGCGTCCTTCCTAATAAGTCTTGTCTCTGTTATGTGATGACCGTCTCTGCCTAGATTAATGCACTGTGGGAACGCTTAACCCATCGTTTTGGTTCTGTCTCTGTAACCAACAGCTCTAGTCTCTTGATTTGCTGTTGTCTGTGCTCATCACTTTATGCCTGACCATTCAGTCCGTTCACCTCTGGCAGGGTGAGGTCAGGTTCATGTGGTGTAAAAGTTGGCCTCACTGCTCAGCAAGAACTATAGGTGAGGCAGATACTTTAGAAGGGCATATGGTCAAGCATGCAGTAATCAACAATTCTAATGCAAATATCTCTGCAGTTGGCTAATAAATTCCCAAAAGTCAAATCCTTGACCCAGACTATACACATTTAAAGAGCTTTTGGTGTATATTGCCAAATCCCTCTCTAAAAATGTATTCATTTACGTTCTTACCTGCAGAATTACTTACCTTCCCCTGCCCCTGCTTCAGTGTCGTGTATTGTACTATCACTATTTCATTTTCATATTTTTCATTTTTGAATCTTTAAGAGAGAAATTTAGTAGATAAATAATTATAAGACATAAATTTTGTTTTACCAATATCATTGTTGAGTACATGCTCAAAGTGTCCAACCCTTTGCGACCCCATGGACTGTGGCCCACCAGGCTCCTCTGTCCATGGGATTATCCAGGCAAGAATACTGGAGTAGGTTTCCATTTCCTCCTCCAGGGAATCTTCCTGACCCAGGGATCGAACCTGTGTCTCTTGTATCTCCTACATTGGCAGGCAGATTCTTTACCACTAGCACCATCTGGGAAGCCTGTGTATAAGTGGGGGACAATTAAATCAACCCCACTAGCTAGAGTTGTGATGTGGATTCCATGCACCGCAACACATAAAACCAACATCATCAACCCACTTTAAAATGACAAAGAAGTGTCCTGGGTTCCTTAAGAAATGCATTCCTTTATTTACTAATGAACCGGAAACCCATTTTATATGCTTATGGGCCATTTTTTTCCTTTTGTGATATGTATGTTTATATTTTTCCTAATAAGTTTTTTATCTTTTTTCTCATTGATTCATAATTCTTCATCTACTATTTTACTCCTAAGTATATTTTCCAGAGAAATTCTTGTATTTGTGCAACTGTTCATATAAATGTATATGGTGGTTTTAGTCCCTAAGTAGTGTCCAACTCTTGTGACCCCATGGGCTATTGGCTGCCAGGCTCCTCTGTCCATGGGATTTCCTAGGCAAGAATACTGGAGTGGGTTGCAATTTCCTTCTCCAGGGGATCTTCTCAATCCAGGAATCGAACCCAGGTCTCCTGCATTGCAGGCAGATTCTTTATCAACTGAACTATGAGGGAACCCCATAAATGTATATAAATGTTCATAAGTGGCATTTTTATTAACAGTGACAAACTGAGAACCAATACATGGAAGCAACCTAAATGTCCATCCACAGATGAATGGATAAAGAAAAAGTGGTATATATACACAATGGAATATTTCTCAGCCATGAAAGAGGGTAATAATGCTATTTGCAGCAACATTGATGTACCTAGAGATTATCCTAATAAGTGAAGTAAGTCAGAAAGAGACATCATATGATATCACTCACATGTGGAACCTAAAATATGACACAAATGAACTTATCTACAAAAAAGACACAGATTCACAGACATAGAGAACAGACTTGTAGTTGCCAAGGGGGAGGGATGTATTGTGAGTTTGGGATTCGTAGATGCAACTAATACATATATAATGGAAAAACAACAATGTCCTGCTGTATAGCACAGGGAACTGTATTCAGTATCCTGTAATAAACCATAGTGAAAAAATATGAAAAAATATATACATATATATATGTAACTGAATCACTTTGCTGTATACCAGACTAACATAATATTGTAAATCAAGTACACTTCAATAAACTAAGGAAAAAGGAGAAATGAATTTTTTAAAATTGTGAAGTTATTCAACTAGACAGCCATAAAAATAAATGAATTGCAGTTATGTTTTAGTTATCTACAGTTGTACAACAAACTACCTTGATACTTAGTGGCTGAGAGCAACAGAATCTTTTTATACTAGAATTATTACTTTTTATAATTCTTTGTGTTGACTTATTTATTGCTAGTTTTTGCCTGGGCTCACTCATGAGGCCACATGTAGCTGGCGGGTCAGTGGGGACTGGACTCAGCAGCCACAGCTGGGACAATAGGACCTCTCTTTCCACATGCCTGGATTTCTTTGCAGCATGGTGGTCTCAGAGTAGTGTAAAGAGAATTAAAGCAGGAGATGCAATCTCTGGAAGTTGTATAGCATCAGTTCTGCTGTGTTCTGTTGGTCAAAAGAGTTACTAGATAATCCCAGGTTTAAGGAGTGAGGAAATGGGCTCCACCATTGGATGGAAGTCATAGTAAAATGACATAACGAATGAGAATGAACAAAAGGAGGAATGACTCATGAAGGCCATTATTTTAACACTCTACTATAATAATGTTTGCATGTTTTGTGATCATACTGTTCTTACTCTCTCAATTCTGTCCAGTTTTCTATAACTCTCCTGAAATTCAAAGGATTGTTTATTTTTTAATACGGACTTTCTGAGTTTTAGGAGGGTGCCTCCCAATAATTTCCTGGATCCTGACATGCTGGAAAGAAAAATCACTAATACCTGCATTTCATATCTGCCTGGCTATATTTTTTAAGATCTCAGTAGTCCCTGTAATGGTTTGTTTTAATGTGTCAGCTTGTCTAGGCTACAGTACCTAAATGTATGGTCAAACATATCTGGATGTTGCTGTGCAGGTGTTTTTTAGATGAGATTAATATTTAAATTGCTTTCCTGGTGGCTTAGTGCTAAGGAATCCACCTGCTAACAGAAGACACGGGTTTGATCCCTGGACTGGGAAGATCCCTGGGAAGGAAATGGCAACTCACTCCCATATTCTTGCCTGGGAAACTCCACAGACAGAGGAGCCTGTTGGGTTATAATCCATGGGGTCACAAAAGGGTCAGGCATAACTTAGCAACTAAACAATAACATTTAAATCGGTGGGCATACAGTAAAGCAGGTTATCCTCCATAGTGTGGTGGGCCTAATCCCATTAGTAGAAGCCCTTAACAGAGTGAAGGAAGCCAGAAAGAAAAACACCAATACAGTATACTAACGCATATATATGGAATTTAGAAAGATGGTAATGACAACCCTGTATGTGAGACGGCAAAAGAGACACAGATGTATAGAACAGTCTTTTGGACTCTGTGAGAGAGGGAGGGGTGGGGATGATTTGGGAGAATGACATTGAAACATGCATAATACCATATAAAAAATTAATCACCAGTCCAGGTTCAATGCAGGATACAGGATGCTTGGGGCTGGTGCACTGGGATGACCTAGAGAGATGGTACGGGGAGGGAGGTGGGAGGAGGGTTTCAGGATGGGGAGCACATGTACACCTGTGGCGGATTCATGTTGATGTATGGCAAAACCAATACAATATTGTAAAGTAAAAAAAAAAAATAATAAAGTTGGTAGAGTGTCTGACCCTTTCAATTTAAGGTCACTCTGCTGATTTTTCTGATGTGAAAAAAAAAAAAAAGAAAGAAGACCTTAAGAAAAAAAAATCTGACATCCCTTGAGGAGGAATTCTACCAGCTGCTGATCTTTGAACTCGAGTTATAGCATCAACTCTTTCTTGGATTACAACTGGTTCTGTTTCTCTGAAGAACCCTGACTAACATATTCTCCTCAAAGAAACTGCTTTTCTCCTCTAGTTTAATCTCCTTATCTTTATGTTATTTTATTCTTTCCCTGCTCCGCTCTGATCGTGTGAGTAATGAAGCCCTCCAGTTCCACCTTATTTCTGTGAGTGAATTTGGTTCCAGGCACATATCCATTTAATTTCCTTTTAATGTTAATTTTCTTTTTAATTTCTCTTTTAAACTTTGGGTATGCAATATAAATGTGAATTATGAGTGTGATATGAATAAAGGATCTCTTTCTTTTTGTTTATTAATAAATTGACCTTTTTTTCCTGTGGTGGAATTTATAATTTGTATCTTGAATTCTAAATATATCTGGAAAGAGCTTCTTTTCCTGAAGTATCTGACAAAACTTCAGAAATATATCTGCCTGGAATGTAGATGCAATTCCAGAGGTGATGCAGCCATTGTATGATCATGAAGAAGAAATTCTGAGAGAAATTCTGAGTTTGGAGTGGCAAGAAGATGGAGTTAACCTGGTCCCTAATAGAAATATTGAGCCTTAGACTACCTACTCCCATATTTTTTGTTTTTTGGCAAAAATAAGTATTTTCCAGTTAAATCAGTTTAGTTTGGCTTTTCTCTGGAAAGCAGACTAATAGAATCTTAGCTGACATAAAAGATGTTTCAGAATCTGGAAAACAAATAAATGAACAATACAAACATTGAAACCAATAATTTCAGTGCTATTCTTAGCATTCATATTTTTGAAATTTTTAATTATCCACAAGGATTTATGTTTATAGTCTCTTTTCATCTTCATTGTAGTCCTGGAGAGAAAAACAATTTTTATTATTCCCAGAATACAGACAAGGAATACGAGGCTCAGAAAAATCATGATGTGTTATTCTTTTTAAAACCAGGCATGTCATTATGCAGAGATCAGACTCTGGCTTCTCAGTGATTTATTTGTCTATAATTCCTGGCACATGGTAGGTACTCATTAAATGAATGAATGAATGGTATACAAAAAAAAATTAGTTCAGAACCTGGCATATACTGTGTGTTAAATAAATAGATGTTAATAACAATAATAATAACATTATGTTAACTTTTTGCCTCTTAACTTACAGAAGCCTATGAATTTTTCTTTTTATTCCTTTAATTTTTGAATGCATTGGGTCTTAGTTGCAGCACATGGGATCTTTTGTTGTGGTACATGGTCTTCTCTCTAGCTGTAGCTCATGGACTCAGTAGTTGCCAGCTCAGGCTTAGTTGGCTGTGGCATGTGGGATCTTAATTCCCCAACGGGGGATTGAATTATGTCCCTTTGCAAGGCAAGGTGGATTCTTAACCTCTGGACCACCAGGGAAATCCCAGGCCTATGAATTTTATCTCTTTTAAGTACGACTGCAAGCTTGCCTCTTGTGCATAAACAGCACCAACAAAGGCTTCCTTTGCCAAGTGATAAGAGAAATTAATTTATTCATTCTCCAAAGAAAGCTGTAACAAACACACAAAGCTTAGATAAGAAATTTCAAGTTAGGTCCCTTTGGATTAAGAACTGTTGTTGTTTAGTTACTAAGTCATGTTCGATTCTTTGTCGACCCTGTGGACTATAGCCCACCAGGCTCCTCTGTTCATGGGATTTCCCAGGCAGGAATACTGGAGTGGGTTGTCATTTCCTTCTCTGGGGGATCTTTCCAACCCAAAGATTGAACCTATCTCCTGCATTAGGCCACCAGGGAAGCCCTTGATTTAAGAATATTTCTTAGTAAAAGTGTTTATTTAATTAGCTAACCTCTCCTCCCCCCAACTCCCTTTAAGTGTCTGACTGTCAGAATATAAAATGTAAATAACTATGACTCGATTCTTGACTAAGCTTCATCTGTGCTTAAAGGCAAAGATCTGGGTGTGATTTCCTTGTAATAATGTCTCTATTAAAATAATTATTATTTATTTTGTAAACCACTCTGCACACACTATTTTATAAATTCTCACACCAATGCCACGAAGTAGCCGCTGTTACACTGTTAGACAGTTGTTGTTCAGATGCCTGGTCATGTCTGACTCTTTGCGATGCCATGGAGTGTAGCACACCGGGCTTTGATAGTTAAATGAACTTAAAGAGATTGATTATGGGATCAACTCCTACCCTGAGCAAGTAGTCATCAGGGTGATAAGAAAGAGGAAATTAGCTCAGTGAAATTTCACCCCTGGCCCTGGAGGTGTAGTTCACAGCTCATGCCTTAGTCTGCTGATTACTCAATGGTGGTATCTTAGGATAGGAGAGGACTTTGCAATATCTGCTGGAGAAAGTATTGATCACAGAGCAAATCAGGAGTGGGCTCAGTCCATACACTGAGAGCATTAAGCAGACATTACACCAATTTCAGTCACAGAACATGTAATCTGAATCTTTCAGACAAATTCGTTTACCAGCTGGCTTCTAAAGCTGTGACTTTCCCCTGGGTTTGCTATCAACTTCAGCTACATCTATAATGGTAAAAAAGGAGGAAATAATGTAATTACTTAGGAAAACCTGACCAAAAAATAACCTAGGAAATTACAAATGCGTAGACTTCCTTCCAGAGCTTTCTATAATATTAACAATGGTGTCTTACATTTGTAACATGCTTTACAATAAACCCTGCAACGTTTTCACAGGGGCAAAAATCTAGGTTAATAAAGCTATTCCCTTGATTAGCTGAGTTACTTCAAGTTAATCAGTTAAGTTTTAAGTCTCCTCATCTATACAGTAATAATAGTACAAGTAATAAAACACCTCATTCAGCTGTTAGGATGCCAAAAACAGATGTTATATGGGCAAGCCCTTTATAAATTTTTGTTGACCAAAAAGTACAGTCACAACCTGAGAGTAGAGAGTTATTTGGTGGGAATGTTAGGACATTTAGCCCAGAAGACAGGATCTCAGTAACTCAGAGAGAACTGTTCTAAGGAGGCTGGAGGGGGAGTCAGGCTATATACAAGTCTGCAACAAAAGTGAAAGTGAAAGTCGCTCAATTGTGTCCAACTCTTTGTGACCTCATGGACTGTACGGTCCATGGAATTCTCCAGCCTAGAATGAGTAGGTAGCTTTTCCCTTCTCCAGGGGATCTTTCCAACCCAGGGATTGAACCCAGGTCTGCCCACATTGCAGGTAGATTCCTTACCAGCTGAGCCACAAGGGAGCAGGCAATCTGCACATCAAAGGTCAGATATCAAGTTAAGGAATTTAGTGTTCTCTGTGTGGGAAGATGCAAGCTTCTGGGCTCCCTGAATTCATTTCTTTCATATGCACCTAGCTTTGGGAGCCCTCATTCACATTTGGAAGCTAGAAATTGCCGATGGTTGTGACATTTCTTGTTTATTGATATGGCAGGATATATTTTCATTTCACGATTTTAAAATGCTATAGAAATGTGGCACATTGTTCCTGCTCATCATTTTATTTCATCCTCACAACACCTCTGTAAGGCAGTTAAGGCGGACATCTCATACAAGCCTGGCAGCACTCAGCCACACTGCTGTGATAAACCCACTCTACCCACCCAAGGCAATAAGGACAGGACAAGGGCCACGGACATTCCCATGATACAGAAACTCTCGGTCATGGTGGCACAGACCCAGACTCGTGTAATTACCATACTATGACAAGGCCAGTTAGACGCAGGGACATGAAAAATGGAAGGTACAGTTCGGGCCGAGGCAGAAAAGAAGGAGAGATGACCTCAACAGAGGTAGATTACCTTTATTCAGGCAAGGAGGGGTGACAGTCAGCCTAACGGGAGAGGGACCAGGGAGGCTTCATATTTAAAGGGAGGTTTGTGGAAGCGATAAGGGGAAATGTTAGTCAGGCGGGACGTTTTGGGTATTCTTTAGTTGAGATGGCATTTGTAGTTGAACAGGTGGTGGGAGGTTTTGGGCAGGGGGTGATAAGCCCTCCGGGCAGGGGGTGATAAATCCCAGGTAGATGCAACAGGCCCGGAGCATTAGGGTGGGACTTAAAGTTCCGTTTTGTTTTCCCTGAAGTTAGATGATTCAGCAAGGGCCTTTGAGACCATTGTTTTCTTTTCCAGGCCCAAAGACTCCTTCAATGTTTCTTAAAATTGACACAGCCACCCCATGCACAATATCACAGACAAGAAACACAAATACACATATATATTTGTACAAATGAGGGAAACTGAGGTTAGATAATTTAGATGATTTGCCTAAGGCCATCATAAATAATAGTTCCAAGACGTGAGATAAGGAGTTGTACTCCAAAGAACCGAGCCTTTATTGCAACACTAGCCTAATTTCAAAAAGTATCATATACCCCAATACCAACCACTATTCTCATGTATCATGTGAATCAGCATGCTCTTTGCTGAGGTGTGGGAAGATCTGCTGGAGAAGGGATAGGCTACCCACTCCAGTATTCTTGGGCTTCCCTTGTGGCTCCGCTGGTGAAGAATCCACCTGCAAGGTGTTAGACCTAGCTTTGATCCCTGGGTTGGGAAGATCTCCTGGAGAAGGGAAAGGCTATCCACTCCAGTATTCTGGCCTGGAGAATTCCATGGACTGTATAGTACATGGGGTCACAAAGAGTCGGACAGGACTGAGCGACTTTCACTTTCACTTGTTGACCAGAATTTACAGTGTAAGCTTCTTGCCATAGATATTCTATTCTCTTTCTAAAATATTTTGGCCAGAGAAGTCTAATGATCATGAAACTAAGAGTAATCATCAGTTAGATCCATTAAATGACAACTTGCTTAATAAGTAATGAACTGTAGACTGCCTTCACTGATCAAGTTTGCTATGATTGTTTTGACAAAAACTTGTATGTCTTTCAAGCATCATAAACCTGGTTTGGTAACTATCACAGAATTTCAAAACTAAGAGATGATCTTTATAACTCCCTTATATTAGAGAAGAATTCAGAGGAGTTAACTGACTTCTCCTAGGTTGCATAGCTGATGTGTGATAGACCTAGACCAGAACTAGGTCTTGGATAGTCATCTGAGATGCCTTTCACTCCCTCTCCTCAACTGTGCACCCTCTTTAGAATTCAGCTAATGTGCCAATGAGGGGCCATGTCCTTGATGGGTGTGATGGGGAAGGTAAGCCTCTATAGCACAGTATACACTTTGAATGATAGGTGGAAACAAAGGGATATTACTTAGACCCTGAGAACATAACAGAACTGTCCATTGTGAAGTATTGGTTTGGCTTTTCTGTAGTAATAAGAGAAGGAATAAAAAGAGTCAAGAGGAAAAACCATTTGTTGCCAAGTCAGTAACTCACATCATGTGACATTTAAGCGATGAATGCCATATTTAAAAGAGAGGTTATAGCCTTGCATGAGGTGATCTATTGGCTAAGTAGGCTCTATGACATTTTGAAGAAGCAAAGAGTAGTAATTATCATACAATAGGTTTTCAATGGGGGCCCAGAAGGTAGCAGCTAAAAAGATACAGGAAAGCAGCATTAGCAAACTCACTGCCTGTAACCGTAGCTAGATAAACCAGGAAACTTTAGCTTCTTCCCTGGAGGAGGGCATGGCAAACCACTCCAAGTAATTCTTGCATGAACAGTTCCATAGACAGAAGAGCCTGGTGAGCTATGCTATGGTCGGTGGGGTTGCAAAGAGTTGGATGTGACTGAAGTGTACCCACCTCCCACCACCTCTGAAAGAAGTTGTTGTGGGTCCAACCCAGCTGAACCACGTTAGGACACTCATCCTTACAAGAAGAACTTGCATTTCCAGTTGGTCTGTTTGACTTAGACAAAATCCAACTGGCTACCTTTCCTGTCATTAAAGAGAAAGGCAAGGATATGACCAAAAAAATAAAGTAGTATTTATCTTTAAGATACAGAATTAGGGCTCAAAGGATTATCCTCAAGCCTGATGTTTTTTAATGAGGAACATAGGAGAGAGAAAGGTGAGTTGAGCTTCTTCCATGAGGATGACTATGTGTGAGCAAAAGAGAATTAAGAAAAATAAATGACCACTTTTATTTAGAGCATTCTAGAACTTTCAACTGAAATGAACCACCAATGTTGCATTGCAGGAAATTAAGGATCAGGGAAGAGAAATAACTTGCCCAGATTCTGCAAGGTTAGTAGCTGTCTGTGGGAACCCAGGTGTCCTACCTCCCAGCCTAGGGCTTTTCTGTAACTCTACAAAAAGATTCAAAGCTTACTAAGGGAAGATACTTTGTCCTTCCTTCTTCCCCTGTCCCCTTTCTCCCTACTTTCTATTTATTCAGCATTTATTGGGAGCTTACCGTGTACTGGGCACTATTCTAAGTTCTGGAGACACTGTGCTTGATGCACAGTTCCTTTCTTTCTCTCTTTCCCTAGTAGGTGATAACTACCCAAACATTTTTTACATGAAATAATTATTTTATTGAAGAATTAATTTGCAATTTAATGATTACTAATATATGTAGATTTTTCGTGTTTTATTGGTCATTCTGATTTTCTTTTTTTGAATACGTTTTGCATATCTCTTTTTCTCTTGGTTCCTATGCCTTTTTTTAAAAAATTGCAGTATAGTTAATTTACAATGCTGTGATAGTTTCAGGTATACACAAAGTGATTCAGTTATCAGTTCAGTTCAGTTCAGTCTCTCAGTCATGTCCGACTCTTTGCGACCCCATGGACTGCAGCCCGCCAGGATTCCCTGTCCCTCACCAACTCTCAGAGATTTCTCAAACTCATGTGCATTTAGTCGGTGATGCCATACAATCATCTCATCCTCTGTTGTCCCCTTCTCCTCTTGCCTTCAATCTTTCCCGCATCAGGGTCTTTTCAAATGAGTCAGTTCTTTGTATCAGGTGGCCTAAGTATTGGAGTTTCACCTTCAGCATCAGTCCTTCAATGAATATTCAGGACTGATTTCCTTTAGGATGGACTGGTTGGATCTCCTTGCAGTCCAAGGGACTCTCAAGAGTCTTCTCCAACACCATGGTTCAAAGGCATCAATTCTTCAGTGCTCAGCTTTCTTTATAGTCCAACTCTCACATCCATACATGACTACTGGGAAAACCATAGCTTTGACTAGACAAATCTTTGTTGGCAAAGTAATGTCTCTGCTTTTTATATGCTGTCTAGGTTGGTCATAGCTTTTCTTCTGAGGAGCAAACATCTTTTACTTTCATGGCCGCAGTCACCATCTGCAGTGATTTTGGAGTCCCCCAAAATAAAGTTTCTCACTATTTCCATTGTTTCTCCATCTATTTGCTATGACGTGATGGGACTGGATGCCATGATCTTAGTTTTCTGAATGTTGAGCTTTAAGCCAACTTTTTCTCTCTCCTCTTTCACTTTCATCAAGAGGCTCTTTAGTTCTTCTTCACTTTCTGCCATAAGGGTGGTGTCATCTGCATATCTGAGGTTATTGATATTTCTCCCGGCAATCTTGATTCCAGCTTGTGCTTCATCCATCCTGGCTTTTCACGTGATGTATTCCACATATAAGTTAAATAAGCAAGGTGATAATATACAGCCTTGACATACTCCTTTCCTGATTTGGAACCAGTCTGTTGTTCCATGTCCAGTTCTAACTGTTACTTCTTGACCTGCATACAGATTTCTCAGGAGGCAGATCAGGTGGTCTGATATTCCCATCTCTTTCAGAATTTTTCACAGTTTGTTGTGATCCACACAGTCAAAGGCTTTGGTATAGTCAATAAAGCAGAAATAGATATTTTTCTGGAACTCTCTTGCTTTTTCCATGATCCAGTGGATGTTGGCAATTTGATCTCTGGTTCCTCTGCCTTTTCTAAATCCAGCTTGAACATCTGGAAGTTCACAGTTCATGTAGTGTTGAAGCCTGGCTTGGAGAATTTTGAGCATTACTTTGCTAGTGTGTGAGATAAGTGTAATTGTGCGGTAGTTTCAGCATTCTTTGGCATTGCCTTTCTTTGGGATTGGAATGAAAACTGATCTTTTCCAGTCCTGTGGCTACTGCTGAGTTTTCCAAATTTGCTGGCATATTGAATGCAGCACTTTCACGCATCATCTTTTAGGATTTAAAGGAGCTCAACTGGAATTCCATCACCTTCACTACCTTTGTTTGTAGTGATGTTTCCTAAGGCCCAATTGACTTTGTATTCCAGGAATTCTGGTTCTAGGTGAGTGATCACACCATTGTGGTTCTCTGGGTCATGAAGATCTTTTTTGTATAGTTCTTCTGCGTATTCTTGCCACCTTTTCTTAATATCGTCTGCTTCTATTAGATACATTAGATACCATTTTTGTCCTTTATTGTGCCCATCTTTGCATGAAATGTTCCCTTGGTATCTCTAATTTTCTTGAAGAGATCTCTAGTCTTTCCCATTCTATTGTTTTCCTCTATTTCTTTGCATTGATCACTGAGGAAAGCTTTCTTATCTCTCCTTGCTATTCTTTGGAACTCTGCATTCAAATGGATATATCTTTCCTTTTCTCCTTTGCCTTTCACTTCTTTTCTCAGCTATTTGTAAGGTCTCCTCAGACAACCATTTTGCCTTTTTGCATTTCTTTTTCTTTGGGATGGTCTTGATCACTGCCTGCCGTACAATGTCATTAACCTCTGTCCATAGTTCTTCAGGCACTCTGTCTATCAGATTTAATCCCTTGAATCTATTTGTCACTTCCACTGTATAATCGTAAGGGATTTGATTTAGGTCATACCTGAATGGTCTAGTGGTTTTCCAAACTTTCTTCAATTCAAGTCTGAATTTTGTAATAAGGAGTTCATGATCTGAGCCACAGTTAGCTCCTGGTTTTGTTTTTGCTGACTGTATAGAGCTTCTCCAACTTCCACTGCAAAGAATATAATCAATCTGATTTTGATATTGACCATCTGGTGATGTCCTTGTGTAGAGTCTTCTCTTGTGTTGTTGGAAGAGGGTGTTTGCTATGACCAGTGCATTCTCTTGGCAATAGATAATTCTGTTATCCTTTGCCCTGCTTCATTTTGTACTCCAAGACCAAACTTGCCTGTTCCTCCAGAAATCTCTTGATCCTACTTTTGCATTTCTGTCCCCTATGATGAAAAGGATATCTTTTTTGGCTGTTAGTGCTAGAAGGTCTTCTAGATGCTCATAGAGCCATTCAACTTCAGCTTTTTCAGCATTATTCATTGGGGGCATAGACTTGGATTCCTATGATATTGAATGGTTTGCCTTGGAAACGAAGAGAGATCATTCTGTCATTTTTGAGATTGCACCCAAAATCTGCCTTTCAGGCTCTTTTGTTGACTATGATGGCTACTCCATTTCTTCTATGGGATTCTTGCCTGCAGTAGTAGATATAATGGTCATCTGAGTTAAATTCATCCATTCCAGTCCATTTTACTTCACTGATTCCTAAAATGTTGATGCTCACTCTTGCCATATCCTGTTTGACCACTTCCAATTTACCTTGATTCATGGACATAACATTCCAGATTCCTATTCAATATTGTTCTTTACAGCATCAGACTTTACTTCCATCATCAGTTATATATATATGTTATATAAATATGTTATATAAATATATATATATTAGATTATATATAGTTATATTCAGTTATATATATATTTATCACTTTTTAAAGACTTTAATACATTTAGAGGAAATAAGTTACTTTCCAAAATTTTTTGACGATGTAGTGTCACATCTTGAAAGTATCAAGGATTTCTAATAGGACTTAAAGGGGGCATTAGCTTGTTGGACTCATTGTAACTACCCTAGTGTCACAACAAGAAAGGCAGCTAGTAACAATTTAGAAATAATTTTAATCCATGACAGCAGTTGATACTTCCTGCATTTATCCTGTAGCTCCAACAGTACAGAAAATTTTAACAGGGAACAAGGTAGAGTGTCTGCTTAAAATTTCGGGACAAATGACTCATGAATATCAATTCATAATTTGGATTAGGGCAATATTATCTCTGCCAGCATTCACAGCCAAGGTGAATGACTTTGTATTGGAAATGTCTCCTTGAAGAGTGTGATATAAACCCAAGATATGACTGCCAGCACTATTTTCATATTTCAGATTAATATGATCTTGGCATATTCAGAACAATAATGCTATTTGATTCTTCCAGTTAACTAATCCCTTATATTCTCTCTACTGCTTCCCAATGCCATCACACTCTGCTTTTTCATTTTCTGTCTTGATTTAGAAAGTTTTTTCCCTTCTCATCAGAGGCACATTACTCAGTACTAATTTTAACTTTGATGAAAAACCATGTGATGAAATGAATAAGCAAAGAGCTTCATCATTGAACCAGGCTTGATTTAAATTATTTAGTTAAAGCTATTTAATTCAGAAAAATGACCCAAATAAAAACTGGCAAAGAGAACAGGTCCAAAAATAAATATTCTAAGTGGTATATTGATTCTTGCCCCCACCTATTGACAGTATTCATTTCTCATGGTTGAGATTTTCAGACACTTTGTGCTTTTTAAAGCAATTTTACACGTGTTTAAATTTTAAAATTGTTTTCATATTTTGCTGCTAATTCATTTCCTAGGAATCATGCCTACTCTGCAATATTCCCTCAAAGATGGAAATAACCTAAATGTAAAACAATAGAGAACTGGTTAAACAAAATTATTTTTCAGAAATATATATCAATTTCAGAAATATATATCTGTGAGGTTGTTGTTAGGCTTAAAAAGCAGGTTAAAATGTAGTTTTTACAGTATTACTCTATTGAGAATAATCTAACAAGTACAATAAAACCTAGAAAAGAGTCTAAAAAATTCTACATTTGTTCAAACCTGTAGAATGTACAATACCAAGAATGAACTATAATATAAACTCTGGACTTTAGGTGAATATGATGTGTTAATGTAGGCTTATTAATTGTTACAATACACCACTCTGGTGGGGAGTGCTGATATGCCGGAGGATACACACAAATGGGACAAGGGATAAATGAGAAATCTATATTCCTTCCCTTAATTTTGCTATGACTGATCTTAAAAAAGTCTTAATACAAAACAAACCCAAAAAACCTACTGCAAACATGCTCCTTTTTCCTCAGGGCAGAGACTTGATCCCAAGCATAGAGTCTCAAGCCCCAGAGATTTATTCTCAGACTTTGAAACCAAATGAAATTTGCTTGGCTAAATTTCAAAATTTCTTGGGAGTGGTGACTTATTTTCCTATTTTATCCCTCTTTGAACCAGAATGTCTGTAAATGATATCCTATTCATTGTATTATGGGAGCAGATAACTTGTTTCTTGAGTTCTACAGGCTCAAACAGGGAGGGAAATTGTGGCCCTGAATGGATAATATCCACAACTTTACCCAACTATACCTGATTTAATAAGCAAAGTGCCTTGTTCAGTTCCTGGCTGATAGCAAGTGCTTGGTAATCTTACCTGGTGTTAATGTTGCTCTTGTTGTGAAATCACACTGGCAGGCTACAATCCCGTGCAAAGAATTGGACACGACTATGCGACTAACAATTTCAGCATTGGGGTGAGTAGTTGTGGAGTCCTCTGATGTTAAGAAAGTGCATCTGATTCAACGTTTACTAGTAATAAGTATCAAAAGTCACAAAAACCAAATATTTGCACATGAGTAAGTGCCTCCTGATATTGTTGGATTTTTACAGGTGACTGAGAACCCCAGGGAACCCTCAGGCTTCCCTGCCATTTTGGCTAGAAATGTACTCTGGGGTTGTTATTGTAGAGTGTCATTGTTTTTCCCTAAACTAGTATGGTTGAACATTACCGTCCCTCTATCATTATCCCTTAATCATCATTGTTATCCTCATAATTGCTTTGTGAGAAAAGCAAATTCCCATTATTTTACTGAGACATTATCGGATATTGACATTTTAAGGACTTTCAACAGTGAAGACAATAATGTAATATCTTATGATAATGAATTGGTCCTTTATGTTGCTCCTTGTAATACTTCATATTCCAGTTTTAAAGTTATGTTTCTATGTTGTTTCAGGAGGCTTGAGAACTCTATTATCATAATTTCTTTAACTCCCTTTGGAATCATAGCTTCAGGTCATAGCTACCATCTCACTTGATGTTCTTCCTGGAAGGCTAGTCTTTGTCCTATACTGAATGACAGCAGGCAACAGCTATGTACAGTCCATAGCAATAGAGGCTTCTACAGCTGTTTGGTTTTATATTCATTTCCCTTCCATCACATAAGCAAGCATAAATATCCCCTATACTATTTAATTCTGTCTGTTATCAAAGTTATCCAGTGATGAAATAATGAACCTTTCCAGTGTTTTAAGCCTATTTCTTTTATTGCACTGTGATCCTGGGCTGAAACTGTTTCCAAGTTTATTTCTCAGGCATCTATGGTATGTGTTGGAGACTCTTAGAACAAAGAGCCCCAGAAGGAGGCCGTTGTGGGAGATTTTGTGGGTTTATATCAGTTTTTCTGAATTTGGTTTGATACCCGTCTCTCTTCACCATGCTCTGAAGCAAAGTGACGGTGCCTTGTACACGGCTGAAAAGGACACCTGGAGAAGGGGGAGGAATAAGCCCCCAGAAAGACAGTGGATACATGTCATGCTTCAGATAAGAGAAATGGTGATAACAGCTGAGAAATTATAACAACAATATTGATGGTGAGATAAAACAATTAATCTTGAATTTATTGAGTGGCTTCTAAGTACTTTACATGTGCAATAACCTTCCACAAACCCGGTAATTAAGTGTTAGTATGAATCCAAATTTGAAGATGAGGATTGAGTCCCAGGGAAATTATGGAACTTGCACCAGATCACCCAGTGAGTAATGTTGGAGGCTCTTAGCTATTGTTCATATAGCTTCCCTTTTGCTTGATAGTACTGTGTCACACCTACTGATGACAACTCATTCTATTTATGCGTGCCAGCCTGAGTCACTTCAGTCATGTTTGACTCTTTGTGACGCTATGGACTACAGTCTGCCAGGCTCCTCTGTCCATGGGATTCTCCAGACAAGAATACTGGAGTGGGTTGCTATGTCTTCCTCCAGGGAATCTTCCCGATCCAGAGATCAAACCCAAGTCTCTTGTGTCTCCTGAACTGGCAGGCGGGTCCTTACTGCTAACACCACCTGGGAAGCCTTGATGACAATTTATTCTATTTACAAGAGTTGAGTCATTTGGAGTTGCAGAAAGATCAGCTGCTTTTTAGTCTGATAATTTCTAAAAAGTCTGTAGATACAAACCAGAGTGAGAAGCCTTAAGGAATGCAGTGCACAAGGGGATGAGGACACCAGGGCCAAGAGGTAGTCATTCCACAGCAAGCAACCTGAGTCAGACCAAGAATCGTTTCTAATACTTGGGGAGAAAGAAGAAATCTTTTTTTTTTTTTTTTTTACTAGCTGATGGTGTTCCTTGTGTGAAGAGAGTGACACACAGTTTCCACAGGATTAAAGCAATGGTTACCAATATTTTGGTGGGAGTAAGAAGAGCCTGACTGGGTTGTTGTTTTTCAGTCACTCAGTCATGTCTGACTCTTTGCAATTCCACAGACTGCAACACGCCAGGCTTCCCTGTCCGTCACTATCTTCCAGAGTTTGCTCAAATGAGTCGGGGATGCCATCTCATCCTCTGTCGTCCCCTTCTCCTCCTGCCTTCAATCTTTCCTAGCATCAGGGTCTTTTTCAATAAGTCAGCTCTTCTCATCAGGTGGCCAAAGTATTAAAGCTTCAGCTTCAGCATCTTGTTCCTGTGAATATTCAGGGTTCATTTCTTTAGGATTGACTGGTTTGATCTCTTTGCTGTCCAAGGGACTCTCAAGAGTCTTCTCCAACATCACAGTTCAAAAGAATCAATTCTTCGGCGCTCAGCTTTCTTTATAGTCCAACTCTCACATCTATACATGACTACTGGAAAAACCACAGCTTTGACTAGATGGACCTTTGTTGGCAAAGTAATGTCTCTGCTTTTCCATCTAACTTCTCCATTCAGGAGCTTTCCTTCTTACTGGCACTGGGGATGCACCCTACCTCCCCTCTCCTCACCTTTCCCTAGGTGCTCTATCAAAGGAAGAAGTGAACTTCCTTTCCACTCCAGTCACATTTCACAGACTCTGTCATAGAGATCAGAAACGGGCATGACCACAGCCCACAAGGCAAAGTTGAGAAGGGGGAGCACTTTTGTTTTTCTTTTCAAGGGGTGCTTTTTGTAATAGATGGAAAAGATCTCTCCTGATGGAAAAATTTTGCAAGATATTTTACCCTCTACTCCATTTTTTTTCTGTATCAAATTTAGTAAAAAATTAGGACCAATAATTAAAATAATAAATTTATCATGTGATCTTGAGATGGTGACCCCTACTCTTGCAAGGAGCCTGAGATGCAAGCAGGTAGGTTGCACATAAATGCTAAGTCCTTAATCAATACAGTGAAGTGTTTTTTGGACCCCCAAGCCTGATAAAATAGAATGATCAGTTGCTTTGTAATATAGGTCTGGTATGGACTTCCCTAGTGGTGCAGAGGTAAAGAATTTGCCTGCAATGCAGGAGATGCAGGAGACTTGGGTTAGATCCCTAGGTCAGGAAGAACCCCTGGAGGAGGGGATTACTGACAACCAAGTCCAGTATTCCTGCCTGGGAGAATTCCATGAACAGAGGAGCCTGGCAGGCTATAGTCCATTGGATCACAAAAGAGTCGGACATGACTTAGTGATTGAGCACATGCGCACAAAAAGGATTAAAGAAATTATATATATATATATATATTTAAAAGTCCTATCTCTTGATTAACCATTGCTGAACATTCTTAGAATCAAGCCTTCTCTCTTTCCTCTCACTCAAATACCCCCAACTGTTGAATCCGCTAATCACATTCCACAAGGGCAAGAGAGCTTCCAAGCATAAAAAGGAAAATTATCTGCCATGTGCAAAGGCAAAAAATAAAGCCACCTCTGTTGCTAATTCCATTCCTAACAGTCCCAAGCTGCTGCTCATATAGAAATTTATGCTTTAAAAACCCCAGAATGAATTTGAAAACATCTCATGCTTCAGAAATCTGCCTCTAGAATTATTACACAATTCTGCATTCTACAAACAAAGCCCCATTAATCCCCCTGTTGACTTGCTTCTTGCTGCACTTCTCTGGAGCTGTTTTGAGTGTGCGCACACACACACACACACAAAAGCACTATAATATTTTATATAAATAAAGCAGGACTGGGTACCAAGTAGTGTCAAAGATCTTTACTCTTTGGCTGTGCTAAATGCCTATGACAGCTTGGTTAGCCACTGAAAAATCACTCTAATGATATATTTGCAAGAAATGTCCCCAGTTGCCTTAGAAAAAAGATCCAACCAGAAAAACACTTGATATTCCAGCCCCATCATGAAAGTAGATAGAATCCGCAGTTGAAAGATGCTTATAAGACTACATGAGAAAGTCTGCAGAAAAAGTTCAGACAGAGATGAGGAAAGTGTTCTGAGCAGAAAGGAATATAGAGGTAAAGAGACCCAAAGACACTGCTCATAGAAAAAGCAGAAATCTGAGCACTTATTTATTTCTTCATTCAACAAGTCAAATCCTTGTTCTTTATCAGGCATTGCCCTAGGATAAAGGTTACAAGATGAATAAAGCACAGCCCTTGGAACATATGCACTGAAATGTTACAGAAAACCCCAGATCGGATTAAGAGAAATAAAATGGAAAAAAACCTAAATGAGAAATTGGGTCTGGACAAAGGAACATATTGAGGGCCATTTTTGCACAGGTCTCACTGTGGGACAAATCTTAAAAGCTGTACAGTCTATAGAAAGATGAAACACAAAACACCAGGTCATGTACCACTTAATTGGGACATTTTGTCCCAGAAGAGTGTACAAGAAGTTGATTGGGTGGAGCTTGATGGTGAGAAAAGACCAGCAGGGCTATGCACAGGCAGGATGGTGAGGAGCGTTAAAGGGTGGTATCATGAGCTTTCCTACAGCTTCTAGGTCTCCATGGAGATAAAAAGTTTTGTCAAGATCTGACTCTCTGGTTCTCATACACTGGACTGTGATGGCTCAGCCATGGATGGCTACCACTTAAATGAAGTCACTTTAAATATCCATTCAAACCACTTATGTAATCAGGTTGAATCTATTTCTAATGAAGAGAGGAAGGCTTCTAGCTGTGTTGACAGTGCTTGAACCCTGATAGCACACTTATCACAAAGATTCCCCAGAAGCTGGCTCTGAGCAACTCTTTGTATTTGCCATTTGATTAATTAAAGGCAAATGGCAGAGAAGATTCACCCTAGCTGGGTTAATTTAAGAGCTTTTGGCTAATTTTGATTGGATTCTTTAGTAGGATAGGGAAGAGGAGAGGAAATAAAGGGACTGGAAGCAAGAGGAAGAGAGAAGAAATGTAATGTAAGAGTGGAGAACAAAAAGAGATCATTGGGTAGCAGATTTATCTCCTGTTTATTTGAATATGTGATTATTAGATCCTCAAGCTTCAGATGACTTTGATTTGATTTCCTATCATCCTTATCCCATCCTCACTCCAAATAAGAAATTTCATTCAACAGTTGATGGGATTCTTTTGTTTTCTTAAAATCTGGTTTCTCTTGATAAACTCTGGGCAAATCTCAACAGGCTACCTCATATGTACAATACAATATTAGATGTAATTAGATTAGGTCAGTGGCATGACTTAAAAGAGTTTGAACACTAATAAAAGAATTGTGAGACCTTGGTTGGGAAGCTTCTTTACCTGTCTGAGCCTCAGTTTCCTAAGAGGGCTGGCTTGGATGATGGCTCACAGCTCTATTAACACAACTGTATGATGTTCATTTCTGGGACACCGAGTGCAACTGATACCCTTTGTCTTTTTTATCAATTATGAGTCTTTGTTTTGGTACAGTAATTTTTGCAGGTCCTAACAGCCTATTTTGTTGCCATAATACAATGCTGAAGAAAAAAATAAGCAACCATAATTCTAGGGAGATTTAGAATATTTATTTATCATGAAGCTAATTTTGAGTTATTATCTGGTTTAGGCCTGTAAGTTTTACCTGGCCAAAATGAATTTAGGAGGTTGTGGGAAAATAATTTTCTGACTGCTTGCACAGGTATCCTTTGATATGACCCATCATTCTCCCCTGCTTTGTTTAAAATTTGCACCACTTGTAGTCTAAGATACTAAGCCTCCAAACAAAAGCAGAGACGGAAAGCATGCTCAGGCAAAGAACTTGAGATGGTGTGAACAGGACTGTGAGAAACAGCATGCCAAGGACAAATTCAAATGTAAGCATTCGGAGGATTAGTATCCCAGGGACAAGCTTTTTCATCGTCTCCATTTTTGACTAATTAAAAGAAATCTTTAAAATGACACTGTAACTGAGAATTCATTTTCTCTCCCTTTGGAGAAAAACAGAAAGAAAAATCAGAAGCACCCAGAGGCAAACTACAGCAACAGCGACAGATATAAATCGGCAGTATACAGGATCCTTTAGGGTGGATTCCAGGAACTAAGTACAGGTCAAGAAGATCCTGAACTTGCAATTAATTATGTATAAAGTACTCTCCTTGCTGCTAAGTAAACACATAATGGCCTCTGGCAAGGGAATTTGAATTCTCAGCTCTAAAGTGGTCAGGCCGGGCTGCCACATACATTTCAAACTGCTAAATGAAGAGTTTCCTAAGAGAGGTGCCCCTGTTTTGCATAAGGACTCTGCTCTAAGGATCTTAGCCTAAGGAAGGGGAAGATGTTGGATCTTTGAGGCTGATGGGAAAAGTAGTGTTTAGAAAGAATTGATTTGCAACCTTAAGTGAAAGGGAAAAGGGAGATGTAAACATGACCGGTTAACTGAAATTTCTTGCCCTTTCTCAAAGGGGAGTCTTTATTAGGATGAGCAGTGCTGGGCTAAGTTGCCAAAGGGAGCCAAGCTTGTCAAAGGGGATGATGGAGACTCATTGAGCTTGGTGACTGGGTAATAACAAAGTAATAGGAGACTCATGGAGGATATTCTAGGTCAATACAATGAACAGTAGTGGGGAGGGAGGCCGGTGGCCACATGACGGATTATCTCTACAACGTGTGCACGTACAACTATAGTGAAAGACAGGGTGATGGAGGGATGAGAAAAGAGCAGGTGAAGTACTCACAGAGCACAGAAGCAGAATCTGTGATCTTACTTTGGGAGAACCAAGAGAAACATCCGGAAGGAGGACCTGGAAGGAAGAGGGAAAGGACTTGGTAGGAAGAAGAGAGGCCGTGCATTCAAGGTGGGAAGTACCATAGAGGCAACAATAGCATTAAAGCAGCAAGTCTGAATAATAGGAGTGACTTGGTAGAGCTGAGAGATAGCACGTGAGACGGGAAAGATTGGAAATTGAGAATGGGTATTTGGGGTCAGAGTGTTATGATTTTTAGATGCAAAATTCATTCGCATCTATTTATTTGCATTTATTTAGATGCTTTATTTTGGCACCAAAAGAAGGAGCATACAATTAGCATTGAAGGACATACGGAGATTGAGAACTGCTGGAGACAATAGTAGAGGTACAAGTTGACGTTGACCACAGAACAAGTTAAACAAGAGGGATGGATGTGAGAAACATCAGGAACCCGAGTGTACTGGATCTGATGGCTCATCCCACATGGGGAATAGGGGACAGGAGTTAAGAGATGGAGTTTTAAGTCTGGGTAAGCAGATGGCCCGCCATGCCATGAGCGGAGGTCGAGAATACAGAAAGGGGAGGAGGGTGGTCTGAGGATAGAGTTATATTCTGGGTGGGCTATGCATATGAGAACAGAGATATATACCCATGAAACTGTTTTGGTTACATAAATGCAGACCTAGGAGCCATCCCAGAAGAATGACCTGGAAATGGAATTGGAAGCATCCCTCATAAAGGTGATAATTGAAGTCAAGATCGAAACAACAAGCACAGGTTAACAGAGGGAGAAGGGAAGAGGAATGTGGCCAACATCCTGGGGATGACAACATGTAGGGAGCAGGAAGAAGAAGGCATATGTGCTGAAAGATGGGGAAGAGGGACTGGAGAGGATGAATAACCAGAAGTCCAGACTTCAGGAAGCTGATGGAAGGGACATTTTGAGGAGGGCTGAAGTTCACCAGGGCTCCACTGGGAAGCCAAGTGGGCTGAATTCAGGTCCTAAAGAGGCATCAATGATCTTCTAAAGAGTGGTGTCTGTTATATGGCAAGAGTGAGTATGGAGCTTAGACATGGAAGCAGCATGTGTTGTAATTAAAATATAAAGCTTTTTTCTTTATTTGTGGAGACAGTAGGTTGGGGATTGATATGCAATGGTGATAAATAAGGGCTTGGAAAGAGTAAATATTTATTCAAAATGGTACCTTTTTGTTTTATTTCAAGCCTGAAAATCCACTTATGCTCATATAATCCAAAGTAAACTGAACCAATAAACAAAATATTAATTGGGTTATGCATGTGTTCATGTCTCATTCTGCACAGAGAACAAAACCAAATACACCTACAGAGGTGCAGCATTTCCATGGCTCAGATTTGCTGAATTCTATGTGTTGCATTTAGAAATGAGGGTAGTAAGTAGTGTGGAAAATTCTGAAAGAGATGGGAATACCAGACCATCTGACCTGCCTCTTGAGAAACCTGTATGCAGGCCAGGAAGCAACAGTTAGAACTGGACATGGAACAACAGACTGGTTCCAAATAGGAATAGTACATCAAGGCTGTATATTGTCACCCTGCTTATTTAACTTCTATGCAGAGTACATCATGAGAAACGCTGGGCTGGAGGAAGCACAAGCTGGAATCAAGATTGCCGGGAGAAATATCAATAATTTCAGATATGCAGATGACACCACCCTTATGGCAGAAAGTGAGGAAGAACTAAAGAGCCTCTTGATGAAAGTGAAAGAGGAGAGTGAAAAAGTTGGCTTAAAGCTCAACATTCAGAAAACTAAGATCATGGCATCCAGTCCCATCACTTCATGGCAAATAGATGGGGAAACAGAGGAAACAGTGGCTGACTTTATTTTTCTGGGCTCCAAAAATCACTGAGGATGGTGATTGCAGCCATTAAATTTAAAGATGCTTCCTCTTTGGAAGGAAAGTTATGACCAACCTAGATAGCATATTAAAAAGCAGAGACATTACTTTGCCACCAAAGATCCGTCTAGTCAAGGCTATGGTTTTTCCAGTGGTCATATATAGATGTAAGAGTTGGACTGTGAAGAAAGCTGAGCACCGAAGAATTGATGCTTTTGAACTTTGGTGTTGGAGAAAACTCTTGAGATTCCCTTGGACTGCAAGGAGATCCAACCAGTCCATCCTAAAGGAGATCAGTCCTGGGTGTTCATTGGAAGGACTGACGTTGAAGCTGAAACTCCAATACTTTGGTCACCTGATGGGAAGAGCTGAGTCATTTGAAAAGACCCTGATGCTGGGAAAGATTGAGGGCAGGAGGAGAAGGGGACGACAGAGGATGAGATGGCTGGATGGCATCCCCGACTCAATGGACATGAGTTTGGGTGGACTCCAGGAGTTGGTGATGGACAGGGAGGCCTGGCATGCTGTGGTTCATGGGGTTGCAAACAGTTGGACAAGACTGATCGACTGAACTGAACTGAACTGAACTGTGGGTAGCAGACTGTCCCTATCTGCTTTTGTTGACCTCACATTTTCTCTCAGGTGTGGTGTGACTGGCATAACCTAAAATGCTCAGAACCAGTCTTAAAATTCAATTCTGCAGGGCTGAGATGGGAAGGAGGAGGCACCATGAAATCTCAAGGTCTGTGTTTAGGTTCTAGCTCTGCTATCGACCTGCCACTGACTCCAGGTTAGTTCAGTCTCCCCTGTTCTTTCTTTCTTTGTCTACTAATTCAGCCCCTTAGTACCTTCCAGGTACTTAATCAAGGATTATACAAAATTTCACTTAACTCTGTCAACAAACCCGGAGAGGAAGGGAAACAACCTTCATTTCACAAATAGAAACTTAAGTTAATTTGATCTAAAGCCAAATAAAATACATGGGATTATCTTTCTCTCTGGTTCCCTACCCAATTCTTACTTTTCCTGCAATATTTTTCTATTTATTTTTCTCTTACTTGTTTATAGTCTGTCTTCTCCACTAGACTGGAAGCTCTCATAGGGAAATAAATTTCCTGTTTTTTATATGCTATATCCTCAGTATGTGAAACACTTACTGAGTGCTTGATGAATATGTGTTAAATGAAAAGCTGCACTGAACATATGAATACACTTACATTGACATGTAACCAATATGAATCTGTGTATTGGAATAGATACAAAGGTATATGTTAGATATAGCATTCACATCAAATAAGACTAGATCCTCAAGCTTATTTTGTTCTATTCCTTGCAAAGTATAGAATAGCAAATGCAAAAAATGGAACCATAAATATTCTGATATGTCCCATTGGAATTCTTCCATGGTTGTACTGCTTTATCAACTATCTCAGGAATTCTTTCCTTATTATTTTCCTACTAAGTCCATGAAGGGTTAACATTTGGGAAATCCTGTTCTGTTGACCTGGGAAGCCAAAATAATCCCATTTGAGCCACTGAAAATTATAAACCTTTACAAATGGAAGATAGTTTTTTTTTTGTTTTTTTTTTTTTTTTTGTTCAAGTGAAAGAAGAGGGAAAGAGAGAGAAGAGGCTGAAGACATTTTATGGAGGAGGATACTCAAATCCAATGGGCTAGATAAAGTGGTCAAGGTCACTGAGCAAATGAGTGTGGAGTAGAGACTAGCATCAGTTCTCAGTCTTAAATTCCTTGAGTGTGATATCAGTGCTCCTCAATCTGTTGCCTAAGAGCATAGCCCGGAGCTTTGATAAAATGAGTGACTCCACATTCATGTGTTATGAGTTAATTGGTCTGCAATGGGACCTTAGCATTTGTATGTTTTCAAAGTCGGGTATGTATCCAGGGTTGAGAACCACTTAATCATATGTTGCCCTTTCTCAGTACATTACCCAGATATTGCCATGTCTGGATCTTTGAGAATATTCAACTTGCTTATCCATACTGTTGCAAGAACAGGCAAACTCCTTATCTAATATCTATGGATTAAATCTATATTTTCCAAAGCATAATTGGTTCATGCTGATCATACAGACCAGGAGAAATGTTGGGTTTATTGTCAACTGGAGGAGCACTGGATTGTCATTCCCATAGATACTGGGTTTTACTTTTTTCTCTTGGAGCTTTTGGGAGGAAATTTGAGAGAAGAAAAATGGTGAGAAAAGAGAAACAAGATTAGGGTAGCAGTCAAGTATTTGTGGGAGGCTGGTATGGAGGGACAGTAATAGTTGGGGAAAAAGCTAGAAAAAAGTTCCATTGAAATATATTGTAAGGGCTCTTTCCTACCTTTCTTCTCCAAGATGGATAATGTTTTACGTGACGTTATTATGTGAGCAAAAGTTATTTTGTGGAACAGAGACAGCCCCCAAGCACAGTAAAGGAAACGTCTGAAAGTAATATTAACAGGACTATAATTACTTTATTTCTAAATTCCATATATATGCGTTAGTATACTGTATTGGTGTTTTTCTTTCTGGCTTACTTCACTCTGTATAATAGGCTCCAGTTTCATCCACCTCATTAGAACTGATTCAAATGTATTCTTTTTAATGGCTGAGTAATAATCCATTGTGTATATGTACCAAAGCTTTCTTATCCTTTCGTCTGCTGATGGACATCTAGGTTGCTTCCATGTCCTGGCTATTATAAACAGTGCTGCGATGAACACTGGGGTACACGTGTCTCTTTCAATTCTGGTTTCCTCAGTGTGTATGCCCAGCAGTGGGATTGCTGGGTCGTATGGCAGTTCTATTTCCAGTTTTTTAAGGAATCTCCACACTATTCTCCATAGTGGCTGTACTAGTTTGCATTCCCACCAACAGTGTAAGAGATAGAATATTGTAAAGTAAAATAAAAAAAAAATAATTTAAAACAACAACAACAAAAATATAACTAGTACCTTATTTTCTAGGATGAAAAATGCAGGTTAAAAAATCCTCAAGGATTTTAACAATTTTTATAAATGGTAGAGAATATGCAGAGAAAATACTAGTTTGTACATAGAAATAAGTCAGTTTATGAATATTTTAGAGTTGAATGTGGAACATTTAGAGATTTTGAATGATCTATTTTCTATCACAATCTGTAAAAAAAATGATTAAAGACTACTTATTTGCTGAAAACAAACAAACAAACAACAACAACAACAAAAACAAAAACCAGGAGTATCAGACAAGGTGGAGAGAAGGAAGGCTTTGGACCAGAATCAGAAAACAATTCCCATCCCCAAGGCTTCCAGATCAAGACCCAGATTAAGAGAAATGATGCTTTAATACTGAGCTTCCCCAAGAATTCTGTGTTTGCATGTAGCTTATAGAGACCATTTAGCATTTCCTTGATTAACAGACCAGATACAATTTCTAAGTGTGCTGAATTAACCTACTGTGTTCCTTGTTTTCTCTGGACATTGTGTCCAGTCACTAACCAGTTACCTCATAGGGCTGACTTTTGTTTTGTCCTGGCCTAAACCCTTCAGTGTATCTAGCTTTTTGCTTCAGCATCCTTCCTTGTCATACTTTCATCTCTTCTCCTGGGGAATCTTATTAAAAATTCCCTAAGTTACCTCCTTTCTTGAGGCACGCTTCACTTTCTCATATACTGACCCTTTTGAGGAATGCCGATCAAAGGCAGAAACTGGACAATTGGGCAGTACAGGATGATATCTGCAATTTAAAACAGTGCTAATGAGAGACCCATTGTAAACTGAATTCAGATCTGATAGGAAAGTATTTAAGTTAAATTCAAGAGTCTTTCTACTCTTCTTGAGTAAATAAGCAGACTTTTGGAGGTTGACTTCTTACCTGCTAAGTCTCTAGAGTACCAATGAGTACACTAAGCCAGGCATGTGTATCTATCAAATGCCCCCTGCCCCCACCAGGGCTAGTTATGAGGCTTTCCAAGCTCTCATCTTATTCCCAAGGACCAGCCAAATCCTAGGAGGCGGTGGGTCAATGTGTCACTCTGCCAGCTTGAGGCGGCAAGAATCTGCTATCAGAAGGCATTTTCTGTGAGTCAACATCACCCCTCCCTGGGGGGTTCAATACTGACAGGTGCTCCCAGAAGAGGTCCTTAGGAAAAGGTAATTTGATGACACCACTGAAACTTGGTAACTGGAGGCCTGAGGTGGAAATGCAAATTTATTAACATAGCCTAAAAGCCCGCAAAACAATGTCAGGCTAAAAAAAAGCTGAAATTTACCTCGTTGCTTGTTATCTTGGGTCTTGAATACTACCTTCATTGATCTTCTTCCTCTCATGAAACTGTTGTCTCCACTTTCACGGCCAGATTCTCAGAGAATTGACCTGGCTGTGCTTTCTCTTTCTCCAGAGCCCTGTATCTCATACTCATTTCATTTGACCTCTGTTGCCATGATTCTTTGAACATTCCACCTTAGGGGATAAGAACTGCTCTTAATGCTGCTTTGAGCCTCGGTCAGTATTTTGTACATGGTAGGGATTTAATGAATGTTTTAATTTTAACAAATGTGTTGGCTATTCATTATGTTATCAGAGGCCACTGATAACTTCCTAATTAATACATTTTTTTCCTTCACTGACTCTCTAAGAGATGCTATTGCCTCACCTGTCATTCTTGAAACTGCCTCTGTCTCCACAGGGTGTGCAGTAAAATGACCAGGAGGTTGTGAACCAAATGACCTTTGCGGAATCCTTGATACAGTGCTTACAATCTGTGTGTGACTTTGGTGAAGTCATAATCATTCTTTTATTATTATTAATTTTTATTGGAATATAGTTGCTTTACAGTGTTGTGTTCATTTCTACTGTACAGCAAAGTGAATCAGCTATATGTTTACATATATTTCCCTCTTTTTTGGATTTCTTTCCCATTTAGGTCATCACAGAGCATAGAGTTCCCTGTGCTATACAGTAGGTTTTCATTAGTTATTTTGTAGATAGCAGTGTATATATGTCAATTCCAATCTCCCAGTTCATCCCATTTGCTCCCTTTCCACCTTGGTATCTATATGTTCATTCTCGGTGTTATTTGTCTCTATTTCTGCTTTGCAAGTAAGATCATCTATAACATTTTTCTATATTCCACACATACGCATTAATATACAATATTTGTTTTTCTCTTTCTGTGAAGTCACAATCTTTCCAATCTCACTTCTTTCCTCTATAAATTTCTTTCTACCTGACAGAATTGGGATGAGGATCAAATGGGGGGTGTAAAATTAATGATAAGTGTATATGCAAGTACCCAACAAGGGGCAGCTTGGATGAGGAGAAGGGATGGGTCCTGCATCCGTGGAGAGAAACACTCCCAAGCACAGACACAGCTGGTGCAGCAGCACTATGGAGAGAAGTGATCTGCTTACACAAGGTGGGACAATGGGCTGATGTGGTTTGAGTAGGGGTGCGAGGGCAGGAGTAAGATGAGTCTGAAAAAATAAACAGGGGACAGATTATATAGAAACGGTAGAAATTTAATTTTTATTCTAAGTGCAGTGGTGTATCATTTGAAACTTTTGAGTAAGGGAAACCATTTAAAAAACCATTTACATTTTTAAAATATCACAGTTGCCACTTTGTCAGGAGAGACAATAGTGGGGCCAGAACGAAAGCAGTGAGATGATTTAGGATGTATTGCAGTCACCCCAAGGTTGATTGAAGGGGGCTTCCCTTAGGGAGGCAATCATGGGGATGAAAACAGTGGACACATAAGGATATGCTGTTAAGGAGGAGCCAACAGTCAAATATAAGTGCTTTTATGACATGTAGGGCTTCCCTGGTGGCTCAGCAGTAAAGGAATCCCCTCAATGCAGGAGACACGGGTTTGATCCCTGGGTTGGGAAGATCCCCTAGAGAAGGAAATGGCAACCCACTCCATTGTTCTTACCTGGGAAACTCCATGGACAGAGGAGCCTGGTGGGCTACAGTGGGGCTGCAAGAGTCAGACACGACTTATCAACAAAGCCGCCGCCACCACCAGACATTTGCTACTCCTCACGATTTGGCTACAACTGTCTATTGTAACTTTTACTTACACTTCACTCCTTACATGGCCCTTGGTGCCACCCAAGCTGCGGTTCAATTAATCCCCTTTGTCATTCCTGCACCCATGCCTCCTTAACATCTCCTCATTAAAATGCCCTCGCTATATAAGTACTCTTTAAACTTTTAATTATGAACATAGTATGTGCATGTTTATTTTATAAATTGTATGCATGCATATTATTAGTTCATATGGTAAATATTAGTTAAGCTTTATTTTTAAAAAGTATAAAATAAACAGTGAGTACACAGGAAAATTCTAATAATTTCTTCCTCCTCTCCAAGGGGTGTCGGTGAAACTCACCCCACCCTGCCTCTGGCTAAGCACTTCTCACTTGGTGAACACATCTCTAGGCTATCAATCCCTACTGACTCTTTAAGATTTAACTCAAGCTGCCTTTCCTATGGAAGTAACCACTCATGCTTTCACTCTGAAGTGCTATAAACACTTGAATTCTACCACCTTCATTAAACTGAGCATTTATCACTCACCATTTGTGGTACTGTACCCTGTCACGTCCTGTCTTTCCTCACCTGGACTACAGGCTCCTTGAGACCACTGACTAATGTCTTAGACTCCTTTTAAGTTATGATATTTGTTGACTGGAGGAAGAATCTAATAATAAAAAGCAAACTATTTTAGTCATGGACATCAAAGGTCATTCATTAATTCAACAAAAATGACCACTGAGTGTCTAATACAGAACAAGCATCCAAGTTGCTGGGTATGAAGAAATGACATGAGTGGCAAGGTCTCTTTTCTCATATAAGAGAAAAGAGGGAGGCATTTGAGAGGGAGGGTGACAGCAGATAAACAAACAAGCAAACAGATAATAGTCTAAGATAATTTAAAATGAGTGATTAGTTCTACAGAGAATATCATGTAGTAGGAACAGTGATTGCGGTTAATGTGAAGTGATGACTGGAGTTCTATGGAAGGTACCGTTGCATCTCTTTGTCCTACACAATGGGCAGATCCTGAAGAGTTCAGCTTACCTGAGGTGAGTTAAAATGCTTGCCCTTGCAGGTATACAGTTTACTTTCACCATCTGTTTAGTTCTATTCCTACTTCCATTAAGATTATTAAAAAAGTTTCTTTGCCATAGTGACCAATTCTACTTTTGAAAGGCTAGGCAGTAACTTAAACATCAATATCATAAATCAGTAAGGTTAAAGCTAGCTGCCATCACAAGCTAATCCCCCAAATCTCAGTGGCTAAACATAATAGAATCTAATTTCTTGTTTATATAACAGTTCAATGTGGGTGTTCTTTGCATGTGACTTTTTGGGATTTAGTCTTCTTCTGGCTCCCTCCTCCTCTAGGACCTGAGTTCTCCACATTTAGTCAGAGGACGGGAAAAGAATGGAAAAGATCACATGTGGGGGGATTTTGAGCACCTGCAATAAAAGTGGTGATGTGCACATTCTAGCACGAGGCCAAGTCTCAGTGCAAAAGTGACTGGGAAACGTAGCCTCCTGTGATCCTGGAAGAAGAGGAAATTAATTTTGTAAAAGGCTGGTTAGTTTCTGCCACAGTCAGCTTTTCCAGAGCTCTTTTTTACTAAGGTCTGAAAAATAACCAAATTTACCCATCACCGTAAAGCCAGAAAAAAGCATAAATGATAAAATGGGCCTTTGACAATGAATTTATCTCTAATGATTATTTCCCCCCTCACTCATTTTAGATACCGTTAATATTGCACATACTATTTATCCCCACAAACTGGCCCATTTTCACCAATCTCAACAATGAATCATGATTCAATCTTGATTTCTAAATGTAACACTGATGGAAAACTTGTCACAAGTAAAAATTCACTGCATAAACTCTCCAGCTTATTACACTCAATGCCTCAAAATGACCCAGAGCAACACCTGTTCTTCAGATAAGGAAACAGTTGGCTACATTAGCTGCTAGAATGACTAACAGTAAAATGTGTACATTTATTCAGTCATAAGTTCTTTGCTTTTATGGTGCTAAAATCATCTTTGTTGCTCTCTTTACTTGTTACATGTAATTTGAAAAATCAGTGGATTACTTTGACTTCTGAATGCACATAGGAGCTTTCCTGGTGCCTCAGTGGCAAAGAATCTGCCTGACAATGTGGGAGATATAGGTTCCATCCCTGGGTCAGAACCCCTGGAGGAGGGCATGACAACCCACTCCAGTATTCTTGCCTGGAGAATCCCATGCATAGAGGAGCCTGGTGGGCTATAATCCACAGGGTTGCAAAGAGTCCAACAGGACTTAGTGACAAAACAGCAATGCACATAGACTTTTATTCATCACTTCTTTTAACTTGGAGATGGGGAGGGGCAAGTGTCTAGTAGCTCAGGAAGCCTTGGTGCTTTGACATTTTATTTACTCTGTCTTTTTTGCTCATAGCTACATGACTCTTGCATACATTAGGTACAATTTATACTTCTTGAATGCTCTGAAAATAAATGATGATGCATTAAACTTACCATTAGCCCTGGACTGAAGGAAAGAGGGAATTATAATACTAATTTTGTTAGGGTTAAGTTCGGTTAAGCCAAAATGTGTACAAACGTGTCCAGTTCTGACTTCTGCAGCTGGGAGGAAAGAGGTTGTGGCCCAGGTTGGAAGGGCAGCAGCAGGATTTCTGAGGATTGAATTTAGCCAGATGTGAGTCAGGGAAGCCGGGATAGGAAACCAGAGGGTAGCCAGAGAAATGAAGCTGAATGTGAATTCAGGAACGAGGAGACCTGATCAAGAGTGTGGAAGGCATGAGACGGGAATGAAATCTCTCCAAAAGACAGGGTGAGGAGAGCAGTTGAGAATAAATTATCCCTCAGCTCCTCACCCTCCCTTCACCCCAGCCACTCTAGGCACCCTTGTCTGAGCTCCCATAAAATTCTGTGTTCTTTATAAAGCCTCCTCCTCTGCATAGCACAATGGAGTGCACTGGCAACAGTAGAACTTTCCTCTCCTATCATTCTGCAGCAAGTTCAAGAGACGACTGGTTTCTATGACTTAGTTATGCACACTGAATGTAATCAAATATCTTTTTACAGCCATTCTACCTAATTTAATCAATTATGCATTAAGTAACCTCTATTTTGTGGATTCTATGTGTCAGGGGCAGGTATATAAAAATGAAGTAATACAGAGATCTTGGCATCAAGGGGCTTGTAATCTAATGGGAAATACAGGCATAGAAATGAACAATTGAAATGTAATTCAACACTCACAGACATAGAAAACAAACTTATGGTTAAAAATATGGATGGGGGAGACAAATTAGGAGTTTGGGATTAAAATATATATACTACTACATATAAAATAAACAACACGAATGTACTGTAGAGCACAGGGAACTATTTTCAATATCTTATAATAACCTTTAATGGAAAATAATATTAAAAACTATATAAATATATATGTATATATATAAAACTAAATGACTGTTGCGTATCTGAAACAACATTGTAAATTCACTATACTTCGATTTAAAAAAATAATTATAAAAAAGAAAAAAATCTTAATTCAACAACTCCTGTTAAAGATGTCTGATTAAGAAAATCCATTTTCTTTCTCTGTGATACTACTGAAATGATAGGAAAAAATATAAAAATAAGGATAAACCCATTGTGAAACTAGAAACCAAAAAAGGGCAGAGCCACTGCATACCACTGAGAAGTAAAAAAAAAAAAAAAAAAAAAGCATTTTTGGAAGCCCTTGGAAAATGCACTATCAATAGGCCAAAAACACTAAGGAATTTCTAGGAGGCATATAGCAGATGGACTTGGATTGATAGAGGGCTGCCTGTGGCCCATAAAAACAAAAGTGAGCATCATTCAAAAATGAATTGTCCCAACTGCATTCAGGAAAAATCCCTAGATCAGAAATTCAAGACTTGCAAATAGAAATAAGCCAAGGGCTGCTTATGTAGTGATTACTAAAAGGCCTGTGGGACCAACTGCTCAAGTCTCCACTGTTAAGTGGCTGAATCAGCATTTGCTGCAGTTTAGCGATGCAGGAAGAGTTCTTTAAACAAATGGGGCCATTGATTTATGGGAAAATCCAGCATGAGTATTGATTCCAAGGGAAGTGGTGGAATAAAGCAGTGGACACAGAGCTCGAAGGCTCAGGAGTCAAGCTCTCTCTTTGTTCACTTTCCCTCACTCACTGTGGTCAAATTTTCTGTGATTAGCAAGTCTTCACTGCTGAGGGAGAAAAAGGTTATCCCTTTTGCTGAGATGTGGAAGATCTGAGATAGTCAATATTTGTCTTATAATACTAAAAGAAGTAAAGAAAATAGAGGATAAATGAGCAAGGTAGATAAATATAAGTACAATTTTCTGATATGAATAAAAACTTGACAGGGAAGGAGAAAACTAAAACAAACATAAAAAGAAACACTGATAGGAACATGTTTATGAAACCTATGAACGAAAGTAAAAAGAAAATCCTGTGAGTTAAGGGAGAGAAAAGTTGCTTATAAAAAGCAAGAATTGGGCTAATAGCAGAATGCTCTGTTGCCTCATGGTATGTTTAAAAATAACAAGACAGTGTGTACAAAGTTCTAGAGGAGAATGGTTTTGAGATATCCTGTATCTGCCAACTTATCATCAAGTAGTAAGGCAAAAAGAAAGCCTTCAAAATTCATTGCTCATGTCTTTGTTTAACTTCCTTCCTCCCTTTCTTCCTTCCTTCCAGATTATCTTCCTTTCTCCTGTGCTCCTTTATTTCAACCATCCTTCGTCACTGCTTTCTCTCCCTCTCTCTTTCTTTCCTAGTCATTCTTCTATCCATCCATCCAAAGTGAAAGTGTTAGTCACTCAGTCCTGTCCAACTCTTTGTGATCCCATGAACTGTAGCCTACCAGGCTCCTCTGTCCATGGAATTCTCCAGGTAAGAATCTGGAGTAGGGTGCTATTCCCTTCTCCAGTGGATCTTCCTGACCCGGGGATTGAACCCAGGTCTCCTGCATTGCAGGTGGATTCTTTACTGTATGAGCCACCAGGGAAGTCCAAAGAAACATGAAAAATATAAAACGTTTTTCTCTGGATAGAAACATTATAGTATATTTGAAATTTTCTTCTATTATCCTGTATTTTATTTTTTCTTACCCTCTTTTTTCTAACAACTCATTACTATTGCTGCTACTATATTACTAGCATTGCTGCTGCTGTTAAGTCGCTTCAGTCGTGTCCGCCTCTGTGTGACCCCATAGACGGCAGCCCACCAGTCTCCCCCGTTCCTGGGATTCTCCAGGCAAGAACACTGGAGTGGGTTGCCATTTCCTTCTCCAATGCAGGAAAGTGAAAAGTGAAAGTGAAGTCGCTCAGTCGTGTCCGACTCGTAGCAACCTCATGGACTGCAGCCTACCAGGCTCCTCCGTCCGTGGGATTGTCCAGGCAAGAGTACTGCACAATCACCAGCTATTAAATATATTTTATATGAAAGCTCTGGTCTGTACTATTGATCTCAAATGATCCTTACAATGAAAATGAAACTCACATATTTTATTTGTGACATTAAAATAGAAATAATTTATCAGTTAACCCACTACCCCCCAAAGATCCTTTCTCCAATCTTCTTCTTGCTTCATCAGTCTCTTAAGCATGGGAACACAAAGCTTCATCAGGCAATTCATTCCTTTGACAGGATTTTTAAGATACTCTCTCATAATGTGCTGTAGTTTGAAGTACGTTCTGTACACTGTGCTGTGCTGTGCTGTGCTTAGTCATTCAGTTGTGTCTGACTCTTTGTGACCCCATGGATTATAGCCTGTCAGGCTCCTCTGTCCTTGGGGATTCTCCAGCCAAGAATACTGGAGTGGGTTACCATGCCCTCCTCCAGGGGATCTTCCCAACCCAAGCATCAAACCCAGGTCTCCCTAATTACAGGCGGATTCTTTACCATCTGAGACATCAGGGAAGCCCTTCATTGGTCATACTCCTATTGATTTTTCAGGTCTCATGTTAGTTGTCTCTTCTTCCAGGAAGCCTCTCTCATTTCCTCTGCCTCTGGGTTAGTGCCTGTCCTCTGGGCTTCTACAATACCTTGTACTTCCCTCCATCACGGCACATACACTACAACTGTCCTTTCTGGAGCTCTGTTCCCCAAAGGTCGATGTGAGTGGCTATAAAGGCAGGATGGAGTTGGCATTGCTTCTTGCTGAACCCTTAGTGCCTGACACACTATTCAGCAGAGCTGGTCATGCAAAGTGTGTGAATATGTTAATGAATGCATGTCTTCCTAACTAGGTTAGCTCATCCAGCTAACAGCTAGAAATGAGGAAAGGAGAGCCTAAAATACTGGGCAATGAGCCATTTAAAATTCTAAATGTGACATTAAAAAAAAAAAAAATCCCTCTCTCTGTCACTAGCACCAGAGCCCTACAGCAGTATTTGTCCTTCTGTCTCCTGGTCCCCAACACTCAGAACTAAGCCCAAAAGGAATTTATTTTAAAAACAAGAAATTTGAGGTGTAAGCTATTGCCTTTACCTTCTTAAAAAGAAAATGGAATTAAAGCTGCTTGTTTTGATGCTCCTTGGTTATCACCACTGTCCATTGCTGATAAGAGATAGGTATCAGATACTGTTGAGAGTTTGATTTCACCTCCAGATACCCTTTTCTGAAAGTATTTAAGTCATTCTCTTCTCTTCCCCCTTTAGCTTTGTGTTTTTAGTTGCCAGTGACTTAAATTCACTCTTACGTGAAAGCAGAAAAAAAGAGCAAGAATTCAAAGCAATGTGTCCCTTGTGTGCGATTGATTCTCAGCAGTTTGTTATTAAATCTTTAAATAATTAAATACAAGAGAAAACATTAAAGCAACATTATAAAGCCAACCATATGTTGAAAATATAAATGGAGAGGAGGGATGTGGAGAAGGCTATAGAATTAAAACTGCTCCTTGTTAACCTTGACCATGGTGCCCATGCTGATCATTCCAATGCTTGGCCCACACACAGGATCCCTCTGCTGGGTGGGCTGGGTTGAAAGAGAAGGTGAGCGCTTTGTCTGGAGCAGTTTGCCAAGAAGAAAGTTCAGTGAGTAAGGAGAAATGCGCAAAGACAATAGAAGGGTAGGAATGATGAGTGAGTCATCAAAAGGTCCTTCAGACAATTTGTCCTGTTTGTTCTTTATAATCTGGAAGGCTCCCAAGATAGCAAATCTCCTTCCCTTCAGAGCACAAGGCCTGAATTATAAGGTGCAAAGTCAGCAAAGAATACAGAGCATACAGAGCAGTGTTGTAGGTGACTCCTGGATGTGGGCTTATGAGACACCGGTTTTCACCAGACTGTAGAAAACAAGGAAGAGGACGGTGGCAGGGAGCCAAGGTCCTGGACAAGGAGAGCATGAAGGACGATGTGGAGCATGACTATGCTATGGGTTTAATTGTGTTCCCCCAAATTCGTATGTTGAAGTCCTAACTCCCCAGGGCCTCAGGCTGTGTGGCTTTATTTGGAAATCAGGTTATTTCCATATTAATTAGTTAAGATGAGGTCACACTTGAGTGACAAAGGTCCGTCTAGTCAAAACTATGGTTTTTTCCAGCAGTCATGTCCAGATGAGAGAGTTGGACCATAAAGAAGGCTAAGTGCCAAAGCATTGAGGCTTTTGAAATGGGGTGTTGGAGAAGACTCTTGAGAGTCCCTTGGACTGCAAGATCAAACCATTCAATCCTAAAGGAAATAAGTCCTGAATATTCATTGGAAGGCCTGATGCTAAAGCTGGAGCTCCAATGCTTTGGCCACCTGATGCAAAGAACTGACTCAGTGGAAAAGACCCTGATGCTGGGAAAGATTGAAGGTAGGAGGAGAAGGGGATGGCAGAGGATGAGATGGTTTGATGGCATCATCGACTCAATGGACATGAGTTTGAGCAAACTCTGGAAGATCGTGAAGGGCAGGGAAGCCTGGTATGGGGTCACAAAGAGTCATATAAGGCTGAGTGACTGAATAGCATCAACACACTTGGATAGGAAGGCTTACTCCAGTATGACTGGTGCCCTTATAAAAATGGGCAACTTGGACACAGCTCCGCTGGGGAGACCACTCTGTGAAGACGAAAGCAGAGACTGGGGTGATGCTTACAAGGTAAAGAGTGCCAAGGATGGTCAGAAAATTCTTCACCGCCCTCAGAAGGAATCAGCCCTGCTGCCATTTTGATCTTGAGCGTCTAGCCTCCAGAACTGGGATAATACATTTCTGTCATTTAACCCACTCAAGTCTCTGGTACACTGTTGTGGCATCCCTTCCAAATGAATAAACTGAGAAAGACCCAATTTGTGAGGTTCACGTTGTTTTTTCTCACTTGTACAATTTAGGGAGTACTTCACCTGCTACTGCTTTGCAACTGGTCAATCAGCAAACCCTCCCATATCGCCCTGCTTCATGCCAATGAGCAAATATTTTCATATGACTTTGTTGCATGTCAAATAGCAAACACATCTTCCACTCTGTCCAGCACTCAGCACAGGGCCAGGCACTCAGGGAATGCAAAGAGTATAAAAACGATTCTTGCCATTTGTGACACAGACCAGCAGTCTCTGTGAGAGTACCCTGCATAATAGGCATCTGAATGAGTGAGGCTGGCTTGCAGAGTATGTGAGAAGCCTTGCAGAGCAAGTGTTGATAACAATGGCAATAGCACCAACTAGTTTTTTTTGTTTGTTTGTTTTGTTTTGTTTTTTTTTGATGTACCACATGGCGTGCGAGATCTTAGTTCCCTGACCAGGGATTGGACCTGTGCCCCTTGCAGTAGAAGCATAGAGTTCTAATCACTGGACACCAGGGAATTCCAGAACCAGCTAGTTATTGAGAGCTATGCATCAAATATCACATCACATCATCATCTTCAATGACGGTCCATTGAGTTACCCAGTATTATTACTCAGAATACACAGAGGAGGGAACTAGGTTAGGAGCACAAAATGAACTTGCCCAAGGTCACACTGCTAATAAGTAATGGAACTATTGTTTGAATCCAGATCTATCAAACTGAATCTGAATCTGATTAGGAAAAAGTAAATATTTGTATTGGGCTTCCCAGGTGGCACTAGTGGTAAAGAACCTGCTTGCCAATGCTGGACATATAAGAGACGTGGGTTTGATCCCTGGGTCAGGAAGATCCCCTGGAGGAAGCATGGCAACCCATTCCAGTATTCCTACCTGGATAATCCACATGGACAGAGGAGCCTGGTGGGCTACAGTCCATAGCATCTCAAAGGGTCAGACACGACTGAAGGGACTAGCATATATTTGTATTATATTGTTGTGGCTACTCTGGCTAATTGGCTCCGAATTGCACAGTTTACAGCAGCATTGGATTTCAATCTTGGCCTCAATGAGCCAGCCAGAGATAATTTCACTGGATGATGCACTGCTTATTTTTTTCCATTTAAAAAGTCACATATTTTAAAAACTGTGTGATTTGTAATTGATTATCCTTAAAACATTGTTTAATTTTTATCACTCCTCATTTGAATCTGGCTTCCCCAAATGGTTTGCTCCTTTGAGGTCAGAAATCATGTCATATATATTGGGAGTTCAATAAATCATTTCTTAGGAAAATTAATACTGTCTTATCTCCTTGATTCTTCCCCTCCCAATTCCTTAGCCTTCAAAAGAAAAGTCAAATCATTTCTTACTCTACATCTCACACCCAATACATCAGCAATCCTGTTGGCTCTATCTTAAAATTATATCCAGAATCACTATTTTCATCATCGCTTCCCTAATCCAAATCCTCATGAATTCTTGGTGCTTTACTGGAAGATGCTTCTAACTGGTCTCTCTGCCTCCATCCCTGATCTCAAGATCTACCATCCAGTCTGAGATTTCCTCTTAAAGAGAAAGACAGGTCTTGTCTCGCTCCTCACCAAAGCTCTCCAGTACCTTTCATCAGACCCATGACAATAGTGAGTCATACTTTGACTACATTTCCTGGCCCCTTACCACCAGACTATTTCTGCAACCGCTCTGATCCCTGCTCACTGGGCTCCACCAATCTTCTTCCTGTTCCTGAGAACACTGAGTATGTTTCCTTCTCAGGGCATTTGCACTTAATGTCCTTTCTGTCGGAGAAGGCAATGGCACCCCGCTCCAGTACTCTTGCCTGGAAAATCCCATGGATAGAGGAGCCCGGTAGGCTGCAGGGTCAGACACAACTGAGCGACTTCCCTTTCAATTTTCACTTTCATGCATTGGAGAAGGAAATGGCAACCCACTCCAGTGTTCTTGCCTGGAGAATCCCAGGGATGGGGGAGCCTAGTGGGCTGCTGTCTATGGGGTCGCACAGAGTCGGACACGACTGAAGTGACTTAGTAGTCCTTTCTGTGCGGAATACTGCTTCTCCAGATAGTCTCATGCTTTGTCCCTTGTTTCCTTCTGGGATCTGCCCAATTGCCACTGCATCAGAGAAGCCTTCCCTTCCTACCCTATATGTAATATAAAGTGAAAGTGAAAGTGAAGTCATTCAGTCATGTCCGACTCTTTGCAACCCCATGGATGGTAGCCTACCAGGCTCCGCCGTCCATGGGATTTTCCAGGCAAGAATACTGGAGTGGGCTGCCATTATGTAATATATTCTCCCACAAAAACCGATTCTATCCACAACACTGCTTCATTTTGGTTCATAGCACTTATCTTCAAATTTATTTTTAATTGGAGGGTAATTGCTTTACAATATTGCATTGGTTTCTGCTGTAGGACAATGTGAATCAGCCATGAGTATGCAGATATCCCCTCCCTCTTAAGCCTCCCTCCCACCTCACCCCCATCCCATGGCTCTACATTATCACAGAGCTCCAAGCTGAGTTCCTTGCATTACACTTATCATTTGACTGTCTCCACTAGCATGTAAGCTTCATGAAGGCAAACATTTTGCTTTGTTTACTTCTGTATCTCGAACTCCTAGAACACTGCCTGGCACATAGGAATTCAATGCTTATCTGTTGATAGATTAAATGAATGAATCAATGAATGAACAAAGAGAGTCCCAGTGGTTACAGGACTGTTGCCTCATCTCTGTACATATCAGAGTAGAGACATTGCCTTGCGTGTGGGTAACATTTCACAGTTGGTTTTTTTTTTTTTTTTCTGTACATTAACTCACCAAATCCTTAGAAGATCTATGAGAGTTTGCAGAACACATGTTCGCTCTGAAGAAAGAGGATTATACACAGGTGAAGTGACTGGCCCTAGGACACACAGTTAATAAGTGACTTGTCAGGTCTGAAAGAAAGAGTCTTTAATATAAGAGTCTTTTCACAAACCAAGTTACCCTTGTCAGTCCTGACAAAGCTGGGGAATTACTTCACTCCTTGATACACTATACTTGTTTAGTATATCCTCTGGCTGATGTCAGAGTTGAGGGACTAGGTGTGGGCTGAGGAAATAGCTCATGTTGAGGATTCAGCTTGAGACACCTGTTTCAAGTAGAGTGTCCTTCAGGCTTGACTGAAGGGTTTACATGCCTGCTGACAATTCCAGTAGAATGGACCTGGGACTATTCTTATAGAGGCACTGTTCTCAGAAAGGTTAATGTGACTTTGAACGCTTTCAAGTGTGCCAACTCTGAAGGGATCATTTGAATCTCTTCAGATTTAGACTTCTCTTTGGCAGTGACATGAGGTTTTCGGGGATTAAAAAACCAAACAACTTTCCCTGGTAGATATTTCAGAGTGTAGGAGGACAATAACATGGTGAAAGGTGGACTCCTATGCTTTCAAGAAACTTCCATGGAGCCAGCCAGAAAGATAGACTCACTATGCAGGAAAGGGCCCCAGTAGGTGGAAGAAAAGTTTGGCTTACTGTGATGAGTGAGGGAAGAATACTAATGTGTGTTTCTTTTCTATTCTTCATCAGTTCCTCTACCTCAGCAGTGACAAGTAGAGGAGAGGCTGGGACAGAGAGGAGGGGATGGAAACAGTGGAAGCAGCTGGGTCTCAAAGCCCCATTGGGGACCAAGCCATATTTTCTCTTCGGGTTTGTGGGTTTGACATGTGTGTTGACACCAAAGTTCCCTCTTGCCTATTTGCTTCCCATTCTTAATTAGCTAATAAACATGCATCAAGCATGTTCCGAAGTTTATGGAAGCTAAGGAGAATACACAGATATATGATCTGTATAGCCTGCTCTTGAGAAGCTTATCATTGCTAGTGTAAGAAGCTATTTCTAAACAGATTGGAGGAGGGAAGTTAGGAATATATATTGAATTATGTTTCTCTGGACTGTTTTGAAGCTCAGTCATGTGGACACAGCCATGGAGAAGGTCCATAGGTTTATCACGTGTTCTTTCAGTGTCTGAACCAACCTCTGTGCACACCAGTGTTGAGAAGCTAGGATTCATTCGGCATTTGCCCGTGAACAACAAGGATGTCTTGCCCCTTCATGGATCACTACCTTGTCCTGGCAAAGGGGCTTGGGTCATTTAACGAACCTATGAGCCATGCCGTGTAAGGCTACCCAAGACGGAAGGGTCATAGCGGAGAGTTCTGACAGAATGTGATCCACTGGAGGAGGGAATGGCAAACCACCCGGTATACTTGCCGAGAGAACCTGATGAGCTGTATAAAAGGACAAAACGAAGACACTGACAGATGTGTCCCTCAGGTTTGACGGGGTCCAAAATGCTGCTGGGGAGGAGCGGAAGAGTACTACTAATAGCCCCAGAAAGAATGAAGCATTTGGGCCAAAGCAGAAACGACTCTCAGTTGTGAAAGTGTCTGGTGATGAAAGTGAAATCCGATACTTGAAAGAACAGTCAAACTTTGGGAGATGGTGAGGGACAGGGAAGCCTGGTGTGCTGCAGTTCAAGGGGTTGAAAAGTGCTGGACACGACCAGGCAACAAACAACAACAACAAAGGATGTATTTCATGTCTACTGCTTGCCTTACACAATGCTGGGCACAGAAGCACTGTGTAGCTAGATCCATTTCCTGAACAGAGGCATTTCCCCAGGTTTTCCTTGCTCTTCACTTCTGCTTGCCACTGGTACCTCTCCTTTTAGCCTTTTAGTAAACACAGGAGACACATCACCATATACCCATGGGACCACATTTCATGTTCCTCAAAGGTAGAACCACTTGACACCCAACCCGGGGGCTGGGAAACAGACCTGGCCAGCAGCCTGCACACAGTAGAAAAATTTATTACTATTTCCTATTTCCTCTACAGGAAAAAAAAAAAAAGAGCTCTAGCCTGTATTTTGACATTTTAAGAAGACTTACAGGAGTTATGCCACATCAAATAAGCTGACGTTATGACATGCTGACACTAATGTTCAACAAAGTGCATTTATTGAAGAATTTAGAGGCTGGTCACATACCTTCAAGCTGTTTTTATTACTATTATTTCTTCTTGAGCCTGCCTACCTTGGTATTTTCAAGAAAGGAAACTCTCAGTTTTATTCCTGAGAATGAAGCTGATGTGGGCACCTTGTGCATATTCTCTTATCTCAGTTCACCCATGTGGTTGATAAATCATACATGGGCTCATAATTATTTCAGTACTTTCCTCTGAAGGGTAATTCAAAGTATTCTAGCTTCAGATGCTAATATTAAGGGCATTTTGAGAAAAACACACTAACCCTTAAAAGTTGAGCAACATTTTGCCTGTTTTGCTGGGGCTTTGCATATTTTCTATTGCAGACAACGATCCTCGGTAGTTGACATGTCTCATGTCAATCAATGTTGAGCACCTACTTTGTGCTCATCTCCGTAGAGGAATTCTACTCTAAGTCCAATAACACTTAGATGAGAACCAGCCATGTGTACAACCCCATGGCAGATGCTGCAGGGCACAACAGATGGATTTACAATTTAAGAGAGAACACAGGACATACACAGAAATAACTTAGACAAAGTCAGTGTCAGGAAAAAGGCACAGGTCAAGTGATGCAAGGGTTCAAAGACATAAATCTGCTAGACTGTAAGCTCCATGAAGGCTGTGTTCCTTGTGGCCCAGCATCACCAGTGTTTTCCCTATTAGCAGGCACATGGTTGCTTCTCAGTAAATATCTGCTGATTGAGTGAATGAAAATTCCATATGGGGATGAAGGTGGTGAAGGAAGGTTACATGAGGCTCTGATTTAGAGTTTGAGTTGAGTCTTACAAGATGGTAAGAGTTTTCAGAAGCTAATGGAGGTAGGAAAAGGGTGTTCTAGGTGGAGGGCAAGGCATTTGTTAAATCATGGAGGCTGGAAATCTATGGCAGAGAAAATGATGCATACATGGGAGCAATGAAAAGAAAAGTAGATAATTGTTGGAGCTAAATTTTGGGGATCTTGGCACTTCCCTGGTGGTACAGTGGTTAAGACTCTGTGCTCCCAATGCAGGGGGCCTGGGTTCAATCCCTGGTTAGGGAACTAGATCCCATATGCTACAACTAAGAGTTCAAATGCCTCAACTAAAAAAAAAAGATCCCACATGCCACAACTAAGGGTTCACATGCCTCCACTGAAAAGAAAAAAGATCTGGCATGCCTCAACTAAATAGCCCACTAAGACCTGCCTGGAGCAGCCAAATAAACAAATAAATAAATATTAACAAATTATGGTGATCTTATGTATCAGGTTAGAGATTTTGAATTTAATTTGTAGGCATTGGAGCAACATTAAGGTATTTTGAACAGGAACTTGGCATGATCTGAACCATGATTTAGGAAAACTGAGGTGGTAGTGATTATGTAAGGTGTAGGTGCCAAACTTAGATGTACTTCAGGATTATCTGGGAAGTTTTAAATCATACAGATCTATACACCAAGACAAAATGAACTGGGAAATCCATAATCTGTATTTATCCCAAGTTATCCAGGTAACAATCAACCAAGTAGTTCATAGAATTCCAGATGACCTGTGTCTGGGGGCAGTTATTCTGGGCGCAGGGCCTGAGAAGAGGGATGTGAAGAGAGGTGGGGGGCCAGACGGCAGCCTTTACCAGTCAACCTTCAAGAAGAGCTCAAAAGAAGGACTGTTCAGAGATCATGGGAGACTACAGAGCCCTGTAGTAGAAGGATGGGGCCATGTTTGAGTCAGGAGTCAAGGAAATAATTCTTGAGGGAAGAATCAGAACCTAAGAGGATTCACAGATGGGAATCTAGCAACATGAGCAGGTGCCAGGACCAACAAGCAGAGGCGTGTTGCATGGCTGCCAGGAGCACAGACATACCATTGTTCCCACCTTCACCTGTCAGGCGAGTCCTAGGGAAAAGCTCCCAAAAAGCAATCTAGTGCATCAATCATTATTTCTCCACATCAAAACTTTCTTTAGTATCTGACACCTGAGTCAAATTTTCATGTTATAAAACATCATATATACTCAGATATAGTATCAATAAAAGATGGTGGTGAGGGGCCTTAAATGCACTGAGTTTTTTTCTATCTTGAGAATCCTGCAATAATAGCAATGTGAAGGCCTGATCTTATTTCAAGGGCAACTGAGGACTGCAGAATGAACAGCAGCACTGTTCTAAAGTCATAGCATGATCTTTCTACATGTAATGAAAGAAACTTGAAACACAGCTAGAAAAATAAAAGGCTTTGAAGATTTATTAACTCTTAGAAATGGTATTCTAAGCACTACATTTAGAAGTCTATTGTAGGAGGAGTTATTAAAATTGGGGAGGATTATGTATAAATTTTTTATTTTATTTTCATTTTACTTCCTTTAAAAGAACAAAGATTTATTTAGGTACCAACAGCCAAATAACTTAGTTTTGAAAAGAGGGACCTGAGTCATATAAAATAATGGAAAGAGTAATGCACAGGAAATCAAAAGAACTGAATGCTTTTATAAATAATAACAGTAGCAGCAATAAAGCTACACTGAATTTAGTGATGTCTATGTACTAGTTACAGTGCCTAAGTGCTTTACATACATCATCTTTTGAGATACGCATAATTACATAAGTTGGTATGATTAGCGTCTTCATTTCACAGCGGGAAACTTGTATTAATTGTCGAGAGGTGGTAGGTAGTGTTGAGTGGCAGCACAACTTGAATTTAAACACACACCTGTACCAAGCACTTTCTGTCTCTACCAGTCACCAGCTATCTTATCTTGTACCACATGAAACACTCACTGAATCCTCATAAAGACACTAGGAGTCAAGTGCTATTATTATTTTATTCCCATTTGAATTCCCGTTTTACAGATGAGACCACTGAGGCATAGGAAACTTGACTAACTTCCCCCAAAGTTATGCCATTAATAAGTGGAGAAGCTATAACTGGAACAAGATAACTCTCATTCAGAGTCTGATTGTCAGTCTAGTAACACGTACAAAAGGAAGACGAAGAGGAGGAGGAGGAAGAGGAAAATGGAAGAGGAAGAGGAAGATGAGGAAGAAAGAGGGAAGGAAGGAAGAAAGAAAAAAGTATTTTCCAGTAGGATGCCACCAGTTTCTCTTTTCATTTCTATTCTATTCAATAATTTTTACTAATGTTCTGTTAAAACGTTGAGGTCACAGTTCTGTAAAATTGTAGCAATTTCCCTGGGTGAGAGATTTGGGATTCAAGTGAAATCTAAGGGGCAGGACAGATTAACTAACAGAAAGATATGTGAGTGAGATAAATACTAGATTTGACTCATGAATCAGGAAGCACAGGGACTTGGTGAGATGGTGCCAAGAAAGAGAAGGGGATCCTTCTGTACATGATAATAGGGGACTTTTAGGTGACAAGAAGCACCATAAAAATGAGTCAATAGGGGCTAAGAGCACTTTGCTCCCAACCTTTCTGTGACAACATAAACAAAACTCTGCCAGCTTAGGGCAGTAACAGGAGCCCTCTGTTTGATGTGGCTGATCAGAAGAAATCAGGAGGGCTGCATTTTGTTCTAGGTGCCAAAGCTCAATGGGGGCTTCCCGGTGGTAAAGAACACATCCTCCAATGCAGGAGACGTAAGACAGACAGGTTCAAACCCTGGGTCCAGAAGCTCTCTTGGAGGAGAGCCTGGCAACCCACTCCAGTATTCTTGCCTGGAAAATCCCATGGATAGAGAATCCTGGCAGGCTACACAGTCCATAGAGTTGGACACAACTGAAGCTACTGAAGCACACATGCATGAGACGGTATGGCAAGAAAGATGGCTGCCAGGAGCAGCAGATTCTTCCACCACTAGTGTCAGAGGACAGAGAGATCTTTCCATCGTAAGCAGCAGCTGAGTCATGTGCTCATACTTAAACCAATCACTGTGTCCAGGGGAGATGGAGACCAGGATTGACTCAGAGGGGATCACATTCTTTAAAACAGAATTTTTTAAAAAAATTTAGGAGTGAGGATAAATTGAATAAGAAAATCTCAAACTCAAAAGTCATAAAAGAGAAAAGATTGAAAACTCAAAATTCTTTACAGAGAAAAATACTATAAGCAAAACATCAAAAAGAAACTGGGATAAATGTATATAAATTAAACTCCTTCAAATAATATTCTTAACACATTACAAATAATTTTGAGAAACAAAAATGACCAAATTTTAATATGTACAAAAAGAACAGGCTATTCATACAGATAATACAAATGCCAATCATAATGAAAAACACAGAAAGATCAATATAATTTTGTGATGATAAGTGCTGAAGAGAACTCTGTTATTGTTGGGGGAAGTGGACTTTGGTACAATTCTTTGGGAATAATTGAGCAATATCTCAACATTTAAAATGCACTTACCCTTTGATCTAGCAATACCATTTTAGGAATTTTAACTTCTATGTGTAGGTGTAAAAAGGTGTTTGTAGCATAATTTGTTAGATCAAACATTTAGAGAAAATGTGAATACCCATTAACAAGGACTAGAGAAAAGCAATTATGGTGCTTCTGAAACCAAGCAGGATCCTGCAGAGTCCTTCTAGCTACAAAACCCCTCCTTGACTCTTTCTTGTTTGTAGAAAAAAGGATTTAGTCTCCTAGGCCTTCCCTGAGTCCCAAAGAGCAGAATCAAGCAGTTAATAGCATAAGACATTCACAAGACTTTTTGTTCCTCCTGAAGGGATTTAGATAACCATCTGGTGCCAGTCTTTGAGTTGTTCTACAGGACTTCCCATGTGGCTCAGTGGTAAAGAATCCTCCTGCCAATGTAGGGGACAGAGACTCCATCCCTGGGTTGGGAAGATCCCCTGGGGAAGGAAATGGAAACCTACTCCAGTATTCTTTCCTGGGAAATCCCAGGAGTTGGACACAACCACATGACTAACAACAACAGAAACTAGGATCCCTCATGGGGTGGAAGATGGTGACTGCAGGCTGACCACAAGGATCTGGACCCCAGACTGGTTGGAATCAGAAGTCGATCTAGACTCCAGAAATATCACCCTCCAATCAACCAGAAGAAAGTCACATACCCTGTAGCCCTCATCCCAAATATTGCCTTTAAAAACTCCTGAAAACCATCCTTGAGTTTGGGTCTTTTGAGTATGAACCATCTGTTCTTTTTGCTTGAAACCCTGAAGTAAACCTTTGTCTGCTCCAAACCCTGATGTTTGTGTTTGTTTGGCCTCACTGTGCCTCAAACATATGAACCTGGATTTGGAAACACTTCTATATTATTCAGGGCTTCCCAGGTGGCTCAGTGATAAAGGATCTGACTGCTAAAGCAGGAGCTGCAGGAGACCTGGTTTCAATCCCTGGATCTGAAAGATCCTCTGGAGGAGGAAATGGCAGCCCACTCCAGTATTTTTGCTTGGAACATTCCATTTTATAGAGGAACCTGGAAGGTTGCATTCTATGGGGTCACAAAGAGGTGGACTGAGCATTCACGGATACCATATTATGCGCTACTATCAATGAAGATTTTTTTTTAAAGGAATAAAGCTGCTCTTATAGTCTTATTTTCTCAATGTACATGAAAATATTTAATTTTTTTTCTCAAGAGTTTTACAAATACAATTAATTTCAAGTTTCATTTGGCTACTTTCTTTGATATTTATAGCAATGTTTTAAATTGATTATTGAAAACTTGGAGGTAGTATCTTCACATGTATTAACAAATAGTGACATCAAGATATGTCCTTTGCATACAGATGGCTAACAAACACATGAAAAGATGCTCAACATCACTCATTATCAGAGAAATGCAAATCAAAACCACAATGAGGTACCATCTCATGCTGGTCAGAATGGCTGCTATCAAAAAGTCTACAAAAAATAAATGCTGGAGAGGGTACGGAGAAAAGGGAACACTCTTACACTGTTGGTGGGAATGCAAACTAGTACACTATGGAGAACAGTATGGAGATTCCTTAAAAAACTGGAAATAGACCTGCCTTATGATCCAGCAATCCCACTGCTGGGCATACACACTGAGGAAACCAGAAGGGAAAGAGACACGAGTACCCCAATGTTCATCGCAGCACTGTTTACAATAGCCAGGACATGGAAGCAACCTAGATGTCCATCAGGAGATGAACAGATAAGAAAGCTGTGGTACATATACACAATGGAATATTATTCAGCCATTAAAAAGAATACATTTGAATCAGTTCTAATGAGGTGGATGAAACTGGAGCCTATTATACAAAGTGAAGTAAGCCAGAAAGAAAAACACCAATACAGTATACTAATGCATATATATGGAGTTTAGAAAGATGGTAACTATAACCCTGTATGCAAGACAGCAAAAGAGACACAGATATATAGAACAGTCTTTCGGACTCTGGGAGAAGGCGAGAGTGGGATGATCTGAGAGAATAGCATTGAAACATGTAAACTATCATATGTGAAACAGATCGCCAGTCCAGGTTTGATACATGAGACAGGGCACTCAGGGCTGGTGCACTGGGATGACCCTGAGGGATGGGATGGGAAGGGAGGTGGGAGGGGGGCTCAGGATGGGGAACACATGTACACCCATGGCTGATTCATGTCAATGTATGTCAAAACCCACTACAATATTGTAAAGTAATTAGCCTCCAGTTAAAATAAATAAATTTTTTAAAAAGATATGTCTTTTGAAGATATAGCAGAAAGAAAAGATTTGAGGCACAGAATTTTATCAACCTAAGTAAAATAAAAAATTCTTCTTTTTAAAATCTCGTTGAAGCTGGTAGAAATATTTAGCTCCACGGGCAGAAAAGAATTCATGGAACCATTCAATTCTAGCCTGCTCTACTCACTAGAGACTGTCATGTAAATGCCTGACAGAACTCGGAGTATGAGAAGTTACACAACATCAGTATTCATTAAGATGGGTCATTCAGTACAAAGTGAGCTCATTTTACCAATATAAATTTGCATGGATTGAATGGAGGGAAATCAAAGATGAAGGAAAATCCAAAGTGTGACCTTGAGTTATTGCCTGTGGGTATAGTCTTGTTTCATCAGTGTCAAGGAAAGAAGGGGTAACTTTTAAGCTATCTTGGAGCATCAGAGCATGCAAATTACCTTCCAGTTCTCTCCCCCGAAGAGAAATCAAACTAATACATACCTGCCTATTTCATACAGAAGTATAATCTCTCACCTCACACTAATGACAGGGGGACCCAATGTGGCTTACAAAGTTTTGAGCTCAGAAAGCACACAAAAGAGAACGACAAGCAAGAGTCAACCACCACACACATGACAGGATTGTGCTGATCGACTTGGACAGAATTTCTTTAGAATAAGTTACATACAGACGCTAAAGTGCCACAGACGTATCCAAAGGGAGAATAGCGGGTGGCATGTAAATAAAGTGGAGTGGTTTGTTCTCATTCCTGCCCCAACTAAGTACTTTCGCATTCCTGAATGCTGGGACTAATGGGTTAATAATTAAGTTTCCCCAGGGGTCAGGTAAGACTGGTAAGGAAAATTAAAATAGGTATCAGATTTTACATCTAGCATTTTCCTAGGTTATTCTCAAGTTAGCCTGTATCAGGGCTCCATGTAGATCTCTTGCATTCCTTCCATTTTCAATGTTATTTTCCTTTCCCCTCCCCCCTGGTCCCTTTTTTATTGTCTTCTCTTCTTTTCCCTCCCTCTCTCTCCCTTTCCCTCCATTCCTTTCACTTTTTGCTTTTTTCTCTCTCTTAAAATACTCCTTCTTGGTAATTCCCTGGTCATCCAGTTCTTAAGACTCCACTGCAGGGGGCACAGGTTCAATCCCTGGTTGCGGGGCTAAGATCCTACATGACTCCCAAAGGAGCCTCCTAAAAAATACTCCTTCCTTTCCAATAGCCAGCATCTGTCTTTTTTCTTTTTTTCTTTTTTTTTTGGTAGCCCATCTTCAGGCTATCATAGAACACTGTCTGTATACCCTGAGAGATAAAAGTACCTAGCAAGTTCCACGTGCCTCTAGGTGGCCTAATTCATTGGGTATAACAATGAATAACAAGGTATGAAAATCCACCTTCCTTGTTATTTTCAGGATAATTTTGAGGCATAGCTCACGCTCCACAGGTCTCCTGCAGCAGCCCTGACTAAGGCACTCTGAGATGGCACCTTCCTGCCTTCTCTTCATTTTTTTTTTCTATTCCCTTCCATAGTTTTCCCAGACACTTCCTTAGTCACTTGACCACACATTTTTGTCTTGGGGCTGCTTCTCTTAGAACACAGTTTCTTCTGTCACAAAAGTTAAGTTGACAAAGAGATAATGAAATGTGAAAAAGAAATTCCACTTAAATTTGTTTTCCAGTCTTCAAAAATTCCTTTGCCAAATGACTTACCTAGTTGAGAAATAGAGAGCCATCATCACAGCTACGTGCGCATATGCTAAGTCTTTCCAGTCATGTCCACCTGTGCAACACTATGGACTATAGCCTGCCAGGCTCCTCTGTCCATGGGATTCTCCAGGCAAGGATACTGAAGTGGGTTGTCACACCCTCCTCCAGGAGATCTTCCTAAACCACGGATAGAACCCGCATCTTTCCTGCACTGGCAGGCAGGCTCTTAAACACTACTGCCACCTGGAAAGCCTTATCATAGCTACAGGTAACACCTAAAATAATTACCTGTGACAGGTAATAATTAGAATCTGATGAGGATGAAGCTTAATGAAGGAAATGCTTGTATTACTCCAACCCCGACATTAAGTTAGCAGAAATCCAGTTTTCCATATTGCATTTTCCCCATTCACTTGGTTTTTACACACACACACAGTAGGATTTTGTTTGTGATTTCCTCATGAACTCAGTTTATTTTGTTGAGGTTACTAACCATTAATTCCAGTCTTTACTTTATAGACTTTGGTACCATCCAGGAGTGAGCAAAATTACTAACCTGAAGTAAGATCTCTACACATTTACAAAAGACTTAGGAATAGTTAGTATACTTCATTCTAAAAGAGAGGAAATAAACTTTCCAACAAAAGTAGTGAAACAAAGAACTTTCTACATGGGCAATCCACACAGTTCTGCTTAACTAAGATGTCTTTCTATATAAAAGTGTGTGCAACTTTGGGTTTCCCAAGTGGTGCAGTGGTAAAGAATCCACCTGCCAATGCAGGAGCCACAGGAGATGCAGGTTTGATCTCTGGGTGGGGAAGATCCCCTGGAGAAAAAATGGCAACCCATTCCAATATTCTTGCCTGGAAAATTCCATGGACATAGGAGCCTTGTGAACTACAGTCCACGGGGTTGCAGAGGCAGACACCACTGAGCGACTGAGCATGCACACACGTGTGCGTCTTTACAAAAAAGGGTAATATCTAGTCCTGACAACTATAGCTTATGCTTTTCAGAGGGCCAGATTTTATAATTGTATGCCAAGGAGCATTAGATTGATCAATTCATTCTTTCTGTACCCTCCCAAGAAAGGTATTCTGTCACAACAGGGTGTCTTACTCAGAAGGGAAGTGAAGTGAAAGTCGCTCAGCTGTGTCTGACTTTTTGTGACCCCATGAACTATACAGTCCATGGGATTCCCTAGGCCAGAATGCTGGAGTGGGTAGCATTTCCCTTCTCCAGGGGATCTTCCCAAGCCAGGTATAGAACCCAGGTCTCCTGCATTGTAGGCGGATATTTTACTGCTGAGCCACAAAGGAAGCCCAGGGCATTTAATTACTTTGATAATTGAAAGATTATCTAGTTCCCTTGCAGGATCCTTTCCAAACAGGGACTTGTGTGACCGTGTTTCCATTCAAGTATGAACAGAGAAAGCCTCCATGCTCAGAAGAAAGTGGCCACTGGGAAATGATGTATCCAGGCTGAGAGTTGAAATACCAGGGGAAATGTATCCACTTTTGTGAACTTCCTTGCCATTTTATAATTTCTTCATATCCTTTGGTCTGGAATGATCTCTTTCTCACCTAGCAAACTATCAGGATTCAATCCTGGAAGTCCCAGTCCCAATGTCTTTTCCTCTGTGATGTTTTCTTTGACTCCTCTTGACAGAGGTAGGTTTTCTGACTTCTGGTCCTCTTTTTATATTATATATAATATTATATTATAAAGCAATTACTATTATGTAATTTAATACCCCAGATTTCAGCACAATGATGGATATATTGAATGTACTCAGGACACATTTATTAAAGGTTGAATGGATGAATGAGGAGGTGATAATTACAAATGAGCAGATAATTAAGTCATTAATTAGATGATGGAAAATAAAAGATAAAAACCAAGTGCATGGGCAGAAAATGTGTACCCTAAGACATTAGATGTCTTTCAGTATGGAGTCTTTTGAGACAGCTCTGTAGAGGAGATTAGATTTGAATTGGACCTTAAATGATGTTAGTCTAGGGATCAATACTATTATTCATAAAAATGCTTTCAGAAGCATAGAAAGTGCTGTAAGTTGCAAAAACTGCATTCGTACTTATTATAGTACATTGAGTGTACTGATCTATTTGTAACTGATACTCTAGAGAATATTTACAATTTAAGAAAAAGAAAAAGAAAGCCTTAAAACACAGTTGAAGTAAAGCATCTTTTTAATAATAATAAACTTACATACTAATAGATATTTTCAGAAGTGAAAAAGAAGCCCTAAAAAGTTTTTTTTTTTAAATTTTAGTTTTTGACAAGGTAATTATTTGATTTTGCAATTTTTATCTGTAGTAATATTTGCATTATAGTCCATTCAGGGACTGAAATTAACTTTAAGCTATATGGTTGGAATCTAAAAAATATAATATCTTCATATGCCACATGGTCCTCTTCCATCATTTTTTCCAGTTTCTTCATTTGCAAAATGCATTCATAACTCTTCGTTTCTAAAAATCAGAATTATACTGGAGAGGAAAGAAAGACACATCACTTGCACTAGTGCCAATATATTCTAATTATTATTTCTAAGCACATACTTAGAAAAATGCCAGAAACAGACACAGAATCAGACATAAAGGCTAGGTTCAGATTAGAGCAATTGTCCAGTTACTTTCATATTTATCTAGAGGAATGGCTCCCAAATCTCAAAGCTGTCAGATTTAACTAACAGCCATTTTATTAACATTTTCACAAACATTCATCTGCCTGTATGATAGAGCTGCTGTGTGGCTTGTTTGGAGTAAGCTGATCTGAGGAAGCGGAGTTGATGTGGTATGAATGGCAGCCTCATCCCAGTCAGTCTTTAAGTGTCATGATTAAATTTCAGAACACTGTTTACCTGACCTCAGCTAGGTAGTTCATCATATGATTTCCATGACTGATGCAAGCAGTCCAGAAGGACAGCTTCTAACACATTGAAATAATTTTGCTAGTGATAATTTTGTAGTGAGCCTTAGGACAGAACTGACTACACCATTAAGTGGGCAGAAACTGGGTTGGCTGATCTAATTTTGGGCTTCATGTTTGAAACGCCATTCAGAAAGGACACCTTGCATTTTACTATGTCATCTAAAATTTAGTAGACATGTCAAGGGGGAATTGAGGGACCTTTGAAAAACTGGAACTTTTACCTTAAATGTACTCTGCTACAGATGTGGATTTGTTTCTCAAAGCAAAGCAGTCAATCATTTTGGCTTCAGTATGGCAGAGGGAGACATTAAGAGGATTGTTTTTGAACACTACCAATCAATTATCTGAGTCATGGCTTTTTTAAAAAAGATATGAATTGTTACTCATTTACTGTGTTCTAAGTGCCATATTAAGTGCTTTACATAGATTATCTCATTTAATCATTTCTATAACGTTATGAGGCAGATCCAAATAGAATCTCCATTTTATAGATGAGTAAATTCAGGCTTAAGTAACCAGTCCAAGGCCACACAGCTGGTAAGTGGGGATACAAGCCCAGGAAATTTGGCTCTAGAATTCATGCTTATTTGTACCATATATTTATTTATTTTTAGGAATGTTATCAAAATTAACTACTGTAATGGTGCAGTTGAACTGCCAGAATAATGGCTTAGAATAAAGTATGACTGGATCATTTTGGGGCACTTATCACATTGGAACCACTGGCATTCAAAGATCTGTTCCTACCTATATAGTTTAGCAACTGCAACTGATTCATCTCAACAGAACTGAGTTTACTACCCAGAAGGACCATTTAATAGTTTTCAGTGGGTGGTTATTTCTTTCCAGTGGCAAGAATGATCAGAGTTTAATAGCGTGGGTATTAGGATCAATCAATCTTGAACTTAAATTAAGATCCACCACTTACTAGTTGTATGCTGCTGCTGCTAAGTCGTTTCATTCGTGTCTGACTCTGTGCGACGCCATAGACGGCAGCCCACCAGGCTCCCCGTCCCTGGGATTCTCCAGGCAAGAACACTGGAGTGGGTTGCCATTTCCTTCTCCAATGCATGAAAAGTGAAAAGTGAAAGGGAAATCGCTCAGTCGAGTCCGACTCGTAGCGACCCCATGGACTGCAGCCTACCAGGCTCCTCCGTCCATGGAATTTTCCAGGCAAGAGTACTGGAGTGGGGTGCCATCACCTTCTCCTATAAATTTACATAATTCCGTAAGTCTTGGTTTCCCCACCTATTCAATATGAAATGAAGATAATTGTCCCATTCCATGAAATTGTCATGATAATTTACATAAAGTGCATTTTATGCAAGTAGAGTCAGTCAATAAGCAGTAGATATTATTAATGAAGTTCATGTGAGCATGATCTGTTTCCATTATCCTAGTATCTAGAAAATCATATGAATAATTAGTAGGTAGTCTGCTGAACATCAAATATGATAAAATAAAGCTGCTAATTGTTTTTGCTTTTTCTATTATTATAGAATATTTTAATCAAACTTGAAAAGTATTTGCCCATTACTGTGTTTACTATAACAGGCACCGAAATACTCAAGTCTGTCAGAGTATGCTGAGGCTGCTGCTACTAAGTCGCTTCAGTCATGTCCGACTCTGTGCGATCCCATAGACGGCAGCCCACCAGGCTCCCCCTTCCCTGGGATTCTCCAGGCAAGAACACTGGAGTGGGTTGCCATTTCCTTCTCCAATGCATGAAAGTGAAAAGTGAAAGTGAAGTCGCTCAGCTGTGTCCAACTCTTAGCGACCCCATGGACTGCAGCCGCCCACGGGATTTTCCAGGCAAGAGTACTGGAGTGGGGTGCCATTGCCTTCTCCCTGTCAGAGTATACTCTCCTTTAAACAGAACTGGATAAACACAAATACATCCCTAAGCTTTAATTCTACTTTTACACAATTTCTGTTGAAACAAACTTCCTCATGAAAGGAATACTATGTTTCCTCAATTCTTGCTGCTGCTGCTGCTGCTCAGTTGCCTTCAGTCGTGTCCGACTCTGTGCGACCCCATAGACGGCAGCCCACCAGGCTCCCCCGTCCCTGGGATTCTCCAGGCAAGAACACTGGAGTGGGTTGCCATTTCCTTCTCCTCAATTCTTAGATGCCATCTATAGTAAAACAACACCATAGATTATATAATAGTTTTAAGAGAAAAAAAAGGCTTCCCAAGTGGTGCTAGTGGTAAAGAACCCGCCTGCCACTGTAGGAGACATAAGAAACTCCGTTCTGTCTCTGGGTTGGAAAGATCCCCTGTAGGTGAGCATGGCAACCCTCCCCAGTATTCTTGCCTGGAGAATTCCATGGATAGAGGAGCCTGGCTGGGCTACAGTCCACAGGATCACACAGAGTCGAACATGACTGAGTGACTGAGCATGCATGCATGTTTATGATCCCTACCTTGTTAGTACTTTTGGGATTTACAGTATAATCTCAAGCCATATTTAAAGCATATAAGGATTTATGATATATTTTCACTTTGGTTTAACTCACAGTTTGCTTTCTTTTTCTTCATTTGAATTAACTGTCCTTAAAGTTCAACAGAAGGCTTCCCAATGGCTCAGCAGTAAAGAATCTGCCTGCCAATGCAGGAGATGCCAGTTTGATCCCTGGGTGGGGAAGATCCCCTGGAGAAGGAAATGGCAACCCACTCTAGTATTCTTGCCTGGGAAATCTCATGGACAGAAGAGCCTGGTTGGGCTACAGTCCATGGGGTCTCAAAGAGTTGGACATGACTTAGTGACTAAACAGAAACAACAAAAGTTAAACAGCTCCTTTTGGAAGTTAGCCAAAAACTTTTGGAAAAAATGTATTTGATCCTTTGGTGATGTTTAGAGGCTAAGTCATGTCTGACTCTTTAATGACACCATGAACTGTAGCCCAACCAGACTCCTCTGTCCATGGGATTCCCCAAGCAAGAATACTGGAGTGGGTTACTATTTCCTTGTCCAGGGGATCTTCCAGATGCAGGGATCGAATTGGTGTCTCCTGCATGGGCAGGTGGGTTCTTTACCACTGAGTCACTGGGGAACCCATTTGATCTTTTAGGTTGTATAGTTTGTTACATAAAGTCTCCTAGATTTGGAAATCCTATGATCCAGTCGAGGAGTTGGCAAACTACAATTCACAGGCCAAACCTAACCGACCTAATGGTCTTGTAAATAAAGTTTTATTGGAACATAACCATGTCCATTATTTTCTATATTTCCATGGATATTTCTACATTTGTTGTTGTTCAGTTGTGTCTGACTCTTTGCGACCCCTTTGACTGTATCACACCAGGCTTCCCTTCCTTCACCATCTCCAGGAATTTGCTCAAACTCATGTCCATTGAGTCTGTGATGCCATCCAACCATCTTATCCCCTGTCATCCCCTTCTCCTCCTGCCTTCAAGCTTTCCCAGCATTAGGATCAGAACTGAGTAGTTAAAATACTAGGCATTGTTTCAGGCAAAATCAAGCTTACTGGAGTAACACAAGAACATAAACCTGAAAATAAACTATTTTTCATATGGGAAAGTCCCTAGCTTCATTCCACTTTCTTGTTACATTATTATACATCTCTATTAAAATGTAAGCTCCATGAGCACTGGACTTCCTTTTTCTACTGTTTTATCCTCTGTGCCTGGAATAGTAGATACTCAGTAAACAAGTGCAGAATAAATGAATGAATATGTCATTGACTTTGGAAACTGTGGGGAAAGGGACAAGGCAAAGACATTATCTCTGATGAAACTCCCTTTGACTATTTTGATATATCAACAACTGAAATTTACCAAATAAATAACAAGAGTGAAGAGTTGAGGAAGTCATAAATTGAGGTTCCCACAGTGTCAACTTTTTATTGTAATCCTTGGTTTAAGACCACTTGCTCAGTTTTTTCTGCTTGTATTATTCAAGGACACTTTATTACAAATGAAAATAGAAAAAAAAAAACTGCAAAGAGGAATTTGCTAGTAGAATTTGAACAAGGATTACTCATTTCTGTTTCTTTCTGAATATTGGTGTCATTATCTTCTAGTGTAGACTGGCCTCTTCTTAGATTAGAGGACAAAGTTGCCAGGAGTCTTAGATTCACATCTCAGTCCTCCACAGCCAGAGAACATGTTTCTCTCAGTCCATTAGGAGAGACGTTCATCTAATCCAGCCTCCCCTCATCATCACTGGAATTACCATTTCCTTTACTTCATTTCTCACATGGATTCTATCTGTGGCCTTCCTCATCCATTCTCTGCTCCCCTTTCAATTCATTTCCCCAAGCTTACAAGGTCACTATTTTGCTTAAAATCTGCAAGGACTCTTCTCATTCCTTTCATACCAGCACCCAAGCTACTTTCATAGCACATGCAGCCCTCTTTAATTTCATCCAACTTGGTTATCCAAGTTCATTTTTCAAAATCTCCACCTTATTGCCCTCACTAAACCCTGAACTCTAGCCATACTGAGTTATTTACTTGAAATTCCCCACTAATGGCCATATCTGGAATGGCTTTCCCACCTTCACTTGATTCATTGACAGTTCAGTTCAGTTGTTCAGTCATGTCTGACTTTTTGTGACCCCATGGACTGCAGCACGCCAGGCTTCCCTGTCCATCACCAACTTCCAGAGCTTGCTCGAACTCATATCCATCGAGTTGGTGATGCCATCCAATCATCTCATCCTCTGTCGTCCCTTTTTTCTGCCTTCAACTTTCCCCAGCATCAGGGTCTTTTCCAATGAATCAGTTCTTCGCATCAGGCAGCCAAAATATTGGTTTCAGCTTCAGTAGCAGTCCTTCCAATGAATTTTCAGGACTGATTTCATTGATGTCTAAGCATCCTTAAAGATCAGCTCAGCCATCACTCCTCCTGGGAAGTCTTTTATTTTCCCATCTGTGAGATATCCTTCTTATCTGTTCCCACAGAATTTTGTTTTAGTCTATCATACCAATTAGAGTATTTTTATTATCTGGACTAAATTGTCTCACAGATGAGACTGTCAACTTGAGGGCAAGAACTGTGTTTTCTATTTTACCAGTACCTAGCATATATTCTTATCAAGAGTTATTGGGCAGGCAAATAATTGCAAGTGTGAATGACTTAGCAGAGTTACATTAACAAATGAAAGAGAATTTTATCTCATAGACTATAAATATCAGCATTTCCCATGATTAGACAGATGTGGAAAGATATATTCATATGTCTCAGAAGTCTCATTTAAAACAAAAAAGTATGAGAAACAGTTGGGTATGGGCATTAAATGCAAACTGTATGGGCATTGAAACCTGACCAACTAGGTTGAGAGGGCTTCTCTGGTGGCTCAGATGGTAAAGAATCTGCCTGAAAGGCAGGAGACCTGAGTTCAATTCCTACGTCAGGAAGATCCCCTGGAGAGGAAATGACAACCCACTCCAATATTCTTCCCTGGAGAATTCTATGGCTAGAGAAGCCTGACAGGCTACAGTCCACGGGCTCCCGAAGAGTCAGACACAACTGAGCGACTCACACACACACACCCCCCTAGGTTAAGAACTCACCACTTTTGCCTACTGCTGCTGCTCAGTCACTTCAACTGTGTCCGATTCCTTGTGACCCCATCGACTGTAGCTCACCAGGATCCTCTGTCCATGGGAGTTTCCAGGCAAGAATACTGGAGTGGGTTGCCATGCCCTCCTCCAGGAGATCTTCCTGACCCAGGGATCGAACACACATCTCTTACGTCTCCTGCATTGGCAGGTAGGTTCTTTACCACTAGTGCCACTTGGGAAGCTCTTCTGACTACTACTTACATGATTTGGGGAAGCTTACTTACCTCTCTGTGTCTTAGTTTCCTCATTTATTCAATATTTTGTTAATAGTAGTAGCTAGTTTATAGGGTTGTATGTGCATTAAACCAGATAGATTGTGCAAGGAACTTACAGTGTTGTGTGTTACATAGTAAGTTGCTGAATAAATGTGAACTTTAATAATATTGTTTGTTATTGTCTAACTAAATTTTATGCCATGGCCAGAGTCTATGCTAGTAAGAACTATCTTCTATAGATATAGACATGTTCAAATCTGAATTTTAAAAAGTCAAACAAATAAACAAATGAACAAAACTTCACAGAACTGCTACCTCAAAGTTATGTGACATATATGCTGATGTGGCAGAAGAAAATTAATTCTTAGATTGGCACAAAAGTCAATTAACCTAACTGTCCTAGTTAGTATGCAGATCGCCTCCAACTGGCAAAATGTATTCCTGCAGCAATTTTGAGTGGGGTCATTGCTTTTTTAGTTAGTTTTAAAGTGAGTTTAAAATATATCAAAATTTATACCAAAAGTTTGCAGAATGTTCCAGAATGTTTGAATAAGTTGGGGATTTTAAAGATCCTGGTTGAAACTATTGGTCTAGATGAGCATTATCTTTCAATCAAATGCGTTTGTTTAACATTTTAGTATTGTGTGTATGTGTGTGCTTGTGTGTATTTTGTATGTACATTTAGTCATAATTATCCACTGGTAACACTCTCTGGCTTTTAGTGCTCTTTAGTGGCATCATATTCAAATTGCAGGAGCAGGTATAGAGGAGAAAATATTACCTTTAATGTACTGAAGACAGAATAAAGAAGTTTTGAAATTAGTGATTTGATCTACTAGGTCTAGTAAAATTCTTTGCATACCTGGTGATGGAACTGGAGTGGGTTGCCATGCCCTCCTCCAAGGAATCTTCCCCAACAGGGATTGAACTGGCATCTCTTATGTCTCCTACATTGCAGGCGGATTCTTTACCCACTGATCCACCTGGGAAAGCCAGTATTCTTGTCTGGAGAATCCCATGGACAAAGGAGCCTGAAAAGCTACAGTCCAGAGGGTTGCAAAGAGATGGACATGACTGAAGTGACCAAGCATGCACGTAAAATCAAAATGGGACTTTTCACATTAATGAAACTGAGTTTATAAAAATCATGTAAAATCCTGCCTATAAACCATATTATAAAGTCCTCTAACCCAGTCATTTGTTAAGAAAAGTGTAGATATTTGCTTCTGGGTAAGTGATTAAGAAATCTACTTAAAGTGTTGTCAATAAGGAGTTAAATTTGAAGCTGTTTTGTTTTAAATGAATGAAGCCTGTTATTAACTTCAGAGCTTTGTCTTCACTTTGCATTGTAGCACATGCATTAGAAAACAAACATAACCCTAGGTGGTTAAGGCTATAGGTATTTATATTTTCAAAGGAAAAGAAAATGCTTTTTACAATCAGATATATGCACACAAACATTATATAAATAAAATGCTTACTGACTATGTGAAAAGATTGAGCACTTATTTAATAAGTCTGAAAATGCACAATGGGTGATATAAAATGCATATAAAATTAAACCAAGCAGATACATTAATCAATGCCACCAGGACAAATGAATTCAAGCAGCAAACATTTATTTAAATGACCTGCGGCAGGATGGAGGAGAATAGCAGAAGATAAAAAGCACTAGGAAAAGTTTATAGGTTTTTCACTCACCAAATACCTTAGGGGTTAGGGGAAATATAGTGGGAAATGAGCAGACCTATTTGGCCTTCTTTCTGACAGAGATGGAGAAAAGGGGTTAGAAGGGTGGCCATCTTCTTAATGACCTAATTGTAAATCCATTTGTTTTAGACGGCTAATCTGTTTTTATTGTGTCAGTATAGATGACTTGGATAATTGCTGGCCCCGTGGCTCCGAAGTGATCAGATGGCACATTATAAATTGGAAGGTAGCCAGGTCTTGCCCAATATAGAGTTAGTTAAAACCCTTGATGACATAAGTGTCTGATAAATAAAATATACCTTGTCAGTGAAAGCTTAGCTTGATAATTAGATTGGAGAGCAGGTTGTTTCATGTTTGAAATCCTCCAAGCTGTGAAATACTCGGAGTTGAATCCAACTCAAGAACAAATTCTAGTAAGTTTGGGTAAAGTCTATTTTTTTCACTTTCAAGAATTACCTCTTAAACTGGCTTAATAAAGGAGCCTGTCATCCGTCTGTTATCTTAGAATTATCTGAAAAATGTGGCTTTGATAAATTAAGTGTAAATGAGACATAAATGCATCATAAATTGTGGGATTAGTTTTCTCATGATAGATATAGAGATTCCAGAGTTGAAGATGAAAAAAAAATTTTTTTTGGCAATCACGGTTCTTGCATTGGGGTTTCTATAATACCTTTCTGATGGCCTGTTTCCCTCTCACCCTTTCTTCTCATGGGATTTGTGTACCTAAGAAGTGTTAGGGGCCTCTTGTAGGGCTGTGGAATGACACTGACCCTATTTAAATCAGCATTAAAAGGGGAACAAGACAGCAGCTTTCACCTTCTTTAAAATAGTACGTGAAATTCTCATACATTAATCCTCCACCCATTTTACACTGTCCCTTAGTGGGGTGATTAGGAGAGAAAAAAGAAAACAACCCTAAAAGTAATCTACAAATTTTATCAATACAAATGGTGCTCTTCATAACCAGAAGCATATAGCCTCAGCAACCGACCATGTCTTTAGGGAGTTCACCTCCTTGCAGTTGTCTTCAAACCCCTCCCCCTCCAACTCACAAGTCAACATCACCGAACCCTCACATAGTTGATTCACCAATATGTTTATGGGTGTCTGGGTGAAGTTAGAAGCAGCAGTATGCACATTTCTGAAAAGCACTGTTCACCTTGGCTCTCATTTGTGTCACACTGATTCCACACCAAGGACTATTTGTCTCACCAGGATCTGAGAGAGAAGATAAAAGAATCTATTACAGATCCCTGCTCTGTCCTGCCACTTGGTCCTCAGATTCATGAAGAGCACTTGTGCCTTACTAAATGCCTCTGCATCACTATTGCCCATCGGAAATGCCACTTTGCTAATGTCTTAATCCACTTCCACAACTTTCCTTCTCAATAGATCAACTCTTCCTACTTACATATTCCTATCTTCTCACTTTTCCCTTTCCTTCCCTCACTTTTTTTGCCCATCTCCTTACATCATTTGTTCCATCATTGTTACCTTCCTTCTCTCCATTTTTAGTGACACATATCGATGGGAGGAACGTTATGACTATTACTTTGGGAAGAGGCTTTTGGAGAAAAAGACCAAGTATATCTTCTTAATGAACTTGAAGGTTTCCCGTCACAGTCCCCATGGCCCTTACCTGATCATAAGGAGCCAAATGGGCATTTGTAGCTCTAGTATTGGACCCCTGTGGTCTCAGAAGATCTCATCAACCCAACCCACTCTAACCATCTCTTCTCTCAGATGAAGGAAACACAACAAAGTCTAACCATCTCTGTTACCATGGAAACAGAAGTTTGCTCCACTGTCCAAGAGCAACAGAATGAAAAGAGATAATGCCATTGACATAAGAATGGATTGTCATTGGCAAGAAAGTAAGCGGCAAAAGAAGTGATTTTCAGGGAAGCCGTATTTTGAAAAATCCGGGGGAGAATCCCTGAGACATGAAAGGTCAGGTAAGTGGTCTGAGAGCTATGACCTGACATAACTTCAATTGCAGAAGCAATGACTAACCTTTGTAACCTGGTTATATTCACTCTTCTCATTAGGACAAAACCCTGAGGGAAACTGTACAGTCTTACTTACATGGTGGTTTCATATTTAGGTGGACTTCCTGAATTCTGGTGTTTCTTGTCTGCCAGTAGATATTCCTAAACAGGCAGGGGCTTCCTATAAGGAGAGAACAAGATTGGCGGTCAATCTTGACTTCTCTTCTGACCTCCTGTACCTTCCATCAGTCAACAGATCTTTTAAATTCTACTTCTGCCAGCCCCTCCCATCCAGCCTAATGCAATATCTTTCTGCCTCGTCCCTGTGACCCTGTTGACTGCACACCACCCCCAGATTGTCTTTCTTTAATTTGTGGGTCGTATCTGTCCATTATGTGCCTAACCAGACAACTTGGTCATTTTACGTTTTCTGCCTTGATTTCTACTTCTTCAGTATTTAGACACTCTGCTCTGAAAAATTTTGAATTTTTCTATCTTTGAACATCCTTATATAATATGAGACTGTGGGATACTTGAAAGCACAAAACATATTTTACCCATTTACCCAGTGTTTTTCAGCATTACCTTTACATCTCTAACAGTAGTTCTTAGTAAATGTGTTGTAATATTTGTTTAAGATATATAGAAAACCTCTGTTTATTTGGTGAAGGAATTAAAGTTGTGGGAAATGGATTATCCCACGCTTCCCTAACCTGCATAAACCAGTGGAATAAAGCATTCTTAGCACTTAAATAAAGAAAAGAGGATGGGAAAAGCAGAAAAAAATGAACCTCCCAGCTAGTGGATCTCTCCCACCTCTGGATGCCAAACTTGATGCTTTCAAGATTAAGGCATTTACCTTTGGCAGTAAAATGGTTGGCATGGAAAAGAATTAATGACTCCTCCAGACAATGACTTGAATACTGCTGCGTCTAGCTCATTTGAAGAAGAAATTCAGAAGGCCCACATTGAATCTCAGGGCATTTACTGAAAAAATTAGATGTAGACCACCGCAATTCCATTCCTTGTCTTGAAACTGAGCAGGACTCTGCAGGGCCTTCCTAGGGACAGGACCACCTCTCCCTGTGTCCTCTGCCTCTTGTTTGCAAAAAAAACTTTGGCCTCTTGGATCTTCCCCAAGTTCCAAAGAATAAATTTAATCAGAGAAGTGAGAAAATGCAGAAACAAAGAAAAGCAGTCAAGAAAGACACAATGCTGATAGCCTAGTCATAAAACAAAGTCAGAGCCTTCTACTTCCTCCTTAAGGACTGTAGATAGTATCCTGAGACATATATATCCTTTGGTTGTTTGGCAAAGATTAAACCCCTTACCAGGTGGAGGAAGTTAACTACATGCTGATCACCAGAATGTAGACCCCAGACTGGTTGGAACCAGAAGGTTGATGATTGAGTTTCTTGAAACATCACCCATTACCTCACCATCAACCAATTAGAGAAGAGCAAGAGCTGATCACGTAGCTCACAACCCTCTTTCTCCCTTTACACTGTCTTAAAAAAAAGCCTTTCCTGCAAGTCATTGGAGAATTTGGGTCTTTTAAGCATGAGCTTCCTCTTCTCCCTACTTTGACTTGCAATAGATACTTACTTTGCTTCACCTCAACCTGATGTTAGTAGACTGGCTTTCCTCCATGTCAGGTGAGTAGACCCAAGTTCAGTTTGGAAACAGTATGGGGGTTTCCCTGTTATTTTTTCTTCCCCTTACCTTGTTTCTGGCTAAACTATAGATCTCACTATTTGAACCTTGATCTTAAGTCTGATTGACTTAGTTATCATTCTATTGAGTGTTTTATCCGTTTACTATGATAGACTATGTAAGTATTTGGTACCCCCCACCCCAGGCAAAAGGATAATACTGGGTTGGCCAAGAAATTCATTTGGATTTTTCTGTAAGATGTTATGAAAAAACTCAGGTGAACTTTTTGGCTAACCCAATACATCCCCATTCTGTTGAGCTTGGGCAGTGATCTAACTTGTTTTAGCCAATGAAAAGAGAGCTGCAGTGACATGCATCGCCTCTTGGCAGAAGCTTTGAGAGTCAGCATGTTTGTCCATTATAACCTCCTTTCCCCTGATCTTTAATCAGGGAAGCCTATGTCAAGATGAAGCCTTCATCAGCCCCAATCCCTGAGTAACTACCATAAAGGGCCCTTTTGGTCAAAAATAATTCACATAAAGCATGAACAAAAATAAACTTGTTTTTAAACCACAAAGATTTTGGAGTTGTTTGTTACTGCAGAATAACAGCCTATTCTGCTTGATATAATTATGTAACAAAGATAATTAATAAAAAAAGCTGAAATATTTGTATTCTAGTCTCAATGATAAGTATGAAATTTCACCTAATCTGATAATTTGAACTATAAAAACATATTCCATATGATATGTACTTCTACTAAGGTAAAATAGTCATTAACCATATTCTTTAAGAGATTCCCACAGACAAGCTTCTTTCTACTCTTTCCTTTTTAAGGTGAGATACTTCTGAGCAAGGGCTTCCATGATGGCTCGGCAGTAAAGAATCTGCCTGAAATGCAGGAGACACAGGAGACTTTGGTTTGGTCCCTGGGTTCAGAAGATCCCCTGGAGAAGGAAATGGCAACCTACTTCAGAATTCTTGCCTGGAAATCCCATGGAGAAAGAAGCCTGGCGGGCTATAGTCCATGGAGTCTCAAGGAGTTGGACACGACTGAGTGACTGAGCACACACACATGCATACACATACTTTTAAGCAAAACTGTAACTCCACGATGTTCCTTCACTGGTTTTCCTTGATGAATGAGTCCATATCATATTACATTGCTGTTCTCCCAATGCAACCCCTGACACACAATAGAAAATTAATAAATGTACATTCAGTTAATTATTCTAGCAATGATGCAATATTTATCCATGCTGCTGCTGCTGCTGCTAAGTCGCTTCAGTCATGTCTGACTCTGTGTGACCCCATAGACCGCAGTCCACCAGGCTCCCCTGTCCCTGGGATTCTCCAGGCAAGAACACTGGAGTGGGTTGCCATTTCCTTTTCCAATGCATGAAAGAGAAAAATGAAAGTGAATTTGCTCAGTCGTGTCCAACTCTTAGCGACCCCATTGCTAGTGTTAGCAATGGAGTTATGTACTTTTTAATTAGTTATTACAATGAATCAAAAGAATGTCCAGAGGTTGTAAAGACCCACTCCCATAATTTACATTTTAAGATTACAGGATTAGCCAGAAGGTTTTTTCCAGAAACTGTCCTCAAGCAGGATACATTATTGTTATATAATCCTAAGGAATGTAGAAAAAAAAAAAAAAGTTTGTCCTTTCCTCCTCCTTGAGAATTCCAGACCCCTCTCTCCTTGGGGACCCCTGGACTTCTTATCAACCTGCCTAGGAATTGACTCTCTCAGCATCCTGATGACCTGGGAGCCCAGTTAAAATGCAGATTCTGATTCAGTAGTTCCAGGACCAGGCCTGAGAATTTGAATTTATTAATTTTTCTCATTAATAATTTTATTATGAATATATGCAGAAATTATAATATTCTAATTTATATAAGGAAAATATGTAATTGCATTTCATTTTCTTTGTTTTATTTCAACTTTTATTGGTACTACTAGAAAATTTGAAGTTCCTAATTTGGGTTTATCATATTTCTTTTTTTTTTTTTCTATTGGACTGTAATTTCTATGAGAATCTGTATTTTAAACAAACTTCTTGTGGTTGCTGGTGCTGTGGATTCTCAAGCCACACTTGGAGCAGGAAAGAAGTAAAGAAAAATACATTTCATTTTTTCCCTAAGCTTGTGGATAGAGATTTGCACCTGTTCCATAATTATTTTGAATTTTAAAATCAGTTTCTGCTTGTCAGTCAATCGCTTAACTAGATTCCACACTGCCTGAGGCCAGGAAGCAGATTAATTATACTTTTTCTCTTTTCCCCCCTTAGTTCCCATCTTAGTGCTGAGCAATCCCCTAGCAGGCACTCAATAAGTGTGGTTGATTGATTGATGAAAGTACCAGAGAACAGATGTAGAGCAACATGAAGTACATAATTATATGCAGTAAAATACCATTTTTACAGAATGGCTTTGGATCAATGTCAAAATGGATTTTCAGGGAAAATGAAAATTGACAGCATGCATTAAAATTTTTGAAAAACATCTTATTCGATTTGGGTATTGTATCAAACATGCCAATAAATCTGTTTCCCCTTTATGAATGATATGGATTATACAGAAACTCCATTTAAGGTTATAATTAAAAGTACACTAAGACTTTAATGTCACTTGAGGTTGGTATTTTTGTTACAATGCTGCTGCTGCTAAGTCGCTTCAGTCGTGTCCGACTCTGTGAGACCCCATAGATGGCAGCCCACCAGGCTCCCCCATCCCTGGGAGTGGGTTCCCAGTGCCTTCTCCAATGCATGAAAGTGAAAGGTGAAAGTGAAGTCGCTCAGTCGTGTCCGACTCTTAGCGACCCCATGGACTGAGGCCTACCAGGCTTCTCCGTCCATGGGATTGTCCAGGCAAGAGTACTGGAGTGGGGTGCCATTAATAGCACTGCATAAAAACTAGAAACCCATTATTGTGTAAACAATATATACTTGTTAAGGAGATGTAGTACAAGAAAGCGATCTTAGCTATAGATCCTAGCTTTAGACAAAATTTTTTAGTCAGTCATGTCTGACTCTCTGACCCCATGGACTGTAGTCCACCAGGCTCCTCTCTCCATGGAATTCTCCAGGCAAGAATATTGGAGTGGGTTGCCATTTCTTTCTCCAGGGGATCTTTCTGACTCAGGGATTGAAGCCTGGTCTCCCACATTGCAGGAAGATTGTTTTACTATCTGAGCGCCAGAGACAGACCCCAGACATAATTTAGTTGAGATGAAAATAGTCTTGGAGAGATGAAACAGAATGGGGTTAATATTCTTGTAGCTATGTGAGGCACTTTGCAGCTCTGGGTAGACTCTTCAACTATATACTCACTCATTCATCCACTCACATAATATTTATTGTGCACTTGCTATGCTGGTGCTGTGTCAGCAACATGTGCTGCCACCCTTGAGCTAACAGCTTAGTGCAAAACACAAGAGGACAAGCATCATAATACTGCACAGTAATGGCTAAGAATGGAGAAATTCAAGTTCATAAAGAGTCTCATAACAATGACCTGAAGCCATGAGGGAAGGTTCCTGGAGGATGTGACTGTAGACTGAAATATGCCCATTGGGATATCCCATATAGACTTTGGGACTGAGGCAGAAACTAGACAAATGGGGAGGAGCTGGGGGGAAATGAAGGAGGGAACACTGGGGGAAATGTTTTTCTGGCTAAGGGAATACCTTGTGCTAGGGAGGTGACAGAGAGCTCAGTGGATTTGGTAAACTGGAACTGAATGATAAGGGTCACTTGACTGTTCCGTGTGAAGTGAGAGAAGGTCAAGATGGTGCTGGATGCTAACCAGGGGCCAGATTATGAAATTCACTTAAACCGTATTAAGGTTTGTACTTTATCCTGAAGACCATAGTTTAGATAGGAGGAGCATGTTCTTGTTTTTGTTGTTTAGTCTCTCAGTCGTGTCCAACTCTTTCACAACTCCATGGACTGTAGCCCTCCAGGCTCCTCTGTCCATGGGATTTCCCAGGCAAGAATACTGGAGTGGGTTGCCGTTTGTTTCTCCAGGAAATTTTCCTGACTCAGGGACTGAATCTGGGTCTTCTACATTACAGGCAGATTTTTCACACCTGAGTCATGGGGGAAGCCTGGGAAGAGCATAGTTGTGTTTTTATTTTTAAAGAATTTTTTTAAAAAAATTTAACATAGTTGTTGTATAATATTATATAATTTACAGATATACAATATGGTTATTTGGAATTTTTTAAGTTTATATGCCATTTATATTTATGCAGGTCAGGAAGCAACAGTTAGAACTGGACATGGAACAACAGACTGGTTCCAAATAGGAAAAGGAGTACGTCAAGGCTGTATATTGTCACCCTGCTTATTTAACTTCTATGCAGAGTACATCATGAGAAACGCTGGGCTGGAGGAAGCACAAGCTGGAATCAAGATTGCCAGGAGAAATGTCAATAACCTCAGATATGCAGATGACACCACCCTTATGGCAGAAAGTGAAGAGGAACTGAAAGCCTCTTGATGAAAGTGAAAGAGGAGAGTGAAAAAGTTGGCTTAAAGTTCAACATTCAGAAAACGAAGATCATGGCATCTGGTCCCATCACTTCATGGGAAATAGATGGGGAAACAGTGGAAACAGTGTCAGACTATTTTTTGAGGCTCCAAAATCACTGCAGATGGTGATTGCAGCCATGAAATTAAAAGACGCTTACTCCTTGGAAGGAAAGTTATGACCAAACTAGATAGCATATTCAAAAGCAGAGACATTACTTTGCCAACAAAGGTCCATCTAGTCAAGGCTATGGTTTTGCCAGTGGTCATGTATGGATGTGAGAGTTGGACTGTGAAGAAGGCTGAGCGCCGAAGAATTGATGCTTTTGAACTGTGGTGTTGGAGAAGACTCTTGAGAGTCCCTTGGACTGCAAGGAGATCCAACCAGTCCATCCTAAAGGAGATCAATCCTGGGTGTTCATTGGAAGGACTGATGCTGAGGTTGAAACTCCAATACTTTGGCCACCTCATGCGAAGAGTTGACTCATTTACAACACACTAGTAAATCTAAAATAAAAGGAGACTCTTCATAGAGGACAAATCTAGTGGCTATCAATGGGGAGAGAGAAGTGGGCAGAGGCAACATAGAGGGGGGCTTCAGAGATACAAATAATTATGTATAAAATAAGCTACAAAGATATATTGTACAATAAGGGGAACATAGCCAATTTTATAACTATCAGTTCAGTTCAGTTCAGTTGCTCAGTTGTGTCCGACTCTTTGCGACCCCATGAATCACAGCACGCCAGGCCTCCCTGCCCATCACCAACTCCTGGAGTTTAGCCAAACTCATGTCCGTTGAGTCAGTGATGCCATCCAGCTGTCTCACCCTCTGTCGTCCCCTTCTCCTCCTGCCCCCAATCCCTCCCAGCATCAGGGTCTTTTCCAAGGGCTGCCTTTCTTACTACATGCAATTTATTCCCTCTCCTGGGTTAGAGTGTGTCTTTATTTTAGGAAGTGCATGCTTGGAGGATGTTTGTGTTTAGGTGATACCACTCATGCATCCCTTGCATTCTCACTGTCTGTGTATGGGTCCAGCTACCCAGCTAGACTGTGACTTCCCATAAAGCACGGTTGTACTTTTTTTTCAACTTGGTGTCAATCTTAGGGCATGTGTGGGTACATGTGTGCTCAGTTTCTAACTCATGTCTGACTCTTTGTAACCTCATGGACTATAGCCTGCCAAGCTCCTCTGTCCATGGGATTTTCCAAGCAAGAATACTGGAGTGGGTTGCCATTCCCTTCTCCAGGGGATCTTTACTGACCTAGGGATCAAACCTGGGTCTCCTGCATTTCAGACAATTCTTTACCCTGAGCCTCCACCAGGGAGGCCCTTTTTGGGGCATGACACTTACCAGTAATAGACAAGCTTGTTTAACAAAGTGAAGGTTTTCCATCTCTCATTACATATATTCAGTATGTGGGTACTGAATAAATTCTCACTGACCGTAAAACAGAGGATGGTGTCAAATAAAATCTGGGGTTAGGAAAAAGTATTAGATCTTTTCCATAGTCAAAGGATGAAAGAATGCAATTTAATTTAAATCCTTCTTGTCTTCAGGGGAAAAATCACTCTGGCAAGTAGTGATATAAGCAATCTGAAGTCACCATGGCACAGCTTACTCAAAACAGTCATACCCATCCTACAAATCCAATTCAATTTCTCCTTTTGTCTGGCTTAGCAAGGAAATTAACCAGACAAACCACTGGGGTTTGTTATAATAATACTTCTTAGCATCTATATGGTTCTTTCTGGTTTCAATGAACTTGACTCACATTAATTACTTAATCACATAGGCCACCATGAGGTGGAGAACCAAGGCTAGTTATCCCCATTTCTTGATAAGGAAATTGAAAATGCAAAGGGGTCACTAGCTGTAGATTGTTCTGCCAGTCTGCCAGTTAAACTCAAGATTAACTCCCAGAAGGCTACCACACAGTTCATTAGCCCAAAATGTCTCAAGCTGAAAACTGTTCCGGGAGTTCAGGAAGAGAAAGGGCTCTGCATAACTGTAAGGGAGAACAGACATAGTAGCCAGAATCATTGCCTCATTTCTCCTTTTTCCCTCTGACGGAAACAATTTCATGGAGCCTTGAGGTGGCGTATTAACCTTGGGGCAAGATCCTGTGCCCGAGTACACTGTTCCCCAGGGATTTCTTTTTGCAGGTGCCTTCATTTCCCGAGGATACCAGAGCTTAATTTAGCAGATTCTTGCTTCTGAGCACTCAACGGTACCCTGGTGGGTCGGAAACTTGGCCATGGATAGGATCTTGCTCCAGGGATCATTTCTCTAACCCAGCTGGATTCCTGGGTATTCAAAATTAGAAGTCACCCACTCTCTCCTTTGATTGATAGGCCATCTGTGGATTGAGAATGCCTTGCTGCATGATGTGGCAGTATTTATTTCATAATGGGCTTTGGAAGAAAAACTCACTTGGGATTCAGCTTATTTGGAAAACTTGGAGAAACTATTTGGATAAATTGGTATATGTCACATCTACAGCTACAGCATCCAAGCATTTGGAAAACCAGCAGGAATTAAAAAGCAATCCCAAGGGTTGCCTTGCAGTGCACATTCTACATATATGATAGGCAAGATGGGAATATTAGCTGCATATTAGCTGCTCTGAGCCCTGGAGTGAGGTCTAATTAAGCATAGAGAACCCTCAGAGTTGTATCAGGCCTTCCCTGGGTGTCCCTGGGCACTGCTAATTGAATACTTAATGTTTTCTATCCCTTGGGTGATTGGAAGTTACTTGGAAACCCCCAGAAATTCGTTTGACCTCTTTAATTAATCTGAGTAGTCGACTATTAAAAGACATCTTTAAGTTTTTTCTTTTTTGCTATTTATTATGAGATTTCTTTCCATTTGTAACATCTCAGTCTCACCCCTCCCAATGCCTCCACAGCTCCGTGGCTTCCTTTGTTCAAGCCTCCCCTGCCTGGTTTGCATTTTCAGTTTGGAGAACATGACTAGGGAGTGAGGTGAGCCCAAGTCCTGTAGGAATTAGCAGAGAAGACTTTTTGGCAAAGGAGTGAACATATTCCTGCTTCCTCAGGAAAAAATGAGAACATTAAGAGCTACTGCGTATGGAGTATCAGGCATTTTTAGGTCCTCACACTCAATATCACACTGAACAATGAAACCAATCATTCAAGAAGGATTAGAAGGTAAAATATAGAATTCTACATTTTTAAAAAATAAATATGTATTTTTTAAATTAAAAATATGCAACTTTCTGTCTAGTACACATTGAATGTTAATACTGGAAAGGACATCTGGTCTAACCACCATTGTTTCAGGGGTGGGGAAACTGAGTCCAAGAAAGGTCACAGGGTTGGTGGAAAGTTAAAGACCACGTTCTGACTCCCAGTCCAGGTTGTGGGGCAGAGAGAACAGATAATAGATGTAGAACCTGAGGACTGGTTCTGCTGATGGCTGTTGCTCAGGGGTATTGTTTAACCTTGCAAGGCTGCTTCTGTGCACCAAGGAATTCAACTATGTGCTTTCTGAGGTCACTTGCAGCTATGAAAACTTTGTCATCTCTACTAGATTATCCTGCCTCTTATAATAGCAATAATTATATTTAAAAATATGCTCAACACTAGAAAAACATTGGATTATGCAATTACCTGCACACATTTTTATTCTCTCCATCCCCACCAGTGCTTTTAGATTCTTATTAGAAATGAAAAGACTAAGAAAAAATCCTACACAAAACATATTACCCCAGAAGCTGAAACTGCAGGATCTCATAAAATGAAAGCTACCTGGTTATGTACCTTTGATGTTCAGCTCATGTAAAGTAAAAAGTTTTAGAGTATGAGGAACTTCTGATTTTTGGCTTTAAAAATAAATATCAGGAATTCCTGTTGAAACAGGAAACTCTGGTTCTGCAACTCTGGTGCACAGAGCTTGAAACTGTAGTCCAAAGAGGTACAATTAGGTCTTTTTGAGAAACTCGCAGGGCTGTTTTGGAAAGAGGAGGGTCAGCAGGGGAAGCTTGGGTGCAGACCATCAAGGCTTGCTGGTTGCTGTCGCAGGCTGCCTCCACATCACTGTACTGCTGGAGGATGTCAGGAGGTGTGAAGACAGTGACAAAGTCTGAGCTTCAACAAACAGCTGGCCACTGCAGACAAACCCACCTACAGAATTTTAGTAAATATACAGAGGTGGTTTGTCTTCGTTGCCTCTTACATTTTTATACGATGATAAAGTATGCCTCTGTCTTCTATTTTTTTTCCTTTTTGCTAGTAATTGCTAACATTCAGTCTATTTATTTGACACTACATTAAATGAATAATTTACACTCAGATGCCACACTGAATAGACCACTTGATTAGTGGTTAAGCTTCTCTGACATAAAGATTGTAGAATTTTTTTCAGGAAGTGTAGTTGGTATTAAGAGATACAAGATAAACATACCATATCAGAGAAGATGGTTCATTGGTGAATATATATATATATATGTATATAGTAATGGGAATATATAATATATGCTTATTATATTGGGAATGTTGTGTTCTTTGTTAATTTCCACTATGAAGTATTTCAGGTGGTTTAAATGGTGGCACTAAAAATAAAGCAGTGGGCACTGAACAGATGGGTTGAATTAAGAATGGGTTTAATGCCAAGTTCACTAATGTCTGAACGGTGAAAAGAGGCATTCATTTAAAAGTCTTCTTATTACCTTTCCTTGAAAAAAAAAAACCTCAGTGTTTTTTCCTCCTTCTTTCCTTTTTGATGACAAATCCATTTTAATAACTATAATATACATATTCTAAAGGATTCTGAGAAAATGTAAAATAGAATCACTGTCTGAATAGCACATTAAGAGTTGGAAAAGATTTTAAATGGAGAATAAGTTTGCCTTAGTAAAAATGAGAAATGTCTGTTAAGTTTGGAATCCAAATATTTCATAAAATATTATGAAAACTAGTTTTGAGACACACACAATGCTTTTTTAGAGGTAATTTATTTAATCTTAATGAACTATGATTTCAACTTTTAGGAGAAACTATTCTGAAGCCACAATGAAGTATCTAAGCATCAAATGACTATTGAAAAATAAAAAGTTGAGTTAATTGTAAATAAATCAGAAGCATATGTTTTAATTCTTCCTTAAAATATATATAAATTAAAATAAAATATTCTTCATAAATATGACTTATATCAAGCCAAACCTCAAATATGTGAAAAGTAGTTCAAGCTATTTGACAAGTTTGGAATTGAACTAGACAAACTGAAAATTAAATGTATATTAAAAAGTAAAAGAAGCACTAGCGTATCTATGTGCTCAGGAAGAGTGAATGTAGTCTGTGTATTGCTCTTGGGTCAGAGGATTTTGGTTCTAATATTAATTGTCTAAGCAAGTCAGTCTCATCTTTGTTCATTTATACCCCAGTGGAGGAGATGATCTCTGGATCTCTTTCAGCTGGAAATCTGTGAAATGCTGAGGAACAAATGAGATAGCGCCTGGAAAGAATCTGCAAAACGCGTAGCATCAGACTGCTGCTTGAAAGTATATATTGTGTGTTTCTCAGCAACATTTTAATTTCCTTAAACACAGAAGTCATTTAATTATGTACCTAACATGCTGCTGCTGCTGCTAAGTCACTTCACTCGTGTCAGACTCTGTGTGACCCCATAGACGGCAGCCCACCAGGCTCCCCCATCCCTGGGATTCTCCAGGCAAGAACACTGGAGTGGGTTGCCATTTCCTTCTCCAATGCATGAAAGTGAAAAGTGAAAGTGAAGTTGCTCAGTTGTGTCTGACTCTTTGCGACCCCATGGACTGCAGCCTACCAGGCTCCTGCGTCCATGGGATTTTCCAGGCAAGAGTACTGGAGTGGGGTGCCATCACCTTCTCTGGTACCTAGCATAAGGAGATCTAAAAATAGCTAATCAATGAATGATTATTTAATTAATAAATATGTTACCTTCAAAATAAAAATAATTACATAACTATAAAGTCATATATAAGCATATATATACATAGCAGTTTTTGATTCTGAAATGACTTCTGAGGGTATTATTTATATAGATAAGTTGAAACAAAGCAGGAACATGTAGGGGCTTTCCTGGCTACAGATCCGTCTGCGTCCCTGCTTATTGTTGACTGAGAAAAGAGGTTTTAGAGATACACTGTACTGCAGATGGTGATTGCAGCCATGAAATTAAAAGACGCTTACTCCTTGGAAGAAAAGTTATGACCAACCTAGATAGCATATTCAAAAGCAGAGACATTACTTTGCCAACAAAGGTCCGTCTAGTCAAGGTTATGGTTTTTCCAGTGGTCGTGTATGGATGCGAGAGTTGGACTGTGAGGAAAGCTGAGTGCTGAAGAATTGATACTTTTTAACTGTGGTGCTGGAGAAGACTCTTGAGAGTCCCTTGGACTGCAAGGAGGTCCAACCAGTCCATCCTAAAGGAGATCAGTCCTGGGTGTTCACTGGAAGGACTGATGCTGAGGTTGAAACTCCAATACTTTGGCCACCTCATGCGAAGAGTTGATTGATTGGAAAAGACCCTGATTGGAACCCCCCTGCTGGGAGGGATTAGAGGCAGGAGGAGAAGGGGACGACAGAGCATGAGATGGCTGGATGGCATCACCGACTCTGGACCAACACTGGACATGAGTTTGGGTAAACTCCGGGAATTGGTGATGGACAGGGAGGCCTGGCGTGCTGCGATTCATAGGGTGGCAAAGAGTCGGACACAACTGAGCGACTGAACTGAACTGAACTGTAACCCTCCTAGGTTCTGCATGTGGAGCAAAGAACGGGGCCTAGCAGTCAATATTTGGGGAAGTAAAACTGCAGGAACAGAGGACAATCATGTAGGAAAGTAGCCATAACTTAATAAATCAGTCAAAAGGACCCTCAGTTCTGTTTCAAAGGTAAAACTATGTCTGATATATATTCTTAAGTTGTTTTGTAGATACTAAATCCCCCACCTGGGCTTCCTAGGTGGTTCAATGGTAAAGAATTCACCTGTCAAGCAGGAGACACGGGTTCGATTCCCGGGTCAGGAAGATCCCCTGGAGAAGGAAATGACAACCCACTCCAATATTTTTGCTTGGGGAATCCCACGGACAGAGGAGCCTGGTGGGCTGTAGTCCATGGGGTCACCAATAGCTGGACACAACTGAGTGACTAAACAACAAAACCCCCAGCAGGTGGAGGAAACAGCATGCTCACTAGCAGCACAGAGCACCCAGATTGACTGCGACCAGAAAGTTGATAATGTTGACTCTTGAAATACCACCGTGTTGCCTCACCACCAGCCAATTAGAAACATGTCCACGAGTGGATCACACACCCTGTAACAATTCTTGCCTCCACAAATCAGCCTTTAAAAACTCTTCCCCATTTTGGTGGTGCCATCCTGGCTGCCCAGAGTACGTGCTGCCTCTATAATGCCTCTGCTGCAAAACAAATGCTGAATGCTACTTTCATTTCTTACCTTTTTTTGTAAATAAGAAAATTCTCTTCAGATTTACAAAAAAAGGTGAGAAATGAAAGTAGCATTCAGCATTTGGCAGTGAAAACAGGTACTAATGTAGGTCTTTCATAAAAGCAAAGTGATGTGAGGTGAGCTTTTGAAAAGTGGGGGATACCTATATACATTATCTATATTTCAGTATGCTGTGCTTAGTTGCTCAGTTGTGTCCAACTCTTTGTGACCCAGTGGACTGTAACCCACCAGGCTCTTCTGACCGTGGGGATTCCCCAGGCAAGATTACTGAGTGGGTTTGCCATGCCCTCCTCCAGGGTATCTTCCCATCACCGGGATCAAATCCAGGTCTCCCACATTGCAGGCGGATTCTTTACCTCTGAGCCACCAGGGAAGCCCAAGAATACTGTACTGGGTAGCCTGTTCCTTCTCCAGGGAATCTTCCTAACCCAGGAATTGAACTGGGGTCTCATTTGCATTGCAGGTGGATTCTTTATCAGTTGAGCTACCAGGAAAGTCCATATATAAGTGTGTGTGTGTGTGTGTGTGTGTGTGTATATATATATATACACACATACACACATACACACATAACATGATGTATGTTGTTATGGACTAAATGTTTGTGTCCTCTCCAGATTCAAATATTGAAGTTCCAATACCCAATATGATGGCATTTGGAGAAAGGGTCTTTGGGAGATAACTAGGTTTAAATGAAGTCATGACAGTGGGACCCCCACAATGGGATTAGTATGCTTATAAGAAGAGAGACCAAGAGCCACTCTCTCTGCCATGAAAGGATGCAGTGAAAAGGCAACTATCTTCAAATCATTAAGAGGGTGCTTGCTAGGAACCAAATCAGCTAGCACCTAGATCTTGAACTTCTCAGCCACCAGAGTTGTTTAAGAAATAAATATGTTGTTTAAGCCAAAACAAACAAACAAACAAAAAAATGCCCTTTCCCCAAAACCTCTGGGGAGCTCGGGTCTTCTGAGCACGAGCCTCCTATTCTCCTTGCTGGGCCCTACAGTAAATGCTATGCTTTTCTTCACCACAGTTGGTGTCAGTAGACTGGTTTGCTGTGCCTTCAGTGAGAAGACTCAAATTTTGTTTGGTAACAAAGCCACTGTATTGGGGACCACCAGTGTCCTAAAAAACATGTACGGCTTCTTCATCTTCTTCCTTTTGTTGTATAGAAAACTAAGGGCTGAGCCTGGGATGCCCTGGAAATACCACTATGACTCCATATTGATTCATTCATTCTCTGCTTCAGAATGGAAGAGAAATTAATTTTCTGAAAGTTTCTCCTCATATCATCATGTTAGACTTCCTCAGTCCAGAGTGTGCCATGTGCTCATAGGCCTGGAGTCCTTAAAAACTTTACCAGACCAACAAACACCATTTCTAAGCATAATTAGCTGTCCATCCACACGCTATCTGTGTCAGAGATGTTCTACTCTGCCTCTGCATCTTCATGCCATCAAAAACAGAACCTTTTACTAACCTATAATTTTGAGCTCAGGAATGCCCTCTGTTTGGGAGTATGACCTGGTTTTGGCAGGAAAAAGAGAAAGACTTCCCATTTTGTATGAAATTTGCCATATAATAAGCTACTTTCTTCCTTGATGATGCTTTTTCCTGATATCAATATCCATGAATTAGATTTCAACTTTTGTTGTCTTAAGCTTTTGATCCCTGCTGCCTGACTCACTCTCCCATCCTACACTTGTTAGTCTGAACTCTTTTGAGAACCAATGAGAACTTACTCCAGGTTTTTCTGGACCTCAAGTTCAAATCCTGCCTCAATCTGACTGATAATACTCCACATAAGAAAAGGGAACCCTCTTATACTCTTGGTGGGAATGCAAACTAGTACAGCCACTATGGAGAACAGTGTGGAGATTCCTTAAAAAACTGGAAATAGAACTGCCATACGACCCAGCAATCCCACTGCTGGGCATACACACTGAGGAAACCAGAATTGAAAGAGACACGTGTACCCCAATGTTCACCGCAGCACTGTTTATAATAGCTAGGACATGGAAGCAACCTAGATGTCCATCAGCAGATGAATGGATAAGAAAGCTGTGGTACATATACACAACGGAGTATTACTCAGCCATTAAAAAGAATACATTTGAATCAGTTCTAAAGAGGTGGATGAAACTGGAGCCTATTATACAGAGTGAAGTAAGCCAGAAAGAAAAACACCAATACAGTATACTAACGCATATATATGGAATTTAGAAAGATGGTAACGACAACCCTGTGTACGAGACAGCAAAAGAGACACTGATGTATAGAACAGTCTTTTGGACTCTGTGGGAGAGGGAGGGGGGAATGATTTGGGAGAATGGCATTAAAACATGTATAATATCATATAAGAAACGAATCGCCAGTCCAGGTTCGATGCAGGATACAGGCAGCTTGGGGCTGGTGCACTGGGATGACCCAGAGGGATGGTATGGGGAGGGAGGTGGGAGGGGGGTTCAGGATGGGGAACACGTGTACACCCGTGGCAGATGCATGTTGATGTATGGCAAAACCAATACAATATTGTAAAGTAAAAAATAATAATAATAATAATAATAAAAGATAATACTCCACATATACTCTACAATTGTTTCATTCTTTGTCAATAGATGCATCACTGAATAGAATATAGCACCATTTAAATCAAGAAACTGGTTTCTACAGATATAATCCTTTCCAAGTTTTGCAGAAATTTGGATTCCTAGAACTAGAAAGGTTCTTAAGGACAGTCTGGTGCTCTAGTTTGCAATCTTCTTCCCACAAAAACCGTAAAGTTACGGAGATAGTTCAAGAACTCTAATTGTTTGATTCATTTTTTGGACTATACTTTATAAATTTGTAAATTACTAAAAATAAAGCTCTCTTCAAATAATGCCAGATACTAAGTTTTAAATATATTGGGGACCACCAGTTTTCAAATTTTCTCATGAATGGCTTCACAATAATAAATGACAAAAGTTGAGTGTACTAAATCACATTTATGCTAATAAAATGCTGCTATTGTTTATACAGCGTTCACTCAAATTTGCAGGTAAGCTTCCACCTGAAAAACAAAAAGCTTGAAAAAGTTTAATCTAATCTATTCCCCAGCCAAAATAAGAATCTCTTCTAAAACACCTTGGACATGATCTCAGAGGGAGAACAGTGAGCAGTCCTGAAGAAAGATCTTAGTTCCCTGGCCAAGAAATGAACCTGGGTAGCCTGGACAAAAATGGAATCCTAGACACCAGACCGCCAGGGGCTAGAGGTTAGAAGCAACATGACCCTGGTTCTTTCCCTCATTTGAAAGCAAGAATGCTTCAGAGGGCAAAAACTGTAAAAACAGGTACAAAGTTTGTTATTAGAGACATAGCATAACGTGTGGGAGAGCATACAGAGAAATAGTTTAAGACAGAAGCAAGGCAGAAATATGTACCCAGAGAGAAAGGGTATGAGCAGCCTGTCTAATGAAGAAGAGCACAATAAATCAGACGGTAAGTGGAGATACATATCCAGAGAGCAGTGCTTGAGTACTGCATGAGGAATTCAGTAAAGAGGTGATTTAAATCATTTATAAAGGATAGTCCTTCCTGGTCTTTGTTTACAATTGACCAATTATCTTTTTCTTTTTTTTCACACCTGATTGGCCATAGGAGCCTCCCCAATATGTGTGCTCAACTTTTTGCTAAGATGGTTCCCACAGCAGAGGCCTGTGGGGTATGTGCTGTGCTTAGTTGCTTAGTCATGTCCGACTCTTTGCGACCTCATGGACTGTAGCCCCCCCAGGCTCCTCTGTCTCTGGGGATTCTCCAGGCAAGACTACTACAGTAGGTTGCCATGCTCTCCTCCAGGGGATCTTCCCAACCCAGGGATAGAGCCCAGATCTCCCACATTGCAGGTGGATTCTTTATTGTCTGAACTGTGGGGGTATGTCCATAATCATTATGGAGTGGCACCCCCTCCCTTTTTGACTGCCAAGAAGCCTTCCTGCACATGTGCAGACAGGGAAATCTTCCTTGACCTCAGGAGTGGTCATCTTATCTCTTTACTTCAGTAGAGCTCAGTTTTTCCTTGGAGTGTGTGGGTGAGAACAAACCTTCAATTTTACTCCACTTGACAAACACCAGCTGTCCGAACCAGGGGCCCATCTATCTCTTACCTCAGACAGATATCTTTCCAGCCTCTGCTTGAATCCTAGGGCCGTGAACTCCTCACTCTACAGCTTTGCCTATTCCACTGTTTCAAAGTTTGCATGTTGAGTGGACAGACATCTGTTGCCCTGTAATTTCTCACCATTGGTCCAGGTTCTGTTCTAGAAAAAACATTGAACCATTATAAATCGTCTTCTACATGGCAGCTCTTTGACTATCTCCTGTCAATTTGTTAGGACTTCAGTACAGTTCCAGATAAAAAATGAAAACTAGATGTTTGGCAAATAGGTAGGTGCATAGATAATTTAAAATGGATGCAAGGGCAGAAAAGATGCTTGGAAATGTTAAAAGTGGACCCAGTTTCAAGGACCATGCCTCTTAATGTTCATTATAGCATTGCTTGTAGTAACAAAACAGTTGGATGTAACATAAATGCATGAGGTTAAGTAAATTACAGTAGCATTGTACTGGAATATCGTGTGCCATTAAAAATTAAGCAATGGAAGACTAATGTCATGGAAAGATTAAAACCATGTGTTGGTATGGAAAAATAAAAGCATGTTGTATATTTTTATACTTTATACTTTGTGTTATTAATATATATATATTTAAAATTAATGACATACATGTATATTGAAAAGACACTAGAAGGATATTAACCAAACTATTTACAGAGTCTACTCGAATGATAAGGATGGCAGGTGGTTTTTATATCTTTCTTTTTGCATTTTTGATTTTTAACAAAGGTGTATCTCTTTATAATAATGAAAAGGAACAAAGGAATATTTTCTCCTCTTTTTCTAAGGGTGATAAGAAAGGCTTAATTTCCTTCATTGTCAGAAAATACCAGTCTGCACAATTCTGATACGTTTATTCAACAACCAGTCAAATAAAGAAATATTGGGCTTGATACAAAACTATGACACTCTTGAGTTGGGTGCTAATTGCGGATACAAGTTTTATATTAAGCTGGGTACGCCTGTTGAGGTCAAGCTCCCTTCCCCTGAAACTCATGGGTTGCTCTCCAATTCTCCAATTCAGATACCTGGCTATATTCTTTCTGCTGAGCTTTGCATGTATTTGGTGCACTTAATTCATAAACCATTCTCAGCTTCCAAATGTGTTTGTTTCTGTTTGTAAGCTTTGACACTCCAGGGAGGTCTCCACTGAAATGGTCTATATCTCTGAGTATTGGTCACTCATTAATTCAACTCCTGTTATTTGCTACAGTTGTGAATACAGAGCAGACGTTCTGTAAATGTCAAGTGTGTTCATTGCCTTGACAATGGTGGCCCAGTGGACCTAAAGTACCAACTGGAAGTCCAGCCCTCTGTGCCAGACTCTGGCTGTGAGAGGGAGGACATGAAAGAAAGTCGAGACGGGGAAGCGCCGTTGTGTGTCTGGCAGGCACATGGTCCTCTAGGAATAACTTAACAATCAATCTGCTATTGGGCACCAGTGTTGACAGCCTAAGTGGGGCTACACTGGGTGACATATAAGCTTCTGTCTGCTATACGGATACAAATGAGCACTAAAATACCATACCATATAATCTATCCAGTTCCTTAACAATCCCCTGCCTCCCCAACCCTGAAACCCACAAAGGGCAAATGTGCCCAACTGACTGTGATGTCCAAGTCATTTAGTAAGCTGAAAGGAAACACAATGCAGCATCTCAGAAGATGAATATAAAATTACTATGAAAGCTCCGAAAGGGAAAATAATCATGAAAATTGCTGCAGCACAGAGTAGCTAAACCAAATACGCAAGGGACATAAATATCATGAACATTTTAACACTTAAATATGACTTAAATAACGATGGGTCTGAGAAGGATTATATGTGGCAAAATATATTTGTGTGTGTCTTAGTTAAAAATCATCACATAAAAATCAAGCACCCTAGAATCTTTAATCATTAAATCTTTAAGCCTATTGAATTATCACATTTTTGTTGTTGTTTGCTTGCTTGTTTTAATCACTCAGTGATTACCTATCAGAATTCCCAGGCGTGTCGTGCTAGCAGTAAAGAACCTGCCTTTCAGTGCAGGAAATATAACAGATGCAGGCTCGATCCCTTGATGGGGTAGATCCTCTGGAGGATGGCATAGCAACCCACTCCAGTATTCTTGCCTGGAGAATCCCATGGACAGAGGAGCCTGGCAGGCTACAGTCCATAGTGTTGCAAAGAGTTTGACAAGAATGAAACAACTTAGCATGCTCGCATGAAGTCTTTACACAAATTAATTTTGATCAAGGTGTAAAATTTACTTTGGTTACCAGTGATTATACACTCTACCACAGTATGGCCTGTTGAATGAATGTGGGATTGAGAAGTTCATGCATACATCTGCAGAAGAGTGTGCATCTCAGTGGGGTTACAAGTAGGAGGCTCAGCATGCAGGCTAGCCAGGGCCAAATCTGGGGGACTTGTTTATTGGAATATGCAAGAGGAGAACTCAGCCTCTTGAGTATAAAAGAGTGAGATCAAGGCAAAAGAAACAGTTCTAGTCACATGAGACCTCAGTGCAGTGTTTGCTGATGGTCCACTAAGTGTGTGTTAGTCACCAGGCTCCTCTGTCTGTGGAATTCTCCATGCAAGAATACTGGAGTGAATTGCCATTTCCTTCTCTAGGGAATCTTCCCAACCCAGGGATTGGACTCGGGTCTCCCTCATTGCAGGCAGATGCTTTATCATCTCAACTACTACTAGGGAAGTCAACGAAGTGAGTAATAGGGTAACTCACAGATGCTTTCACAGACAACAGGAGGCACCGTTAGACTGTAACAACTGTCTTGTCATTGCTGATAAATATTTGAAAGCTGTCTTGAGTTTCTAAACCTTTTTGAATGTGTTTCTAGAAATTCAAGCTTTGTAAGTGTGCTGCAAAGCCCAACAGGCTGGCATCAGTAGAAGTTGGACAATGAAACTTACCTGCTATGGCCCCTGTACTTCCATAAACAGGTTGTCCTTCAATCTTGGGCACTACCATACCTTGCAGAGGCTACTGGAGTGATAGGTTATGCTGTTTAAACATAGTTCTTCTACCCGGATAAAAATATGAATGAACCCTTCCTGCTATTTGTCACTTCTTTGCACAACCCCCTCCACACACACATTCCAAACTAAGGAATCGCTAATATCCTTTTTGGAAAAAAGCATTATAAATCCATTTGTAAGAAGTCATTTACTGGACTCCATAAATTACAAAACCCAAAGGCTAGTTTTTGAATTTGATTTCTCTCTTCTTCATTTTAAATGGGTTTGAACAGAAGTGAGAAAACTCTTGAAATAGCACCTGAGAAATATAATCTTCAATATGTCACTGATCAAAGGGGCCCATGAACATGCCCTCAAAGGTTTCTTTACAACGTTTAGGGCCAAATACCTGTGCTTACTACAGTCATTCTTTACTCAGGGATGGAATTTGAGGAATGTCTCTCACAAACCAAAATTCAATACTTTTAATCCTGTTCTCTTGAAATAGGATTAAAATTAAAGACCTTTCACAATTTATCAAGGAGAGTTTGAAATTTTATTTTATGTTATTAAAATTAAAACATCCACATTTTCATATGATTTTCAATTCCCAAATCATCTTGTCATTCTCCTCCCCCACCTTCTTCACACAACGAACAGCCTTTAATCTTTGTTCCCAAATTTAGTTCTTGGATGTCTTTTCCCCCCTTTTTATTGAAGCTATTGCTTTGAAAACATTGAATAAATCTGGCATTTAAACTCCTCCAATATACTGTCATATATTTCCTCTGCCAGGAGCCTAGAGGTTCATGTTAAAATATAGCTTGAGGTGTAGAAATTATTGCTAAGAAAAGTAAGTCATTTCTTTTTCTTTGCAAGAAACCCCTCACCAGCAGTAGATCTAAAAGGACTATGCAAGCTCTTTTTTTTTTTTTTTTTTCTTTTTCTCTACAATTTTTGAACCTGTTTGATATAAAGGAACTTCAGATGGGATGACCCATTAACCCCTTTCTCTAAGACAAAGGCCATTGCTTCTGTATGCCAGGCAGTTGATAGTCGCAGTCTGAATTCCCTTTGAATAGACTCCATTTGGGCAAGTTTTAAGGGTCCCTTACAGTCAGTTCAGGGTTATATAGCATCTTAAAAACCCTACAGCTATAGGGGCTTTAGAGATTATCTAGTGTGCCTGATTTGAGAGGTGAGAAGAGAAAAATAGAGCAGTTAAAGGGATAGTTTAATGTCATGAAGCTGTTTGGGGCAGAGCCAGGACTAGAATTAAGGCAATTCCACTTGTAGAGTTCATTTCATTATATAATGTTTTTCATGGGACACAAATAGAAGCCCTTAGTGTCCTCATCCTCATCCAGAGTCAAATGGACATGGGCAGTTAAGTAGCTGTGGGCAGCCTTGTAGAGCGAAGCTAGCAGAGAGGGCACAGTGGGACTCCTGGAAACTGCTTGGGGAGAAGAAATTCAGATTTCCTTCTCCATCCAGGTTGGCTACAGCATCCATAAGTGACTCTAGCTTCTAGGAGACACTTCCCTATAAAGGGTTGAAGATGGAAAGCTTCATGGGAGGCCACAGTTTCTGGCTTTGTGTAAAGGGACAGCAAGGTCAACCTGATTTGGGAGTCTGTTCTGACAGCAAACACACAGGCAGGTAGCCCTTGGGACTCTTATTTTAGTATAGCAGAGATGAAGGCAGAGAGTGGCCAAAACAGCCACAGTAGAGCTGAAAGGGAGCAGTTGCCACAGGGACACAACTTTAGCACAGAGGATTTGAGCAGGTTTGCCAAGGTTGCAGAGCAGTAGAAATCTGAGCCTCACCAGTCTGGGTCCCCTGGTGGCTCAGACTATAAAGAATTTTGCATGCAATGTGAGACCCAGGTTTGATCCCTGGATTGGGAAGATCTCTTAGAGAAGGGAATGGATACCCACTCCAGTATTCTTGCCTGGACAATTCCATGGACAGAAGAGCCTGGCAGGCTACAGTTCATGAGGTCACAGAGACATGGACACGACTCAGCGACTAACACTTTCACTTTCAGTCAGGGTCTGAAGTCTGCACCCTCCAGAAGAGAGTGTCAGGACCCATGGGGACTGGAGAAACACAAATGGAGCAGAACTTTCAGACAGCTGGAAAGGAAGAAACAAGAGTTGCTGAATTCCTCTGCAGACTGCAGTCAAGGGTTGACTGACCTTCCTCGGTTGCCAGGTAGTGAACACTTTTGGCTCTGTGGATTCTCCAGTCTCCATCACAACTGCTTTTCAATGCAAAAGCAGCAGTAGACAGTACAGAAATGAATGGGCGTGGCTCTTTGCCAATAACTATTTATAGAAACAGTCAACAAACAGGAGTTACCAACTTCAGAAATAGATCCTTGTAGCTTCAGTGGTGAGAGATGGTGAAAAGGAATTGAGAGACTTCCAAAGAAATCAAGTTGTGTTTACCTTGCAGGGCTGTTCTGAGGATTAAAGAAGTTCCTACATGGAAAACACTCAAAAAAGCCCCTGGCATCTAGTAAATGCTAAATAAAATGACTGAGGCTTGTTTTGTTGCTACCGTTGATCACGTATAAATATACATATACATATACATATACAAATGGTAACCCACTCCAGTATTCTTGCCTAGAGAATTCTGTGGATGGAGGAGCCTGATGGGCTGCTGTCCATAGGGTTGCACAGAGTCGGACATGACTGAAGCGACTTAGCATGCATAGCATACATAACTCAGTTCAGTTCAGTCGCTCAGTCATATCTGACACTTTGCGACCCCGTGCATCACAGCACGCCAAGCCTCCCTGTCCATCACCAACTCCAAGAGTTCACTCAGACTCACATCCATCGAGTCGGTGATGCCATCCAGCCATCTCATACTCTGTCGTCCCCTTCTCCTCCTGCCCCCAATCCCTCCAAGAATCAGAGTCTTTTCCAATGAGTAAACTCTTTGCATGAGGTGGCCAAAGTACTGGAGTTTCAGCTTTAGCATCATTCCTTCCAAAGAAATCCCAGGGCTGATCTCCTTCAGAATGGACTGGTTGGATCTCCTTGCAGTCCAGGGGACTCTCAAGAGTCTTCTCCAACATGACAGTTCAAAAGCTTCAATTCTTTGGTGCTCAGCTTTCTTCACAGTCCAACTCTCACATCCATACATGACCACTGGAAAAACCATAGCCTTGACTAGACAGACCTTTGTTGGCAAAGTAATGTCTCTGCTTTTGAATATGCTATCTAGATTGGCTGTAACTTTCCTTCCAAGGAGTAAGCGTCTTTTAATTTCATGGCTGCAGTCCCCATCTGCAGTGATTTTGGAGCCCCCCAAAATAAAGTCTGACACTGTTTCCACTGTTTCCCCATCTATTTCCCATGAAGTGATGGGACCAGATGCCAAGATCTTCTCTCAGTGAAACTAAGTCATGCCCGTGGGGCCACCCAAGATGGACGGGTCATGGTGGAGATGGCTGACAGAATGTGGTCCACTGGAGAAGGGAATGGCAAACCACTTCAGTATTCGTGCCTTGAGAACCCTATGAACAGTATGAAAAGGCAAAATGATAGGATACTGAAAGAGGAACCCCCAGGTCAGTAGGTGCCCAATATGCTACTGGAGATCAGTGGAGAAATAACTCCAGAAAGAATGAAGGGATGGAGCCAAAGCAAAAATAATACCCAGTTTTGGATCTGACTGGTGATACAAGCAAGGTCCAATGCTATAAAGAGCAATATTGCATAGGAACCTGGAATGTCGGTCCATGAATCAAGGCAAATTGGAAGTGGTCAAACAGGAGATGGCAAGAGTGAACGTCGACATTCTAAGAATCAGTGAACTAAAATGAACTGGAATGGGTGACTTTAACATAGATGACCATTATATCTACTACTGAGGGCAGCAATCCCTTAGAAGAAATGGAGTAGCCATCATGGTCAACAAAAGAGTCCAAAATGCAGTGCCTGGATGCAATCTCAAAAATGACAGAATGATCTCTGTTAGTGTCCAAGGCAAACCATTCAATATCACAGTAATCCAAGTCTATGCCCCAACCAGTAACGTTGAAGAAGTTGAAGTTGAAAGGTTCTATGAAGACCTCCAGGACCTTTTGGAACTAACACCCCAAAAAGATGTCCTTTTTATTATAGGGGACTGGAATGCAAAAGTAGGAAGTCAAGAAATACCTGGAGTAACAGGCAAATTTGGCCTTGGAATACGGAATGAAGCAGGGCAAAGACTAATAGAGTTTTGCCAAGAAAATGCACTGGTCATAGCAAACACCCTCTTCCAACAACATATACATATACATGTACATATTTATATATATTTGGATGGTAGTAGCTACACTCACATAAGTACCTACGGAACAACCTGATCTTTTCTAGGATAAAGTAAGAAAGGGCAAAAGATAACACAGCCCATATTTACTCTCTCTTTGGACCTGTGACTAGAAGTATTTCACAGTCAAAATTATCACATTCCTCATTCTATTTAATTTGGGCATCATGAAAAATTTTCCTGTTGGAAGAGATAATAAATAAAGAATTTCTGAGAGGAGATAGGAACTAGTCAGTACACAGACTCAGTTCAGTTCAGTTCAGTTCAGTTCAGTTGATCAGTCGGGTCCGACTCTTTGTGACCCCATGAATTGCAGCACGCCAGGCTTCCCTGTCCATCACCAACTCCAAGAGTTCACTCAAACTCATGTCCATCGAGTCAGTGATGCCATCCAGCCATCTCATACTCTGTCGTCCCCTTCTCCTCCTGCCCCCAATCCCTCCCAGCATCAGAGTCTTTTCCAATGAGTCAACTCTTCGCATGAGGTGCCCAAAGTACTGGAGTTTCAGCTTTAGCATCATTCCTTCCAAAGAAATCCCAGGGCTGATCTCCTTCAGAATGGACTGGTTGGATCTCCTTGCAGTCCAAGGGACTCTCAAGAGTCTTCTCCAACACCACAGTTCAAAAGCATCAATTCTTTGGCGCTCAGCTTTCTTCACAGTCCAACTGTCACATCCATACATGACCACAGGAAAAACCATAGCCTTGACTAGACAGACTTTTTTGGCAAAGTAATGTCTCTGCTTTTGAATATGCTATCTAGGTTGGTCATAACTTTCCTTCCAAGGAGTAAAGCGTCTTTTAATTTCATGGCTGCAGTCCCCATCTGCAGTGATTTTGGAGCCCCCCAAAATAAAGTCTGACACTGTTTCCACTGTTTCCCCATTTCCCATGAAGTGATGGGACCAGATGCCATGATCTTAGTTTTCTTTTCTTTTCTTTTTTAGTTTTCTGAATGTTGAGATTTAAGCCAACCTTTTCACTCTCCTCTTTCACTTTCATCAAGAGGCTTTTTAGTTCCTCTTCACTTTCTGCCATAAGGGTGGTGTCATCTGCATATCTGAGGTTATTGACATTTCTCCTGGCAATCTTGATTCCAGCTTGTGCTTCCTCCAGCCCAGCGTTTCTCATGATTTACTCTGCATATAAGTTAAATAAGCAGGATGACAATATACAGCCTTGATGTACTCCTTTTCCTATTTGGAACCAGTCTGTTGTTCCATGTCCATTTCTAACTGTTGCTTCCTGACCTGCATGTAGGTTTCTCAAGAGGTAGGTCAGGTGGTCTGGTATTCCCATCTCTTTCAGAATTTTCCACAGTTGATTGTGATCCACACAGTCAAAGGCTTTGGCATAGTCAATAAAGCAGAAGTAGATGTTTTTCTGGAACTCTCTTGCGTTTTCGATGATCCAGCGAATGTTGGCAAATTGATCTCTGTTTCCTCTGCCTTTTCTAAAACCAGCTTGAACATCTGGAAGTTCACAGTTCACGTATTGCTGAAGCCTGGCTTGGAGAATTTTGAGCATTACTTTACTAGCGGGTGAGATGAGTGCAATTGTGTGGTAGTTTGAGCATTTTTGGCATTGCCTTTCTTTGGGATTGGAATGAAAACTGACCTTTTCCATTGTTGTGGCCACTGCTGAGTTTTCCAAATTTGCTGGCATATTGAGTCAACTGACACCTATTTGATAATTTACTGTGTGCCTGAAATATCTCACAACTGGCATGTTAGATATTAAATTGAAATGCATTTGCTCAGAAAAGTTCATTCTATCCTCAGAGAGTTATTCTCTCTATTGCTGTTATTCAATGTAAGTCCTGGACTTATAGCTCAAACGGTAGAGAATCTGCCTGTGATGCCAGAGACCAGGGTTCGATCCCTGTGTTGAGAAGTTCCTCTGGAGAAGGGAATGGTGATCCACTCCAGTATTCTTGCCTGGAGAATTCCAAGGCTGGGAAGCCTGGAGGGCTACAGTCATTGGGGTCGCAAAGAGTCAAACATGACTGAGTGACTAGCACACACACATTCAATATGAGAAATAGATTAATCGCCTGACTATTACTCAATGCACTTGAAGGTTTGGTTTGAAAATTCACTCATCAAACATAATGTATGTCCTCTATATGCCTATGATGTTCTAGATGCTGGAGAGAAAACAGCAAAGAAAGCAAAAAAAAAAAAAAAAAAAAAAAGAAATTTCTGATCTGACATATTTAACATTCTGAGCATAGCAAAAATAATGATATGGTCCATAAAATACCTTAGGGAGTAGTTGTTCAATAGAAGTTAAAGATTGATGGAAGGAAAGGAATAAAAGCAAATGAGCAGCTCTTCATTTTTAAATGTCTCTTTTATTCTCCCTTCCTTTTTCTCTTTTCTTCTTTACTTCTTGCTGCTGCTCATCTGCTTCATCTCCTTCTCCTCCCTTTCTTATTCCTCCCGCTTTTCCTCTTTTTCATTTCTTTGTTCCATTTTTTTTCTTGAACTATTAATGTTTCTTTCAGAGTTGGCAGTCAGAGGAGCTTGAACATCTTTTTTAATGAACATTTTCTAATTCCCTATTGAGGAAATATTTTTATTTTTATCAAAAAAGCTTCAGAACAGTTCCCCTTGTTTATATGCTGTTTTAAAGGAAGTGTAGCAAGTTTTATTTTTTTTTGCCACCCCATGCAGCACAGGGGATCTTAGATCCCCAACCAGGGATTGAACCTGTGCCCCCTGCATTGAGAGTGCAGAGTCTTAATTACTGGACCATCAGGGAAGTCACAAAAGTAACAAGTTTATCTTAAGAACTTCCATCTTATTTTCTAACAGACTTTTTTTTTTTTCCCCCCAAAAATGTCCTTTCTTCTTTCTGAGTGAAATTGCTCAGATCCAAGTTCATTCTGTCTTTTAGCTCAATTGAATCCTCTTCCCTTGTATGTGTGTGTGTGTGTGTGCGTGCGCGGTAAGTCACTTCAGTCCTGTCAGACTCTTTGTGACCCTATGGACCATAGCCTGCCAGGCTCCTCTGTTTATGGGATTCTCCAGGCAAGAATACGGAATTGGGTTGCCGTGCCCAGGGATAGAACCGGCATCTCTTATGTCTCCTGCATTGGCAGGCAAGTTCTTTATCACTAGTGCCACGTACCCTCTGTATGTGTGATCCTGCTTAAAATTGTCAGAATCTCAGACTTGAAATTCTAAGTGTTAGATGAGAGGTAGGGGAGGGCTGATATGCAAATATAGCAGGAATTATCTAATGTTTTCAACCACCTTAATGAGGATTGAGTAGTTTGATTGGGTGATCTTTAAATTAAGGTCATTGTAGGATAAAATACTTTACTAGTGGAATTTGTGACATCTGGTTTCTTTAGAGGGCTGTCTACCAAGTCTTAGAAGCTGGGTTCAAATCCCAGATCTACCTTTTGCAAAGTAGATGTGTGTGATTTGAGGAATTCATTACAATTCTTGGAAACTCAATTTCCTCATCTGTAGACAGTCATGACAATATCTATCCATGGATTTGTAGGGAACCAATGCACATTTTATAGGGAAACAAAACTTCCCAGATGGTGCATTGGTAAGGAATCTGCCTGCCAATGCAGGAGACACAAGAGAGGCAAGTCTGATCCTGGAGTCAGGAAGATCCCCTGGAGGAGGAAATGGCCACCCACTCCAGTAATCTTGCCTGGAAAATTCCATGGACAGAGGGGCCTGGTGGGCTTATAGTCCATGGGGTCACAAAGAGTGGGACACGACTGAGTGATTGAGTGCACACATGGTGTGACGCTTTGTTCTATACAGGGTACAGACGCTCAGTAAATGAAAACTGTGGTAACAGTAGTATTTACAGTCTGTTCCATTCACAATGCCTAAAATAATCTCACCACGATTATGAGGTGTGCCTCATACGAAAGTGCCTCATAAGACCAAAACAGATATGCTTTAATGAACTGGTTCAAGAATGCCAGCACTGTCTTTACGTCTTTTTATTCATTATTCTATTTTTTCTTTTGCAGTCTGATTAAAAAAAAATATTTTCAGAGATACTTTTCCACAGCTTAGGAGAACAATGGCAATAAGGATGTATATTTGCAAGAAGCAGGAGTTAAAAATCTCTTATTATGTTCGCTCTGGAGGAATTATCTGTTTATTTTGGTATGTATTTCAGAGACTGATTCCCAAATAACAAGACTATTTGGTAATCCAAGTAGTGGTTGCATATTTTTACTGGAAACATCATGTCTCCCAAAACATACTTAAGTTGAATAGTCAAATTTCCACTTCACAATGACTTCTTCATCCAATCTTACTGTAAAGAACTGACAGGCTAGACAGCACAGATGAGTTAAATTTCACAGTCTACCACATGGAACAAATGTTTGAGCTGCCACAGAATTAATATAAACACACTCTAATAAACCTTGAAGGCTTTCCCGGTATGTCTATAGATTTCTAAGACCTTAGTAACAATGCACTGGTTTCATAGACAGTTGAGTGACAATCTGGAAGAAAAAGTAATTCTATTTTTCTTTTCCTTACTTTTCCAGATACATAGGCTACAACACAAAGCCCAGTTTTAAGCAGGACTAATGACATTACTTTGCCAACAAAGGTCAGTCTAGTCACGGCTATGGTTTTTCCAGTGGTCATGTATGGATGTGACAGTTGGACTGTGAAGAAAGATGAGTCCTGAAGAATTGATGCTTTTGAACTGTGGTGTTGGAGAAGACTCTTGATAGTTCCTTGGACTGCAAGGAGATCCAACCAGTCCATCCTAAAGGAGATCAGCCCTGGGTGTTCTTTGGAAGGAATGATGCTAAAGCTGAAACTCCAGTACTTTGGCCACCTCATGCGAAGAATTGACTCATTGGAAAAGACCCTGATGCTGGGAGGGATTGGGGGCAGAAGGAGAAGGGGATGACGGAGGATGAAATGGCTGGATGGCATCACCGACTTGATGGACATGAGTTTGAGTGAACTCTGGGAGTTGGTGAGGGACAGGGAGGCCTAGCGTGCTGCAATTCATGGGGTCGCAAAGAGTCGGACACGACTGAGCGACTGAACTGAACTGAAAGAAATCACAAGTTATTTATAAACAAGAAACAAATTATGGCCAAAAGAAGTTAATTACCATGTCTATATTGGCTGAGAAGAAAATGTTTGCGAAATTGGGTCAATATTGCAGTGGAAGCTGGTTTACCATGCCTCAGAAAATTTCAACATTTATGATAATATATCTATAATTACCAACACCAACCTAAACCACATTTCAGTTTGTTTAAACATCCCTATGACTATTTTGCATTTTAGGTGATGAGAGACAATGTGGAAATATGTTTATATCTGGAACAGAGTAGTATTGATCTGGAAGATAAAATAAATATTGGCTCCTGGTCATATGCAACCCTCCCTGAAACATATTTTATTTGGTATAGTGTCTTGGACCAACCCCTTCACTTAGTGATGGGAACTGAAGCTAGAGAGGGAATGCAACCTGTCAGAGGTCATTATAGTTAGTAACTCCAGGATGGAATTCTGAGATCTTCTTATTTACTATTACTTTTCTTAATTTATTTTTTAGAAGGCTTCTTTCTTAAGAACAACTTAAGACGTATATTTAACATTTTGTTATTTTCTTCTCAGAGAACCATCTTCAAGGCTCACATTTTGGTTTTTCCATTTTTAAATTTTGGTAAGAACACTTAACGTGAGATCTGGCCTCTTAACAAACTTTTGGGAACAATACAGTATTATCAGCTGTAGGCATTACGTTTTACAGCAGATCTCTACAGTGTATTTGTTTTGCCTAACTGAGATTTCATACGAAATGAACAGCAACTTTCTGTTTTCCCTTTCCCAATTCCCCCATATCATCATGCTACCCTCTGCTTCTGTGAGTCTGACTATTTTAGATTCATTATATAAGTGGCATCTTGTAGTATATGTCCTTCAGTGACTGACTTATTTCACTTAGCATAAAGTTCATCCATGTTGCCACAGATGACAAGGTTTCCTTCTTTTTAAGGCTGGATACTATGTGTGTGTGTGTGTGTATGTGTGTGTATTTCACATCTTTGTTTATTCATCCATTGATGGAAATGTAAGCTGTTTCCCTATCTTGGCTGCTGTGAATAATACTACAGTGAATATGGGAGTACAGATACCTCTTCAAGATTCTTTCTTCTGATACACACTCAAAAGTGGGATTGCTGGATCATATAGTAGTTCTGGTTTTAATTTTTTGAGAAACCTCCATACTGTTTTGCCATAGTGTTTGTGTCACTTTAGAGTCCCACCAACAGTGCATTTTCTCCCTTTTGTACACATCTTTGCCATTTCTTATTACTTAAAAAAAAAAAATAGTCATCCTAACAGATGTGAGGTGATAACTTGTGGTTTTGATTTGCATTTTCCTGATGATTAGTGACGTTGATGCCACTGGTAGCATTTTCTTTGGAAAAATGTCTATTTTAGTTCTTAGCCCATTTGAGAAAACATCTAGTTCTTTGTTGTTTTTATTTTTTATGTTTTGCTATTGAGTTGTATGAGTTCTTTATATATTTTGGAAATTAACCTTGTCAGATGTAGGGTTTGCAAATATTTTCTCCCATTCTGTAGGCTGCCTTTTCATTTTGTTATTTCCTTTGCTGTGCAGAAATGTTTCCCTACTCAGTGAAGAATTCAGTGAATAAAAAGGAAATAGGAAAAAAGCACTAAATTAGAATTTCCATAAGGCAAGAAGTTTCATTTTCTTTCTATTTTTTTTGTAAACTAGATTATAATGAGAGAAAAATATGAAAAGCCAGAGGTGGTCAGTGTATGCTTTCCCTGGGTGAAAAACCCACATGAAAGATGAACCATTACCAAGAGGTTGTTTGCTAATCATGGACTCAGAACAAGAAAGGTTAGCTGGAAGCCCTCAGGGCTGGGGTCAGGAAACAATGATAACCTGAAATATCTCTTCAGATGGGCTAGATATTCACATTTTCCCCTCTGAACAACCCAAAAGAAATCTCTGCAAGGAAGATAACTTGCTTTAACCAAACCAACAGATATGGAGTGCTCATTCCTTTGTTGGGTATTATTACAGTTATTGCTCTCCAGGTGGCTCAGTGGTAAAGAATCTGCCTGCCAAAGCAGGAGATGCAATTTCCTGGGTTGGGAAGATCCCCTGGAGTAGGAAATGGCAACCACTCCAGTATTCTTGCCTGGAGAATTTCATGGACAGAGGAGCCTGGTGGGCTACAGTCCATAGCGTCACAAAGATTCGGACATGATCGAGCGATTGGGCACACACACCACTGTTTGCTATCAGTTACAACCACTACTGTTACTATATACAATTACTGTCAATTATATAATTATTACTGTCAATTATTGTAAGCATGTAGTGCAGTAGACACTGTAATCTATTATTACATTTAATCAACACAATTGTGGGGAAGGGTATTATTTTCCTGGGGTTAAGTAAAACCATGGAAATTTGGAGGAATGGGATAGCATAGTCCTGGATTTACCACTGGGCTTCCCTGGTGGCTCAGATGGTAAAGAATCTGCCTGCAATGCAGAAGACCTGGATTTGAGCCCTGGGTCAGGAAGATCCCCTGGAGAAGGGAATGGCAACCCACTCCAGTATCCTTGCCTGGAGAATCCCCATGGACAGAGGAAGGAACCTGGTGGGCTACAGTCCATGGGGTGGCAAAGAGTTGGACACGACTGAGTGACTAAAATTAACAGAGGAGACCAAATTGATTCCATTACAAAAAACACAAGCCTCTTTAACTCAAGACTCATGCACAAAGTTTGAGTACAAGGATTCAGGGGAGGTGGAAAGAATAAAAACAATTACCTTGGAAGTTGAGTTTTAACAGTGTCATACTATCATTAGCAGTAAAGGAGCAATTATCACAGTTAATAAAATCACATTAAAACGTGACAGATAAAGAAAGCACAATGGTAGAAGTTTAATGTACTAGATTCGCTGCCAGATTTTATATTGAGTGCTAGATTATTTATAGGACATATGTTCTAAGAAAACAACTGTTTCAACTGGAAATTAGCAAAGCTGAAGACGTTTTCCTCTTTGTAGCAATGAGGTTGTACATTATTCTGGTAATTTATATGCCCTAGAAACTACGCTAAATCTCTTTCATTAAAGCATATGTGGCTTTCTAAATAATATTTATATAGCACTATTTTTTTGTAAATAGAAATTTCCATTTGAATTTAAAATAAACCAATTTTATAATATTAGCAGTAAGTGCTCCACACTCCATCCTTCCAAGGAACCCTCTGTCTTCCCACCTCACCCTTTACTGACCTTGTGCAACCAATCCTTACTCTCTGGGCCATGCCCCTCCCTGAAACACTCTGTAATCTGCTCCCCCAAACCACTTTAGTGGTTGCTTTCGCTATTTTGCTTCTGTTATTGATTCACCTTAACCCTTCGCTCCTACCATTCCCTTCTCATACACTGTCACAGAGAATCCAAGTGATACAGTGATTCAAAGTGAGCTTTGAAGTTGAGCTTAGCCAGATGAAAGGTCCAGCTTGGAAACCCTGCTTGATTACTAATCAGGTCTATGACATTGAGCAGTTAACTTCTCTAGACCTCGGTTCCTCATATATAAAGTGAGGATAATAACAGCTGTTTTGCAGGACAATTGTGAGAATACAATTAGAGAAAGTCTGCAATGCTCCGAGTATCATGTCTCATACACAGCAGATGCTCCACAAAAGGCAATTAATAAAACTGCTGAAGGAAAAGTCCTTCTACCTGGAAGGCAGGGAAGGTCCTGGGAGCTCCTGGTGATCCAGACTATTCTAGCTGCCAGCTTGCTCTGTACTCCTTCCTGGGTTTTTCTTTGCATCCCATGTCTCCAGCCCAGTGTTTCTCTTATTGCACATACCTCACCTGAGGAGAAGATGAGAAATATAGAATCTTGGGCCTCCAAGAAGAGATTCTGATTCTATTGGTTTTGTGTGATGGTGGGAGGGGGAGGTCCAGAAAACTTGTATCTTTACCACAAGTTTTTCTGGTTCCAGACCAGGATGAAGGCACCCCCGCCCTGTGATCACAGAGTCACTGATTTTGTTTCTGGTGACATGATGTGGTCTTGTTGACCAATATGGCACCACACTGATACTTCCACACTTCTAGTCTTGAGGCTAGAACAGGACTAGCCCTAAGGTTGGTTTCTCTCCAATCTGTTTCTTTTCTTTTGCTTCTCTACTTAGTACCCTTGAAGGGTTATTTATATTGACATTTTGGTTTGTGACAAGAGGAAAGAGTTTCTGGTTAGGATGCCTCCTGTGGGTTTTTCTCTGGTGACAAAAATCCTTCTTTCTCTAGGGTGTTGTTGTCATTTAGCTGCTAAGTTGTGTCCAACTCTTTTGTGACCCCATGGACTGTAGCCCACCAAGCTCCTCTGTCCATGGGATTTTCCAAGCAGCAATACTGGAGTGGGTTGCCATTTCTTCCTCCAGGGGAGCATCCCCACTCAGTAATTGAACACATGTTTCCTGTGTCTCCTACATTAGCAGGCAGATTTTTTTTTTTTTTTTTTTTTTTTTTTTACCACTGAGCCACCAGAGGAGACCATTTTCTCTAGGATACATGGTAAATACATACACATACATATATGGTGGTAGTTCAGTCATATCCAATTCTTTGCAACCTATAGCTAATAGCCCTCCAGGCTTCTCTCCATGGGATTTCCTAGTCAAGAATACTTGCGTGGGTTACTATTTCTTTCTCCAGAGGGTCTTTCCAACCCAGGGATCGAACCCAGGTCTCCTGCATTTTAGGTGGATTCTTTACCGACTGAGGCACCTAGGATAGTAGTTCTCAAAGGGTGGTCCTGACCATCAGTACTGGGAAAATTTTTAAAAATGCAGATTATTAGCCATTACCCCAGACTTACTAAATCAAAAACTCTGCAATCTGCATGTTTTTACACTTTTTATTTGGAGATAATCATATATTCACATGTCCTTGTAAGAAACAATAGAGAGACCCCTTGTACCTTTGATTCAGTTTTCACCAATGATAATATCTTGCAAAACTGTAATACAATAATATCACAGCCAGAACATCAACAGTGACACGGACCATTTCTATTCCTTTGTTGCCCTTGTGTTGCCACATTCACTTCCTCTCTGTCCTCACCCCCTCCTTAACCCCTGGCAACCACTAATCTGCCCTCCATTTCTATAATTTGTCATTTCAAGAATGCAATATATATGGAGTCATAGAGTGTGTAACCTTTTGTGATTGTTTTTTTTTTTCCATTCAGTATAATTCTCTGGAGATTCATCCAGGCTGTTGCATCAATAGTTCATTTCTTTTTATTGCTGAATAAAAGTACATGTATAGATGAATCACAGTTTATTTAACCATTCACCCATTACGGACATCTGGGTTTTCTTTTTTTACTATTACAAATAAAGCTATTATAAACATTTGTGAACAGGTTTCTGTGTGAACATAAGTCTTCATTTTCTTAGATAAACACTGAGGGAACAATTACTGCCTTGCACGGTAGTTGCATATTACATTTTTAAAGGAATTTCCAAACTATTTTCCAGAGTGACTGTATCATTTTACATTCCTATTATATATACATAACTTATCAGATTTATTGGCATCATTTTTGCAGTTTAAGTGATATATAGAAAACTTACCTCTTTTTATGTCTTTTTATCTCCTTCATTTATAATATAATTGCCTTGAGTATTTCTTCTAAATATGCTTAGAACTACATCTATAACACAGTCTTATAATTTTTGCTTCAAACATAAACATAATTTAGAGAATTCTAGATGATAAGAAAAGCCTGTTGTGTTTGTCTATAATTTTGTTTCCTGTGTTCTTCCTCCTTTCTGATGTTTCAGAATATTTTCTTTGATCAGTTTCTTTTAGAGAACTTTCTTTAACCATTCTATGTATGTCTGCTCAAAACAAACTGTCTTAATTTTCCTTCACCTGAAAATGTCTTGCTTTTCATTCCTAAAGAATGTTCTTTCTGGACATAGGATCTCAAATTGAATTTCTTTCATTCATTCAGTCTCTCTCTCTTTCTTTCTTTTTTTTTTTTTTTTTTTTTGTCAGCACCTGAAAAATATTGTGCTACTTCCCTCTGGCTCCATGACTTCTGTGAGAAATCTGCAGTCATTGGTTTGTTTTACGACCACAAGAGTTGTTTTTCTCTAGCTGCTATCAAGATATTTTGTCTCTTGTTTGCAGAAGCTTAATTATGATATGTCTCAGAATGAATTTCTTTGGGTTTGTTTTGTTTGGGCATCTTGCCAAATTTGGGAACTTTCCAGCTATTATTTATTTGAGTTTTTTTCATTTTTCATTTTATCTTTAATTGATTTTGTAAGGTATAATTTACATTTAATAAAATGCACCCATTTTAAGGGTACAGTTTGATGAGTTTGGACAAATGTATACACTCATATAACTAACACTACAATAAAGACAACAGCACTTCTATCATCCCCCAAAGTTCCCTTGCCCCATATTATTTGCCCTTGCTTCAAAAAATATTTGAGTATTTTTTTTAAGCTCTTTCATGTTTCTCCTTTCTTCTGGAATTCCAATGACAGAAAAGCTAGATCTTTTTCAATATTAATAGTTCTGTGATTCCTGAGACTCTATTTTTTGTTTGTTTGTTTTTTGTTTCTTTCTGTTGTTCGGATTGAGTTTCCATCTCTATTTCTCAGTTCACTGATTCTTTTCTCTGTCTTCTCTATTCCACTATTAATTCTATCCAATGAACTTTTAAATTTAAGTTTTATATTTTCCACTTCTAAAGTTCCATTTGGTTTTTCTTTGTATTTTGTATTATTTTGAAAAGACTTTTTATTTCTTTGCTGAGGCTTTTGATTTTTCCCTTTATTGTTGTCTCAAGCACATTCTTCACTGCTCGTTGAAGCAGTATGATGGTTGCTCTAAAATCACTGTCCAATAATTGTAACGTGGCCATCATCTTGATGTTGATTGTCTTTTTTCTTTTTTTCATTCAGTTGGAGATATTCCTGATTTGGGGTCTGATGAGTAACTTTCAATTGAAATTTGAACTGTGTGTGTGTTTTGGGAGATTCTGGATCTTATTTAAAGCTGGCTGGCTTTGCCTGACACTGCTCTAGGAGGGGAATGAGGGGCAATGTGTTACCTTGTTACTACCAGGTGGGAGTAGATATCCAGGTTCCCTACCCAGTTTCACTGATGCTCAAGAAGGGGGCTCCATAGTGCTGGGTTGGGTGGGAGTTCAAGCTCCTTAAGTGGTGTCCATTGACTTTATGGGGAGGATGGCCTCTTCCTTCCTGGATAATAGTTGAATGCCTGGATTCTCTGTTTGGCCTTCTCTGATATCAGAGGCAAGGGCACCTCATTACTGCAGGTGGTGATGAAGATCCAGGAGCCTCAAGTGGTCTCCACTGACATGGTGGGAGCTCATCACTGGCTGGAGGGGAAGAAAGTCTTGCCCCCTTGCTTGGCATCTTTAATACCACCCAGAAGGGAGCTTGGGGCATTTCATTCCAGTCTTACTAGGGTGAAAGTCTAGGTCTTTGCTGGCCTTGGCGAAGGTGTGGCTGGTTGTTTTTCTGTGGTGTTTTGCTGGAATGGAACTATTGTTTTCAGAAAGTTTCTGTCTTGGTAGGCTGACTCTTTCTGAATCCTTTTGTTGAGATTTTTTTTTTTTTGTCTGAGACCATTGGCATTTCCTGGTTGGTGGTTTCTTCTGCTCCAATCCTGGGATAATGCGAGGCAAAAAGAAAACTCAGGAAACTCTCCACATTGTCCCTCCTTAGGTCTCAAGGTCCTAGTCAGGCTGTTTCTTCAGAGTCTTCTTAGGTTTGTTACACATATGAAATGTTTGGTGATTTGAATTGTATTTAGTCAGAGGAGTAGGGAAAATATGCCTCTCCCTTTTCTTGGAAGAAAAGTCATCCAGCCTGCATTTCAACAAGCCCTCGAGGTGATCATGATGCCTGCTAAGGTTCTCAAGAATCTGTGCCTTTTTGTTTTCTTACCCCTTTTCCTTCTACTACAGCTGTGGGGCAAAGCACTGGGCATCTGTGTTTAACAGAGAAGCTTGGGGTCACTGCTACTCTCTTCACAGAAAAGCCCTTCCCTCACCCGTGACTCCTTTTTCAGTTTCCTGCCATGTGTGTGCCTTACATCACTTTAAAGGGTTTGGGATAGCTTCAGAAGGTGTGCGGGGGGACTAGCATGGGCTTCAGGACAGGTTAGACAGACAACACGCTCCACAGCGGCCCTTGAGTGCAGAGTTTGTGGCTCACACTGAACTACTTCTGGGCTGGAGTTTGTGGCTCATACCGAACACAAGAAAACAGGCAGAAAATGTGGTTCTGATTTGGAAATTATTCAGAAATGTGGCTAAAGCTTCTCAAAAACAAAGTGCAGATGAGACAGTCGTTCCCATCATGGGCATGCTTGCCCATGCACCTTGTCTTCCTGGGGAGGGCAGTTTGGGAATTAGCAACAGCCGGGAGGCCCCTGGAGAAGTGCTCTCCTTGGAACAGTGTTCCAGAGGATTAAATTGACATCTTCAAATTGGCCTTAATCATCCAGTCATTTCAAGAACCTACTTAGTGATATCATTAGATCAATAAGATTGCCCTAACAGCAACACTTTTTTTTTTTCAAGTTACAATAGTTATAATTGGAATTTTCCAAAGTAATACTGTGTCTGAATACAGTAGCTTCATTGGTTTTTTTAAAGTCAAGATTAATCATCAAGGTATTCCTTTGCTGTTGATATACTGTCATCATATCCCCTGTTAGAGATGAAGAAGCTGAGAAAGTGGGGTAGAGATTTAGTACTCAATTGTTTGTTAAAGTTTATTAAAAATAATAGGCACCATCAATAAAGCACTGTGCACAGAGTGATGTTCACAGGACTTTATATACATGTGCATATCGTTGGCTCTTCTTAATCCTTGTGGCAACCTATTATTACTGTCATTCTGATTTTTCAACATTGTCTCATTTGTACCCATGGGATTGCAATTCATCAAGGTGACTGAGGAGTGACACAGGGGAGGTCAATGCCACTGAAAGAATTTATTACCTACAATTCCCAAGAGAAGGAGGAAGCAGCTCCACACAGGCCACAGAGAAGCACCAGGTTTGGCAGGAGGCAGAAGCAGAGGGAGGGAGACAGTTTAGGACGGCGACTTCATTGGGGTTTCCACGGGAAAGGTAAAAGGCAGGGCAGAGTATACAGTTTAGGATTGGGTCATATGAGTAATCTCAGTGGACTTTGGGCTATAGAGATGGTCTCCAGTTGTCTGGTATCTGGTCCTGAGATGCTTTAGGGTGGGGAAAATATGAGGCTGACAAGAAGGGTATAGACCCAGTATTGACTGATTAGCATATGAAAGACCTGGTCCCAAGTAGGATGTTTACTACCTTTAGGAACTAACTAGCCCAGGGAGAAGCCGTCCGTAAGGTCTTCCAAGATGTCAAAACCTGAGATACAGAAAAGTTTTTAAAATTATTAATACAAATGTGGACATGGAGCCATAGAGAGTTTATAGGAACTGGTGGGAAGTTTATAGCACTTCTCACACAGCTGGGACATGGCAGAGTCTGAATGTGGAAGAGCTCCATGAGTGCATGCTAAGTCACTTCAGTTGTGTCCAACTCTTTGCGACCCCAGGGAGTCCTCCCGCCGTGGGAATCCCCCCATGGAAGTTCCCCGCTACCATGCGACTCCAGTCCCCCTGGAGCCCTGCCAAGCTCCTCTGTCCATGGAATTCTCCAGGCAAGAATACTGCAGTGGGTTGCCATTTCCTCCTCCAGGGGATCTTCCCGACTCAGAGATCGAATCCATGTCTCCTGTGTCCCCTGCACTACAGGTGTGTTCTTTACCAGTGAGGCACAAGGGAAAAGTATGGATGAGCTCCAGCTGCCTCTGAAGATCCCACAGAGCTTCAGTTTGGGGCTATTCCCTGGTTCTTGTCATTATGCTCCCCTGCCCTTAATGATCTCAAGTACAAATGGCTGATGGAATATGAAAACAGAAGTGTCTTTAAAGAGTGTAAAGAAAAGAATGAAACCTTTGAAGCTAGACATTGGGAGATGTCTAATAGAATCTTGAGCCTGGTGAAGAGAAAGGCAAACCATCTTGGTTTGTGAAGAACAGTGATACACTAGATTATGCCAAACCTAGACATTGTATTAAAAAGCAGAGGCATCATTTTGTGACAAAGGTCCATATAGTCAAAGCTATGGTATTTCCAGTAGTCATGTACAGATGTGAGAGTTGGACCAAAAGAAGGCTGAACGCCGAAGAATTGATACTTTCGAACTGTGGTGTTGGAGAAGACTCTTGAGAGTCCCTTGGGTAGAAAGGGGATCAAACAAGTCAATGTAAAGGAAATTAACCCTGAATATTCATTGGAAAGACTGATGATGAAGCTGAAGCTCCACCACTTTGGCCAACTGATACAAAGAGCCAATTCACTGGAAAAGACCCTGATGCTGGGAAAGAATGAGGATAAGAGGAGAAGGGAATGACAGAGGATGAGATAGTTGGATGGCATCACTGACTCAATGGACATGAATTTGAGGAAACTCAGGGAGATAGTGAAGGACAGGGAAGCCTGTCATGCTGCAATACATGGGGTCCCAAAGAGTCAGACATGACTTAGCAACTGAACAACAACAGCAAGAAGACTATGAAGAGTTGGAGTTTATCCCCATCTCTACATGAAGGACTCAGAACAGAAACACAAGGGTTCTTAGGGACACTGGGAAAGCAGTGGTGGAATGCTGGTTCAGGACATGAATCTACTTCTCAGGAAATGAGAAAATCTACTTCATCCCCATCATTGTGCTTGTACAATATTCATATTTCTCATAATTTTTATAATAATTAAAACACAGTGTGATCTGTAATCATAGCTTCAAAACCCTTTCTTTATATTGTTCTACCTTAAATAATGGTCTTTCCACATTTGTGAAAATTTCAAACATTCTTCTACTATACTCCAATGCAAGAAATATCAAAAAGAATACATTTGAATCAGTTCTAATGAAGTGGATGAAACTGGAGCCGATTATACAGAGTGAAGTAAGCCAAAAAGAAAAACACCAATACAATATACTAACGCATATATATGGAATTTAGAAAGATGGTAACAATAACCCTGTATGCAAGACAGCAAAAGAGACACAGATGTATAGAACAGTCTTTTGGACTCTGTGGGAGAGGGAGATGGGGGATGATTTGGGAGAATGGCATTGAAACATGCATAATATCATATAAGAAATGAATCGCCAGTCCAGGTTTGATGCACAATACAGGAAGCTTGGGGCTAGTGCACTGGGATGACCCAGAGGGATGGTATGGGGAGGGAGGTGGGAGGGGGGTTCAGGATTGGGAACATGTGTACACCCATGGCAGATTCATGTTGATATATGGCAAAACCAATACAATATTGTAAAGTAATTAGCCTCTAATTAAAATAAATAAATTTAAATTAAAAAAAAAGAAATATCACACTATCTTTAAAGTATTTTTAACCAGATTCTAAATCTCTAATCAGCAAGAGGGTGAGAAATTCATTTCCAGTGATAAGGGAATGGGACTGGGTGGGAGTGATCCTGGTCTTGCACTTACAAGGTCACACAAGAGAATCAGGGTCTAAACAGTTTATGAAAGATTAGGGTTTTTTGTCTTCCATATGATGATTACAAAGATATTTATTATTTAAGCTTCCACGATCATTCCAAAAGCAGAAGACTCTGTTTCTCTATGTCTCTTTAATGTGATGGCCCTGCCTCATTTTCACCAAGCCTAGGGACAGAAGCAGTGATCTTGGTACCCAGTGCACAGCCTCTGAAGATTAACATCCTTGCTGGTGAAGGACTCAGGGTCAATCCCGCTTTTCCATCAGGCACTGATTTCTCCCATTCAGGCTTGCAGAATGTCCTCTGTCAAATATATGAAATTGTTTTTCCAGCTTTCCAACCCCAAAGACCTTCTTTTCCCTTTTCCCCCTCTCATTCATTTCCTTAGTCAATTCAGATTTTCAGAGCAAAAGGATAAGAAGGGTTGTGGTTGAGTGACTTCCACCTTTGATCTTGAAACTCAACCAAAGTGAATCCAAAGCCTTCCCCATTTTAATGAAGCAAGGAAAAAAAAAAAGAACAACAATGTAAATGAGCTTCTTAATAAACTACTCTACCATCACTCTAATAGACCAGGGAAAGGTTGTATATCCCACATCAAAAAGGTGATGCAAATCTATTCAGAGTGAGACTTGAACCTAAAATTGCCATCTACCATCAACCTGCTGCCTGCAATAAAGGACTTTGTAACAGACTAGCCGGTCATTTTTCTCATTATTCAATGCAAATATGTTACACAAAGAGAGTATAACAAGAAATAACATTTCAAGAATATCATACCACATTAGAAAAAATTCCTAAATACCAGAAGAATGCATTTTTTTGGCTGTGGGACTAAAAACAGCTTGTTGGAACTCATTTTGTTTGTTAGAACTAAGCCGCTCTGGAATGATTTCTTCTTTTCCAATGTGTAATGGTTCATTTCATGCATGGAACAACTGTAATGAAAACAGCTCTTTACTAAGTCTTTGCCTTTTGGCTTTAAATTGCAATTAAAATAACATTACTCATATCTCAGTTGTCCCCATCTTTACCTCTGGTGCTTAGGTTGTGGTATCTATTGAAAATTTTATGCCTCAAACAGAAATATTTGAGAAGCTGAGAAAATCAATTTTAATGAAAGCATGGATGGGAGAGAAACAGATAGTATTCCCAAAACTCAAAGATTACAAAATGCTTTTAAACAGAAGAAATAACCATCACGAAATGCATCAATAAAGGAATTAAAGACTTGGGAGGTGGCCAAAATATATAGTTCCAGGTAAGTGTCTAACCGGTGTTAATAAATTTACATCTCATTATGGAGGACAGTAAAGGTTAGGTGTTTTGACCAAACAGGAGATGTTTGAAAATGAAACAGACAACCTCCACATTGGTGAAAGTGGGGGTAATGGACAGTTCTGGGACCACACAGGAATACTCAAGAAGAGATAGCAGCTAACTCTCCACTGTCTGAAGCCACCCCCATCTGAGAGCTTCCCATCAGGAAGCTCTCATCTTCTCCCTCTTCATGAAAGCCAAACCACTGGAGCCATGACTTTTCAACGTTTTCATAAATGTAAATCAGCAGCAGCAGGGCACAGAAGCTCACACCTCCTCTGCCACAATTCTGATCAAACTCAGCTCCCACGTCTATCCTTCTCCATTTTATTCTTCCCCCATGACTACTACCCTTTTCTAGGTCACTGTCATCTCTCAACTCTACTACTGTAACAGCTCTCATCTCCACTCCATAACTTCAATTTATTCACATTAGTGCAAGAATAGTCTTTAGACAGGTAATGCAGATTGGACACACAAATCTCTTTATTCACCCCTGATTGCCTACAGAATAAAATCAAAGTTCTTTAGAAAGTGTTTTGTTTCATCTGCTCTTTTTGAGGCCTATTTATTTTGTATCTACATCTGATCCTCTACTTTAGAATAGAGGAAAACTACCAGTGCATGTTGTGGAATGAAATGCATTCTCTCTGATAGTTTTCCAGAAAAATCTTACCCTTTCATGTGACCCAGGGTCAGTTTACACTGCCCATCAGCACAGCTCTGATCTCTGGCAGAGCAAGTTCCTTATTGGTCTGTTACTTGTTTTTTCTTGCCTTGGTTCTTCTTGTTATCCTCAATTCTCCTTCTCTCTTTTTTATTTTTTTTCTTTTATTTTTTAACTTTACAATATTGTATTGGTTTTGCCATATATCAACATGAATCCGCCACAGGTATGCACGTGTTCCCCATCCTGAACCCTCCACTCTCCTCCCTCCCCGTACCATCCCTCTGAGTCATCCCAGTGCACCAGCCCTAAGCATCCAGTATCGTTCATCAAACCTGGACTGGTGACTCATTTCATATATGATATTATTCATGTTTCAATACCATTCTCCCAAATCATCCCACCCTCTCCCTCTCCCACAGAGTCCACAAGACTGTTCTATACATCAGTGTCTCTTTTGCTTCTCTCTTTAATCCTGTCTCTCCAGTCAGCTCAGAGACACTGCACGCTTTTTGCACTCTCTCCTCCATTTGTGCCTGCTAGTCTGCGTTCCTAAACACTCTTCTTTGGGCGTATTTTTACACATTCTTCAGTTTAAATGTCAACTCCTTCAGGAAGCTCTCGCTGGTACTAACAATATGGTATCTTTTCTTACAGGATTGCATCTTTACTCCTCTACTGACATAGAAATCTCCTGCTCACCCTGTTTGAGTTTCTTTTGACTATAAGTTCCATTAAGATATGGACTTTTCCCTTAAAAAAATTATTCTTGTCCATTTCTCCATCAGTCTGGAAGGACATCATTGTTGAGCTGTCAAGAAGAAAAACTATCATGTCCAGTTCTCTGACAGAACTTCAAACGTGTGGCTTTATGGCCAAGATTTGCAATTTCATATTGTTGGAGCATTCATTGACTCCTTGGGAGTTGCAACTTTCTATAAGTTTGCTGAGGTTGAAGCAAGAAAGAAGGCACATGCAGATTTATACAGAAATTGTGATTCCAGGAAAGATTTTATCTTTCAGACTGCTAAGTTATTTGGAATATAAAGAGCTTTTTGGGGTTGAGTTCCTTGGAAGTCTGTCACTTACCTATGTTCCTGAACTATGAACTATGAATATCTGGGCTAACAAATAATCTTTCTTAGTAAATAAATGATTAACAGGTACTGTGAAAGAATATTCTTAACTAGCATTTTCACTGTCATTTCTCCAGTATCTAGCTCGTCAAGGTGGAACATAGGAAAATCAGTCATTATCCCTCAAAAAGTAAGTTGTCAAATTTAGCTGTGCTGCTAAGTCACTTCATTCATGTCCGACTCTGTGCGACCCCATAGACGGCAGCCCACCAGGCTCCCCCATCCCTGGGATTCTCCAGGCAAGAACACTGGAGTGGGTTGCCATTTCCTTCTCCAATGTCTTCTGATTCAGGCGTCTGAATTGTTTCCATTTTTTTGCTTCTCCAATTACACAGATATTGTTGAGCAAACACAGGTGACTCATCTGAGAACAAGCCCAACAGGCTTTCCTAAGCAACACTGGGGAAACGTGTAGTGACAGGAGCAGTAGTAATCTAAGAACCCACACAGCTATCACTTCAGGTTGCTATGACCTGTGATCATAACTACAAAGTGAATAGGAGCTTGTCACAATATGTAGCTCCTCTGTTAAGGAGGTCAAGATAGTGAATGCTTGGCTACCCTCAAAAAGAAAGAAAATGGATATGGCATTTTATTTTATAATTTTCACTGTAAAAGTTAATTATTCAAAATAAATAAGTTCTATATTCATTTGATTTTGGAGAGAGTTTCTCTCCTGACAAAGGATAAAGAAAGTTATTAATCAGTAGCTCTTATACTTGGCTGCATGCTAGAATCACTTGGGAGAGATTTTAAAATTCTGATGCCCAAGTCATTCTTTCTCCAGGCAAGAACACTGGAGTGGGTTGCCATTTCCTTCTCCAATGCATGAAAGTGAAAAGTGAAAGTGAAGTCGCTCAGTCCTGTCTGACTCCTAGCAACCCCATGGACTTTAGCCCACCACGCTCCTTCGTCCATGGGATTTTCCAGGCAAGAGTACTGAGAAAGTCCCCAAATCACCTCGATGCTCCAGAGTTTACAGCAACCATTATCTTAACACTTGAAACTTTTTTTGTGCTCCTCTTTCTTTTCCCTTTATTTCTTTTTCTTTTCTCTCTCTCTCTTCAAAGTACATTTTGAAGTTTTTTTTTCTCACGCTACCCACCCCAACCTTGGCTGTCAAACTATGGAACTTCAGTTCACTTCAGTTCAGTCGCTCAGTCGTGTCTGACTCTTGGCGACCCCATGAATCGCAGCATGCCAGGCCTCCCTCTCCATCACCAACTCCCAGAGATCACCCAAACACATGTGCATAGAGTCGGTGATGCCATCCAGCCATCTTATCCTCTGTCGTTCCCTTCTCCTCCTGCCTCCAATCCCTCCCAGCATCAGGGTCTTTTCCAATGAGTCAAATCTTTGCACGAGGTAGCCAAAGTATTGGAGTTTCAGCCTCAGCATCAGTCCTTCCAGTGAACACCCAGGAATGGTCTCCTTTAGGATGGACTGGTTGGATTTCCTTGCAGTCCAAGGGACTTGCAAGAGTCTTCACCAGCACCACAGTTCAAAAGTATCAATTCTTTGGCGCTCAGCTTTCTTCACAGTCCAACTCTCATATCCATACATGACCACTGGAAAAACCATAGCCTTGACTAGACAGACCTTTGTTGGCCAAGTAATGTCTTTGCTTTTCAATATGCTATCTAGGTTGGTCATAACTTTCCTTCCAAGGAGTAAGCGTCTTTTAATTTCATGGCTGCAGTCACCATCTGCAGTGATTTTGGAGTCACAAAAAATAAAGTCTGACACTGTTTCTACTATTTCCCCATCTATTTCCCATGAAGTGATGGAACCAGATGCCATGATCTTAGTTTTCTGAATGTAGAGCTTTAAGCCGACTTTTTCACTCTCTTCTTTCACTTTCATCAAGAAGCTCTTTATTTCCTCTTCACTTTCTGCCATAAGGGTGGTGTCATCTGCATATCTGAGGTGACTGATATTTCTCCTGGCAGTCTTGACTCTAGCTTGTGCTTCCTCCAGCCCAGCACTTCTCATAATGTACTCTGCATAGAAGTTAAATAAGCAGGGGGACAATATACAGCCTTGACGTACTTCTTTTCCTTTTTGGAACCAGTCTGTTGTTCCATGTCCAGTTCTAACTGTTGCTTCCTGACCTGCATATAGGTTTCTCAAGAGGCAGGTCAGGTGGTCTGGTATTCCCATCTCTTTCAGAATTTTCCACAGTTTATTGTGATCCACACAGTCAAAGGCTTTGGCATAGTCAGTAAAGCAGAAATAGATGTTTTTCGGTAATTCTCTTGCTTTTTCCATGATCCAGTGGATGTTGGCAATTTGATCTCTGGTTCCTCTGCCTTTTCTAAAACCAGCTTGAACATCTGGAAGTTCACGGTTCATGTATTGCTGAAGCCTGGCTTGGAGAATTTTGAGCATTATTCTGCTAGCATATGAGATGAATATAATTATGCAGTAGCTTGAATAATATTTGGCATTGCATTGCCTTTCTTTGGGATTGGAATGAAAACTGACCTTTTCCAGTCCTGTGGCCACTGCTGAGTTTTCCAATTTGCTGGCATATTGAGTGCAGCACTTTCACAGCATCATCTTTCATGATTTGAAATAGCTCAACTGGAATTCCATCACTTCTACTAGCTTTGTTCGTAGTGATGCTTTCTAAGGCCCACTTGACTTCACATTCCAGGATGTCTGCCTCTAGGTGAGTGACCACACCATTGTGGTTATCTGGGTCATGAAGATCTTTTTTGTACAGTTCTTCTGTGTATTCTTGCCATCTCTTCTTAATATCTTCTGCTTCTGTTAGGGCCATACCATTTCTGTCCTTTATCGAGCCCATCTTTGCATGAAATGTTCCCTTGGTATCTCTAATTTTCTTGAAGAGCTCTCTAGTCTTTCCCATTCTGTTGTTTTCCTCTATTTCTTTGCATTGATCACTGAGGAAGGCTTTCTTATCTCTCCTTGCTGTTCTTTGGAACTCTGCATTCAAATGGGTATATCTTTCTTTTTCTCCTTCGCTTTTCACTTCTCTTCTTTTCACAGCTATTTGTAAGGCCTCCCCAGACAGCCATTTTGCTTTTTTGCATTTCTTTTCCATGGGGATTGTCTTGATCCCTGTCTCCTGTACAATGTCACGGACCTCATTCAATAGTTCATCAGGCACTCTATCTATCAGATCTAGGCCCTTAAATCTATTTCTCACTTCCACTGTATAATCATAAGGGATTTGATTTAGGTCATATCTGAATGGTCTAGTGATTTTCCCTACTTTCTTCAATTTCAGTCTGAATTTGGCAATAAGGAGTTCATGATCTGAGCTACAGTCAGCTCCCGGTCTTGTTTTTGCTGACTGTATAGAGCTTCTCCATTTTTGGCTGAACTATAACTCTGGAAAGATCTATAAAATTAATGAAATCTCAAACTAGAATTTTGCACATAAATCCATTTTCTTATCTTCTCAGTTGTTTTTTTTTTTTTTTTGATGTTTCTCCATGTTCTTTCCACATAATGTCACTTACTTTCATCACATCAAGAACTCTGTTGGGAAAGAAGATAGGATCCTTCCTTCAAGAAAATTTCAATTACAGCATTCTACCATTCAGTGTTTATTTACCAAGTGTTTGTTGAGCAGGTGTTATGGCTAGGTAATGAGAAGGGAAATGAACAAGGGATAGTACATAATCTGGTAGGAAGACATATTTTTAAGTAAAATACTTTTCTTTAAAAACTAAATTTTTGAAATAATGACACATTTACATGTTTTTAAAATAAAAAGGTATTAAAATATCAATAAAAATTCTCCCTTCCACCATTGTCTAGTTCACAGATACCCTCCAATATGTAGGCAGTGTTGCTAAGTTCACATGTATCTTTCCATAGATTGTAACACATATGGAAATATAAAGATGAATATTTATTTTTAACTCCCCTTTTTCACAAACAGTAGATTATTTCACATACTATATTATATGTTAGTGTTTTCCAGTATACAACATATTTTGGAGATTGTTCTATATCAGTACAGAAAATCTTATTTATTATTTTATGTAGGTGCATAGTTTTCATTGTATTTTATTCCATAATTCATTTCACCAACCTCATAGAGAAAAAATTAAATTTTCCCCAATCTTTTCTTATAACAAATACAAATATTTCATCATCTCATACGTGCAAAATCTAAGGTAAATTCCTAGTAGTGGGATTGTTTAGTCAATGAACTTGTACTTTTGACAGATATTGATAACTCGTCATGTACTGAACTTATCCAAGTTTCTACACTCACCAGCAATATATAGAGGTGCCTACATTCTCACATCATTGCCAACAAAGTATGTTTGAATTTGAATTTTTGCTGATAAATGGATGGAAAATGGTGTCATGTCAATTTGTATGACCTTTATTATGAATTAAATCAGGCTCCTTTTATAGCTTAAGTGTTGTGTAAAGGGAAGAAGCAAAGGATGCACTTAAACTACATAGGATAGAAGGTCAATGTACCACCTGACCACTGATCAGAATGGCCATCATTATAAAGTCTACAAATAATAAACTTTGGAGAGGAAACAAATAAACCAGAATCACTATGCTCTAGTCTTGAAACTAAGACAATGTTGTAAATCAACTATGCTGCTGCTGCTAAGTCGCTTCAGTCGTGTCGGACTCTGTGCGACCCCATAGACGGCAGCCCACCAGGCTCCCCCGTCCCTGGGATTCTCCAGGCAAGAACACTGGAGTGGGTTGCCATTTCCTTCTCCAATGCATGAAAATGAAGTCGCTGAGTCGTGTCCGACTCTTAGTGACCCCATGGACTATAGCTTTCCAGGCTCCTCCTTCCATGGGATTTTCCAGGCAAGAGTACTGGAGTGGGGTGCCATTGCTTTTATACTTCAATTAAAAAACTCATGTTTATAAAAAACAAATATGGTAGAAAATGCAGGGAGGAAGATATTTATCATCTCTACTGCTGAAAACAAAAGTGCAGTTTAAGCACAATTCTCTGCAGTTTGCATTGGATTCTTTCTCAAATGCCTTTCAACTGAGTCATGCTGAAATCATGACAAAAACAAGATTTCACATTTTTTTTTCTTTTCTGTTCCATCTATTCTGCTGGTTCTTTTAAAATGTAACTTCTGGATTGCTACCAACATTTACAGTAAGTTCGGTTTTCATTCAGCTTATTTGAATTCCTGTTTGTCCCCGGTTCAGGTATCTTAGTGACATGTTTACCACTGACTTTCTTCATATGATTTTTAAAGTTCTAACACAATATTAGGTGTTTAATTCTTGCAAATATAACTACAAAAGAGTAACATGTAGCACTTTAGAGTTTACTAAGTGCCTTAAGGTATCAATATATTATCTCATTTAAGGCACTCAAAGGCTCTGCAATTTACTCTTGAGAAATTGTCTCCATTGTAACACAGAGGAATTAAGTTACTTGCTGTCAGTCTCACAGCTAACCAGTGACATTTTGGAATCTATACTCAAGAATTCAAACTCCAAGTCCAGTACATTTTCTAATTATAATAGACTCACAGTAGTTGGTTGTGACAAAATATCTTTGGTTTTCCTTTGTCTCTGCACCTGTCTCCTGCATCCAGAGAGAGGTCATTAGAAGCCTGAGAGCAAAATCAGTGCCTGCTCCCATCTGCCTGACTTCCCTTCCCAGACCTCACTTGCATTGACTTTTCTCTGGGTCTAGCCGTCAGTACATAAATTCCAATCAGAGTGACATAAGGGACTTACTTCACAGGCAAGTTGGTGTGCAACTGATTAAAATTTCTTCCAGTCTCCTCCTGACCTGGTCTTTCTCTAAAGTTTGTCACTGCAATCAGGAAGACTGAATCACCTACCTTGTCAATTGGGACATTTGTTCTTTGGTCTCAAATAAATTAACACAGCCCTGAAAGAAACTTTTATCCCTTTGGTATCTCTCATCGCCATCCTTTGAAGTGTTTTTGAAAGGAGCAGTTGAATCAGAACCTTTCATGCAATTGTCAGTCTGATTCCTTGGAGGTCTAGACCTAAGGAGCATTTTCGGAACAGCCTGCACACATTATTCTCCTCTGCTCAGAGTCTTTCATCTGCAGCACAGAAAGTTGTGTGTGAGTTCCTCTTTGTACAAGGACACTGTTTTATTTTGGTCTGAGTCTACCATCAACTAATAATTTTATAAAACGTTGATTAATTTGAATGAAAAGATGTTAAATGACCTCAGGTTCATGGGATGTGGCCTGCTCCTCATTATTATTATCATTTGAGTTTGTAACTGTTCCTATCTGATAATATTGGTGATTTTCAATGAGCTCTCTTGACCACATCTCTCTGGACATTTAAGAAAATAATCCTGCTGACTAATGAGCCCTGTCTTTTTATAAGTGAGTTGCTTTGTGGAAAGCCAGAAAGACAATTCCTTGGATTGGGCAATAAGCTGACCTAAGATTCTACAGGGATGTAAGGTGATAGAGACATGATGTTGGAAAAAGTTTGCAAAGCACAGTGAAGAATATTAAGCTGGAAAATGCTATTAAATTCAATGCCTCTCAGAGAATGAATGCTCTTTCATTTAATAACAAACCCCATTGTTTACCATGTTCATCTTCAGTTTCTCTGTGTTTTACATTTTTCTCCACAAAACTTTCTTACTTTTTTCCCCTACCTCTATTTCCTCACACTTTCAAATCTCCAGACCTGAGTGAACTCTCAATAAGTATTCATTGAGTCAATGACTCAATGGATCTGAAGTCAAGGCATCTTTATCCAGCTCTGGTTCCTCTCCTTCCTCTTTGAGGTGAGAATCTTCTCTGCCCTGTACTTCACACCTTTCTGTTTCTGTTGTTTTGGTTCTTCCTTTTTTCAACATTTACAATTACGCATGTCTTTCACATCTTAAGCAAATAAAAAAAATGGGAAGAGCTCTTGTTAATGAAATGTCTCCCCAACTATTATTCCATCATTCTACTTCCTTTGCAGTCAAACTTTATGAACTATCTCTCGATACTCACTAGCTTCTTTCCTTCACATCTGCTTTTTCCAATTCATTATCGTCTTGCTTCTGTCCCAGTGAACCCCATGGGCCACTTCCCAATACTTATTGAACTTGTTTCTCCAGTAGTATTTACCACTGTTAGCCACTTGCTCTTTCTTACTCTTTACATTGGCTTTATGACCCAACGTTTTCCTACTTGTTTTTTCTCTTGTTTCCTTTGGAAACTTTGCTCTTTTGCCTATTTTCATGCCCTCAAATATTGGTGCCCTCAAGTGTTCGTGTCCCTCAGGACACAGTTCATACTCTGTCCAGGTAGTTTCTCTTACTCTTCTGGGTTCTGTGATCTTGTTCTCAGAGAGCTCCCCAGACCTACTTGGAGAACTAAAGAAAGTAGTGTCTATTATCTTTACCCAGAGGCCTTGAAGCACTTCACTCTCAAAATGCTCAAAGCTTATGTTATCTCTTCCAGAATTTGGTTTCTCTTCCTTGTCTCCCAATGTCAATGAATGACCCTCTCATCCTTCCAGTTGTCCCATCTGAACCAGAAACATGAGTTATCAATACTATCCATAACCTCTCCTTTGTCCTCACCCCTTTATTGAATCACAATATCCTTTCATTTAAACAGTGAAAATATTTCTTCTTTCAGGCCCCACTAGCTCTGCCTCGAACAAGACACCATCCCCCATCACCTTTGTTATAAGGATTTTCTCCCAAGTGTTCTGTCCAGGCTTCACTCTCACTCTCGCCAGCCTTCCGTCTGTTTCCAGACACAGACAAACTGATCTTTCTGTAATGCAAATTTCATCACATCTCTCTGTACTTGAAGTCCTTGGTTTCCCTTTTCACTAAGTCAAATGCCTTAACAAGTCAGACAAGACCTTACAGAAGTCTCACGTATTGTCCCTATAACACTTGCTCCTTATGCCTCAGACCTACTCATCTTCAGGTCCCTTAGCTGGTACTTCCTCCAGAAAGTCTTTCTTAATTACCAGAGGCTGAATTAAGAGTCCTTACTGTGATTTCCCACAGCACACTAATGTCAAATTTGCAGTACACTGCAGTGGGCTTTTTATTCATAAATCCTCTGAATGTAAGTTCCTTGAGGGCAGAGGTTGATCTTTCTTATCAATATGTTCCCAGGATGCTTCCTGGCATATTCTAAATACTCATTCAATAAATAAAAGAAGAAAAATAAATGAGTCTGTCTGAATTATTTGAAACAGGCCTGATTAATCAATAAAAGGTCCAAGTACAATAATACATATAAAATGACTAAGGTGGCCCACCAATAAATATTATTTCTTTTCTCTTTCATATTTGGCTTCTAGGAAATTGTTACTTAGAGCTGTGGAGAGAGTTAACTTTGTCTTACAGTGATTTCAATTTTTATACTAAAACCTATTGCTATTTAGTGCCAACAGAAGTATAGAATTTTATGACTGCAATTGTCTTATCTATAGTTCAATGCCCCATGAAAGTACTGGAATCATATTTCTGGAATAAATTAAACTCTATTGAGAATGAACAGAATGTACTAGTTGCGGGATAACTGTTCCATAGAATGACACTCAGATTGGTTCTCAAATTTCTCAGTTGGAAATTCAGTCATTATCAGATGATTTCACAGAAGAAAATAATAAGGATTGGTATTAGCAATGATAAAAATATCTCACAGATGGATGCGTTGACGCTATTTACTAAACACATGAGTGCACATGTAGATTCAATTCAATTAGTATTTGCTGAGAACTAGAGACCCAGCATCAGATAATATAGCTTAATAAACTGTAGTAAAACATATAGAAAGATGATGTTCTAAATAATACTTTAAAACTGATGATGTGCATCTCATTGAAAAAGGATAACATTTATACAAGCCTTTTTTTGGTTATCTCATTTGGTTCTCACAACCCTGAAAGAAAGGAGCAGATATCATTTTCATTTTCCTGTGGTTTGTCGCTCAGTTGTGTCTGACTCTTTGCGACCCCATGGACTGTAGCTCGCCAGGCTCTTCTGTCCATGGGGATTCTCCAGGAAAGAAGACTGGAGTGGGTTGCCATGTCTTCCTCCAGGGGATCTTCCCAACCCAGGGATTGAACCCGGGTCTCCCACATTGCAGGAGGATTCTTTACCATCTGAGCCACCAAGGAAGCCCATTTTCACTTCAGACATGAAGAAACTGAGGCAAATTCTATTTATTTGTCTCTTTATCCTAGATACGGAGAAGGTGATGGCACCCCACTCCAGTACTCTTGCTTGGAAAATCCCATGGACGGAGAAGCCTGGTGGGCTGCAGTCCATGGGGTCGCTAAGAGTCGGACACAACTGAGTGACTTCATTTTCACTTTTCACTTTCATGCATTGGAGAAGGAAATGGCAAGCCACTCCAGTGTTCTTGCCTGGAGAATCCCAGGGACTGGGGGAGCCTGGTGGGCTGCAGTTCATGGGGTCGTTAAGAGTCGGACACAACTGAGGAATTTCACTTTTCACATCCTAGATAACTTGACATATACTAAGATGTAAAAGCAAAATTAACAAAAAGGATTATTGCCTGCTTGATCACTTCCATTTTAAAGATAATTTACCTTTTCCTCTCATCCTGCAGTCATTTAGTTTATGTTGTAGAGATCTGTGTAGGCAGGAGAAGGAGGAGAGAAAGAGAGAGAGGTGGGGGGAGAAAAAAGAGGGGAAGAGCAAGAATGGGGATGAAAAAGGCACAGCTCTTGGGATAGAGTGGGTAACTAATCCAAGATCACTGCTTTCCCCTTTCTAGCTCTCATCTGAATATGTACAGCTACATCTTCTTCATTTCTGTCCTTAAATGCCAGAAAGTTATGAATAGCCTTATAAACCATCTTCCTGAATATGAGGGTGGATATGATTAATAGGTGATCAGCTTCTAGTGTGGATATGATTAATACTCTCCAGTCTGGATATGATTAATAGGTGACCAATTTTTATCCTTCCCTCTTTCAATGTGCCTTCCTGAATTCAGTTCAGAGGCTGGAGAAACAAAATTCCGCATTTCTAGACTCTTGCATCTAGCTCTTGATACCAGTTAGATACACTTATGCAGGATTTGGAAGCTGGTAGTGAGGGGGGTGGTTTCACCCTTCTGCTGTTTCTGTGGGCAGTGTTGAGAAGCAGTGTGGTCCTGGAAATGGACATTGGTCTCTGAGCTCCTGTCTGATCACTGGCTTCATGGGTGTCCAGAGGCAGCTGAGATATCTACTGGATATTTATGATCCCTGGAACAAAGCTATGGTTTACAATTCTTGCACTCAATGGTTCCATTGTAAGTCTGCTTTTCACAGCTCCTTTACCCTTTCTAGTGACTTTAGAGGTATTTAATTCCTATATTAAATCCGTTTCTGTTTAAAATACCTATAGAGGTTTCTATTTTCTCTACAGAACTGTGAAAGATATGCAAACTTTTGCATAAATTAATACAAAGAATTTGTTTTTTCCAACCAAATTTGCCCTAACTGAGGCAGGGAGGATATCAAGAAAATGTCACTGAAACAAAGAAAGTCCTTAAAGAACAAATGTTCTACTAACTTGCATGGGCTTCTGCAGTTTGCAATAATGAAATGTGAGTTTGAATCCAGATCTTCTGACTTGGGATCCCAAGGCTTTTACTTATATCATAATATCATTTTTTTTCAAAGCAGTTAGAATATTACTTCAGTACCTGGCAAAAAGTAGAAATCAGCATATGGTTTTCCAATTGAGTTGAATTTTCAACATCTCACAGGATATACTTTAAATATAAACACTGGATAACTATGTAAAAAACATTTGTTCTTTTTGGAAACAAGTGAAGAAAACCCTTTATATTTGGAAGAGCAGAGTAGAAGTGAGAAAAGAGTAGAGATGTAAGAATTTTAAGTATTAGAAAGTAGTGGAAATTATCCTGTTAGAGTAAAAACAGGTTTTGATTATGAAATAAAACAATTCAATTTTCAAAGATTTAAAGTAAATGGACATGTCATTCATGAAAATTATTTCTGACTTTTTATTTAAATTCTTTCTCATACCAGAGTTTATTGAATTATTTAGCAAAACTTCATTTTCTTATTTTTTTCCAGAGCAATAAAACTTCACAGGTAACATGGGCCTAATGGATGTTGCTTAAGGTCATAGGAATGACCGACAATCTGGTAAAATTATGTAAAATTGCTTTGAAAGTGAGTGAAAGTGACTCAGTTGTGTCTGACTCTTTTCCACCCCATAGACTGTAGCCCACCAGGTTCTTCTGTACATGGAATTCTGCATTTCCTTCTCCAAGAGATCTTCCCAACCCAGGGATCAAACTCTGGGTTTCTGCATTGCAGACAGATTCTTTACCACCTGAGACATCAGGGAAATTGCTTTAGCTATCCATTAAACTTATAGAATTCCAATTACATTTTAATGATATTTTATGCACTTTGAGAGCTCGGAATATAAGATCTATGATAAATGTCATGCAATAGTTGTATGCAGTATAGTATAGATAATTTAAGTAAGTTACTGTCAAAGGTAATAAGTGACATGAGATAAGTATGAACAAATACCTATGAAGATATGACAGAATCTACCCACAAAAGATAAGCAAAGTGTCTGTTCCAGGTTTCAAACAGGAATGTGCCAGACCTGGGGAGTGAGAGCAAACAACTTTCTAGTTAGATGTAACAGACCAGCCCGAGCAACTCAAAATCATGGTGAGCAAGGCAACTATCACACATAAGGAGAAGGTCATGTTCTTGTCCCTATAGTGTAAGGTACAAGGCGTAGAACAGATTGAGGCCAAATCACAAGGGTATAGATGGCATACTTTTATCCTCTGGGTGTAGATGGTCACAGAAACATTAAAAAGAAGAGTGCCACTTGCAGATTTATGGCCAGAGGCAAATCCGGTGGTAGTATTAAAGACAGACAGGGAATTGAAAAGGAAGTCTGCGCAAAGAGATGGCTTTGTTATTAATGATAATGACAGAAATACATCTGGAAAAGAGGGACTGAAACTGAGAGAAATTTTGAAATAGATTTGACCAGCTTTTATGAAGAGTTAGATGTGTGTGTGTGTGTGTGTGTGTGTGTGTGTGTGTGTGTGTGTGTTGGGATGTCTCAAAGATAATTCTGAGTCTCAGTCTTCTAGCTTGGAAGAATGAGCAGATGGTGACACCATGGGTCTGAGAAGAAATGCAAGGAGAGGACCTTAGTTTCTGGAATCAATGACAGATTCACTTAAAAAAATTATTTATTTATTTTAATTGGAGGCTAATTACTTTACAATATTGTAGTGGTTTTTGCCATACATTGACATGAATCAGCCATGGGTGTACATATGTTCCCCATCCTGAACCCCCCTCCCACCTCCCTCACCATCCCATCCCTCAGGGTCATCCCAGTGCACCAGCCCTGAGCACCCTGTCTCATGCATCAAACCTGGGCTGGCAATCTATTTCACATATGGTAACATACATGTTTCAATGCTATTCTCTCAAATCATCCCACCGTCACCTTCTCCCATAGAGTTCAAAAGACTGTTCTTTACATCTGTGTCGCCTTTGCTGTCTCTCATATAGGGTCATCATTACCATCTTTCTAAATTCCATATATAAGCGTTAATATACTGTATTGGTGTTTGTCTTTCTGACTTACTTCACTCTATGTAATAGGCTCCAGTTTCATCCACCTCATTAGAACTGATTCAAATGCATTCTTTTTAATGTCTGAGTAATACTCCACTGTGTATATGTACCACAGCTTTCTTATCCATTCATCTGCCAATGGACATCTAGATTGCTTCCATGTCCTGCCTATTGTAAACAGTGCTGCAATGAACACTGGGGTACACGTGTCTCTTTCAATTCTGGTTTCCTCAGTGTGTATGTCCAGCAGTGGGATTGCTGGGTCGTATGGCAGTTCTATTTCCAGTTTTTTAAGGAATCTCCACACTGTTCTCCATAGTGGCTGTACTAGTTTGCATTCCCACCAACGGTGTAAGAGGGTTCCCTTTTCTCCGTACCCTCTCCAGCATTTATTGTTTGTAGACTTTTTGATAGCAGCCATTCTCACTGGTGTGAGATGGTACCTCACTGTGGTTTTGATTTGCATTTCTCTGATAATGAATGATGTTGAGCATCTTTTCACATGTTTGTTAGCCAGACAGATTTACTTTGAATAAGTTAGATTTGATGTGACTGTAGAAGGTTAAGTTGGTCAGAGATTTGATAACTAATTATAGTTATATCTAACTATATATATATATCTGTAATTATATCTATATCCATATGTGTGTGTGTATATATATATATATATATATATATATAGTTTCCCTTCCAAAGAAATTCCAGGGCTGATCTCCTTTAGAATGGACTGGTTGGATCTCCTTGCAGTCCAAGGGACTCTCAAGAGTCTTCTCCAACACCACAGTTCAAAAGCATCAATTCTTCGGCGCTTAGCCTTCTTCACAGTCCAACTCTCACATCCATACATGACCACAGGAAAAACCATAGCCTTGACTAGACGAACCTTTGTTGGCCAAGTAATGTCTCTGCTTTTCAATATGCTATCTAGGTTGGTCATAACTTTCCTTCCAAGGAGTAAGCGTCTTTTAATTTCATGGCTACAGTCAACCATCTGCAGTGATTTTGGAGCCCAGAAAAATAAAGTCTGACACTGTTTATCAGCCCTGGGATTTCTTTGGAAGGAATGATGCTGAAGCTGAAACTCCAGTACTTCGGCAACCTCATGGGAAGAGTTGACTCATTGGAAAAGACTCTGATGCTGGGAGGGATTGGGGGCAAAAGGAGAAGGGGACGACAGAGGATGAGATGGCTGGATGGCATCACTGACTCGATGGACATGAGTCTGAGTGAACTCCGGGAGTTGGTGATGGACAGGCAGGCCTGGCGTGCTGCAATTCATGGGGTCGCAAAGAGTCGGACATGACTGAGCGACTGATCTGATCTGATCTGATAGTTTCCCTGGTGGCCCTAGTGGGGACCCAATACAAGAAATAAGAAATGTGGGTTCAATCCCTTGGTCAGGAAGATCCCCTGGAGGAGGGCATGACAACCTACTGCAGTATTTTTGCCTGGAGAATCTCTTGGACAGAGGAGCCTGGTGAGCTACAGTCTATAGAAGCAACTTCATATATATGAAGTTGTATATATGTAATGTATATATGTAATCTTGAATCGTGGTTTACAGATTATGGTGAAAGTTAGATATTTGTTTTTCATCAACAGAAAGATACTGAAGAAGTTGGTGAACTCACCATTTAAAGTGATTTCATTAGGCCACAAGGTATTTTATTATAGAGGAACTGATGTGGGTAAAGACCATGAAGATTATCTTACTTCTACACCTTTATTTTCCATTTTATTGAACCATTAGAGGAAAGAAACTGGCAGAATATTTGGTTCAATTAACAGAATTATCTTTGTCCTTCCATTTATAAGATGTGTGTGCGTGTTTGTGAGTATGCATTGACTGCAATTCTGCTATTGCATTGATTTTAATATCATTGACATCAATCTGAAAATGCATCTTAAAATATATAAATGCACCTAATATTATTTCTTTACAAATAATATTTACAAATGAATATTATTTGAATTCATTGTTTGATTAGAGTTTCATAATAAAACACATACCAGAAAACCTTCAAACTCTATAGCTTTGTGATATTCACCATCATTTAATAGATTTATGTTTGCAACTTTAGCTGGGAAAAAAAAAATGTTTTTTCTTTCCTATAGTATACCGGCAATTTGAATACCCAGGTAGGATGATTTCCAGTGAGTGCCCTTGACTGTACTGGATAGACTGTTATTAATAATTTAGCTGGGTGTAACCAAAAGCATGTAGCAAGCTGTCTATGTAGTGAGATGCTGGATTGACAATGGGGATAAAATGGACGCTAGCATATTGAACAATGAAATCAGCCCCAGCTACACTGCTCATGAGAATGCAGGCAGCTAGGCTTATATCCCTACCTCTACTCCAAAACTCTGGCAAGAGATATGTGTATCCTTCTGAGAAACTTAAGTATTTCAAGCAAAAATACTGCAGATTCTTAAATCTAGGGCTTTCTAATAAAAATTCAGTTGGTTACTTAATCAGCCTAGAGTGAAATCTACTGCTAGTAAGCTGTATTCGTGCAGACATATTTCTTAGATTTTCAGGATGTCAGCATTAAAAATGAATGGGCAGCCAAAGATCATCTGATATTTGAGGAAAGACTCTGATATTCAAAAAATACACTAAAACAAGGGAAAATGAGCTCAGAAAAAACACTTTTAAATGTAGAGAACATAAAAACATCAGAAGAAATTAAAATTGATACAAATAAATGGGAGAAGGTATTGTAATAATTATGCAACAAAGTAATTGTAATTCTACAGTCCATTAGTCAATAAACTATTTTAGTAATAAATTATTTTAGTCCATTAGTCCTGAACTATTTTTCCCCAAAGAAAATAAACATCACATCAAAAGATCAAGAATAAAAATAACATGAGACTTCTCACATATCAGAAGCTATTAAACAATGGGACAATAGTTTTAATTATGAGTGAAAATTAAAATTACTATCAATCTAGAACTCTGTCTATAGCCAAAATATCAACTTTGTGTGGAGACAGGATAGAAATGTTTTCAGACAAAAACCATTTCAAAAAATTGTCTCTCATGCACTGTTCTGAGAATTCTTTTGAAGGATGTGCTCCACCAAAATAAAGAGCAAAGAAAAAAGAAGATGATGCAATATACAGGATGCAAAAGAAAAGAAAGGCAAAGGGAATTTTCAGGATGAAAATTAGGATTGGATGAAAATTAGGACTAGAGAGTAGGCAGTAAAGATTAGAGCAAAAGAAGGGAGTTCCAGTATGGAATTTTTCAGGACAAAAATAGAATGAAGAGATTATTTAATAGGCTTGACTCTGTGGAACTATTGTGTTCACAGACATTTACAATGTTATTATATGCTGTGGAAAAACTTCATTGTAAGGTCAAAGAAAAGTAAGAACATGAAAATAGCTGTTGAGTCAACAGTTATTTGGAGAAGGCAAAATGGCACACCACTCCAGTACTGTTGCCTGGAAAATCCCATGGATGGAGGAGCCTGGTAGGCTGCAGTCCATGGGGTTGCTAAGAGTCAGACACGACTGAGCGACTTGACTTTCACTTTCCACTTTCATGCATTGGAGAAGGAAATGGCAACCCACTCCAGTGTTCTTGCCTGGAGAATCCCATGGACGGAGAAGCCTGGTAGGCTGTCCATGGGGTCGCACGGAGTCGGACACGACTGAAGCGACTTAGCAGCAGCAACAGTTATTACTTACTATTTTTTTTTCTGTAGAGATTTTATGTGTGTTGCTGTTGTTATTTACTAGATACTTTCTTTTTTAATGAATGTCTCTAAACTTTTTAAGAAGTTTAACCTAGTCGTCATGCTCCAAAGCTCTGCAGTCCTCTTCCCTCTCAAGAGTGTCCTGGCTTGGACAATGAATTTGAGAGTTACTCTATAAACCATTTTCACTTTTTTCTTCTACTTCAACCTATTCCAAACTGCTTCAGCCCCTTAGACATTTCAGAGCAGAATTGGAAAGAAGCTGTTAATCATCAGGTATTGGAGAGGGTCACAGGTTATTGGAAAGAAGGCAGCCCCTTTGCACTTTTAACTCAGTATGTCAACTCAAACTGATTATTTTGGAGGTGGAAGGAGTGGATGGATGGAGATTTCATTGAGCAAAAGTCATATTTCATATTTGATCTTCCTAGGCTAGCAGAAAAGTGAAAATGTCATAAGGATGTAAACTTACTTTTATATCCTTCCTAATTGCTTCCTGATTGGAGTCTTTTTCCAGAGTTAGTGGAGATTCTAGGAAACCAAGTTATTACTTCACATTGATTCCTTCTCTTTGGCCTTGTGAGGCGCAAATTACAAAACCTTCACCTGCATAAAGATGATTATTCATTCAATATCATAGCAACTCCTGACTCCTTTCAATTCTCTAATAGAGATCCCTCCTTTTTCTTTCCAAGCTATTTAAAGAGGTGGGAAAGTTGCTTTATGCCCCTCAAAGATATTAAACGTGTACATTAAATAAGAATATGTATGAAAGATCTTCTGAAACTTGGGGAGTTATAAAGAAATATATAAGTATTTTATTATTTCCTCTGGACGGAGAAGGCAATGGCACCCCACTCCAGTACTCTTGCCTGGAAAATCCCATGGACGGAGGCATCTAGTAGGCTGCAGTCCATGGGGTCACCAAGAGTCGGACACGACTGAGCGACTTCCTTTCACTTTTCACTTTCATGCACTGGAGAGGGAAATGGCAAACCACTCCAGTATTCTTGCCTAGAGAATCCCAGAGACGGGAGCCTGGCGAGCTGCCGTCTATGGGGTCGCACAGAGTCGTACACGACTGACGTGACTTAGCAGCATTTCCTCTGGAACACATAATAGTGCACAGAGGCAAGTTCGCTTCTTCATGTTCGCTTCTTCGCTTCTCCATGACCTACATGAAAGTATAGAGATTTCAGGGCAACCTGTGTACTGGGAAATTTCCTAAAGATTAGATAATATTTTAATCATTTCTGGCTGCTAATTTTGTGTTACTCATTGATTCTGTGTCTTTGCCATATTTAAAAATTCTATAGAAAAGAAGACCATTGTCCAAAATGGGAAAGAGAAAATATGTAAGTTAGAGAAGATGTCATAAATTAATGAGTCAAACCAGTGAAGATTTGGCAAATATTAATAGCAAGATTTGTAGCTGTCTTTGATTTAACAAAGTCTTTTTGATCAAATGCTAACAAAGAGTAGTAATATGTGGATGGAGATCTTTTTGGCTGACTGTTTCTCTCTCTCTCGTTATCAGGTACACTTCATTATTTTACATATGTGGTTGCTGTTTACCAGTCAGTTAAGAAGTTGAGCTATAATTATCGTTCAAACCAAATGTGAATCTTATTTTTGTAAATTTATTGTGTTGGCAATCTGATTTGTATTTTTAAAGTTCAAAAAATATTCTTGTTTTATTTGAAAGGCATTTACAGAACTTCTCTACTTGTCTGAAAATGTATCCCTGTTCCTGTCACTTGGCTTAATTCTCCACATATGTTTTCTCACTTAAACTTTGCCTCATTTGGCTGTGGTTTTTTTATGTAGCCTTTGAAACCATCTCTAATGGAAAAATGCAGCTGTGAGCAAGATTTCCTAAAATGTACATGGAATTAATTTTCCAGGCATTTCATACAAAGGCCCTCATGTAGCTAAAGGAGAGATTTTTGCCAAAAGGAGTTTTAATGTAACCAAATGAAAGAGGGAAATGTCCAGAAAAGAGGTTAAAGGAAGTGAGCAAAGCTCTAATGCCCAAAAGAGAGAAGACAGGGGAGAAAGAGAAGAGAAGACAAAGATAAAAGAATGTGAATAATGGAGCAAGAAAGGAAAAAGCACACACATTCTGTGGGAGGCAAGAAGAAAAAGGAAGAAGAGCAGAAGGAAAGTGAGAGTCAGAGGAGTGGGGAATCTTTTTGAGAGAAAGAAAATTTTATCTAGTACTCTCTATTAAAGCATTTGCTTAAACTGATCAATAGCCCAACTCTGTCAGCAAAAAAATTATTTTATATCAGATCAGCAAATTTCTCAGTCTCTGAATTAAACTAATTGTAGTAAAAGGGTATAGTATTCTAAAACAGCAATATTTTGAGTGCTACAGTCAAGAACTTTTTTCATAAACAACCTCTCTGGCTTCATGTTGTGCTTTTATTAACACTCTAAAGTAAAAGCCTGAAACTACAATCTTTGAGTGTACTAATGAACAGCCAGTGAGCTTTTCATGCCAGGGGATTATAAAAATATAGAATTGTGTGGTTGACTTCAACTACATAAACAACAGACATAAAGATTCTATTTTGTTGATTCTTTCTATCTCAGTTTTTCACCTCTTATTTACTTGAAGCTCTCAAGACAGATGACAAAAATCTACAAATCACAGAGGAAACAAAATATATTTTTAATATGCATGAGAGAATTCAGTGATGTATTTTCCAGGATTGCTCCCAGGGAGAACATAAACTTCAAGTGCATGTGTAACACATTTTCCATAGTATAAAATATTTAACATATTAATATAATACAAAGAAGTTAATAATTTGTAACCATGTGGGACTATAGGGTTCATTTTACAAGTTTATAATTATTTTACATATACTTTGCTGACATAGATGGTTTTATAAATGACCAAATTAGCACAATTTCTTGGGTGCAGTATAAGTAAAGAAATTATGTGAATGAATACTACATAATAGCTCCATAAAGGTCTATTTCAATGTTGAAGGATTCTTCACATGGAACAGAGAATAAAGAGAATAGTGTGACACAGCCTATTTAATGTTAGACAAACACCAAATACGACAGTTCCCAAATATTCCATCATTAAAAGAAAGCATCATAAAAGCTTGAGAAAAAGCTTTAAAATTTAACTAAAATACAGAAGTTTATTAATGTCAAATGTAAAACTGTGATTCTATTATGTATGCATAGCAGTTGATAAATATGTTTAATACTCTAATTAAATTACCATAAAATGTAAAAATCTACCACTATATACAGTCTGAAAAAATTTAGAGATTCTAAAATTAGTTTGGTGATTTCATATAAAATAAACAGGTTGAAAACATATTTTCTCTCTTCTTGTCTGTTGCCATGTTTTTTCTGAAACGGCTGTGCAGTTATTTCTCTAGGGGTGTGCGTGTGTGCGTTGTTCTTGTGTATTTGACTAGTGTCTAGTTTTGTTTAGTTGTTTGTTTTGAAAACTGTAATTTTCTGTGACAAAGTGATATGTAAATCTGATCAAAATGTGTGAAACATCCATGGTCATGACTGAACCTCAAGAAGAATAGCATCTGATGCCACAGGAAAAATTTGTACTCTAACCTTAGAAAAACTCAGTGGATTAGACACTATGTAGAGTCCTTTTCAATTTTCATCTTTACTTGGTAGAGAGTCAGAATAAGGGAAGTCTCTTGGGGCCACTGCTGGGATTCTTCCTTCCAGTTTTATTGAGTTATAATTGACATGGGGAACTTCCCAGGAGGCATAGTGGTGAAGAATCCACCTGCCAATACAGGAGATACAAGAGAGGCAGGTTCCATCCCTGGGTTGGGAAGATCCCCTGGAGTAGGAAATGGTAGCCCACTCCAGTATTCTTGCTTGGAAAATTCCATGGACAGAGGAGACTGGTGGGCTACAGTCTATGTGGTCACAAAGAGTTGGACACAACTTAGTGATTGAGCACAGCAGCTCACAATTCACATACAATACTGTATTAGTTTAAAGTGACCACTCTCATTTATGGCTCTTGAAATCATAGAACTGATTTAACAGACACTCTGAATATCTTAAGACAACGTGAAAAAAACAGAAGAAACCCTTGATTGAAAGACTGGACGCAGGACTTTTATTCTATTTTTTTCCATATTGGTTAATTAGTTATTTTAGGAAAAGTGGATAGGAGGATTTTTTTCCCCTTAAAAAATAGTGCATGTATTAAGAAAAAAGAAAACAGAAAGAACTGTGCTCTTATTAAAACTGTATTTAGTTTTCCCTAGCCAGTGGCAAGATTGATGATAATAAAATGTACTTTTTAATTGCAAAAAGAAAATATCTAATATTAAAACAATATTTGAATTCCTACAACAGTGGGCTCCCCTCTGAGCACCCTCTGAATTTCTCTGCTTAGTACTTGCCAGGTGGCTTGGTAGCAACTTCATTCAGGAACTCATTTAATCATTCATTCATTCACTCATTTAACTTCAAGTCCTTACACTGGTCTGCAAGGTCTCACATGGTCTGTCCCTCCCTTACCTCTCTGATCTTCTCTCTCCCTGCTCACTCTAGTCTTGGCCCACAAGGGTTCTTGCCGTCACTCTAACATGCCAGCCACATGCCTGACTTACACCCTTTGCTCTCACTCTTGTCTCTTCCTGGGATTCTTCTCCCTCACATATTTCCTAGGCTCGTTTTCTCACTTCCTTCAAGTCCTTGCTCAAATGCCACCTTCTCAAGGGTACCTTCTTGGCACCTTAATGAATACACCTGACTGCCTTCTCTTATTATGTTTCTTCTTGATAATCTCTCTTCCCTTTTCTTGTATATAAAATGAAATTTTCTTCCATGAAAATGGAATTTATGTCTAGAACCATGTCTGTCTCCTTGAAGGCATGCAAATATTTGTAGAATGCTTGAAGTTAGCAAATAGGTATTGAGTACCCACTCTGTCAAGGAATTGGTGCTTTTCTTGTTGTTCAGTTACTCAGTTGTGTCTCTCTCTTATGACCCCATGGACTATAGCATGCCAGACTTCCCTGTCCTTCACTATCTTCTGAGAGTTTGCTCAGACTCATGTCCACTGAGTCAATGATGCCATCCAACCATCTCATCCTCTGTCACTGCTCTTTATCTCCTGCCCTCAATCTTTCCCAGCATCAGGGTCTTTTCCAAGGAGTCAGTTCTTCGCATCAGGTGGCCAAAGTATTGGAATATCAGCTTCAGCATCAGTCCTTCCAATGAATATCCAGGGTTGATTTCCTTTAGGATTGACTGGTTTGATCTCATTGCTGTCCAAAGGACTCTCAAGAGTCTTCTCCAGCATCACAGTTCAAAAGCACTGGCAATAAAATGAACAACAAGACACAATCTCTAAGCCACAAAAGTTTATGTGGTGTGATGCCCAAGACATCCAGCATGGATGCTGATTCAGTAGATATTGAGTGGAGTCTACTGCTGCTGCTGCTGCTAAGTCGCTTCAGTTGTGTCTGACTCTGTGCGACCCCATAGACGGAAGCCCACCAGGCTCCCCTGTCCCTGGAATTCTCCAGGCAAGAACACTGGAGTGGGTTGCCATTTCCTTCTCCAGTGCATGAAAATGAAAAGTGAAAGTGAAGTCGCCCAGTCGTGTCCTACTCTTAGCGACCCCATGGACTGCAGCCTACCAGGCTCCTCCGTCCATGGGATTTTCCAGGCAAGAGTATGGGACTGGGGTGCCATTGCCTTCTCTGTGAGTGGAGTCTAGACATTTGTAAATTAGCCAGATGCCCCAGTGGTTTCAGATGAACCCTGTTCTCTCTGTCCTCCTGGAAGCTGTGCAGCTGTCTTATCATTGGCTCTTCTCTGCTTCATATGATGTCTGAAACATACTGGGTGTTGAATAATTTTCCTTCAGTGATGAAAGGAACAATATGATAAATAAGATGTAGTTTTCTGCCTTCCAAAAACTCAGATGAAATTCCTACCTGGCAATTGCCTATTTTTTTCCCAAGATCACTTCTAATTTGATGAGAAATGAATGCTTTACACACAAAACAGTGATATGATAAAAAATAAGTGAATATGGAAATTCAGAGGAGGGAACACATCAAAAACATTTCACTAAGATTTTCACTCCTCTGATCTCAAAAGCCATATTTTTAAATTGATAACAATCTTATCTTTAGATATTATTCTCAAAGTTAATAAATTTAGTGCTTAGTATATGTGGAAAAGTGATGATTTTGGAGGATAGCATTTCACATTTGTGAGGGGAATGGGGCAGTGCTGATGATATTACAAATGCAAGTGGCCAATGGACAGGCTATTAGTTCCAGATTCACAGATACTCATGTATTCTTGACCAGATTCACATTTCTAAAAGAAAACTATGCAGGTGTGAGTCATCTTGATTAACAGCAAATGCTTGAATTGCCACCAAGTGAGAACTCAAATTTTCCCTCTTATCATTTGACACCTGGCCAGAAACTGCATTGATTGTCTCCAAAGGCTTGGAAAGGGAAAGCTTTCATGCACCACAATAAAATTTTACTATAATACAACTTGTCATAGCATATAGTTGAGAAGAAATCTTGTGTTTATTATTGGAAATAATGGAAAAACCTTATACAGCACAAATTCATTTATCATATGGTTGGTGAACATAATATGCTACTCAAATCCAAGGTCCCACAAGAATAGCCTTATAAGCTAGTCTCTGAGACATATAACTATCATCAGACAAAACTTTAAAATAGATAAAGCTTAATTTTGGTGGACTCAAGTCTATTCTTTTTATGTATTTTGTCATCCAAAAAGTTCATTCAGGTTTTTGCATAAGCTGTTATGGAAAAACTCAAACAAACTTTTTGGCCAACCGAATATATCCTTATCTGTACACTCTTTTCCTGCTCTAGTACTCTCATCTTTCTCTCCTTTTCTTATAACAAATCATTATTTTTTTTTCTGGAAAGAGAAAAATCAATAAATTCTGTGAATGTGAATTTGTCAGTGAGTTGCTTAACCAAAGCATAACTTACCATAAGTGTATTGCCTGTGTGTGTGTGTGTGTGTGTGTGTTAGTCGTTCAGTCATTCCAACTCTTTGTGATCCCAAGGACTGTAGCCTGCCAGGCTCCTGTGTCCATGGAATTCTCCAGGCAAGAATACTGGAGTGGGTAGCCATTCCCTTCTCCAGGAGATCTTCCTGACCTAGGGATTGAACCCAGGTCTCCCACATTGTAGGCAGATTCTTTACCTTCTGATCTACCAAGAAAGCCCATGTATTGCGAGGTAGAGTGAATTCAGAATGTGTCTCCCAAGTTGAATGAATTTCAATATCAGAGATTGGAAACAATGTAGGTTTTTTACAGTATGGAGGAGTTGGTCGGGCTCTGTAATGGACGGTTGATATGTGATATTCAATTTAATCATCATGAAGAATCCTACAAGGTAGTTGACAGTATGCCCTTTTTAGAGGTGAGAAAACTGAGATCCAACAAAGTTAATTTACTTGCCAAAGTTCACGGGATTCAACCCCGATCTTTCTGACTTCAGAAACTTACAAGTTCCTGCCTTCCCTAATCCCACATGGCCATAGAAACAGAGATGTGGGTGGAATATCTTGATGGGGACAGGGAAGGAAAGCAAGAATTAAATAGAAGTGGGGAAATAGTGAAATACATTACTTGACTATGCACATCACGAGCTAAAGCTGTGAAACCTGTTATCAGATCACTTGGAAATACTATTTAGCAGTACAGAGGCATATGTTACTGACACTACAGATGGATCTCTTTGTGAAAGAAGCTGGGCCACAAAGGCTACATATTGTATAATTGCATGTACATTTCATTCTTTACTAAAGGTAAAACTATGGTAGTTGCTAGGGGTGCAGGGTGGGAAGGGACAACAAGGATATCATGAAGAAATTTTGGGGTTGATGTTCAAAACTCATTGAAAAGTACATCCCAATGGGTGAATTTTACTGTATGTAAGTTACAAATAAGCACAAATTTTAAAAAAGGAAATATCTCTTTTTTGGGGATAATGCTTTTTCATACTCACTTTCTAGACAATAAAAGTAGAATAGAAAAATCTTGAAATGTTTTGTATTTTAAGAAACAGTCTCATGGTTTTGCAAGAGTAACACCTGAACTAATTTTTACTGGATTTATTTTAAAAGTTTAATAAGCACTGGAGTCTAAAGAAAAACATTTCCAGCTTTATTATTTTTTATGTTGTGCCAAATCTTGCTTCCACGTGTGTGTGCGTGAGTGTGTGCCTTTGTGTGCACGTGTGTTTTAAGATCACTTGTTTTCTTAACAAGTACCTTTTGAAGAGAAAAACATTCAGTTCCATTAATGGATTCTCCCCTTCCCTCAGCTTGTTAAACTTGATGGAGATGAATGAGACCAAATGCAGGTGGCCACACACATAAAAAAAGAGAATAAATCTTGAGGTCAATCCCCACCTGGGGTTGGCTGGCCCTTTATTCAAAATTACAGGCAGAAAACACTTAGGTGATCTCATGCTTATAAATGTGAGCTGGCATTCTCTAACACAGGTGTTAAAAAAGAACTCAGACAACCAGCGAGCTGTTGAGACCACATCTATCCCCTTTAGTGTACAGCTGTCTGAGTATATACTGAAACTCTCAGGCTTTTTTTTTTTTTTTTTGCAATAACTTTCCTGAAATGATGGATGAACAAACCACATGTAGAATTTTGAGTTCTAACAAACCTAGTGAAACAGCCATTCAAATCCAGGAAATGGATCCTTCCCTCATCTTTACAGCTCCCAGTGCCTTGAATAGTCTTTGGCAATTATTGGATGTCCAGTAAACAATTGAGAAGTGAATAAAATAAAACTTTATAGGTCTACTAGCTGACTTTTCATGGATGTATCACTTTTTTGTGTGTACCTTCTGTAGTATGGAAATAATGTTTTATGGATATTGTAAGACACTGAGAATCAAAAATAAATTAGTTACTACTATAAAAGTACACTGAATTAACATAGAGGTTTTAAATATGATATTGAAAATGTGGTGAAAATTCTAACATTATAACTGATTCAATTCTGGATTGTCTCATTCTCTGAGTCCTTCATTTTATTTAAATGAATTTTTACTCTTGCCTGGAAAATCCCATGGATGGAGGAGCCTGGTAGCCTGCAGTCCATGGGGTCACGAAGAGCGACTTCCCTTTCACTTTTCACTTTCATGCATTGGAGAAGGAAATGGCAACCTACTCTAGTGTTCTTGAAGAACTCTAGTTCTCTAGAGTTCTCTAGAGGCAACTCTAGTTGCCTGGAGAATTCCAGGGACGGGGGAGCCTGGTGGGCTGCCGTCTATGGGGTCGCACAGAGTCGGACACGATTGAAGCGACTTAGCAGCAGCAGTAGCAGTTATAAATTTTCAAAAAGATGCCTTTACTTTGGATCTTAATGCACCTAACAGATGAATCTGACAGGATTTATTTACTTAACCATAATGTGTTTTAAGGAAAATGAACCAAGACACCATCAGATCTTGGGCTCCTTATTCCACAGCATTCAAACTTGGCTGGGTAAAAAAATTTTTGTTTCAACTTGGGTGGGAGGTAGAGAGAGGGACCAAAAAGAAGCAGGCTAAGAATAATAACTTAATTATTTATAAACGTCTATGTCTAAGCACTTCTTCTTGTGGTGAATATTTCTCCACATCCTCATCCACCCGCTATCTATCCATCACTTGACTTTTTCCTTTTGAGGATAAGGTAGCTGATTGCTTGAAATATTCCTAGTGCTACAGGCTTAAAAATAAAAGAAAAACCACTGTGTACCTTGGGATGAATCCACTTCGGAGCGGGATGGTTGCCTTGACCACAGACATTGCTTATGATGGTCCTTGTCCTGCACAGGCAGGGGAGGTTCACAGAACAAACCTGACTAGAGCTCCCAGCTTTGTCATTAAATGTCTTTGTTGTGTTGTGTTTCCTCTGTGTTCTTACTAGGATGTGGGGGATGCTTGGCACAAGGCAGGCTCTGACTCTCCTGTTAGATCTCTCTGGCCCTGGAGCACATTTTGTTTTCAATTCCTTGGGGCTTCCCAGGTGGCTCCTTGGTAGAAGAACCTGCCTGCCAATGCAGGAGATGCAAGAGATGTGGGTTTGGTCCCTGGGTTGGGAAAATCCCCTGGAGAAGGAAATGGCAACCTGCTCCAGTATTCTTGCCTGGAAAATTCCATGGACGGAGGAGTCTGTTGGGCTATAGTCCATGGGGTCGCAAAGAGTCAGACAGGACTGAGCAGGCACACATCATCATCATCTGTTTGCAGCACAGGGTCTAAATAGACTAAAATAATACTCAGAAAAGCAGGAGATGAGTAAGAAGTCTAGGAAAGAAAAAAGGGGTAATTTCCATAGTCATTATATGTGTTTAAAACAGGGGAAAAACCATTATATTCCTTTAAAACTGGAATCTTATAAATTAGAAACTCTCACCCCATGTTCAATGCCCAGTGAAGAGTAGGGCCCTCAGTACACTTTTGTTGAATGAATAATTCTAGTTCTGAATCACCCAGTAGCCAATTTTGACGACTGTGGGTTTTGTGGATATTTATTTCTCTTAGTTGCCAATTTATAGATATTATTCTACCACCTAGTGCCTTTCATTGAGTCTAAAAGAGATAAAATACTAACATAAATCCAATTTGGGAAACTAATAAAAAGTGTAGTTCTTTCATGTTGCTTGTCAATTTTTTTTTTGTAGGGGAGAGGGGAGTAACACATAGATAATTCAGAATTTTTCTTCATTTTAATTTTTAGAAATATTACCTTAAGTATGCTTAATATGGTCTGATATACAAAGAGGAATAAGCCATGGCTTCACTCTGTTGAGATGAATAATCTGATACTTGGGCACAAAGGTTTGATGCTCATTTCTGCCAAACTATCATATTTATAAATCTCTTTTCTAGATTTCTGTTCCTCTAATGAGATGCAAATTGTGATTATTAACTGGACTTCCCAGCATTCATGTTTAGGTCAGAGTGATTTTTTAGTATGATATTACTCCTTTTGAGTTAACAACTTCCAAGTCATCCCTAGTGTCCTTCAAACCCCCAAGCTTTCAGAGTAAACTCTGGAATAGATACCTCCCAGCCTCTTAAGGAACCTCTATGTTGGTATTAACCAAAATGTATTATTTATTTGTCAACATTTCTAGATATTATTTTGTTAAAGGAAGGAATTACATATTTTACCTTGGCATTTACAGCTCCTTATTGGCATTTAGAAGGTACTTAATAAATGTTTGTTGAATGAAAGATTTGCTGTTGCTGGCATTTAGTTGCTAAGTCACGTCCAGCTCCTGTGGCCCCATGGACTATAGCCTAACAGGTTCCTCCATCCAAGGGAACTCCCAGGCAAGAATACTGGAATGGGTTGTAATTTCCTTCTCCAGGTGATCTTTCAAACCCAGGGATCAAAGCTGTGTCTCCTGCTTGGCAGGCAGATTCTTTACCACTGACCCCCCACGGAAGCCCAGAATGAAAGACAGAATTAATTTTAACACACATAATACATTGTAGAAGGCTTTCCTGGTGGCTTAGATGGTAAAGAATCTGCCTGCCATTTGATTCCTGGGTCAGGAAGATCCCCTGGAGAAGGGAATGGCTACCCACTCCAGCATTCTTGCCTGGAAAATTCCATGGACAGAGGAAAGAGTCAGCAAAAGTATAGCATTGTTGATGGAAGCTAGCAAAATTGGTATGGATAGATGGTAATGGATGAGGCAGAAGTATTTTTGTTTTGGCAAACTTGGGAAAATACTTGTTAAGGATATAGGATACTTTCAGAAGACTGTCTTACATACTGATTTGAAATATAGTCAGTGGGGAATAGACTAATAGTCTGTGGTTAGACTGAGAATATTTGTAGCCCATTATAAATGCATTGTAAGGCACATGTTCTGTTTATTTTCCCATAAAGTAAATCCTAGCAGTTTTGATGGCAAGAGTATTACAGGCCACACCTAAGTAGGTTAGCTCAGATACTTAGAGCTATTTACAATAGCTGACAATAGCATGCTGCTGCTGCTACTGTTGCTAAGTCGCTTCAGTCGTGTCCGACTCTGTGCGACCCCATAGACGGCAGCCCACCAGGCTCCCCCGTCCCTGGGATTCTCCAGGCAAGAACACTGGAGTGGGTTGCCATTTCCTTCTCCAATGCATGAAAGTGAAAAGTGAAAGTGAAGTCGCCCAGTCGTGTCCAACTCTTAGAGATCCCATGGACTGCAGCCTACCAGGCTCCTCCATGCATGGGATTTTCCAGGCAAGAGTACTGGAGTGGGGTGCCATTGCCTTCTCCAATACATGCCATCAAAATAATATCTACTCTCATGGAGACTTCTTAACTGTATTTGGGCAGGAGCGACTTCACTTTCATTTTTCACTTTGATGCATTGGGGAAGGAAATTGCAACCCACTCCAGTGATCTTGCCTGGAGAATCCCAGGGACGGGGGAGCCTGGTGGGCTGCCGTGTATGGGGTCGCACAGAGTCGGACACAACTGAAGCGACTTGGCAGCAACAGCAGCAGTTCATACAAAATAAAATATATCTTTAAAATACAATGTATTTAAAAATTTTAGTTTTATGCTAAAGAACAAGTCAAGAAAACAGAATGTTACATAAAGAGTATGACTTCTTACTTAAATATAACTTTTTGCAAGTGCTTGATTTATTAAAATTTACTGACTTGTTACTGGATGACTATTTACACTATTATTATATTTGTGTAATTCAAAGTGCAAATTTTTAGAAGGATACACATAACATTGAACAATCTTCTTTTTATCTTTCAGAAACTTGGAGAAAACTTATAGTTGTCTGCAAGATAGTTGTGAGACCAGCAGCTGGTTTTTTACTTATTCTGGATTTTTAATAGAGATTTGGAGCGGGTACTTTTACAAACAAGAAACAAGATTAACTCACTGAAGCTTACAAGATGAAGCAAAACAAAAAAGCAAATGGAAAGAGTTATATTTGAATGACTCAATTCAAGTGTCACTAAGAACCAGTCATTTATTCTAAAGCAATGGATGGGATAATTTCAAAGTTTGCTATCTTTTAGCCATTTGTTTGATTTTTTTCCAGAAGAAAAACTTCAGAATATTTTGTCAAATAGAACTAAAAAGCCTCTTGATGAAAGTGAAAGAGGAGAGTGAAAAGGTTGGCTTAAAGCTCAACATTCAGAAAATGAAGATCATGGCATCCAGTCCCATCACTTCATGGCAAATAGATGGGGAAACAGTGGAAACAGTGTCAGGCTTTATTTTTGGGGGCTCCAAAATCACTGCAGATGGTAACTGCAGCCATGAAATTAAAAGACGCTTACTCCTTGGAAGGAAAGTTATGACCAACCTAGATAGCATATTCAAAAGCAGAGACATTATTTTGCCAAAAAAGGTCCATCTAAGTCAAGGCTATGGTTTTTCCAGTGGTCATGTATGGATGTGAGAGTTGGACTGTGAAGAAAGCTGAGCACTGAAGAACTGATGCTTTTGAACTGTGGTGTTGGAGAAGACTCTTGAGAGTCCCTTGGACTGCAAGGAGATCCAACCAGTCCATTCTGAAGGAGATCAGCCCTGGGATTTCTTTGGAAGGAATGATGCTAAAGCTGAAACTCCAGTACTTTGGGCACCTCATGCGAAGAGTTGACTCATTGGAAAAGACTCTGATGCTGGGAGGGATTGGGGGCAGGAGGAAAAGGGGACAACAGAGGATGAGATGGCTGGATGGCATCACCGACTCCATGGACGTGAGTCTGAGTGAACTCTGGGAGTTGGTGATGGACAGGGAGGCCTGGCGTGCTGTGATTCTTGGGGTCGCAAAGAGTCGGACATAACTGAGTGACTGAACTGAACTGAACTGAACAGAAATTTAGGATGAATCTTCGGGTGAAGATATTTAGTAGAAAATTTTTAACTCTGAAGACATTTGAAAGCTGCTAGGAGAAACAAAGACAGTTTTGAAATTTCTAGATTTACAGTGAATTGGAATTTTTATGAATCTCGGTCAAACTTACTATCTTCCACCCATCACTATCCATTGTTTCAAAGTCGTGTTAGTTCAGCACTATCTTTCCAGAATGGGAAAGATGCCCAAGAAAGATTCCTTCATTTTAATTTTATCATCTTTGATATGGACATTTCCTTTGACTTTGCATGTGTGTTCATCGTGTGAAACACTGAGAGTGCTGTTGGGAGGAACGAATTACAGAAACAGTTAATGAAGGAAGGAATTGCAGATCTGGCCTGAGATCACTGACTCCCTTAATAAGAAAGAGGCACGAAAAGATGACTAGCCTGGGCTCCCTGTAAGATGGACCTCCAGGTATAAAAAAATTAATGATAGCTGCTAGGAGAAAGAGGGATGATCTGTGGGATGTCTCTGGCTGATGGATTACTTATAATAAATAAACCTGTAGTCTCTGAGGCTTGACTCCCTAGAGAATTTCCCCTAAACTATATACCAACAGGGGGCTTCCCAGGTGACACGAATGGTGAAGCACCTGTCTGCCAACTCAGGAGAGGTAATTGACCCAGTTTCAATCCCTGGGCCAGGAAGATGCCCTGGAGGAGGGCATGGCAACCTAGTCCAGCATGCTTGCCTGGAGAATCCCACGGACAGGAGCCTGATGGGCTACAGTCCATGGGGTCACAAAGAGTCTGATGTGACTGAAGCAACTTAGCAGGTATGCACATATGCCAGCAGTCCCTTTTTGGCACCAGGCACATGTTTTACAGAAGACAATTTTTCCACCAACAGGGGAATGGGAGTAGAGGTGGAGGGGATGGTTTCAGAGGTTCCAGGGCATTACATTTATTATGCTTCCAGTGATCTGACAGGAGGGGAGGTCAGGCTGTAATGTAAGCCATGGGGAGCAGCTATAAATACAGATGAGGCTTCCTTTGCTGACTGGCTGCTCACCTCCTGCTGTGAAGCCTGGTTCCTAACAGGCCACTGACTAATAGCAGGCCATGGCCTGGGAGTTGGGGACCCCTGTTATATACCATATTGTGAAGTATACCACAAAAATATTTCATAAGTTAAATGCTCTGTGCAATGTGAGGAATACCCCCAGCCTGAATCATGAAGACCTCGTCTTTTTTCTCCTTCTTCTCCTCTTCCTTCTTCTTCGGGCTTTGCTATGGGGCTTGTGGAATCTTAGTTCCCTGACCACTAGGCCAGCAGGGAATTTCCTTTCTCTTGTCCTCGTATCCATAGAAAAGATGAACTCGTGGAGACATGTGGCAGGCTCCAGACCTCCGGGCTCTCTGTGTCTTGATTGTCTTTATCCTTAAAGCTGTGGCATGTGTACTAAGTCACTCCAGTGATGTTCACCTCTTTGGGACCCCATTGACCATAGCCTGCCAGGCTCCTCTGTCCATGGGATTCTCTAGGTAAGAATGGGTTGCCACGCCCTCCTCCAGGGGATCTTCCCGACCCAGGGATCGAACTCAGGTCTCTGATGTCTCCTGTATTGCAAGCAGGTTCTTTAACACTAGTGCCACCTGGGAAGCCAGTTAGTCAAGTCTGTAATTGGGTAAAATTTCTGACTCTTGGGAGTGGGATTGACAATTCGTCCTTTGCATTAATTAGTTCAGCTATCAAAAATAATTACAACTTAAAAAACATCCATTACTACTTTTTTGATGTGATTTTCCAGAAGATGATCTTCTGAGACGAGTATGAAATTATTTTCCCCTTAGAAGGAATAATCTGTTTAATTTTAATAGAATGTTCCTTCAAAATTGGGTTGTAATTTGAGAGTAATTTTAACAACTCCAAAAGTTTCATTTGTTTGTAGATGATATCCTCTTTAGGACCACAGAGGGAAGATGTATAGCTAAAAATATTATATGTCAAAAAATGATGTAATGTGTCTTTCCATTTTCCCTCTATTTATATTTCTATGTGATAGGTTTTAGCAACAATTTTTCGTGACTCAGCACCATTACTGATTTCCTCCATTTCTCTAAGTAGCAGAAATGTCCATATGTCTCAAGCTCAAGGATCTGAGGTGTGAATTTCCACTTTGTTTTAAAGCTAGTTGCAAAGCAGGATGTTCTAACTTTTGTCTCAGTATTTGCAAACAATGTGCAGTAAAAAAGAAAGCGAATAAATCTGTGATTTTGAATAAATAAAGTTTTCCACTTTTTTGCCATTTGATAGAAATTTATAAAACCATGAAGTTGTTATGTGTCAACCACTTCCTTTGCTCTTTTGTCCTTTTCATTGATCTGGAAAGGTTCATCTTTAATATGAAGAGGTTCACTTCTCTCTTAAACAAATTAACTCTCAAATCATCTGGAATCAGTACTAGAGAATTACCAATATCAGAATAAATTAAAATATTTTTAATTGTCTCTTCTGTATCAAATGATGGTCTTGGTCTTCACTAGTCTTACTATCTCTGTCTCTCTCTCTCTCTCTATATATATATAAGATTTTGATTCTTACAAACATTTTCATTCTCATTCTCATTGTTAGTGCTTATAGATGATTCATTGTCTTCTTTTAAGCTTGTTCTATCTGAATCTTGCATTGTTTTAATACAGTTACTTTAGATACACATATTTGCATTTCTGGGACTTCCCTGGTGGTCCAGTGGTTAAGACTCTGCACTTCCAATGGAGAGGGTATGGCTGGGGGAGTAAGATTCCACAAGCTTCGGAGGTGTGGCCAAAAACATTTTGCATTTCTACCGAATTTCTGTTAACTTCATATAATGTCCAAGGAGCAAATAATGTTGCAGCCATGAATAGTATTCTCACTGGTGTTCAGAGAAATACTAAGCAATTAATTCCAAGTCCTAATTTGACCCCATGAATAACCATTCTTGGGGTCTTTGCAGAAATCATTCTGGTGTTATAATTTCTTCAGGTATGTCATTGTTTGGAACTTTGAGGAAAAATTACTTATTCTTTTTAGTCTCACCACATCACTGGAAAGTGCTGCAGATAAAGGTGTAAGATTGGAAAGACTTTCCCAGACAAGGTGGGAAGTTCATTATGAAGCTGTGCAGGTAGTGCAGACACATTTTGAAAAGTTAATCCCAACCTTTGAAGTACTGTGATCTAATGGGAGATATGCACCCAAGAAGATAAGCTTTTATTTTGCCCTCCCATGAGTAGGATTTTCCTTTTCTGTTGTGTTTTTTTTTTCTTGTTTGAAGTTTTAGGTGAAGCTCATCAGACTCAGATTTGCAAACATGTGAAATCAGACACAAACAATGTACAGTAAAATACCAAGCTTTAGAGTAGTTCCTTGAAGCTCATCACCCAAACATTAAGTCATCATCTATGTAACGTGTGTAAGAAAATAGGTTCAGTTCAGTTCAGTCACTCAGTCATGTCTGACTCTTTGTGACCTCACGGACAGCAGCATGCCAGGCTTCCCTATTCATCACCAACTCCTGGAGTGTACTCAAACTCATGTCCATAGAGACGATGATGACATCCAACCATCTCATCTCTTGTCCCCTTCTCCTCCTGTCTTCAATCTTTCCCAGTATCAGGGTCTTTTCAAATGAGTCATTTCTTCCCATCAGGTGGCCAAAGTATTGGAGTTTCAGCTTTAGCATCAGTCCTTTCAAAGAACACCCAGGACTGATCTCCTTTAGAATGAACTGGTTGGATCTCCTTGCAGTCCAAGGGACTCTCAAGAGTCTTCTCCAACACCACAGTTCAAAAGCATCAATTCTTCGGTGCTCAGCTTTCTTTATAGTCCAACTCTCACATCCATACATGACAACTGGAAAAGCCATAGCTCTTACTAGATGGACCTTTGTCAGCAAAGTAATATCTCTGCTTTTCAACATGCTGTCTGGGTTCGTCATAATTCTTTTTCCAAGGAGCAAACGTCTTTTAATTTCATGGCTGCAGTCACCATCTGCAGTGATCTTGGAGTCCCCCAAAATAAAGTCTCTCACTGTTTCCATTGTTTCCCCATCTATTTGCCATGACATGATAGGACCAGATGCCATGATCTTAGTTTTCTGAATGGTGAGTTTTAGCTAACTTTTTCACTCTCCTCATTCACTTTCATCAAGAGGCTCTTTAGTTCTTCTTCACTTTCTGCCATAAGGGTGGTATAATATGCATATCTGAGGTTATTGATGTTTCTCCAAGCAATCTTGATTCTAGCTTGTGCTTCATCCAGTCCAACATTTCTCATGATGTACTCTGCATATAAGTTAAATAAGCAGGGGGACAATATACAGCCTTGACGTACTCCTTTCCTGACTTGGAACCAGTCTGTTGTTCCATGTCCAGTTCTAACTGTTGCTTCTTGACCTGCATATAGAATTCTCAGGAGGCAGGTCAGGTGGTCTGGTATTCCCATCTCTTTCAGAATTTTCCACAGTGTGTTGTGATATACACAGTCCAGTCCAGTTTCGATGCACAATACTGGATGCTTGGGGCTAGTGCACTGGGACGACCCAGAGGGATGGTACAGGAAGGAGGGAGGAGGTTTCAGGATGGGGAACACATGTATACCTGTGGAGAATCATGTTGATATATGGCAAAACCAATACAATACTGTGAAGTTAAAAAAAAAAAAAGGCTTTGGCATAGTCAATAAAGCAAAAGTAGATGTTTTTCTGGAACTCTCTTGCTTTTTCTATGATCCAGGTGATGTTGGCAATTTGATCTCTGGTTCCTCTGCCTTTTCTAAATCCAGATTGAACATCTGGAAGTTCACAGTTCATATATTGTTGAAGCCTGGCTTGGAGAATTTTGAGCATTATTCTGTTAGCATATGAGATGAATACAATTATGCAGTAGCTTGAACATTCTTTGGCATTGCATTGCCTTTCTTTGGGATTGGAATGAAAACTGACCTTTTTCAGTCTTGTCGCCACTGCTGAGTTTTCCAAATTTGCTGGCATATTGAGTGCAGCACTTGCATAGCATCATCTTTCAGGATTTGAAATAGCTCAACTGGAATTCTATCACCTCCACTAGTTTTGTTCATAGTGATGCTTCCTCGGGCCCACTTGACTTTCCATTCCAGGATGTCTTGCTCTAGGTGAGTGATCACACCATCGTGGTTATCTGGATCATGAAGATCTTTTTTATACAGTTCTTTTCTGTATTCTTGCCACTTCTTAATATCTTCTGCTTCTGTTAGGTCCATACCATTTCTGTCCTTTATCGAGCCCATCTTTGCATGAAATGTTCCCTTGGTATCTCTATTTTTTGAAGAGATCTCTAGTCTTTCCCATTCTATTGTTTTCTCTATTTCTTTGAACTGATCACTTAGGAAGGGTTTCTTGTCTCTCCTTGCCATTCTTTGGAACTCTGCATGCAAATGGGTATATTTTTCCTTTTCTCCTTTGCCTTTCACTTCTCTTCTTTTCTCAGCTATTTGTAAGGCCTCCTCAGACAACCATTTTGCCTTTTTGCATTTCTTTTTCTTGGGAATGGTCTTGATCACTACTTCCTGTACAATGTCACAAACCTCTGTCCATAGCTCTTCAGGCACACTGTCTATCAGATCTAATCCCTTGAATCGACTTGTCACTTTCGCTGTATAATTGTAAGGGATTTGATTTAGGTCATCCCTGAATGGTCTAGTGGTTTTCCTTACTTCCTTCAATTTAAGTCTGAATTTGGCAATGAGTTCATGATCTGAGCCAGAATCAGCTCCTGGTCTTGTTTTTACTGGCTGTATAGAGCTTCTCCATTTTTGGCTGCAAAAAATATAATCAATCTGATTTTGGTATTGACCATCTGGTGATGTCCATGTGTAGAGTCCTCTCTTGTGTTGTTGGAAGAGAGTGTTTGCTATGACCAGTGCATTCTATTGGCAAAACTCTGTTAGCCTTTGACCTGCTTCGTTTTGTACTCCAAGGCCAAATTTGCCTGTTACTCCAGGTATTTCTTGACTTCCTACTTTTGCATTCCAATCCCCTATAATGAAAAAGACATCTTTTTGGGTGTATTAGTTTTAGAAGGTCTTGTGGGTCGTCATAGAACCATTCAACTTCAGCTTCTACAGCATTACTGGCCTGGGCTTAGATTTGGGTTATTATGCTATTGAATTGTTTGTCTTGGAAACAAACAGAGATCATTCTGTCATTTTTGAGATTGCATCCAAGTACTGCATTCTGGACTCTTTTTTTGACTATGATGGCTACTCCATTTTTTCTAAGGGATTCTTAACCACAGTAGTAGATATAATGGTCATCTGAGTATTTACAGAGAAAAATAAATTAAATTTGAATAATAATGCCAGGAGAAGTGATAAAAATGATGCTTTTTCACTGTCAGGAAAAATTTATTTTATTTTTTAATAGTTATTTATTTAGTTATTTTTGGCCATGCTGGGTCTTAGTTGCTTCAAGGGCTTTCTCTAGTTGAGATGAGTGGGAGCTACTCTAGTTGTGAGGCACAAGCTCAGCACTTGCTGTTCACAGGCTCTAGAGTGTGGGCTCAGCAGTTGTGGCACTCAGGATTTGTTGCTCCGTGGTATGCAGGATCTTCCTGGATCAGGGATTGAACCCATGTCTCCAGCAATGGCAGGGAGATTCTTAACCACTAGATCACCAGGGAAGTCCTGTGAAGAGAAATTTAAAAAGCAGTGATTGATTCAAAGATAAGGTGTCCATATGTGCGTGGAACAAGTTGCCAGTCCAGGTTCGATGCACGATACTAGATGCTTGGGGCTGGTGCACTGGGACGACCCAGAGGGATGGTATGGGGAGGGAGGAGGGAGGAGGGTTCAGGATGGGGAACACATGTATACCTGTGGCGGATTCATTTTGATATTTGGCAAAACTAATACAATTATGTAAGTTTAAAAATAAAATAAAATAAAATAAAATAAAATAGTTACAAAAAAAAAAAAGCAGTGATTGAATGCCTCAGTTGTTTTCACTAAAAACTGGAAACTCATTCAATGGATCAGATAAGTGGAAGTTTATATCTTTCAGCTATTTTCTCTGATTTTTGCAGAAAGAAAGGTCCAGGAGATTTTACTAAGTATTGTATAAATTTTCGATGAATGTTGTCATGAAGATAGTGGGAAATGTCAAGTGTGGAGATATTTTAAAGCTGATAGAAAAAATTAAAAAATGGATAAAATTGAAATTTATGAAATGTATAGTGAATATGATTTTTTATGAATTGATGCCAAATTTCTCATGATAGCTAGGTAATATAGCAGATATGGAAGAAATGTAGGAACTGGGCTCAGTCCTCGCTCCTAAACTCCAGGTTCTCAGGGCCATCTGCTTATGGCACTTTTCCACTGTAAAGCCTCACAGGACTTTAACTTGCATCTTTACTCCTTCGTGGCCTTGACTTGTTTGTGTGCTCGGCACTGTCTCAGACAATGATTCTAAGATTCATGGCTTGGATGACTGTATGAATCTTAGAATCATTGAGAGAGTGCCGAGCACACAAATGAGTCAGGGGCACAGAGAAGTAAAGACTCAAGTTGAAGTGCCTGTGAGGCTTTACAGTGGAAAAGTGCACTAAGCAGATGGTTCTGAGAGCCTCGAGTTTAGGAGCGAGGACTAGGATGCAGGTGTGGATGTTGGATCATTGTGGAAAGTGGGGTCCCATCCACAGAAGAGTAGGAGTTTGTTGAACATGAGAAGAGGAACAAGTCGGGGCAATATTTATGGAATGGGAGGAGGAAGCCATGAAAATAAAAATGATGTTCAATCAGATGCAAAAGGAGGAAGTGGCCAAAACTGATCAAGTGCCAGAGACAGTGGAGAAGTGCCACTACTGAGAAGGTTACTGAAGAACTGAATGGGACATCAAGTGGCTATTACTCTTTTGGAACTGGGCTGCAAAGAAAAGGAAACAATCATGAGTCAGAAACAGTTTTGGTCAGGTGTAGGTTTTTTTTTTTTTTAAACTGAAATATAGTTGCTGTAAAATATAAATTCCAGGTGTACAATATAGTGATTCACAATTTTAAAGATTATGCTATATTAATAGTTATTATAAAATATTGGGTATATTCCTTGCTGTACAATTTAGCCTTGAGTTGATTTTATACCTAATACTTTGTACCTCTTATTCCTCTGCTCCTATACTGCCCTTCCCCCACCCTTTTCTCTCCCCATTGGTAACCACCAATTAGCAATCTACTCTGGACAAGGTTTTTTAAATGGGAAAACTTCCTCTTATTTATTATTTTTATTATGAAAGAGTATATGTTTCTCATAAATAGTCCAAAAATGTTTACATTAAAACGTGAAAATCATTGATCAGCCCAACTCCTAGTAGTAGTGTTATAATTACTACAAACCACACCCTTCCCTTCAGTTTGTGGCAGCTCTTTGAATTTCTAGGGTAACTTAACAAAAGAGGCAGGAAGAAGTTTATTCAAGGGGTTTTAAAGTGGCATCTCTTATTCACATCTTAGCCAAACCTGACTCAAGAGAGGACAACTTTCACAAGATTTTAAAAACACAAATGATACAATGCTTTATCCACAACCTCTCAGTAACTGACACCTTCTATCACCATGAAGTCAGTAACAAGAGGGCCAGTAGAAAACGTCATCCAATGGTTTTGTCTTACCTTTGGATATTGAAGACTTAAATCTGGATTGGTATTGCTCCTGCCTGAGAGCTATTAAGGAAAATAGGAAGAGCAAAAGAGTTTTGATAGAGCAAAGGGTAAACAAAATCAGCAAGCAGAGAAAAAAGGAACTTTCAGTACAACACAGCCTGAATTTAATTATGAATAGATATCAAATGCAGATTGAGAAACATTCTACAAAGTGGCAGAATAGTACTCTTCCAAACGTCAATGTCATGAAAGACAAGGGAAAACAATGGAACTGTTCCAGGAAAAGGAGATACATATACATGCCCTTTGACCAATAATATCATCCAAAATCTTCTTTGGGTTGAGGACCATTATTGGAGCAAAGGAAGAGATCTGAAAGGGTTTGTAGGCTAGATAATCAAGGTGTATAAATGCTAATTTCCTAATTTTGATAATTATGTAAGAGATTTTATTTAGGGTTTGTTGTGATTACTCTGCAGGTGTATGGCAGTTCCTCACCCAGAATTTGGTTTCAACATTGAGATTTATGATGTCATACACACTTAAAGAGGGAATGGAAGATTTATTATTGCTTACATGATAGGTGTATCTTGGGAGAACAGGGCAAGCCTCCCAAGCAGGTCTGAGAAGAAAAAAGAGAAGATAGAAGACTGGCTCAGGATTTCATTATAGTTAGGAGAGGGACCAGACTGAGGCTTCCCAAGCTCAGGCAGGGGCTGCATGGTCTGGATTGCTCCATGGCTCTGAAGGAAAGAACATCAGGATTTCCTATCAGATTGCTCAGAGGGGAAGAGGAGGGGGTGAGGTTTAAAGTCAGCAAACCTCAGAAAATGGAGTCAGACTCTTTATCACAAAGTCGTCATTGTTTAGTCCCTAAGTCATGTCTGACTCCTGACCCCATAGACTGTAGCCCACCAGGTTCCTCTGGCCATGGGATTTTCCAGGCAAGAACACTGGAGTGGATTGCTATTTTTCTTCTCTAGGGGATCTTCTCGACCCAGGGATCGAACCTGCATCCCCTGCTTGGCAAGTGGTTTCTTTACCACTAAACCATGACAGAGTTAAAAGGATATTATTTCTGCAGCTTACTCTCAAACAGATTTAAAAAACTATATATACACATATATAAAGAGAGAAGGAGAGGAAGAGAGAGGGAAAGCAAATGTAAAATGTTAGCTTTTGGGGAATGTGGATAGAGGCTATGAGTTTTCTTTTGTACTATTTTTGCAACTTTTCTATGACTGAAATTATGTCAATAAAAACATCTTTTTAAAAAAAAATAAGGGAACACTAGGCCTTTTAACTTGCTTCTTCAGAAGAAAATGTCAGATTCCTAGTAAAGAAAAAGTAGCAAGGAGACAAAGGAAGCCTTCTAGGAAGTTTCCTCTTCTCTGAGTAAATTTCCAGATGATAGATCCTCCCCCCATGATTATAAATATACCACAGTAGTAGCTGTTGACTACATTTTTATGTATAGTCTTGTAGATATTTCTCTATGACCCTGAATGTTCTTAGTCGCTCAGTCATATCCAACTCTTTATGACCCCATGGACTGTAGCCCACCAGGCTCCTCTGTCCATGGGGATTCTCCAGGAAAGAATAGTAGTGTGGGTTGCCATGCTCCCCTCCAGGGGATCTTCCCAATCCAGCGATCAAACTCAGGTCTCCCACATTGCAGGCAGATTCTTTACCATCTGAGTCATCAGGGAAGCCCAAGAATACTGGAGTGGGTAGCCTATCCCTTCTCCAGGAAATCTTCCTGACCCAGGAATCGAACTGAGGTCTCCTGCATTGCAGGCAGATTCTTTACCAGCTGAGCTACCCAGGAAGCCCATGTCCCTGCATATATGTATATAATACATTAAATTTGTATATCATTTGACTCAATAATCTCACTTATAGAAAGTTGCCACAAGTAAAAATGATAGGTATACGAACATATATATTGCTAGTATGTTTATCATAGCTTTGGTTTAACAGAGGAAAAAAAGCATAGGAATAATCCTTGTATCCTTACAAGAGAAATATGATGAGCTCCTGTGTCTGCATGTGAGCTAATGGAAGTAGGGGGTTGCAATTAAATACGTTCCTTTTCAGAATACAACATGGGCTGGAATGTTCAACACTTACTTAAAGGATGTGGATGTAGTAGTTATCAGTTGTTTTAATTTATCCAACATCAATTCTCTGTTCTTCAGCTAATAGTACTCTTAATTTGGCTTTGAGAAACTACCTGTCCACCAACAGATTTAGTCTTGGAGGAGAGCATTTCTACACTGGTGCTGCTCACCCTGACAAAGAGGTGGGCATCTCTCTGTCTCTCTCTCTCTCTCACACACACACACACACCTACATGGTATTTGGAGAACATTTATACAATATGAGGGCTTCCCAGGTATCTCAGTGCTAAAGACTCCACCTGCCAATGGAGAAGACACTGGAGATGTGAGTTTGATCCCTGGGTCAGAAAGATCCCCTGGAGAAGGAAATGGCAACCCAGCTCAGTATTCTTGCCTGGGAAACCCCATGGACAGAGGAGCCTGACCAGCTAAGGTCCATGAGGTCACAAAGAGTCAGACACAACTGAGCGAATGAGCATATATCCAATATGATGATACCTTAAAGACAATAGAGTATTCATCTGTTTGCTTTCCTAGGTCAAGAAAAAGGACTAACTCATCATCTTTTCTTTGATTTGTGAGCTATTCCATGTCTATGCAGTAAGTCACTCATTCATTAATTTATGCTTTGTTAGCAGATGCTGTTTCTGCCGATTGCAACCAAAGAGAGCTAACAGATACAGAGAATGAATGAGTGAATGTATAAATGAACTAACAAAGACCAAAGATGGACTCATCAGGGATAGCTAAAAAGTATGTCATATATTGGGCTTCTCGTGGCTCAGCTGTAAAGAATCTGCCTGCAAGGCAGGAAACCGCCTGCAATTTGGGAGACGTGGGTTCTATCCCTGGGTCAGGAAGATTCCCTGGAGAAGGAAATGGCTACTCACTCCAGTATTCTTGCCTAGAAAATTCCATGGACAGAGGACCCTGGAGGGCTACAGTCCATGGGGTTGCAAGAGTTGGACCCGACTTAGCGACTAAACCACCACCACCCATATGATATATTATAATGTGGTTACAGAGACAAGCTGAAAGAAGGAGACCAAATTAATTTAGAAATAATAAGATCTAGCTAATATTTCCCCCCAGTATTTTCCTTTGATGAAGCTGCTTTTAAAGGCCTTTGGTTTTCACAGAATTAGAATGAGATTTTTCTGGCAGAAGCTCATTTGCCATTTAATTAGTAATTAGTAATCCCAAAGGTTAATGTGAAGTTGCAATTAATTTATTTCAAGCTTGATTTTATTCTGCAAAGGACAGAACCAATGCATATATTCAGATAGTAATGATTAGCTTAAATATTCCAGCCAAGTGAAATATTAAATAGCATTTTAAGACTTGAAATAATATTTGGATTCTCACATTTATTTTATTCTATCCATATTTTTTTTCCTAAGAGACATGTGGAGAAATACTCACTTTTAAATATGCTTAAACTTCCTTCAGTCATTAGATTTCTATGGTGTAATTAGTTAGTTAGTTAGTTCAGTTGCTCAGTCATGTCTGACTCTTTGCGACCCCATGAACCGCAGCATGCCAGGCCTCCCTGTTCATCACCAACTCCTGGAGTCTACCCAAACCCAAACATGGTTGGATGTCCATTGAGTCGGTAATGCCATCCAACCATCTCATCCTCTGTCATCCCCTTCTCCTCCTGTCCTCAATCTTTCCCAGCATCAGGGTCTTTTCAAATGAATCAGCTCTTTGCATCAGGTGGCCAAAGTATTGGAGTTTCAGCTTCAACATCAGTCCTTCCAATGAACACCCAGGCCTGATCTCCTTTAGGATGGACTGGTTGGATCTCCTTGCAGTCCAAGGGACTCTCAAGAGTCTTCTCCAACACCACAGTTCAAAAGCATAAATTCTTCAGTGCTCAGCTTTCTTTGTAGTCCAATTCTCACATCTATACATTACTACTGGAAAAACCATAGCTTTGACTAGATGGACCTTTGTCAAGCACAATATTTAGTGTTTAGAGGAAGAATCACAGAAATTAATCAGTTCCATTTGAAGTCCACGCCCATCAATAGTATCTTTTTTGTGTAGTATAGGTGGCACTTCATCTTAGGTATTTTTTTTTTTTTTTTTTGGTGATTTTAGGGTAGATGACCTTCATTGAAAGGTTTACCAGTATACCCAGGTTTACATGAGAATTGTCATTTTAGAGACTGCCAGAGCAGTTTCAAGATAAAATGTGTGGGCCAAACAAATTTGTGCTGAACAGATTACTTGTTGGGTATGTGGACACAATTACTGTATCTAAAATGTAATATATCCTCTAATTATCATACAATTCCTGGTTGAAAGGGTATGGGAAAGTGAATCTCGGTTCAACTGAGGAAACTTGTCATGAACTGCAGTGAATAATAGAGAGAAAAACTTGGAACACTGCCTGGTAGACACCTTCTGAGACAGGGATTAGGGAAAATGAGTAGCAACTGTCCACCCTGAAACTTGTTCCATCTCCTCTTAGTGGCCTGCAGCAGAGGGGTCTCATTTGCATGGTCACCAGTTGCATTGCTACAGGTCCTAGAGAAAAAAATCAAGACCTCTCTGGCTAGCCTCTGCTCCGGGCTTCCATTGAGAATTCTCCTAAGAACACAACCATTTGGAAGAACAAAATATGTTTAAATTGTTATACTCTGCTACCTAAAATATTTCTCTTACTTCACTGATGACTGAAAAAAAAGACACATATTTTCTTATTGCTTTGCAATAAGTAAACTTACTTTCTCAGTCTGGACTCTTCCTGGACTGTCAAATTTACATTATGGGATATGTGGCAGATTTTGAGAAAGGAATTATGCCCTGTGATGTAGAAAAAGGATTTTCTAAGTTCAGGTTTAAAGATTTCTCTCTTGTATTTGACATGAGTAATTCTAGTCATAGCTTAATGCCTATAAGCCATGGTAAGTGTCTGGCACTTATCAGCTGATTTTGTGTGTGTGGTGGATGCAGGAAAAGCCACAGGTATAAGCCATAATACAGACTTTTATTTAAAATAGCTTATGGCTATCATTTATTGAACTCTTGCTGTGACTATTTTATCTAATTGGATACTCATTTGATATTTACTTTCATCTTGCCCTCTGAGATTTGAGATCCCATGCAGCCATTCTATGATTAGAAAGCTTCAAGACTCACCCCAAATGTGCTGTTGTGGCTCCAGAAATTCCAGACCACCCCTCACAGTTCATGTTTCCATGAATATAACACTAAGAGATAAAGGGAAAACCTTAACTTTGTACCAACCGTTTAAAATTCACCTGAAAATTTCTAAGTCCTGCTCATATTTTCCCTTATTCTAAGAAATCAAAAGAAAACTATGAGCCCTATAAATTTAATCAAAGACATAAGAATTAGCACCCTCTCATACTAACTGAGGGCTTCCGTGGTATCTCAGTGGTAAAGAACCCACCTGCCAATTCAGAGGGCATGGGTTTGATCCCTGGGTCAGGAAAATCCCTTGGAGAAGGAAATGGAAACTTTCTCCAATATTCCTGTCTGGGAAATCCCATGGACAGAGGAGCCTGGAGGGCTACAGTCCATGGTGTTGCAAAACAGTAGGACACTACTTAGCAACTAAACAACAACAGCAACGTACTAAGTAATATATAGCATTTTTAACTGGAATCTATAGCATTCATTCCCATGTCATATCTTTTATTCGTGCATTCAACAAATATTTATCGAGTGTCTACTCTGTTCCCAGCACTATTATAGAGGCAAGGGATTCATCAGTGAAAAGTAAATATACAAAAATTACTGCTTTCATGTAGCTTACACATCTTACCTGACTCTCAGGTGAAAAACGCTTTGGAAAATGAACTTTAATTATGATCATTCTTTAAAATGTAGATGGTCTTCAAATGACAAGAATGTTATACAGTGTAATATAAAAGTTTATCTGTATGTTTAGATGATATCAAATTAACTTTTCAAGGTGATATACATATATATTAACATATATGTGTTAATACATACATACATACATACATACACACATGTGGACTTCCCGGGTGGCTCAGTCAGTAAAGAATCTGCCTGCAATGCAAAAGACCCAGATTTGATCCCTGGGTTGGGAAGATTCTCTGGAGAAGGGAATGGCAACCCACTCCAGATTTCTTGCCTGGAGAATTCCATGGACAGAGGAGCCTGGTGGGCTACAGTCCATAGGGTCACAAAGAGTCAGACATGACTGAGGGACTCACAGACACACACACATACACAAAAATATATACATATACACATACACAATGTAAAATAATGAAAAATCCTATTACAATATAATATTTTAAAATTGAAAAGTTAAGAACACTGGAATGACCCAGAGGGATGGTACGGGGAGGGAGGAGGGTTCAGGATGGGGAACACATGTATACCTGTGGTAGATTCATGTTGATATATGGCAAAATCAATATAATATTGTAAAGGTAAAAAATAAAATAATAAAAAAGAACATTGAATAATGAGAAATGTTTTGATATATATGTATGTGTTTGTGTGTATTGTATGAATGTGTTCACAAAGTGAGTTAAAAAGAAAAGGAGATGGATGGACACTGTTTAAGGACATGAAAAGGACTTGGGCACTTACAAGCTTTAGAGGCTAAGACAATTTGTGTGTGTGTGTGTTTATGTTCAAGTTCAGCTTAAAATCTATGGCTCTCTTTCTTTTGGTACTTAACTTCCTTGGTTATGTTTTTCTCACTCCTAAAAAGAGGAAAGACACATGAAGATGAAAAGGAATAAATATGCTAGGTGAAAGAATAATTGGGAAAATGGAAGATGAAAAACATACGTAATAATCTGGAGGAAGAGCAAAGAGAGGGAATCAAAAAGAGATGATTCACTAAATTATGTTCACACACGATTGCTCAGTCGTGTCCGGCTCTTTGCAACCCCAAGGACTGTAGCCTGCCAGGCTCCTCTGTACATGGGATTCTCCAGGCAAGAATACTGGAGTGGGTTGCCATTTCCTCCTCCAGGGGATCTTCCTGACCCAGAGATCAAACCCTCGTTACTTGAAGCTCCTGCATTGGTAGGCAAATTCTTTACCACTGAGTCCCCTGCTGCGGCTGCGACGGCGCAGGAGCATGGCGGCTGCAATAGCTGCGATGGACAGGAGTGCCCTGGCGAGGAGCTACCCCACGTCCAAGGTTACGGGCGGTGTCTGTGCTTTGCTGGAGCAGCTGTGAAGAGATACCCCATGTCCAAGTTAAGAGAAACCCAAGTAAGACAGTAGGCACTGAGAGAGGGTATCAGAGGGCAGAAGACAAACCACAATCACAGACAACTAGCCAATCTGATCACATGGACCACAGCCTTGTCTAACTCAATGAAACTAAGCCATGCCATGTGGGGCCACCCAAGAAGGGTGGGTCATGGTGGAGAGGTCTGACAGAATGTGGCCCACTGGAGAAGGGAATGGCAAACCACTTCAGTATTCTTGCCTTGAGAACCCCTGAACAGTATGAAAAGGCAAAAAGATAAGACACTGAAAGATGAACTCCCCAGGTCGGTAGGTGCCCAATTTGCTACTAGGGATTAGTGGAGAAATAACTCCAGAAAGAATGAAGGGATGGAGCCAAAGCAAAAACAACACCCAGTTGTGACTGGGACTGATGATAGAAGCAAGATTTCATGCTATAAAGAGCAATACTGCATAGGAACCTGAAATGTTAGGTCCATGAATCAGGCAAATTGGAAATGGCCAAACAGGAGATGGCAAGAGTGACATCGACATTCTAGAAATCAGCGAAATAAGATGGACTGGAATGGGTGAATTGAACTCAGATGACCATTGTATCTACTACTGTGTGCAAGAATCCCTTAGAAGAAATGGAGTAGCCATGATAGTCAACAGAAGAGTCCGAATGCAGTACTTGGATGCAATCTCAAAAACGACAGAATGATCTCTGTTCGTTTCCAAGGCAAACCATTCAATATCATGGTAATCCAAGCCTATACCCCAACCAGTAATGCTGAAGAAGCTGAAGTTGAACGGTTCTATGAAGACCTCCAAGACCTTCTAGAACTAACACCCCAAAAAGATGTCCTTTTCATTATAGGGGACTGGAATGCAAAAGAAGGAAGTCAAGAAACACCTGGAGTAACAGGCAAATTTGGCCTTGGAGTATGGAATGAAGCAGGGCAAAGGCTCATAGAGTTCTGCCAAGAGAACGCACTGGTCATAGCAAACACCCTCTTCCAACAACACAAAAGAAGACTCTACCCATGTACATCATCAGATGTTCAATACCGAAATCAGATTGATTATATTCTTTGTAGCCAAAGATAGAGATGCTCTATACAGTCAGCAAAAACAAGACCGGGAGCTGACTGTGGCTCAGATCATGAACTCCTTATTGCCAAATTTGGACTTAAATTGAAGAAAGTAGGGAAAACCACTAGACCATTCAGGTATGACCTAAATCAAATCCCTTATGACTATACAGTGGAAGTGAGAAATAGATTTAAGGGACTAGATCTAATAGACAGAGTGCCTGATGATCTATGGACGGAGGTTCATAATGTGGTACAGGAGACATGAAACAACACCATCCCGAGAAAAAGAAATGCAAGAAAGTAAAATGGCTGTCTGAGGAGGCCTTAGAAATAGCTGTGAAAAGAAGAGAAGTGAAAAGCAAAGGAGAAAAGGAAAGATATACCCATTTGAATGCAGAGTTCCAAAGAATAGCAAGGAGAGATAAGAAAGCCTTCCTCAGTGATCAATGCAAAGAAATAGAGAAAAAAATAGAATGGGACATTTCATGCAAAATATTTCATGCAAAGATGGGCTCAATAATGGACATAAATGGTATGGACCTAACAGAAGCAGAAGATATTAGGAAGAGGTGGCAAGAGTACACAGAAGGACTATACAAGAAAAGATCTTCATGACACAGATAATCATGATGGTGTGATCACTCACCTAGAGCCAGACATCCTGGAATGTGAGGTCAAGTGGGCCTTAGGAAGCATCACTACGAACAAAGCTAGTAGAGGTGATGGAATACCAGTTGAGCTATTTTAAATCCTGGAAGATGATGCTGTGAAAGTGCTGCACTCAATATGTCAGCAAATTTGGAAAACTCAGTAGTGGCCACAGGACTGGAAAAGGTCAGTTTTCATTCCAATCCCAAAGAAAGGCAATGCCAAAAACGCTCAAACTACTGCACAGTTGCACTCATCTCACATGCTAGTAAAGTAATGCTCAAAATTCTCCAAGCCAGGCTTCAGCAATACGTGAACCATGAACTTCCAGATGTTCAAGCTGGTTTTAGAAAAGGCAGAGGACCAGAGATCAAACGGCCAACATCAGCTGGATCATGGAAAAAGCAAGAGAGTTCCAGAAAAACATCTATTTCTGCTTTATTGACTATGCCAAAGCCTTTGACTATGTGAATCACAACACATTTTGGAAAATTCTTCAAGAGATGGGAATACCAGACCACCTGACCTGCTTCTTGAGAAACCTATATGCAGGTCAGGAAGCAACAGTTAGAACTGGACATGGAACAACAGACTGGTTCCAAATAGGAAAAGGAGTACGTCAAGGCTGTATATTGTCACCCTGTTTATATACAGAGTACATCATGAGAAACGCTGGATTAGATGAAGCAAAAGCTGGAATCAAGATTGCCAGGAGAAATATGAATAACCTCAGATATGCAGATGACTCTTGAGATCCCTTGGACTGCAAGGAGATCCAACCAGTCCATTCTAAAGGAGATCAGTCCTGGGTGTTCTTTGGAAGGAATAATGCTAAAGCTGAAACTCCAGTACTTTGGCCACCTCATGCGAAGAGTTGACTCATTGGAAAAGACTCTGATGCTGGGAGGGATTGGGGGCAGGAGGAAAAGGGGACGACAGAGGATGAGATGGCTGGATGGCATCACTGACTCAATGGATGTGAGTTTGAGTGAACTCCAGGAGTTGGTGATGGACACGGAGGCCTGGCATGCTGCAATTCATGGGGTTTCAAAGAGTCAGACATGACTGAACGACTGAACTAAACTGAACTGATGCAGATGACACCACCCTTATGGCAGAGAGTGAAGAAGAACTAAAGAATCTCTTGGTGAAAGTGAAAGAGGAGAGTGAAAAAGATGCCTTAAAGCTCAACATTCAGAGAACTAAGATCATGGCATCTGTTCCCATCACTTCATGGGAAAGAGATGGGGAAACAGTGAAAACAGTGTCAGACTTTATTTTTGGGGGCTCCAAAATCACTGCAGATGGTGATTGTAGCCATGAAATTAAAAGACACGTACTCCTTGGAAAGAAAGTTATGACTGAACTAGATAGCGTATTAAAAAGCAGAGACATTACTTTGTCAACAAAGGTCCATCCAGTCAAGGCTATGGTTTTTCCAGTGGTCATGTATGGATGTGAGAGTTGGACTGTGAAGAGAGCTGAGCACCGAAGAACTGATGCTTTTGGACTGTGGTATTGGAGGAGATTCCTGAGAGCCCCTTGGACTGAAAGTAGATTCAACCATTCCATTATAAAGGAGATCAGTCTTGGGTGTTCTTTGGAAGGACTGATGCTAAAGCTGAAACTCCAATACTTTGGCCACCTCATGCAAAGTGTTGACTCATTGGAAAAGACTCTGATGCTGGGAGGGATTGGGGGCAGGAAGAAAAGGGGACAACAGAGGATGAGATGGCTGGATGGCATCACTGACTCGATGGATGTAAGTCTGGTTGAACTCTGGGAGTTGGTGATGGACAGGGAGACCTGGCGTGCTGCGGTTCATGGGGTCGCAAAGACTCAGACATGACTAAGTGACTGAACTGAACTGAGCCACCTGGGAATCCCAAAGTATGTTCAACACCAATCATAAGGCATCATCATTAGACAAAAAGCTGGAGGCAGGGAGTGATTGTAGTGAGGCTGGACAAACAGCTTAGAACAATACCTTGAACATAGTGGGTCCTCAGTAAATATATCTTGAATAAGCAAATTAATGAATCAATAAAATTTACATTTATTGAATTAATATTTATTGAATACCTATTGTGTCTAAACAAATATAAAAATTTCTGATCTCATGGGGCTTCAGTTCAGTTCAGTTGCTCAGTCATGTTCGACTCTTTGAGACCAAATGAATTGCAGCACCCCAGGCCTCCCTGTCCATCACCAACTCCCAGAATTCACTCAAACTCACGTCCATCGAGTCAGTGATGCCTACCAGCCATCTCATCCTCTGTCATCCCCTTCTCCTCCTGCCCCCAATCCCTCCCAGAATCAGAGTCTTTTCCAGTGAGTCAACTCTTCGCATGAGGTGGCCAAAGTACTAGAGTTTCAGCTTTAGGATCATTCCTTCCAAAGAACACCCAGGACTGATCTCCTTTAGAATGGACTGGTTGGATCTTCTTGCAGTCCAAGGGACTCTCAAGAATCTTCTCCAACACCACAGTTCAAAAGCATCAATTCTTTGGCTTTCAGCTTTCTTCACAGTCCAACTCTTACATCCATACATGACCACTGGAAAAACCATAGCCTTGACTAGATGGACCTTTGTTGGCAAAGTAATGTCTCTGCTTTTGAATATGCTATCTAGGTTGGTCATAACTTCCCTTCCAAGGAGTACGTGTCTTTTAATTTCATGACTGCAGTCACCATCTGCAGTGATTTTGGAGCCCCCCAAAATAAAATCTGACACTGTTTCCACTGTTTCCCCATCTATTTCCCATGAAGTGATGGGACAAGATGGCATGATCTTCGTTTTCTGAAAGTTGAGCTTTAAGGCATCTTTTTCACTCTCCTCTTTCACTTTCATCAAGAGGCTTTTTAGTTCCTCTTCACTTTCTGCCATAAGGGTAGTGTCATCTGCATACCTGAGGTTATTGAGATTTCCCCTAGCAATCTTGATTCCAGCTTTTGCTTCTTCCAGTCCAGAGTTTCTCATGATGTACTCTGCATATAAGTTAAACAAGCAGGATGACAATATACAGACTTGACGTACTCCTTTTCCTATTTGGAACCAGTCTGTTGTTCCATGTCCAGTTCTAACTTGCTTCCTGACCTGCATATAGGTGTCTCAAGAGGCAGGTGAGGTGGTCTGGAATTCCCATCACTTTCAGAATTTTCCACAGTTTATTGTGATTCACACAGTCAAAGGCTTTGGCATAGTCAATAAAACAGAAATAGATGTTTTTCTGGAACTCTCTTGCTTTTTCCATGATCCTGAGGATGTTGACAATTTGATCTCTGGTTCCTCTGCCTTTTCTAAAACCAGCTTGAACATCTGGAAGTTCACGGTTCACATATTGCTGAAGCCGGTCTTGGAGAATTTGGAGCATTACTTTACTAGCGTGTGAGATGAGTGCAATTGTGCGGTAGTTTGAGCATTCTTTGGCATTGCCTTTCTTTGGGATTGGAATGAAAACTGGCCTTTTCCAGTCCTGTGGCCACTGCTGAGTTTTCCAAATTTGCTGACATATTGAGTGCAGCACTTTCAAAGCATCATCTTTCAGGATTTGAAATAGCTCAACTGGAATTCCATCACCTCCACTAGCTTTGTTCGTAGTGATGCTTTCTAAGGCCCACTTGACTTCACATTCCAGGATGTCTGGCTCTAGGTGAGTGATCACACCATCGTGGTTATCTGGGTTGTGAAGATCTTTTTTGTATAGTTCTTCTGTGGCTTACATTCAAGCATAAGGAAGTAGACAACAAAATTAAAAATATAAATTAATTATAAAGCATGTAAGATGGTTATACATTAAGGAGATAAATAAAGCAGGGAAATCTTATGGCAACAATTTGTAATTTTAAGTAGGGGGGGTCAGGAAGGGTTTTTAGAAGTATTTCAAGAAGTTAGTGTGGCCAACACAGAACAAGCAACAGTAGGAGCAGATGAGATCAGAGAGGGACCAGGTCATTTGGATTTTAAGTCATTTAACTGGACTCTTTCTTTTACTTATGAAATGAGATGCCATTGGAGGGTTCTGTGCCTGCATGCTCAGTTGCTCAGTCGTATTCAATTCTTTGCAACCCCCTGGACTGTAGCCTGCCATTCTCTTTTGTCTATGGAATTTTTCAAACAAAAATACCCAGTGGGTTGCCTTTTCCTCCTCCAGGGGATCTTCCTCACCCATATCTCCTGTGTCTCCTGCCTTGGCATGAGGTTACTTTACCACTGCTCCACCTGGCAGAGACTAATATGATCTAACTTCTGTTTAATAGGATCACTCTGGCTTCTGCACTGGGAATAAAGGCGCTGGAAAAGGCCAAAGCAGGAAAACCACTGATGAGGCATGTCATGGTGGAGGCAGATGTCTAATCTTGGATATATTTTCAAAGTAGAGATGATAGTATTTGCTGACATATACTGTGTAAGAGAGAAAGAATAACTCCAGGATTTGGGTCTCTAACTCCAGTTATGGAATTACCATTGACTGAGCAGATTTTCGTGGGCTGGAAATCAGGGGTTTCATTTTGGACATGCTAAGTTTAAGATGCCATTAGACATCTAAGTACAGATGTGCAGTAGACGGTTGGGATTCTGGGAAAAGGTCTTGGCTTAAGTTGTACATTGGCGGGTCACTAGCGGTATTTAAAACGAGGTGACTGAATGATGCTGTTAAAGATTTGAATATTCATAGAAGACAGGGGATAAGAAACAAGTCTTGGGACACACCGAACTTAAGAGACATGAGTGATGATGAAGAATGAACAAAGAAGATAGAGGTGAAATAAACGCTTTTCATTTGCCCATTTGGAATTTGTAGGAGTTGTGAACTTGGAGTTTACCCATGTCTCCAACAGGAAATTGTGAAAAGTTATTTTGGCCAGGCACTGTGCAAGCACCATAGATACAGAGATGAATAAGATTTGATCCACAGTCTCCTGTCAATGAGTAAACAGTTACCTTGCAATGGATAAAGTCCTGTGATAAAATACCCATGGACTACTGTAGGAGGTCAGGAGAGCAGCATCTGAATTATGTGGGTGGACTTGAGGTCTTGAATCAAGAGAAGATATGGTTAAGTGAGGAAAGTGGAAACAAGGATGCCTATCATTAGTTCTCTCTTTCTCTCTGTTTCTTTTGTGTGAATTTTTGTTAGATTATTGGGATAATTTTCCTTTGTTTTGACAGTTTTATTCTTTTTTTAATGTTTGACTTCTACCTTAATTATTTGATTCCATTCAAACAACTTACACACGTGCTCTTCAGGTTATAATTACGACATGTTCTTTATTTTGACCAATTTTCATAACTGAAAATTTTCTTCACATTCTTTCTACACTTGTTTTTGTAAAAACACTTCTTCAGAAACTCTCCTCTAGCCTAGTCCATGACTACAGTACAAACAAAGGATAGTTCTCAGGCTAAAACTTTGAGGTAGTTCCAAGAAACATGGTGATTTCCATGCAAGTGTTAAGTGGCCAAATTTCAAAAGTCGGAAAAAGAAACAACACTGGTGGGGAAAAAAATGAAATAGCAGTTTTCTCTTGTCATACTCATTACTCAAAATCATCCATAAGCCACTTGCCAGATCTGTAGTTCAGACAAATGTATGATCTCTGTATTTGGTGAACATATCTCACTCAATTCTAACTTATCCTGTGATTTTGTTTGTTGTGTTTGCTTAATATATTTTGCAGAAACCTCCCACCAATAGGTGGCGTTTGGAATCTAGAAAAAATATCAAACATGTCTTGACCCAGAAAATAGTCCACTCTGAGTCAATCTCCTCATTTTAACAGATGCTGCCAAGACATTATTTAATATGTGGCTAGTGGCATCACCTTTTTTCATATCTGTCTGGTAAGCATTACTGTATCTTGCAACAGGAATAAAATGATGGGGTAAATATTCTTGTATCAGCTTCTTAAATTAATAACTAACATATTTACAATGTTTTTCCAAACAATTTCATTTTCTATAGGGAGATGAAAAAAGAATGATCTAACATGTGAAGTTAAAACTATACACATAAGTTACTTGAATATGATTTTATGTGAAGCACTTGAGATTGAAGAGATCTGCTGGTCAATCTATAGTAAAAAATATAATATTCTAAAAAAGCCTAAAGTTCCTATAAATTAACTTGGCTAATATATTGAAATTCTCTCTAAAGATAAATGGCAGATAACTTGTTTGTTAAGTTGTCCGTGTTCTTAAAAATTAAGAAAAATAATGGTATTATGGAGAGCTAAAACAATGGTATTTAGAAAGGACAGGACGACCAAAGAAGATAAATGCAGCTGAGAATGGCAGTTCATGTGGATAAGAATTAGGTTAGTAAATCAAAACTAGTGTATGAGTGTTCATTACTCACAGCCATAAAAATATAATTTTACTCACTATAACATTTTACAGAGAACAACAAAATTGTGATGCTTAGCCAATCGACCTGTTGTTTAACAGAAAATATTATGCTACATAGAGAAGGCAGTTGATTTATTATAAAATCATTGAATAAATCAAAGAGTCAATTTTAAACCTCCTTCCATACACCAACATGTTGCTTTGAGGTAATTTATCAATCTCCATAGAAACTAGGTGTTTGGAAATGCTTTTGAAGTAGGATATCATCTCTGCCCTTTAACAGAAGTGATTACAATTAATTTTGCTTTTCCAGCCTGGAAAGCTGATTATAAGAAAACTTAGCTATATCAAGGAGAAGACAATGGCACCCCACTCCAGTACTCTTGCCTGGAAAATCCCATGGACGGAGGAGCCTGGTGGGCTGTAGTCCATGGGGTTGCTAAGAGTTGGGCACGACTGAGTGTCTTCACTTTTACTTTTCACTTTCATGCATTGGAGAAGGAAATGGCAACCCACTCCAGTGTTCTTGCCTGGGGAATCCCAGGGACAGGGAAGCCTGGTGGGCTGCCATCTATGGGGTTGCACAGAGTCGGACATGACTGAAGTGACTTAGCAGCTATATCATATTCTTAAAGCATTATTTGGATTGCTGAATGTAATGGACTATTTTAAAGTTTCCTGATTGTTGTAAAATGTTAAAAACTAGAAATAGAATTGCTTATAAAACAAGAAACCCAGAACACAGGTTTATATCAGTTCTTGCCCCCAAAATGTAGCATTTCTGTGTTGTCTATTGACTTAATTTCTGATGTGGTAGTGTCTTGTTCTAAAACAATGAATATACTATGATAATTTTGTGACTAATAGGAGTAAAGTGTGTTATTCTAAGACATATATTTTATAATTATATATATATACACAGATAATGCTATGCCACATTAATATATGAAAGAGAAACAAGTTTGATAACTGAAAGACCCTGTTGATCTGACCATATCTAAAATATGTTATGGCACTAAATAAGTTGTTTTTATAGTTAATATGTTAATATATTTAGTGATCAGAAAATATCTAATTTTTACAATTTCCTATTAATATTAGTAGATGGCTAAATTTGACACCCATATTTTTGTTAATTTTATTTACTATTTATTTATTGCACCAGATAGTATTAATATTACTTAGTTCTTGATTTAAACGTACAAAAATTTTTATTATAATATGAATCAGAGTACAATAAGCAATATTCATGTGCCATTAATAACCACTAAGGTATGTCATATATTTAAATATTACCATGTAATGAGCCACAAAGTCAATGATAGCTGTTGATTATTTGTTGTTACAAAAAGTCAATGTGCAAAAATTAACTCCTAATAAAATTTAGCAATTTATTACATAAATATATTTATAATTGTTTTAAATGATGAAATGCTAAACTATTATTAGAATTTTTAAAAAGTTTTATTAAAAATTGTGTTCATAAAAAAGCAGAAAGTTATTATAAAATAATAACAGTTGAATAAAATTTTGGAGAAAGTAGAAAAGTGGAAAAAAGTGAGAAGTACTTCAGAGTTCTTAATGTGAGCAGAATGTGGCCAATTAGGGTACAGATGACGCATGGATAAATTTACAACATGTCCCCATGGAAGCTATCACTATAGAATTTCACTACAGAAGCTGTCACTTCAGAATTTTTACAGGCATAGAAAAATCACAATGACCTTATTACACTAAGCCTATGTCTGCTGATCCAGGTACATAGCCTAAATAAGTAAGACATTTTAGTTTTCCAAAGGATAGTACTAACATGATGTCTTCAGAAATTTATTAGACACAAATTCTTCAAAATAGTGAAAAACCCATAGCACTCCATGTAATTTATTATTTTTGATGATTATGCAATTTTCTTTTTTATATTTCAAACTCTTCAGTTGATGGAAAAATCAACTGAAGATTGAGACTGATTCTACAAGTATTGGCATAATATCTACTGCATTTTCATGAACATGAACAAAGTAAAATACTCATCAGTCATAGTATTTTTAAACTGAAATCATTTTTACTATATAATTACCACAATGATATGATGACATTTTATACTAATGATAAAAATATTGATGTGCTATTTTTGAATGAGCAATACATGACTTTGCTTTTGGCAAAGTGATGCCTACTGCCCAGAAAATCATCCAAGAAGCTTTATGTGCATGATAATGGGGCCTTTCATTTTATAGAAACCAAAATCAAATTTGAAAGCGTTATGGCCGAACTTTTATGCAGAATATAAACATTGACAAATAATATTGCACATTATTTAGGGAGTGAAATATAAAACCAGATCCTGGCAAATTATATATATATATATATGTAAAACAAATAAATAAATTCAATAGACTAGATTAAAAAAGAGTAAATTTAAGCCAAACATTTTGGAAGCCTGGAATTCTAAAGCATCTCAGTTTGGAAACATGGAAAACATAATCTTTTGCTACAAAAGATCCTTGGGAAAAAATATCTAAAGCATTCTAAATGTTCTGTTCTGTAAGAAACAATCAAGCAAAAAAATTTTTTTACTATCACTTAGGGTTTCTTTTTCCTTATCCAAGAGCTATATAATTAATACTTCTTGGCTTCAATGAAATACTGAAATGTTTGAAAACATTTAATAAATGCAAATTCAAAACCATTGCAGAATCCACAATGAAAAATTCAAGTAATTGCCATTAGGCCATTAAAACTCAATTAGAAGCAGTATGTGCTCTTACATAAACTGATTGTGATATTAATAAAGATATAAATTATAGAACACAAGCCAAAAGTATTTCAAAACTATATTTTTGAAAATGTATACTAAGAACTACTTTGGTTTAATGTTTTACATGAAATGATGCATAAGCCAAAATTTAATATACATCAAGTCAAGCATCAAAGTGATTTAGAATATTTACAAAGTCAATATCATTGACACCAAACAAATTGTGAGCATCTTTCCATTGATGTCAATTTATCCAACATAGAAAAGGGAAAGTTACTTTGACCTCAAACTCCATTATCTGTTTGGGATTCAAAACTAAATTTCAAGTCAATTTTTTAAAAATTTTGAACACATGTATACCTGTGGCGGATTCATTTTGATATTTGGCAAATCTAATACAGTTATGTAAAGTTTAAAAATAAAATAAAATTAAAAAAAAAAATTTTGCACCCAAAATAAAATTTTGAAAAAATAGATTTATGGTCATAAAAATTTTATGCCATTTTTAATACTCTTCTGACTTTAATTTGAATTAAGATGACATTAATCAAGAAAAAATAACTCTGAGACAGAGTGAGGGCTCTGCTGTGGTTTCTGCCTGACAAGACAGTGAAAATCTGGCCAAACACAGAGGGACCAGGTGTATAGGAAGGGATCTCTGGATTAACCACCAAGGAATAATTCCAAGACAATTAGTTTAAAGCACTGAGGATTTACTCATATAGAAAGTGAGGTCATTCAGTCCTATCTGACACTGCAACCCCATGGTCTGTAGTCTGCCAGGTTCCTCTGTCCATGGGATTTCCCAGCAAGCATACTGGAGTGGGTTGCCATTTCCTTCTTCAGAGGATCTTCCTGACCCAGGGATCGAACTCGAGTCTCCCACATTGCAGGCAGAAGGAAATACAAAACCTAAGCAGAACCTGTAAAAGCAACAGCCACAAAATTTCAGTGGGAAAGTGATTCGTTGGTTTACTAAAAACCTTGGCATGTGATTTCAGAGTTGGTTGGAGCTTCAGTGTAAGCCAATCGTGGAAGCTCAAATACCAATGTATATTTTTAAAAACAATGCCTCAAGAAAGGCTGTTAAATTTAGTAGCCATTTCTGTTCAGAAATGGCATAAGTGAGAATTGAAGCAGTCATAAAGGAGTTTGTTTCCTATGAAAGTAAGTACATAATTTTTTATAATAAATTATATTTTATTCAGTTCTTTATGATTAAAGCTTCAATTTTCTATAATTTTATGTTTACTACTTAAACTTGTATAATTTACTAAAGTCATTTTATATTTGTTTCACTTGTTATAGCTATTAAGATACCAACTTTAAAAAAAATTCTTGAGTTCAAGGGAGCCCTTTTATTCTAACTGACAATGAAAGCACTCTTTCAGCTATAGTGGTCCTGCTGCTATATCCTCCATAGAAAATGGACCTCAGAAAAATTTCAAGAATTCTCAACATCCTTCTAAATCTGTGCTTCATGTTGTCACTCACCTTAGCCTCCAAGATCACCTATTTCAAATTAATTTTCTAAATATGAACTTTCAGTTCACTGTCTTAAATATATCTTAAATTATTTGGCATATATATATTATTGTCCGTCGTCTAGAATGCCTTTGCTACTTGCTCCTTGCCTAAATCCTAACTGTCCCTTGGGACTCAACTCAAATCTCACCTTTTCCTTGAAGTTTGCGCTGACCATTTTGCTCACGGTGAACTCTCTTTTCTGATTCCTAAAGTACTAATTACTACCACCATCACCTGGCACTTATGCTATTGTACAATATAACAATACAACTTGGACTCTCAGCTGTTAACTTGAGCTATGCCAAGTAACTCTAGACAACCTCCTTGAAGATACCTGAGTTGCCCAGGAGAAATTTCTTAGATGATGGAAATGTTCTGTGTCTGTGTGGTCCAATATGGTAGCCACTGGCCATGTTTGGCTATTGAATGCTTGACCTGTAATTAATTTTAAGTAATTTAAGCAGCCACATGTGCTAGTGTCTTCCATAATGGAGAGTACAGCTCTAAAGTTATTTTGTAGTAATCCCACACAAAGATTAGGGAAGAGGGTCCCCAAAACCCTAAGGAGGAGGAGAAATTAAGACTTTGTAAAAGTAAGTTTACTGGAAAAACATTTTAACTCTGCTTAATTTTCTTTCATTTCCTAAAGGCTGCATGTTAAACAATGAGTAGCAATATATTTTAAGCATCTTAAATGAGTAATGATGAATATTATGAAACTAATTCTCAATTTGACCCTGGGATGCTGCTGCTACTGACGTTTTACCATGGTAACCATAAAAATGAAGAGAGGAGAAAGAAAGGTCCAAAGGTCACAGAGGGGAGTAATTGGTCTCTTTCATAGGTGTGCCCTTATAGACTAATTTCCTAGCTTGCTTATTTGTATGTTTCTATGTATTTCAGGTTTTCTTGAAATTATTTTCTATATTCTTCTGGATGGGAAAAAAAAAAAAAAAAGCCAAGGTATAAATTATACTTGTTAAAGCCTCCCTGTACGTCTTTCTAAGATCATTGTGAATCATCTAGCAACTAAGAAGTATGTGCCTGGCACATGGGAGATACTCAATGAATATTTGTTGCATAAATTCAAATTAAGTTTTTCTTTTGAAGAGAGATCAGTTTTTACTGGGATGGCCTTAAGTTTTGAAGGTTTAACCAAAAGTATTCTGGCTTTTATAATCTGCTTTATTTCAAATTTGCAAGCATCTTGATACTTTTTAGCCTCATTGGAAGATACAACCTCCAATGCTTTGAGATGCTTCGAGATTGATTTGCCTTCTGTCCAAAAGACAAAACTTAGTGTCTGATAATGTCAGTTACTCAATGCCATTGACTCTTTCAACCATTATGTGAAACTTTTTTTAAAAAAAATGCATGTATCAGAATAAAAATTGAAAAATCATTTATCATCTGATTCCAAAGTTTCCATAAAAAACACCAAATATGAGTTATTCCATTTCTCCCACTGACTTCTATCAACGTTACCATTAGAGGACAAGGCCTCGTACAGCTCTTCCACATCCCTTTGATGAAAGTTGAGATAGTTTTGCATCAGATGTAGTAGCTGTTAGATTCTGGGAGACATCCTAGGAGCAGATCCATTAAGCACAGGGATCTGGGAATATTTCTGATTTCTGCTCCCATGCTGGTCTGTGTCACCAGTGATGCGTCCTCCTATGAGCAAGTCTCCTCTTCTTTTAAGACTTGTCCTTACAACTGCCCCACCCAGAGCCTGCTCCCAGCCTCCCATCCCTGCTCTGACAGATGTGGCTGCTCTAGCCCTCTAGTCAGGAAGCTGACTCAAAGCTTTCCTTTAGCCCTGATCTGTCATAGATTTATGGGGCTAACAGTTTCTCAATCAGGGGAGTTCTCAGGCAACACAAATCTTGCTGAAACTCTTAGGTCTGCCCTTTAAGACTTTACTCTTTAAGAGCAAAAGGATGGAGGGAGAGAGAAGAAAAAGAAAGCAAAAAGAGAGAAACAGAAGAGACAAAGGGAGATAACTTTCTCCATTTCCCACTTATTTGGGACAAAGACAGAAGCCCCATGTAGCCCCAGCGAGAAGCCGCAAGGGTGACTCATTAAATCTCAGGGCATTACCTTTTGTATGAGAGGAATTCACCCATGGGAGAAGGATTACTGTAGGTCTTTGTAATTGTGATAGATCTAATACAATGATTCACGTATAGCAATTGTCAAATATTTGGGGATTAACCAGAAGGCAGGTAGAGCATTGCCCCTCCCAATCAGCACGCACAGGAATTCATAGTTCCATTCTTATCTCTAAAATTGAATAGACATTTCAATAGAGGATTGTCTTAATAGCTGATTTTATAGTGTGATTTTAGAAATAATTTTAATCTTTTTGATTCAGTGAACTAAAATGCATACCCAGATAGCAGGGCTGGTAAATGTGGGAGATGAAATAGTTTGCATGGAGTGAGAAGAGGGGAGGATGGGTACACCTGAAAATTAGCACCAGATCTCACTGAAATAAGATGCTTAATCCTAGCTGAAAATGGCATGTGTAAGTTCACCCATCACCAATTTCAAAAGTGTAAGAAAATTAATTCTCTCTCAATGAGTGATTTGAAAGGAGCATTTTGAAACAAGCCTGCAAAATTTTTGATATTTTTTTCTAATCAAATGAAAGTTTGCTTCCCATGTAAATGTGCAAAAGCAGGTGGCAGTTTATCAAAATTCCAAGAGTTAATTTATATTGCCCCAGGCTGTTCTGATTTACCATTTCTTTCTGTAAAGGGATGGACAGTGATTTAATTTGTGCTTCTAACTCATCAATGTTTGAAAAAGCTCTATAAGGCACATCTAACCCTTTTCCTTCTTGCCTACACAAATACACATGTCCCATAAACACACGCATACATTAGGCAGAATTTGACAGATGCACTCATGATGTCTAGAAATACTAAGCGGTCTAGATGGAAATATTCATTTTCCTTAAAGTGTTTAAAATGTTTGATAGGACAATAGAACAATGACGCTGCTTCTGCATCTCAAGTAATAAGAAAATTCTTACAATCTCCTCAGTTGCACAGGGAAACTATCCCACCATAGAGTTCTCTCCTATACTCATTCAATTTTCATTCATTCATCCATTTATTCACTCATTGCCTTTGTCTCTTCTTCTAAGTTTCCTCCAGAAAGCAGAGCCCGAGACAAGAATCTATGTAAAAAAGTTTTGGAGGGAGGAAGTCATCCCAAGGAACAGAACAGGGAGACCAGGGACAGAGGCAAAGCCAGTACATGATTGTGCCCTCACATGGTTCACCATTGCTGGTAACTGGAATTCAATACAACTTTATGATGGTCCATTTAGGGTGTGCCTCAGAATTGTCCACTGGAGAAAGAGTATTTATTTACCAGCTTTCATCTGTCTCTTGTCCTGGGTGGCCCCTTGGAGTTTTAATCCTCTTGTTTCACTTATCGTTCATGAATGAATGGGAGACATGTTCACAGGTGTCCCAGTTCACAGTGTTAGAGAAGGCGAGAGGCTGATGACAAGTGGCACATGATACAGCAGAAATGGGCTGCTGTTAGGTTATACCCATGCAGAACTGACTGCCACCAAAATTGCTGGAGTAAACTGCAGGCTGAGAGGTGTCTGATACGCTCATTTATCATCTATTGAGAGCAACTCTACAAAGGGATTATAGGGCCATTACAGTAATAGACAGAGTGTTAGGAGCATAATAGGAATTAGAGAGGAAATAATGAACTAACCTTCAGCATGAGGTTGTGTCTGTTACGTGTGCTCTTGGACTCTGGCTGTAAAAATGTGGAGTAGTGGTGGGAAGGAAATCATAGAGGAACACAAACTGGCAGAGATGTTCACTGACAGCAAACAGAGTTTCAATGGATGAGCCTGGAACAGATTTGCAAATAGGGAAACCACAGGGTTTGCTGGGTTTGAATTGATAATACTAGTCAGGGGAGGGGATCGGGGTGGCTGATATTCATATAGGAGTCAGGGGAGATAACTGGGGGCAGGTGATGTTTATACGAGATACTATGTGTTTGTATGCTCCGACTCTTACGACCCCACGGACTATAGTCCATCAGACTCTGTCCATGGGATTTTCCAGGCAAGAATACTGGAGTGGGTTTCCATTTTCTTCTTCAGGGGATCTTTCCATCCCAAGGATTGAACCCATGTCACGTGCATCTCCTGCATTGCAGGTGGATACTTTTACCCACTGAGCCATTGGGGAAGTCTATAAGAGATACTAAGGAGGAAAGAAATGGGGAAAAAAGATTTTAAAAGATTTTACTGTCCATGAATTGTAAACACACTTGATATTTTCAAGAAACTTTGGTAGAGGTATCATTTGTTTTACTCCAATTCTCTTGCCCATCTCATTTTTTCCTCCCATTGCAACCCTGTACAGAGAAGAATCCTAAAGGGAGGGCAGGAAAAATGGGAGTGAAATAATTAGACTAGATCATAAATCACCACACCACTATTCTGTATTTGACTCCTTTAAAGGTACTGATGGCTCTGGTGGGCGCTGTGCTGTGTGGTCTGGATACTCTTTTGGGAATGGAGGCCTTCTTCCTCTGTCAGCTCAGGGATCACCTCTATTTAGAGAGCTTCCTTATCAGTCCCACTCCATTCCTGTAGGGACCCAGCTCCAAGGATAGATTCATATGGGATAGAAGGGCTCAGTCCCATTACCCAACTGGGGACAATGGTAAAGGGTCATCCCAGTCTCAAAGCTCTCTGTAGGTGTTGCTGAGTCCTCAGACAAGTTGGTGTCACAACTGGTCACAGTGCCTTAATTTGGTGTTAGTGGTATTAACATGGACTTCCCTGGTGGCTCAGATGATAAGGAATCTGCCTGCAATGCGAGAAAGAAAGTGAAAGTGAAGTTGCTCAGTCATGTCCAACTCTTTGTGACCCCGTGGACTGTAGCCCACCAGGCTCCTCCGTCCATGGGATTATTCAGGCAAGAATACTGGAGTGGGTTGCCATTTCCTTCTCCAGGGGATCTTCCTGACCCAGGGATCGAACCCAGGCCTCCCGCATTGCAGGCAGATGCTTTAACCTCTGAGCCACCAGGGAAGACACTTGCTATGCAGGAGACCCCAGTTTGATCCCTGGGTTGGGAAGATTCCCTTGAGGAGGGCATGCAACCCACTCAAATATTCTTGCCTGGAGAATCCTCATGGATAGAGGAGCCTGGTGGGCTACAGTCTATAGGGTGGTAGAGTCAGACATGACTGAGCAACTAAGCACGGCACAGCATTAATACATGATATACAGACTCATGATATACATGGCATCACCGACTTGATGGACATGAGTTGGAGCAAGCTCCAGGAGTTGATGATGGACAGGGAAGCCTCGTGTGCTACAGTCCATGTGGTCGCAAAGAGTCAGATACAACTTAGTGACTGAACTGAATTGATTGATACAGACTCAGTTTTCTTCAACATAATTTTTTTCTTCCATTGTCCTACCCCTTTATGCTATAGCAACTGTTAATTTCATAGTCAATATAGACATTTGTTGTTTTTTTATCTTCTCTTCTCTTTAGAATCCCCTTGTAGATGAATAAATCTGTCTGCTTCCAAAAATAGCCCTTTTTCTGTTCAGCCCACCACTACACATGCTGTGCTCACTGTTCCTATGTCCTTGCTCACACAGCTCTCTTTTTCTTAGTGCCTTTCCCTCAACCCATATTTCTAACTCGGTGTATTGGAATTCTGCTCATTGTTTATAGCCCAATTCACATTCTGCCTTCTCTGTGATTCCTATTCTGACTTTTATTTTCTTTGATTTTTCTCTTCTCTGAAATTAGATAATAACCATTCCCTATGCTATGCAATAGCACTTCCTCATTGTGTTTTTGGATTTTGTTTGCTTATGTGTATATCTTACTCATTCAAACTAGAAGGCAATGTGTTGGAGGCAGAGCCCAATGTGGTTCCTTGTATTCACTGCAGAATGTTGCTGTGCTACAGGGTGTGCATGCTAAGTCACTTCACTCATGTCTGACTCTTTGCAACCCCATGAACTATATGGCCTGCCAGGCTCCTCTGTCTGTGGGATTCCCCAGGCTAGAATACTGGAGTAGGTTGCCATGCCCTCCTCCAGGGGATCTTCCCCACCCATTGGTCCAACCCACGTCTATTATGTCTCCTGCATAATTCAGGTGGGTTCTTTACCAGTAGTGCCACCTGAGAAGCCCATGCTACTGGGTAATAATCATATCTATTATGCACTTAGACTTTACTGGCTACAGTGTTTAGCACTTTCCATATATGAACTCATTTAATTTTTACAAGTACCTAGTGAGGTATTTCAGAGAAGGCAATGGCACCCCACTCCGGTACTCTTGCCTGGAGAATCCCATGGATGGAGAAGCCTGGTAGGCTGCAGTCCATGGGGTCACTAAGAGTCGGACACGACTGAACGACTTCACTTTCACTTTTCACTTTCATGCATTGGACAAGGAAATGGCAACCCACTCCAGTGTTCTTGCCTGGAGAATCCCAGGGGCAGCAGAGCCTGGTGGGCTGCCATCTATGGGGTCGCACAGAGTCGGACATGACTGACGCGACTTAGCAGTGAGGTATATATTATTAATATTATTCCTCATTTTGCATTTCAGGAAACTGAATCCTAGAGAGATTGAGGGACTTCTCAAGAACATACAGTTGGAAATGGCTTGATCTGTTTCAATGCCAAATCTTGGTTCTGAGTCACTCAACCATATGCTTCCAATACATTCAAGAAAGTGTAACGGATTGACTAATGTAGATATAAATTCCAAAGTATGGGTTTGTTTGTGGGGGCCCAGAGGACAAGATAAAGCTCCACTTCCCTGGGACACAGTATTTATTTTGTCAATGACACGTTTAGTAGTACCAATAAGAAAACAGCTGTGAGTAATAACAGTTAATACATCAGATCAGATCAGATCAGTCGCTCAGTCACATCCGACTCTTTGTGGCCCCATGAATCGCAGCACGCCAGGCCTCCCTGTCCATCACCAACTCCCGGAGTTCACCCAGACTCATGTCTATCGAGTCAGTGATGCCATCCAGCCATCTCATCCTCTGTCGTCCCCTTCTCCTCCTGCCCCCAATCCCTCCCAGCATCAGAGTCTTTTCCAATGAGCCAACTCTTCGCATGAGGTGCCCAAAGTACTGGAGTTTCAGCTTTAGGATCATTCCTTCCAAAGAAATCCCAGGGCTGATCTCCTTCAGAATGGACTGGTTGGATCTCCTTGCAGTCCAAGGGACTCTCAAGTTAATATATAACTTCTTGCAATCTCATCTTTGTGCTGAGTTTGGCATCAAGTCATGCATTTACTCCTCAAATATGATTTGGCATTGCTACATGCATTTTAGTCATCACGGTGGACATCAAAATATTAGTCATGTCCCTCAAGGAACTGACATGACAAATAAAGGTGACATGGAGCTTGCAGGCATCTGTACTCTGTGGAGCTAATGTTTCCTAGAAGACAGGGGATGCTGGAATCATGACTCATGTATACAGAAAAAATGGATGTAATGAAATTCATCAGTGCTCTTTCACACTTGCTGTTTCTAAGTATCAAACAGAGATTTCCGGAAAAGAAAATGCAACAGTCTGGAGAGACTATTCAGAAACACCTCATGCTCAAATTATCATACATCTGTGGACAACTTGTTATTGTGGGGTTTGTGTCATCTCAGCTTTTAAACAGAGCTTGTCCAGTTGTAAATAATAGCTCAAAGCAGTCAAGGCCAGAAAGAAAAAGTCTTTGAGATCTCCATTTCAGCTTAAAAATTCATATGACTTCAGTTTTCCATGTGTGTTTTCATTTTTAAAAAATTTAAATGACCACTAAAAGTCAAATAAATAGACCTCAAATGAAAGTCATGCTCAAGTTATTGTCTACAGGATAATTTTCTGAGTACTACATTGTGATTTATTTTAGAAAAATAAAACCCTAAAGAATCAAAGGCCACTCACACTGTATATCACTAATATCAATGCAATAATCATTTTTTACTATGTTGTCATCGGAGAAGGCACTGGCAACCCACTCCAGTACTCTTGCCAGGAAATTCCCATGGATGGAGGAGCCTATAGGCTGCAGTCCATGCGATTGCTAAGAGTTGGACACGACTGAGTGACTTCACTTTCACTTTTCACTTTCATGCATTGGAGAAGGAAATGGCAACCCACTCCAGTGTTCTTGCCTGGAGAATCCCAGGGACAGAGGAGCCTTATGGGCTGCCGTCTATGGGGTCTCACAGAGTCGGACACGACTAACTTGACTTAGCAGCAGCAGCATGTTGTCATAATATTTTTAGATATATATGGATCTTAGTAGCAACATTTAAAAAAATATTTCATTGTTGTTAGCCATGCCAACTATCAATAAAGAGAGAGTTCCAGAGTGTCACAAATAGATAGTAAGTTTCAATATTTAAGGATTCTCTTGGTGGAAATTTTGATAATTATATCTCTGATATAAGGTCACAGCTCTTGTCTATATCAAGAAATGAAGGAGGAGGATCAAGATGATGGAACAGGAAGACCCTGGGCTCACCTCCCCACTATAAACACATTAAAACTACAACTACAGGTAGGGCAGTTCTCACTGAGAACCACCAGAAGACTAGCAGAGTATCTCTTCTAGAACCAGAGCAATAAAGGAAGAACCATGCAGAGTCTAATGGGAGGGGAGAAGAAGTGATCTATTCAGAAACCACATCTCTAGTGGGTGACCCAGAAGTGAAGGGCTATATCACAGGTCTGGGGGTCCTCCCTTAGGAATAAGGGATTTGATTCTGGCACCTGGGGTCTGGCACCAGGAAGATGAGTCTCCTTGGATGATTTGAAAACCAGTGAGTCTTACCAGAGGGCAGTAAGAAAGAGATTCTGCCCTCAACGAGCGCACGTGCAGACTTGTTTGCTCCCAGTCCTGGTGCAGAGGCAGCTGGTTGAAAACTGACTGGTGCTCTAGCTGGGCTGCCAGAATGACTCCAGAGCACTCCCATCCCAAGCATGCCCACGGTCAGAGTCAAACCCCAAGGTAGCACCTACTTCCAGCTTATATGTGTCTGATGCTGCCTCAGTTATACAAAGGGCGGAGTCCTGCCAACACTCAGTGATCATCAGTTCAGGACAGTTCAGTAACTCAGTCATGTCTGACTCTTTGCAACTCCATGGACACTGCACTCCAGGCTTCCCTGTCCATTACCAACTCCTGGAGCTTACTTAAACAAAGCTCCATTGAGTCAGTGATGCCATCCAACCGTCTCATCGTATGTCATCCCCTTCTCCTCCCAACTTCAATCTTTCCCAGCATCAGGGTCTTTTCCAATGAGTCAGTTCTTCGCATCAGGTGGCCAAAGGAATGGAGTTTCAGCTTCAGCATCAGTCCTTCCAATGAATATTCAGGACTGATTTCCTTTAGGATGGACAGGTTGGATCTCCTTGTAGTCCAACGGACTCTCCAAAGTCTTCTCCAAAACCACATTTCAAAAGCATCAATTCTTCAGCACTCAGGTTTCTTTACAGTCCAACTCCCCATCCAACTCAACACCCATACATGACTACTGGAAAAAACACAGCTTTGACTAGACGGACCTTTGTTGGCAAAGTGATATCTCTGCTTCTTAATATGCTCTCTAGGTTGGTCATAACTTTTCTTCCAAGGAGCAAGTGTCTTTTAATTTCATGGCTGCAATCACCATCTGCAGTGATTTTGGAGCCCCCCCAAAATAAAGTCGGTCACTGTTTCTACTGTTTCCCCATCTATTTCCCATGAAGTGATGGGACCAGATGCCATGATCTTAGTTTTCTGAATATTGACTTTTAGGCCAACTATTTCACTCTCCTCTTTCACTTTCACTGAGAGGCTCTTTAGTTCCTCTTCGCTTTCTGCCATAAGGGTAGTGTCATCTGCATATCTGAGGTTATTGATATTTCTCCTGGCAATCTTGATTCCAGCTTTTGTTTCATCCAGTCCAGCATTTCTCATGATGAACTCTGCATATAAGTCAAATAAGCAGAGTGACACTATACAACCTTGACATACTCCTTTCCCAACTTGGAACCAGTCTGTTGTTCCATGTCCAGTTCTAACTGTTGCTTTTGACCTGCATACAGATTTCTCAAGAGGTAGGTCAGGTGGTCTGGTATTCCCAGCTCTTGAAGAATTCTCCACAGTGTGTTGTGATCCACACAGTCAAAGGCTTTGGCATAGTCAATAAAGCAGAAGTAGATATTTTTCTCTGGAACTCTTGCTTTTTCCATGATCTAACAGATATTGGCAATTTGATCTCTGGTTCCTCTGCCTTCTCTAAATCCAGCTTGAATGTCTGGAAGTTCATGGTTCACGTACTGTTGAAGCCTGGCTTGGAGAATTTTGAGCACTACTTTGCTAGCGTGTGAGATGAGTGCAATTTTTTGGTACTTTGAGCATTCTTTGGCCTTGCCTTTCTTTGGGATTGGAATGAAAACTGACCTTTTCCAGTCCTGCGGCCACTATTGAATTTTCCAAATTTGCTGACATATTGAGTGCAGCACTTTCACAGCATCATCTTTCAGGATTTTAAATAGCTCAACTGGAATTCCATCACTTCCACTAGCGTTGTTCATAGTGATGCTTCCTAAGGCCCACTTGACTTCACATTCCAAGATGTCTGGCTCTAGATGAGTGATCACACCATTGTGGTTATCTGGGTCATGAAGATCTTTTTTGTATAGTTCTTCTGTGTATTCTTGCCACCTCTTCTTAATATCTTCTGCTTCTGTTAGGTCTATACAATTTCTGTCCTTTATTGTGCCTATCTTTGCATGAAATGTTCCCTTGGTATCTCTAATTTTCTTGAAGAGATCTCTAGTCTTGCCCATTCTATTGTTTTATTTCTTTGCATTGATCACTGAGGAAGGCTTTCTTATGTCTCTGTTATTCTTTGAAACTCTGCATTCACATGGGTATATCTTTCCTTTTCTCCTTTGCCTTTCACTTCTCTTCTTTTCTCAGCTATTTGTAAGGCCTCCTCAGACAACCATTTTGCCTTTTTGCATTTCTTTTTCTTGGGGATGGTCTTGGTCACTGCCTCCTGTACAATGTCATGAACCTTTGTCCATCGTTTCTTCAGGCACCCTGTCTATCAGATCTGATCCCTTGCATCTATTTGTCACTTCTACTGTATAATTGTAAGGTACTTGATTTAGGTCAGTGATCATGAGGGCAGTCTTATCAGGGGAAGAATGAGTACTCTGACTCAGCTGACAAAAGAAAGATTTTCTTTTTTAAAGCAAAATAAACACATCTTCTTTCATAGAAGCTTGGATTCTATTCCATCTGCTTTCTCTTTTACTCCAACCAAAGTGGAACTATAGCAAATTTAAAATTTTTACCTGAAAGATCTACATAGGATAATTTTTGGTGTAGTCTTTAATGTTGCCAAAAAGTCGATTCTGCTTTTCTCTTATTTTGACTTATTAGCAACATTTGGTCTTCCCTTATAGCTCAGTTGGTAAAGAATCAGCCTTCAATGCAGGAGACCCTGGTTCAATTCCTGGGTCCGTAAGATCCTCTGGAGAAGAGATAGGCTACCCACTTCAGTATTCTTGGGCTTCCCTGGTGGCTCAGCTAGTAAAGAATTCACCTGCAATGTGGGAGATCTGGGTTCGATCCCTCGGTTGGGAAGATCCCCAGGAGAAGGGAAAGGCTACCCATTCCAGTATTCTGGCCTGGAGAATTCCATGGACTGTATAGTCCATGGGATTACAAGGAGTCAGACATGATTGAGTGGCTTTCACTTGCACTTAGCATTTGGCATTTGTTGACATTTCCCTCATTCTCAATACACTGTCTTTGAAAGTGAAAGTGTTAGCTGTTCAGTCATATCCAACCCTATGGACTGTAGCCTGCTAGACTCTTGTGTCCATGGAATTCTCCAGGCAAGAATACTGGAGTGGGTTGCCATTCCCTTCTCCAGGGGAACTTCTTGACCCAGGGATTGAACCTGGGTCTCCCACATTTCAGGCAGATTCTTTACCATCTGAGCCACCAGGTAAGCCCCATAAGGTTTGTTACAAGTGGACAAAGGAATCTGGAAGGCTGCAGTCCATAGGCCTGCACAGAGTCGGACAGGACTGAAGTGACCTAGCACACAGGCACCTTGTTTTTAGGGCCCCATAAACCTCTGCTTTCCTTCCTACCTTCTCATCCTAGCCTCCTTTGCTTGACTTTCCCCCTCTTTCTGAGCTTTCCCCCAGGACTCAGTCCTCTCTAATGAAGTGAAAGTCACTCAATCATTTTTGCAACCCCATAGAATTCTCCAGGCCAGAATACTGGAGTGGGTAGCCTTTCCCTTCTCCAGAGGATCTTCCCAACCCAGGGATCAAACCCAGATTTCCCACATTGCAGGCAGATTCTTTACTAACTGAGCTATCAGGGAAGCCCATTCCTAGGTGATTTCACATAATCTCAAAGCTTTTTATATGGAGCTTCCTATGTGGTGCTGGTGGTAAAGAACCTGCCTGCCAATGCAGGAGCTGTAAAGAGACACAGGTTCAATCCCTGGATGAGGAAGATCCCCTGGAAAAGGGCATGGCAACCCACTCCAGTATTCTTGCCTCGAGAATCCCATAGAGGATCCAGTCAGGCTATGGTCCATGGGGTCACAAAGACTTGGACATGACTGAAGTGGCTGAGCATGCACATACAGAGTTTTATATACCATCTCTGTTGCCAAATCCCACCCACTACCTCCAGGCCTGCTGCTCCCTTGAGGTCCTGATTCACATCTAATCATACATATCTGTATGCTCAACACCTCTATTGGGGGTCTAATCTGCATATCAAACTTAATGTATGTGGAAAATTGAACCACTGATCAATCTCCCCTCAGTAACCTTCCCACCATGCACTCAGTCCTCCTCAGACTTTCTGACCTAACTAAAAGCCTCCACCATTCACCCAGATGCTTTCAAGTTCAAACACTAAGCCTCATGCATAAGTTCTTTTGTTTCCCTAATCAGTTCAGTTCAGATCAGTTCAGTCACTCAGTCGTGTTTGATTCTTTGTGACCCCATGAATCGCAGCATGCCAGGCCTCCCTGTCCATCACCAACTCCCGGAGTTTACCCAAACTCATGTCCATCAAGTCAGTGATGCCATCCAGCCATCTCATGCTCTGTCGTCCCCTTCTCCTCCTGCCCCCAATCCCTCCCAGCATCAGGGTCTTTTCCAATGAGTCAACTCTTCACATGAGGTGGCCAAAGTACTGGAGTTTCAGCTTCAGCATCAGTCCTTCCAATGAACAGCCAGGACGGGTCTCCTTTAGGATGGACTGGTTGGATCTCCTTGCAGTCCAAGGGACTCTCAAGAGTCTTCTCCAACACCACAGTTCTAAAGCATCAATTCTTCAGCGCTCAGCTTTCTTCACAGTCCAACTCTCACATCCATACATGACCACTGGAAAAACCATAGCCTTGACTAGACGGACCTTTGTTGGCAAAGTAATGTCTCTGCTTTTGAATATGCTATCTAGGCTGGTCATAACTTTCCTTCCAAGGAGTAAGCGTCTTTTAATTTCATGGCTGCAATCACCATCTGTAGTGATTTTGCAGCCCCCAAAATTAAAGTCTGACACTGTTTCCACTGTTTCCGCATCTATTTCCCATGAAGGGATGGGACCAGATGCCATGATCTTAGTTTTCCAAATGTTGACTTTTAGGCCAACTATTTCACTCTCCTCTTTCACTTTCATTAAGAGGCTTTTAAGTTCCTCTTCACTTTCTGCCATAAGGGTGGTGTCATCTGCATATCTGAGGTGATTGATATTTCTCCCGGCAATCTTGATTCCAGCTTGTGCTTCTTCCAGCCCAGCGTTTCTCATCATGTACTCTGCATATACGTTAAATAAGCAGGACGTACTCCTTTCCCGATTTGGAACCAGTCTATTGTTCCATGTGCAGTTCTAACTGTTGCTTTTGACCTGCATACAGGTTTCTCAAGAGGCAGGTCAGGTGGTCTGGTATTCCCATCTCTTGAAGAATTTTCCACAATGTGTTGTGATCCACACAGTTAAAGGCTTTGGCATAGTCAATAAAGCAGAAATAGATGTTTTCTGGAACTCTCTTGCTTTTCCAATAATCCAGTGGATGTTGGCAATTTGATCTTGGTTCCTCTGCCTTTTCTAAAACCAGCTTGAATATCTGGAAGTTCACAAATAATTCATACCAAATACATATAAAAGTTCTTTGCTTTTTTTTTTTTTTTCAAATTATATCCTGAATTTGACTCCCTCTCCCCATCATCCTGGTCAAAGGCATCATCCTCTCTTCCTTGGGTTACTCCCAACAATTATCCTTCCATTCTTACTCATCCCAGCCATATCTAATCCTCACATAGTAGCAAGCCTGATTTTGGCAAATGTAAATCAGACCATGTAAAAACCTAACAATACCTTCTCATTATACTTAGAGTGCAACTGAAAGACCTTTCCTTGGCCAAAAGGTCCTAAGTGATTCACTGCTGACTACTGATCCTATTTTATGTATGCCACCTCCTTCTTTTCTCTGTTCCGACTGTACTCTCCTTCCTGTGGTCCCTGAACACACATCCTTTCCCATCCTAAAGTCTATATATTTGACACTCTTTTTTCTTGGGATATCTTTTCCTACACCTTCAGGTGGCTAACTCCCCACACTGGAGGTTGCTATTCAAATGTCACCTTTTCAGAGAGGCTTTCCCTATATTCTCTATGGATTACCCATCCTTTATTACACTTTCTATTCCTCACAAAATTTATCTGCATATAAAATTATATATTTGCTTATTTCTTTATTAAAATGTTTGCCCTGTAGAAAACAGAGACATTTACTTTATTTTTATTTACAGTTATATCCTCAGCATCCAGCATGGTCTTATATATGTATAGTTGTTGTTCTGTGAGTGTTTGTTGCATGAACAAATGAACAAGATAATCCATCTCAGCTTCCAACACTGTCTAGGCTGCCTTTCATGGAAATACACAAAAAGGGGTTAATAGACACATGAGAGTTATGTTTGGGAAAAGGAACCCAATCTGAAGAAACAAAGCAAAAATCTTCCTATGAGATAATTTTTAAGGAAAAAAAAAGAGAAATACATAGGTAATTATTTAATTCATATAGTTATCAAGATATAAGACAATATTGAAGACTGGAACTTATTAAGAAGCAAAATATATCATTCAGAAAAAGTTTATTTTAGCTGAAGGGGTCTTTTGTAATCCCATGTGAATCTTAGGATTTTTTTCTATTTCTGTAAAAAATGCCATTGTACCTTTGACAGAGTTGGCAGCGAATTTGTAGATTGCTTTGGTTAGTACTGACATTTTAACAATACTAATTCTTTTAATCCATAATTATAGGATATCTTTCCATTTATTTGTGCATTTTCAGTTTTTTTGTCAGTGCTTTCTAGTTTGTAGTGTACAGATCTTTCAGTTCTGTGGTTATATTATTCCTAAAATTAAAAAAGCCTATCATAGGTAGAATTATTTTCTTAATTTCTTTTTTGGAAAGTTCATTGTTAGTGTATAGAAACATAACTGATTATTGCATGGTGACTACAGATCATAGTACTGTATTTTATATTCAAAATTCTCTCACAGACTAGATCTTCAATATTCTCACCACACACATGTAGCCATGTGAGGTGATGGATATATTAATTAGCATGATTGTGGTAGTCATTTCACAATGTATATATATATATCTCAAAAATCATGTTATACCCCATAAATGTATACATTTTATTTGTCAATTAAACGTCAATAAGTCTGGAGAGAAAAAAAGAAAAAGCACATTAAATATTTTTTTACTATTTTCCTGAATATGTGATTTTTAAAAAAATGAATTCTGATTTTTTATGGGGGTCTGTAATCTGGTTTTCCACTCTAATTAGGTTAAAGGCTTTGCCCTGTCTCCTTACTTCTGTGTGGAAGCTCTAATTCAACTGGATTCTAAAGCACCCTCTGGGGATACCAGGAGCTTCACCACTACTTACTTCTTTCAACTTATTCTTCTGCTTTTATTGTGAATTTGAACTGATTCACTAACTTTCTCAGGGCTTCCCAGCTGGTGCTAGTGGGAACCAGCTTGCCAACGCAGGAGACATAAAAGACACGGGTTTGATCCCTGGGTCGGGAAGATCCCTTGCAGGAGAGCATGACAATCGACTCCAGTATTCTTGCCTGGAGAATCCCATGGACAGAGGAGCCTGATGAGCTACATCCATGGAGTCACATGATTGAAGTGACTTAACGCACACACACACTAACTTTCTCAAAGTTTCATTCATTCATTTAAAAACATAATCTAAAAACACTTTTTGATGTGTGTCTGTATGTGTGTAATGGAGTGAAAGTATTAGGATCTTTGCATATTGCAGAATCAATTATCTAGTGTTATCTCTAGTTAACTAAAATATAGCAATATACTTTTAGAATAAAAAAATAACCCCTTTTTAAAGGATGAAAGTAAAAAGACATACTTGCACCCTATTTAATGTTCATCCATAATAAAATTGCCTTCACTGACAGGTATTTTGATCTTTTGAGACATTCTTGTTGCAGGAAAAGCAATGTATTGGATTATATTGGGAGACCCACCTACATCAATGACAAAACAGGAAACAGACTCTTGGGACCAGCCCAGAGAATCTTGGTATCAGCAACTGATAAACTGAACAAATGATAAATTGATTAATGCTGTCTGTCAGACACCAAACTGAATTAACTCTGACCATTTTTGCTTATCAACTTGCAAATTTCAAAGAAGGAACATCTAATTTGTTTGTCTTAGGTTAACTTGCTGATCCCTTGATGTGGCAGGACCCTTTGATGTGGTAACTCCTCCAAGCATCTATCCTTCTTTCTTTCCATAATGGAACTCCTGAGTTTCAGCTGGGCACAAAGGCTTACCAGCTAGAGAGTACATTTCTTTTGCAGCCAGGTGTGACCAGGTGAGTTCTTTCTGGTCAATACAAAGTGAACAGAAATTATTCCACAACTTTCAGATTATTTTAAAGATGAAGCCATTTTCCCTAGGACTTGCTTTGTCTAGTCCCCTTGAAGAAACATGGACATGTAGACCATGTTAGTTGTGGCCAGTGTTGACAGATCAGGGAATGACAGTAGCCTAGGGAATGGCAGAACAACCATACGGAAGAGCTGGGATCCTGGAGTGATGTTCTGCAGCAAGCCTGATCTACCAACCTGAAATGGCTACTAGGAAAGAGAAAAAGAAACTCCCACCTCTTACTACTTCCAAGTTTCTTTTTTACATCTGTTTACAATTTATCTTGACACAACTACATCAACTTAGGGAGGACAAGACATGAGATTAACTGACTGCCCTTCACATGAGATAACTATCTCCTTAAAAGACTTGGGATACTAGAACCCTGCCCCCCACCTCCAGCCGGCAGCCACCCCCACCTATATGGAATCAATTCTGGGTAATTAAACCAACAAAATCCAATAGAGCTTTCATGCAGTAACAAATATATTGTACAGCTTTCATACAAACAGGCACTTTAAACCTATTACTGTGTTTGATTTAAGAATATTTTGAGAACTTTGTCCACGACATCACTCCTTATATTAAAGTGTATCTTAAAATACTTGGTATAAAGTCAAAATGCTCTATGTGGCACTGTGGTAAAGAATTTGCCTGTCAGTGCTGGAGACAAAAGAGACACGGGTTCAATCCCTGGATAAGGAAGATTCTCTGGAGTAGGAAATGCAACCCACTCCAGTATTCTTGCTGGGAGAATCCATGGACAGAGGAGCCTGCTGGGCTATAATCCAGAGGGTCGCAAAGAGTCAGACATGACTGAGAGACTTACCATAAATGCATAGAGCCAAAATGCACAGAAAAGTTATTGTTTTCCATGGAGGGATGATCTGGTCATGATTTTGACAGAAAAACAATGTGCATAAAAGTGTTTTTCCCTTCATTTGGTGCCAGGAAGTTGAGAGTCAAATTTGCAGTTCATATAAAGAGTATACTTCTCCTTATGGCCTGTAGAGTATTGTCTGTCCATACGTTCTTAGTCTACTTTTTATTTCCTGCATTTTGACTTCATATTATAGTATTTTATTTTGTATGCTTTTATTGTCGCTAGACTCAACCACTGTATAAATTGGTAGACTATAAATATATGAGAAAGTAATTCAGTGAAACAGAATGCTCGTGATTCTAAAAGATACACGTTCAACTTTAAAAAAATTTTTGGAGAACTCATATATCTTCCATCTATCCCCACCATGTTCCTATTCTCCTTTTAGGGTTTCTGTATATTTTCTCTACTCTGTTGTCCCTCAGTCTTCCAACCAAGTCCTTGTATTTTTAATTATAACCGTTTAGCCTTATGTTAAGAACATATGGGATCTAGGTTTTGAGGAGTCTGAAGCTTATACTACACAGGGACCCATATTTATTAAATATACAGCTAGGAATTAAATTGAATATTACTGAAAACGAGAAATCATAGCAATACATAAATGCTTATTTATTAAAATTTTAATTTGTTTTTATTTTCGGCTGCACTGGGTTTTCATTGTGGTGCACGGGTTGCCATTTTGGTGGCTTCTCTTGTGGTGCCTGGGCTCTGGGGGCACAGGCTTCAGGAGTTATGGCCCATGGGCTTAGCTGTCTCACAGCATGTGGAATCTCCCAGGTCCAGGGATTGACCCTACCTCCCCTGCATTTTGGCAGGTGGATTCTTAACCATTGCACCGCCAGGAAAGTCCAATAAATTAAAAAAAGAGATGGAAAAGAAACTTACAGGGGCTTCCCTTGTGGTCCAGTGGTTAAGAAGCCATCTTGCAATGCAAGGGACACTGATTCGATCCCTGGTCTAGGAATATCCCATATGCTGTTCAGAGCAACCAAGCCCATGCGGCCACAACTACCGAGCCAGTATTCTAGATACCAGGAGCTGGAACTAGAACTACTGAAGCCCAAATGCCAAGAGCCTGTGCTCCACAAGAAGAGAAGCCACTGGAATGAGAAGCCTCTGCATCACAATGACTAGTAGCTCTCGCTTGCTGTAAATAAAGAAAGCCCTTGTGCAGGAGGAAGATCCACCATAGCCATAAAAATAAAATACTAAATAAATATTACAAGTATAAAACCAAAAAAAAAAAGCAATAAAAATGACAAATATCACAAACACAATAAAATCTGGAAAAAAGCTAATATTATTCAACTGCCTGACATCTCTCTATAACACTTTCCTTTCTTAAATGTTTGAGTGGCATACTCTCTAATCACATCTTCACATACCAACAGATCTGTAGTACTATTTCCCATAGAAAGACTATAAAGGCATTTGAATTCATTTTATAGTGGGTAGTCAGGAAAGTTACTTGCATTGTTGTAACCCATTATATATATGCCAGCAAATCTGTAAAACTCAGCAGTGGCCACAGGACTGGAAAAGGTCAGTTTTCATTCCAGTCCCAAAGAAAGGCAATTTCAAAGAATGCTCAAACTATCACACAATTGCACTCATCTCACACAGTAGCAAATTAATGCTCAAAATTTTCCAAGCCAGGCTTCAACAGTACGTGAACCATGAACTTACAGATGTTCAAGCTGGATTTAGAAAAGCCAGAGGAACCAGAGATCAAATTGCCAACATCTGCTGGATCATCGAAAAAGCAAGAGAGTTCCAGAAAAAATATCTACTTCTGCTTTATTGACTATGCCAAAGCCTTTGACTGTGTGGATCACAGCAAACTGTGGAAAATTCTTCAAGAGATGGGAATACCAGACCACCTGACCTGCCTCTTGAGAAATCTGTATGCAGATCAGGAAGCAATGGTTAGAACTGGACATGGAACAACAGACTGGTTCCAAATTGGGAAAGAAGTATGTCAAAGCTGTATATTGTCACTCTGCTTATTTAACTTATATGCAGAGTACATCATGAAAAATGCTGGACTGGATGAAGCACAAGCTGGAATCAAGACTGCTGGAAGAAATCTCAATAACCTCATGTATGCAGATTACACCACCCTTATGGCAGAAAGCAAAGAATAACTAAAGAGCCTCTTGATGAAAGTGAAAGAGGAGAGTGGAAAAAATTGGCTTAAAATTCACCATTCAGAAAACTAATATGATGGCATCTGGTCCCATCACTTCATGGCAAATAGATGGGGAAACAGTGACAGACTTTATTTTGGGGGGCTCCAAAATCACTGCAGATGGTGTCTGCAGCCACGAAATTAAAAGACGCTTGCCCCTTGGAAAAACAGCTATGACCAACCTAGACAGCATATTGAAAAGCAGAGACATTACTTTGCCAACAAAGGTCCATCTAGTAAAAGCTATGGTTTTTTCAGTAGTCAGGTATGGATGTGAGAGTTGGACTATAAAGAAAGCTGAGCACCAAAGAATTGATGCTTTTGAACTGTGGTGATGGAGAGGACTCTTGAGTCCCTTGGACTGCAAGGAGATCCAACCAGTCCATCCTCAAGGAAATCAGTACTGAATATTCATTGGAAGGACTGATGCTGAAGCTGAAACTCCAATACTTTGGCCACCGATGTGAAGAACTGACTTGTTTGAAAAGACCCTGATGCTGGGAAAGACTGCAGGCAAGAGGAGAAGGGAACGACAGAGGCTGAGATGGTTGGATGGCATCACTGACTCAATGGACATGAGTTTGGGTAAACTCTGGGAGTTGGTGATCGACAGGGAAGCCTGGCATGCTGCAGTCCATGGAGTCACAAAGAATCAGACATAACTGAGTTGAACTGAACACATTTTTAGGAATATCATTCAAACTTTTAGGATGATTGTTCAATTGAGAAAATATCAGTGATCATGTTTTATATATTTTAAATATGCTGGGGATATTTTCTAGTGTAGTAATTAATCTTAATACTTTCAGAATCTTTGACACTTTTAAACAGTTTGCTCTTAATATACTCTTTGTAATGGTATATTGTAGGTATTTTTAATGAGCATTTGGTATCTAGTCAACATGAAATTAAATAATATATTAATCAAACCAGGGTATTCTGCATTGCAGGAAGATTCTTTACCAACTGAGCTACCAGGGAAGCCCTCATTTATTTATATCTCTTCATTAATAATAGTGACAAATAATTTAAGAGTCCCCACTTTACTTTCAAGTTTATATATTTCTTTTGGTAGAAGATTGTTTTTGATACAGTAACACTGCTTCTTGATGTCAGAATACTTTCTATTGATTTAATTATTCATTTTTATCACTTTTGTTTCATATTCTATTAATTTTATGAATGATTTTTTTCTCTTGGTATTTTTAAATAGTTAAATTTAAAGATGACAGAAAAGGACTTTTTGTATACATTATAGTAATATGCCATTTCTCACTTATTTTATTACAACATGCCAAAACATCCCATCCAATTTCAGTTAGCAGTATTTTTGACCTCATTAAATACATTGTTCCTATCTCAAAAGGAAAAATTGATGTTTTTATAATATTATATGCTGCCCTGTTTTGTATATTCTTGACAGAAGAAAATATCTTTTTGACTGATGATTGATGAAAAGGAAATCTTCAGCTTACAGGGCTAAACATCTCAAGACTGCAACATTTCCCTTAGACAAGTATCTTTCTCCTTAAATTTCAGACCTTATTTTTCCATCACCACCCCACACTTCCAGGGCTGAAGTTCATGTTCACATCATGATGGCGCATTCGGCCCTTCAGCGATCCACAGAGCGCTGTGAGTCACCACAGTGGGGACCAGGAGCCCACTCAGAAGCTGTTCATTCACTGAGAGAGCTGGTAATAAAAGTTGAAAGTGACAGCAAGCTGCAGAACTATCTTCTACAAAATCCAAGCTCAAGGTATGGGATTCAATTGGATTTCCCCAAGACTGATCTGCAAAATTCTGGTGGCTACAGCAATGCCGCCTGGCAAAGGCGACAATGAAAGAGTGGAAAGAGACACCCAGTCTTAACTTGTTCTTAAAATACATCTGAAAATTTCTAAAAATATGATCATGTGAACACATGACTAGCATCTTTTGGGGATGCCTTGAAACTTAAGCCTTCTTTACTGTACTGTAAATCATCATTATGTTGAAGATAGTTTAAAGCTTATATAAACCGAGAAGGAATTAAGACAATCATTAAAGGCCCTTTTTAGAAAAGCTAGTCTTAGAAAAATACTTTAAAGACTACTTTCAGCAGTAGTTACTTCAATAAGCCTAAGAATATATTCTTGAATGGAAAAAAATCAAGATGAAATTATCTTTTAAAATAACTTACCTTTGATTTTGTAAGTGGTACAAAATTTTACTTTGATACAAATGAGTCAAAATTTAACCTTGAATCACATCATCTGAGGAGATTTACCAGTGACATTTTAGTATAATTTCTTGAAGTATTTTTCTTTAAGTATATTTATAAACATTTGTTATCTATAAATAATACTATACTGCATTTTCTCACTTAATACTCTATCTTTAAATTTTTCTTATGACAATCAAATTTTATGTTTAAGTAGAAATGATTTATTATTAAAGTATTGTAAAATAAAAAAATATATTTTCAGTATTTAAAAAATAGGCAGTAACCATGTGAATATGCTATTGATATACTCCCTCAAGCTTGTTGGGATGGGAGGAGGAGGCAAAAACAATTAAAAAATAATAAAGGTTAAAAAAATTTAGAACTCATAAATGTTGAAATAAATCAGAATGAATGAATCTGTGCATCTAATAAAAACAATTAAAAAATAATAAAGGTTAAAAAAATTTAGAACTCATAAATGTTGAAATAAATCAGAATGAATGAATCTGTGCATCTAATATGTGATATAACCACAGGCTAAAGATACAGAAAGTTTAAAAAAATTAAAGTTGATTAATTAAACAAAATAAGTCTATTAATAGCAATATTAATTTATATTATAAAACTATTTTATATGTTACAGGACAATGCAAATAAAAGTACATTAACATTTTAGAACCTGAGATTTCTAGTGTAAGAAAAGAGAGATACAGTTAATTAAAATTAACTTTGAGGAAACTAATTAAAAATCTTAGAATGCTAAAGTTTGACTGTACATACACACACGAACCTTTTTTTTCTTTTTGAAGGTATGTGTTTTCTAGCTCTGTTCACTGAAAAGACCTAGAAACAATGAAAACCCAATGATTCTAGCACCCAGACTCTGAAGACGGAATTTTACATTCTGCTACAAAGACCCAGGACTCTGGTACAGAAAACATAGGATTCTAGGACATCTTGTGCCTAAAAAGGAGGAAACCAAAGACTAATGTGGTTGTATCAATTGCTCTTAAGAGTAAATTTGGGCAAAAACTAAGAAATTGACTGTAACATATAAAATATACCAAATATTCATAGTTATGCTGATGAAAAGATATCAAGAGTAAAATTCAGTGGAGACCATTAGAAGTAAGTAGAGTATCAATTTCTTCCTTGGAAAATTGGTAATTAAAAGGAAAGAATTGAGTGTTTATCTTCTCTGAGTCCAAACTGTATTTTAAGAAAACTAAGTAGTTTTGGTTGATGAGAGAAAGCTCTTCTTTATTGAAGAATTCCAATGAACAAAAATTGTAAAACATAAAGAATTATCTCGTATATATGGAATCTAGAAAAATAGTACATATGAACTTATTTGCAAAGCAGAAATAGAGACACAGATGTAGAGAACAAAGGTATGGACACCAAGGAGAGAAGGGGATGGGATAAGCTGGGAGATTGGGAATGACATATACACATTGCTGCTGCTGCTGTTAAGTCCCTTCAGTTGTGTCCGACCCTGTGCTACCCCATAGATGGCAGCCCACCAGGCTCCCCCGTCCCTGGGATTCTCCAGGCAAGAACACTGGAGTGGGTCGCCATTGCCTTCTCCAATGCATGAAAGTGAAAAGTGAAAGTGAAGTCGCTCAGTCGTGTCCGACTCTTCGCAACCCCATGGACTGCAGCCTACCAGGCTCCTCCATCCATGGGATTTTCCAGGCAAGAGTACTGGAGTGGGGTGCCATCACTTTCTCCGATACACACTACTGTGTATAAAATAGATAACTGAGAACATGCTGTAAAGCACAGGAAAAAAAAAGAAAGTACAATTTGTTTGTAGGCCATATAGTAAGTTAACCTTAAAAATGCATGCCAATATACATTAGGTTCAGATAAACACTGTTTGATTCCGCTTATATAAGGTAACTAGAATAGTCAAATTCATAAAGTCAGAAAGTACGTTGGAAGATGCCAGGGTAATGAAGAGGGGGAATGGGGAATTAGTGTTTGATGGGGCACAGTTTCAGTTTGGGAAGGTGAAAAATTCAGGAAATGGTTGATGGTGACAGTTGCAGAACAAAATGAATGTACTTAGTGCCACAGAAGTATACAGTTAAATATGCTTAAAATAGTGCGCTTTTTGTTATGTGTCTTTTACTACAATACAAAATTTTAAAAAATTAGAAAATTACCATTTTTCAGAATCTCCTCACAGTGCAGGAGATCCAGGTTCAATCTCCCTGGGGAAGTTTCCCTGGAGAAGGGAATGGCTCTCCACTCCACTATTCTTACCTGGAGAATTCCATGGACAGAGGAGCCTGGCAGGCTACAGCCCGTGGGGTCACAAAGACGCAGGCTACAGCCCGTTTGGGCCACAAAGAGTCAGGCACGACTGAGTGACTAATTAAACAGAGCTTAAATCAAAGATTGACGTGGAGTGTTACAAAGGAGAGACCAGATAGTCACCACTTGAAATCACTGATCAATTTCAGCATCACTAAAAGTAGAACCACCAGATATTTCAGGCCTCTGATATGATGCAAATTGAAGCACAAGGTTTTTATATTCTTGTCAAAAATGTTTAATCTATTTCTAATCAAGACTTGAAATAATTTCCATGTAGACTAAAAAGTAGGTGCAGAGAGATCAGGACTATAACATAAAATTTTTATGAAAACTTTTGATTGTAACAGATTCACACTTAACACAATAAGACACAGAAGCTAACTTAACATTATTTTCTCAGGTTTTTTTGTGTACTATTTTCCACCTTTATTTTTTTTCTTTTTAATATAAATTTATTTATTTTAATTGGAGGTTAATTACTTTACAGTATTGTATTGGTTTTGCCATATATCAACATGAATCCGCCACAGGTATACACGTGTTCCGCATCCCAAACCCTCCTCCCACCTCCCTCCTTGTACCATTCCCTCTGGGTCATCCAAGTGCACCAGCCCCAAGCATCCAGTATCATGCATCAAACCTGGACTGGCAATTCGTTTTATATACGATATTATACATGTTTCAATGCCATTCTCCCTAATCATCCCACCCTCTCCCTCTCCCAAAGAGTCCAAAAGACTGTTCTATATATCTGTGTCTCTTTTGCTGTCTTGCTTACAGGGTTATCGTTACCATCTTTCTAAATTCCATATATATGTGTTAGTATACTGTATTGGTGTTTTTCTTTCTGGCTTACTTCACTCTGTATAATAGGCTCCAGTTTCATCCACCTCATTAGAACTGATTCAAATATATTCTTTTTAATGGCTGAGTAATACTCCATTGTATATATGTACCACAGCTTTCTTATCCATTCATCTGCTGATGGACATCTAGGTTGCTTCCATGTCCTGGCTATTATAAACAGTGCTGCAATGAACATTGGGGTACTCGTGTCTCTTTCCCTTCTGATTTCCTCGGTGTGTATGCCCAGCAGTGGGATTGCTGGGTCATAAGGCAGTTCTATTTCCAGTTTTTTAAGGAATCTCCACACTGTTCTCCATAGTGGCTGTACTAGTTTGCATTCCCACCAACAGTGTAAGAGGGTTCCCTTTTCTCCACAGCCTCTCCAGCATTTATTGCTTGTAGACTTTTGGATCGCAGCCATTCTGACTGGCGTGAAATGGTACCTCATTGTGTTTTTGATTTGCATTTCTCTGATAATGAGTGATGTTGAGCATCTTTTCATGTGTTTGTAAGCCATCTGTATGTCTTCTTTGGAGAAATGTCTATTTAGTTCTTTGGCCCATTTATTGATTGGGTCATTTATTTTTCTGGAATTGAGCTGCAGGAGTTGCTTGCATATTTTTGAGATTAGTTGTTTGTCAGTTGCTTCATTTGCTATTATTTTCTCCCATTCTGAAGGCTGTCTTTTCACCTTGCTTATAGTTTCCTTTGTTGTGCAAAAGCTTTTAAGTTTAATTAGGTCCCATTTGTTTATTTTTGCTTTGATTTCCAATATTCTGGGAGGTGGGTCATAGAGGATCCTGCTGTGATTTATGTCAGAGAGTGTTTTGCCTTTAAAATTTAGACATAATCATATTACATATCCACTCCTCTGGAAGAAGGCAGGAATAGATTGAAAACTATGATCAAGCAAGTCAGATACAGTTAGACAACACAGTAAATGCATGCTTGAGACCATTTAAGCTCCTCATGGTTGGTGTCCATTTGGAAGCAACTAAGGAACCAACAGAGGGCTTCCCTGGTGGCTCAGACAGTAAAGAATCGGCTTGCGATACAGGAGACCTGGGTTTGATCACTGGCTGGGAAGATCCCCTGGAGAAGGGAATATCTACCTATTATTGCCTGGACAATTCCATGGACAGAGGAGCCTAGCAGGCTACATCCATGGGGTCCCAAAGAGTCAGATACAACTGAGCAACTATCACTTTCACTGTTCCCCCCCCCCCCCAAAAAAAAAACCCCAACAGAACCATTAAAGGCAAAGCAAGCTTTCTGGAGCTCCTTTTTAAGTCTCATGGCAGATTTTGGATGTCAGTTTTGTTATAAAACTGATTATCTACCTTCTAGTAAATTACTCATTTGAAGAAATGATTAAATTGCATCAAAAGGAAAAATTCATTTGAAAACTCCAAAATTACAAAATATTTGTTTTCCATTTTGTTGTTTTTATACCTGCTTCTTTGTTTGAAAACAGATGTGGTCTATTTATTTATTTGGTAAAGCATTCTGAGGGCTCACAGAGGCACCTGATTATGATCAACTTCAGCTTGCTAGTCAAGGTTCCAAAAAGTTCAGTTTCTTAAGACCTATAATCATTGGAAGGACTGATGCTGAAACTGAAGCTCCAGTACTTTGGCCACCTGATGCAAAGAACCGACTCATTAATAAAGACTCATGCTGGGAAAGATTCAGGGCAGGAAGAGAAGGGGGTGACAGAGGATGAGATTGTTGGATGGCATCACTGACTCAATGGACATAAGTTTGAGCAAACTCCTGAAGTAATAAAGGACAGGGAAGCCTGGCATGCTATATATAGTCCACGGGGTGGCAACAAGTTGGACACGACTTAGTGATGAAACAACAAAATCATCTCCATGAATATTGGCATTGTCTCTACCTCCATTTTTCTTGGAATTGGGGATGACATGTTGGACATACAGAAAACTGTTTATTTAGTATCCAAATTTTACACATTCAACCTTAAAGTACTCACTTCCATCCCCCATTCTTCCTGAAAGAAAAGACAAAAATATTTCTGTTCCAAGTTGATGGAATGTTAAATTATCCAGTCTAGCTTTTTCTTTTCTTTCAAGTTATATAAAATATCATTTCAAATAAATTGAAAAGGTCATCCATTTAAATAACACATAGATGTCTCATTTCCTGAGATGAAACAAACTTCCTGCAAAGCTAAAGTATATATTATGGAAAAATACAATGCAAACCATCAAGTACATAGAAGTGTAACATACTTTGGAACTACTTCAGGCTTTTAGATTGGTATGATTATGCTGTCATGTAAACAATCTATATGAATTCCTTTTGCTCCAGCAATTGCAAAATAAATTGTTGTCAGAGATTGGAAATCTTTTGATATGCCCTCTTAATATGAAAAAGAATCAGAGATCACACATTTTTGAAATAGCAACCTTGGACAAGGTAAAATATGTGAAGAAAAACGAGTGGAAAAATACATTGCAGAACAATTTTCATAGAGCAAAGAAATTGCCGAAGACATCTTGTTAGAAATATGTGTGAAGTTCCTCCCTTAAAGAAGCTTCATTAAAGTTTCCTAAGTTCAAGAAGATAAAGTATAGAAAATGATTTTTGAAACCTTTAGATGTGGTGGAATCTGCAGGGGAGATAGTGACAATTGCAAATAAACGGAAGACAACTGGAAATTTTAAACTGCTTCTTTGGTGAACCTGACGACGAAACAATAAAGAAATGTGTCAAAGCTCTGGTTCACTATTTTAGGAGGCATCGATGCCACAATTAGAAATAAACATAAGAATGACTGAAAGCTTTGTATAGTCACTGCGAAACTTTATCTGCCTCAATGTTTTTAATAAAAACAGATATTGGTGCTTATTGCCCTTTCCCTGGTAACACGCATATGCAGGTTCACACACACTCTTAAAGATGCTCTCTTTATCCGCCACCATGCTGCTCTTCATACAAGCCAGAGTCAATTTGACTTAATGCTTTGGGCTGCATTCCAGAGTAAACCTCTGAAGACTGATGGATGAAAAGAAAAACCCACCTGTTACTAGGATACCAAGGTCCTTTATCTTCTGGCATTCAATAGTAAATTGGAAACAAGTCGAAGACGCACTCATAATGCAAGAAAGCAGCTCGAAAGGCATGCTGCTTCCATAGACATCTCATTACAAACTGGCTTAGAGACCATTGCCCATATTAAAGACATTGGTAGAATCTTCCATAAAGTAAAAGAGTCACTAAAATGCAGATTAGAAATAGCAGAGGGATTTAATTTGAAAGAGTTGCATAAAGTTTGGGTCATACCACTGAAGCAGAAAACACCATTCCTGCTTCCATTCTCTGGTGCAAAGTTTTAAGCTGAGCTAAATGAAAAAAAATGTTTGAATGTGCTCCAAAACCTGGAAATAATTTTGTACTTTGCATGTCGTCTGTTATTATACCTATCAGGGAGGGACTATACAAATGCTTTATGAGTGTAGTTATTAAATTACTCTCTAGGCTTGTCTTTCTTGTCCTAAATAATATAATTTCTTTTTAAAATATTCTCCCATTTCTCAACTCTTTAATTATTGTTATCACTTATCGTGATTTCTTCAGTTTCTCTAGGCCACCTTGACTTGCCACATTGTAAAACTTTCATCAAATGACTGAAACTTAGCTATTAGTATTTAAATTTGTGAGGGTTGTATAGGATTGTCATGTGATTTTCATGACATATTTTCATATGACATACAATATACACATAAGATTAACATTTTCTACTTACTGTATCATTGGTATAAGACAGCTAGAGAATTTCTATATGATTTTCTATATGATTAATTAGAACATCAGTATAATCTGAGAATCATAAGACAATTTTAAATGGTTATCTTATCAGTGTAGTAAGGTATTATTATTATAATGCAAGAGCAATCAAACTTTACATTTTCTGCAATATTTCAAAGGTAGCAATCACTAGCATGGGAAATGCATCCCTTAGCTTTCTCTTCTTTTCTGAGAAATAAGAAAACATGTTGTGGGTGGTTTTAGCCGTAAGAGTACATTCAGTTTTCTTTACACACAGTTGTCTTTCTGTTCCTAGCCTTGTGCTCTGAGCAGTATAGTACCGAGAGACTACCATTTAAAAGGACTCTTGAGACCAGATCATTTATGTCAGCACTGTGCTTTGTGAAATTAACACATTGTACTTGTCAAAGGGCTATTGTAATGGAAATCTATTCTTCTGCAGTTGACTCCAGAGACCACAAATCATTTTCCCTGCATGAAGACATGTCTTCAAGAAAAAAGCCAAGAGGTGGCTTTAGGTTGTTATGGAGGTGACATTGCCGCAAAGACAAGCTTAACTACACTAAGCAGCACGAGAGTCAAGCTTACCTTATTTCTAAAAGTGAAAATTATAATCGTTAAAAAGATACTGGGATAAAGAAATCAAAATCCCTGACTTTTCCACACTCTTTAGCTTACTACTTTGAAAGAATGAGCTGTAGGACTTTGAATCCTATAGGCAAATGTCTTTTAGTGGTTCATGTCCCTTCCGGGGGCTATGATGTGGTGTCATGGGAAGAGCCCTTTCTTAAGAATCAGGAGACCTGTGTTTGAGTCCAGATCTGACATTAATTGGCCCTGTAACCCTGAGAAAGCCACTTAATCATTCTTCAAGTTCTTTATTTGTAAAATGAAGGAATTGGACAAATATTCCAATGATACCATAAGAAATTGATTTTGTTCTATAATTTATCAGTTTCTACTTATTGTTAGAACATATTTAGATTAGTTCAAGGCAATAATTGATCACAAAAACACACATCTCACATTCTTGGAGGCAAAATATGGGGCTGAATGCACATTTGAGGGTTTCCCCATAGGCTTCCCTGGTGGCTCAGGCAGTAAAGAATCTGCCTGCAATGCAGGAGACCTGGGTTCATTCCCTGGGTCAGGAAGATTCCCTGGAGAAGGCAATGGCAACCCACTCCAGTATTCTTGCCTGGAGAATCCCGCAGACTCAGAAGCCTGGCTGGCTACAGTCCATGAGGTTGCAAAGAGTTGGACATGACTGAGAGACTAACACTTTCACTTCCACAGCATAGGCCTTGGTATAGGTTTTGTAAAAGCCTTCCCAACCTGACTCAAGAATGAAGTGCCTTGGACTACTATAAACAAACAAATGTTCCTGCTTCATTCCCACAAATGTGGTTTGTAAAACCTATAGAAAATAAATGCATTTTCAGCTACTTTTTGGGATGAAGATAATATCTTGGGGCCTTTTCTCAGCAACCCCCTGTGAATTGGTCATTATATCTACAATGATAAAAAATAAACATAATTATATTTAATGGAACAGTGTCTTGTAATTGACACTATAAGACCTCACAGCCAAAGTGTAGTAATATTAATAGTTAATATTGTCATTTATAAGCAATATCAAGAAGCTAATTACTATTATTAACTAAAATAATGTTAGAAACATTCAAAAAATTGTTTATGAACAGCAGAAAACTGGAATCAGGTTATGCAAAAAGGCATCAATAGATCATTTTGTAGAACTACACCTTGAGATGTTTGGATAGCATCACCGACTAGGTGGACATGAGTTTGAGCAAGCTCCGGGAGTTGGTGATGGACAGGGAAGCCTGGCGTGCTGCAGTCCATGAGGTAGCAAAGAGTCGGACACGACTGAGTGACCAAACTGAACTGAGTTGAACACCTTGTGCCCTGTGATGGCTTTTGTGTAGGGCTTCACTCTCTTTACTCCCCTCTCTGCCTAACCATCATGCCAGGTTAACAAACCAGTGAGGTAGTTGCCAGCTTCTTTTACTCTTATTCACCTAGGCAGCTTTATCTTTTGTTTTTTCACTTTAATTATTTTATTTTCCTGATTATTAATTCACTCTTATAAAACATATAATAATGCAGAAATGAATAAACCATCAGTCATAAAGCTCCTATAATTGAGAAAAGGTTTAGGGATGAACTAAAACTCAAGGATATCTGTTGCACGTATATGACTTATAAGTCCAATGAAAAAGTTAAGCATTTTTGGTTCAAAATATATGAAATTATAAGAAAGAGTGGAATAATGTGTCCCTTTTCCAAATATGGTCATTCAAATGGCAAACGAACATTCCTGAAATATAAACACAACCATGAGAAAAGTGAGCCATGCACACCAAATATCTGGAGAACAAGCCTAGTTTTCTATTTTATTTCCTAACAGAGCATACACTTAAACATGTCTTTTCATGGCCAGCATAACATGCAGACTGTAGTACAGCAAGACAGTCTGTCTAGTAGTCTGAAACAGACTTAGGAATAAGTAAAATTAATAGATCATGAATCAAAAATATGTGAACAAAATAAAGACATACCAAAAGACTGACTTTTTAAGCACTTTAACATTCAAGAAGGATGAATAATTTATGACTACAATGTACTCTTTTTGTTTTTTACAAAAACACTCATAAGTAGGGAATGAGAAGTTCCTTTCTTAAGAGAGAAAATAGATCTACTTTAAACCAAAGTAAATATTTTAATTAATCGTGGGACACTAGAGGCATTACCATTATAATTGATTAAAGAATAAAGCAAAGATTAGGCTGCTGAATTTGAAGGAAGAATGTAAACATTAAATTCATATTAATGTTTAGCTGCTTTTATCTTCATTTAGTAGCAATCAACATTAAAAAGTTATCTATTAGACTCCAATGATGTACCAGTAAACTGGTAAGGTATTGAGGATTTTGGTGATAAGTAAACACAGTTGCTGTATTTTGGGAGTTCTTAGTTTAGAGAGGAGATAGACAAGTATACAAAGAATTTTAGATGGTTATGACACCTGCTGTGATGATAATGGTTAAGAACTGATTGCTATGGGGGGTATTTAAAAGAGATAGCCTCTATATGATGTCCTAACAAGCGAACAGGACTCAGGACAATACATTGAAAATGGAATGCAAATTATAGATAAAAGGAATGGGATGCAAAAAGCTTTGGTGTGCAAGACAGCATAGTGTATTGAATGAATTGTGAATGGTTTTCAAAAGCATTGTCTAAACAGTCCTTAATATGTTAAGCTCCACTAATTTTGTATTTCGATATATTTTGGAAATGACCAAAATATTATATGACTCCATTCTTTATGGCTATGAGTTGGTATTAATTATTACTGCAAGAAAATCCTTTCTTATCATTAGTTTGACTTGATTCCTAGTCATAGCAGAGCCTTCTTATGTTCCAATTCTTGCACTGGCCATTGCTTTTTATAATTCATTTACTGAAACATCAATTCCAAATCTCTGTGTTTGTATTTACTATCTGCCCCAGAACTCCAGAGTATTTCCAGCTTTCTCAAAACCGTGGAGCTAGCCACATAGGACTGTCTTGGGAAACCTTCCACAGTTCATTATTTATACTAGAAGCACTTGATTAGGTCATGTCTAGAAGTCTGACAAGGTCTACTTCAAATATGGAAGTCATCTTCATAAAGTTATTCCTTCATCCTACACCCATTTTTACATCTTTCAGAACTTTAACAACCCTCTGAAATTTTCTGTGTTCTCATGGGATAAAACATGGTATCCACAAATAAGTAATCACATTTCATTTCAGTAAGATTTACCTTTAAACTAAGCTTTATCTATTGTTTGCAGATAGAAGTCCATTTTGAGCTAGGGTAGTTTCTATGATGGAATATAACCAGAAAGCTTACAATCTTTGACTTTATTTATTTACTTTTTTAATTGTACCAGGAGGCTTGTGGGATTTTAGGTCCTGGATAAGGTATTTAACTCAGGCGCATGGCAGTGAGAGTGAAGAGTCCTAACAACTGGACCACCAAGGATTTCCCAATCTTCGCCTTTTGACCTTAGAAAATAACTTGCAATTCAGGATCTATGTGGAACATATAGTCAATAAACATGCATTGAATAAATAAATGAATGTTGATGGATCTGCATTTACATTACTAACTAGACAGCCTCTGAGGTCCAATTTAGCTCTAAATTTTAAAAGTTCTCTAGAAATAAAAAGTGTAAGGAAAACTCCAAATTTTCTTCAAAATTTTTAGAAGAAGAGGAAGAAGAGAGAAGGGAAAGTACAAGGTGAAGGAGGGGGAGGAGGAGAAGGAAAGAAAATCTGTAGTTGGGAGATGCAACACAGTAAGGAGTTTGTTTCCAGTGATGGTCTGGAGTGTTCCATGTCATGCATATTCAGACAACACTATTCAAATCATAGCATCTGTTCCCTTAGGCAGGAATTTGAACCCTAAAAGGTAAATAATGTGGAGGACTGTTTAATCTATCTGCAGAACACTTCCTAGGTAACACAAGTGTCCTGAGAGGTTTTGAGAACTCCAAGGGTGATTTATTTAGTTGGGCAATGATGTTTGTCAATAGTAGAAAAAGCTTGGAAAATTCCTTAAAAAGGAAATAATTTTTTTTAACAAAATACAATTCAGTTTGCCCAGAAAGCTAGTAAGTTGTGGAGCTGGCTTGAAGAATTAATATATACTTTGGGAACCTTTCCTTCCTTGGCAGGTCCTTCACAGCACACATTCAGAATGCTATTTTTCCAAGACACAGTATGAAGCTTAGATCAAGCCCATGTTTAAACACAACTGCTCTTTCTACCAAAGCTTCATCAGACTGTAGATCGGGTGATGGAATGGTTACAGGTCTACACAGATACAACCAGAAAGAATAACTTACTGTGGTGGGGTAAAAGTACCCATGACCTCAAAACTGGGCAGGAGGCTTTTTTTTTTTTTTTTTGGTCCAAAACGATTTTGGATGACTATCTCTCTGAGAACACTGGATTATAAAACCATACTCCCAAGATTTCAGGAGAACAGAGGCACAAGAAACAAGAAAATCTAATTATAAAGTAACCCCTGGAAGAGAGGGAGAGAAGGAAAGAGCCAACAACTCCGGTCAATCATTCACTGATTCACTCATATGGGAATGAATGTGTGAATGTCCGCTATGTACCAAGTGCTATTCTAGGCTCTTGCAACAGGAGAGTGGGTACAAGTCAAATTACCTCTGCCCACTTACACTTTATGTTCTTATAGAAGATAGTAAAGACAATTAAATAGCAATAACCAGAACAGAAAATGTCAGGTTGTGACATATGCTATAGAGAAAAATTGATCAGTAAAGGAAATACGGGCAATGGTGAGTTGAGGAAAAGGGAAGATACGATTTTCAACAGGCAGGTCTGGAAAGGCTTCCCTGAGAACATTAATTTAGGCAAAATCTGAAGCAGGTGAGAGTGAGAGTTAAGGCTATCTGGGGGAAAATGCTGGCAGAGGAAGAAGCTCTTTTTTTATGCAATAAGATTTGGCTTCAGTATTTTATTTAGCTTATTGAAGAAAAGCCAATGTTCCTTAGAAATAGACACAGTGAAGATTCTCAAGTGTAAACTTTGAGCAGTTTCAGAAATTTCGAACAGTTGGCATGAAACATCTTACAATGAGGTAATAACAGGTTGTCAAAGACTAGCGTGGACTCAGAAGAGCATAGGTTATGCAGGCAGGCTCATAGAAAACATGTCCTGGAATGCCTTCCTTTATTTGCAACTGGCTCAGAGCTTCATCAAGCTCTGCATGGGTAAATATCAAAACCACCTGGAGAAGAATCAGTAGTTTATTGTGATTAACCTGTACTGAGGGCTTCCCTGGTGGTTCAGTGTTAAAGAATCCACCTGCCAATGCAGGAGACATAGTTTCAATCCCTGATCCAGGAAGATCCCAAATGCCGTGCAGCAACTAAGCCCGTGAGCCACAACTATTGGGCCTGTGTTCTAGACCCAGGAGCCACAACTACTGAAGCCCATGCTCCCTAAAGTCTGTGCTCTGCAACGAGAGAAGCCGCTACAATGAGAAGCCAGCCCACCATAACAAGAGAGTAGCCCCGACTCTCTGCAACTAGAGAAAAGCCTGTGTGGCAATGAAGACCCAGCACAGTCTAAATAAATAAATAAAATGATAAAAAAATATGTATTTAATGCTCATTATGTGTCACCCAATGTACCAAGAACTTTTCAAGCACCATCTCATATAATCCTCACAATAACCTTAAATAATCAGTAGGACTGCTGCCTTCATTTTAAAAAAGAATAAAATTAAGATATGGGGAGGTTAAATAATTTGCTCAGAAATCTAGTAAATTGTGGAGCCAGGATTTGAACTTAGGCAGTTTAGTTTCTACGTTACAGGTTGAGAAAGAATGTGTCATGTTCAACTGTATGCTGCTGCTAAGTCGCTTCAGTCGTGTCCGACTCTGTGCAACCCCATAGATGGCAGCCCACCAGGCTCCCCCGTCCCTGGGATTCTCCAGGCAAGAACACTGGAGTGGATTGCCATTTCCTTCTCCAATGCATGAAAGTGAAAAGTGAAAGGGAAGTCACTCAGTCATGTCCGACTCTTAGTGACCCCATGGACTATAGCCCACCAGGCTCCTCCATCCATGGGATTTTCCAGACAAGAGTACTGGAGTGGGGTGCCATGTTCAACTGTATAGACAACAACATAAAATTCTCATTCCTTCTATCTTTAATTAAGTGTATTTAAAAGAAACACATCAAGAATAATAATGTAGATTACTTCAGACATTATTACAGACATAAGAAATAAGGCAGAAGCCCTGTCAGTTGGTTATCATCAAGGTAAACATTCTCCCCCATAAGAAGCTGCCCTTTAACATAGGGTATTCATAATGAGCTGTTATTCTTTAAGCTTAACTGTGGACAGCTATCACTGGCTACGGAAACTGAATGGGGAAGAGGAAACCAAGAGGAACCCCTTCCTTACTGCTTCAGGAGGCCAGCATACAGAGTAATTACATATAAAACACAAATGAGAACAATGGTCTCTGAGGAGGGGGCAGCTGGGTTTTGTCTAATAATCACTATAAATATGCAGAAGTAAATTGCAAACACTTATTATGAATGCCACACCCCTTTAGCAAGTTTCATCTAATTTTTCTTCCCAACTTTATCCCTTTTTATGTATCATTATTTCCTGAAAAATGCTTGAATGAAATCTGGGAACAATGCAAAGACTTTGGAAATAAAAACAGAATTTTCTCATATCAGATGTTTCAAACCTGATAAAAGCTCTCTCTCTTTTTAAAAGACAGATGTTAACAATCAAAGGTAATTTTTTTCTGGGAACTATTTTCAAGTATTAATAAAAGAGCATTAGAATATTTTCCAGGAAAACAGTCACATAAAGGTCCCTTGCCTGCATGCGTGTTCAGTTGTGCCTGACTCTTTGCGACCCCATAGACTGTAGCCCGCCAGGATCCTCTGTCCATGGGATTCTCCAAGCAAGCATACTGAAGTGGGTTGCCATTTCCTTCTCCAAGGTACCTTCCTGACCCAGGAATCCAACCCGTGTCTTCTAGGCACCTGCATTGGCAGGTGGGTTCTTTACCACTGAGTCAACTGGAAAGCCTAAGGATCCCTTAGTCATTGACGAAGCAAGTAATAAAATTAACATTGTTACATGTCTATTTGGATTTCTACTGAAGCCATTGTACTGAACTTCTTAACTATCATATCTTCTCCTGAATTATCTAACCAATTGCCTCTGTTTTTTCCCTCACTCTTCAAGATAAAAGCTTGGTACTTTAATTAGTTCAAAATGTATACATTTTTTTTTAGTATAATTGCTTTACAATGTTACATTAGTTTCTGCTGTACAATGAAGTGAATCAGCTATATGTACCCATATATCCCCTCCTTCTTGAACTTCCCTCCTAACCCCCCCATCTCACCCCTCTACATTATCACAGAGCACCAAGCTGAGTTCCCTGTATTAGACAGCAGCTTCTCACTAGCTATTTTACAGTGTTTGTATGTCAATCCTATGCTCCCAGTTTGTCTCACCCATCCCCTCCCCTCCTCACTTCCACATGTCTGTCTCTACGTGTGTGTCTCTCTTTCTGCCCTGCAAACTGGCTCATCTGTACCATCTTTCTAGATTTCATACATATGCATTGATATACAATATTTGTTTTTCTATTTCCAGCTTTCTTCACTCTGTATGATAGACTCTACATCCATCCACATCACTACAAATGACCCAATCTTTCCTTTTTATGGCTAATAGTCCAGTGTATATATGTACCACAACTTCTTTATCCATTCATCTGTTGATGAATTTAGGCAACATTTAGGTTGCTGCCATGTCCTAGCTGTTGTACATAGTTCTGCAATGAACATTAGGCAATATGCATCCTGTTATTGAAAGCTATTAGTTGTAAGATTTTGTTTGTTGCTCCCCTCGTTTTTTCAATTAGTGAATGTTTGTTAGTTATTTTAGGTCAACAAACTGGGCAGTTCCACCCTGGCATAACAGCTTTGCTTATGTCTGTACATATATGAATATTACCTGCTGGTTATCTCAGTCAGTTTTGAAATAGCTTTAACACATATGGCATCCCTTACTATTCCCAGGAAACCAAGGCTTCTGAGTAGTGGGAATATCATAAAGAAAATGACCCAGCATTTTCTGGCTGGAAGTTACCTCTATTACAGAATGAAGTCACTAAATTATAGGCTCTTCATTTTCTTACTCAAATTCACCCTTTCTAATGACTTAATTGACTGTCTCAGTCTCAGGTTCTTCAGAACTATCACTGACTTTGTGGAAAACGGCTTGAAATGAGGCATGATCAAGACTTTAAAAGTTATGTGATAGACCCATGGGCAGAGAAGCCTGGAGGGCTACAGTCCATGGGGTCCTAAGTGTTGGACACGACTTAGAGACTAAACCACCACCACCACCATGTTATAGAATGATTTCTCAGTGTTCCTTCTGACTGAGAAACCACACCTGCTTGCTTGTCTTTACACACTACACCTTGGGTTTTGTTTTATGTCATAATTATGTAATTTAGGCTGGAGTCCCACCAGACTAAAGGACTATCCCTGTAATGGTCTCTTTCATTTTAAAGGTCTAAGTTTTGATGCTCCTGATGCATGCTTCAATATTGCTACTTGGACAGCGATATTTAAGCTTCTCTCTGTTTTCATACCCATGCAACAGAGACCCTTCACAAATATTTGTCTTTGTATCTACTTGACTAGTGAATGATGGCCTAGAATTAATTCTTGTTGTTGTACAGTTGTTCAGTCGCTCAGTCGTGTCTGACACTTTGCAACCCCGTACACTGCAGCATGCCAGGCTTCCCTGTCCTTCACCATCTCCTAGAGCTTGCTCAAACTCACGTCCATTGAGTCAGTGATGCCAACCAAACATCTTGTTCTCTGTCATCCCCTTCTCCTTATGTCTTCAATCTTTCCCAGCACCAGGGACTTTTCTAATGTCAGCTCTTCACATCAGGTGGCCAAAGTATTGAAGTTTCATCTTTAGCCTTAATCCTTCCAATGAATATTCAGGATTACTTTTCCTTAGGGTTGACTGGTTTTATCTCCTTGCAGTCCAAGGGACTCTCAAGAGTCTTCCAACACCGCAGTTCAAAGCATCAATCCTTTGGTGCTCAGCCTTCCTTATGGTCCAACTCTCACATCCATACATGACTACTGGCAAAACCATAACTTTGACTATATGGACCTTTATTGGCAAAGTAAATTTTTAAAAACTGGATTAAAGATTTACAGAATTCACCTTATTTCTCACAATATCCATTTGCATAGTGATTTTCAGCCTATAACATTCAGTAACTCAAATTTTCTAAATTTGCTCTTACAATTATATTGTTAATACTTTTATGATGAAAAATGCACTTGACTGATTGACAGTGGGACTTTGTTTTTCTCATGAGCGAGCCTTGGATTCATTTTAGAAGGCTTAACATCTTGGCTCCTTCAAACTGCTTGCCAGTCTAATAAGCCTAATAAGTTAGGCTTATTTGGGGCATAGGATAAGGTATGCTTCATTACCAACTGTAGCCCCAATGTCTATCACTGAACTTCAAGAATAAATTTCAACTCATATTTCCAACATTGAAACTCAACTTTATCTTTTGCTTTCTTTTTGTTTTAACTTTACTGTTCGTGTCAGTATTTGCTCAAGTTGGCAGAAATTCACTTCAACTCATTTTCTTTGGCCAAATATGTCAACAGGTCTTCATCTTGCTCTTGAATCATTTTCCATCTTTGAAAGTCTTAGAGATAATGCCAGCTGTCAGTGCTGTCAAGTTATTGTTCCCCCAGAGGCTTAGGAGTCCCTCACACAAATGATTGGATACATGTATTGGTATTGTCAAGTCTGTTTGCCGTCCACCCAAAATTATCACAGGACTGTTCATCAGCTGTTCAGTTCAGTTCAGTTCAGTTCAGTCGCTCAGTCATGTCCAACTCTTTGAGACCCCATGGACTGCAGCACGCCAGGCTTCCCTGTCCATCACCAACTCCCAGAGCTTACTCAAACTCATGTCCATTAAGTCAGTGATGCATTCCAACCATCTCAGACTCTGCCATCTCCTTATCCTCCTGCCTTCAATCTTTCCCAGCATCAGGGTCTTTTAAAATAAGCCAGTTCTTCACATCAGATGACCAAAGTATTGGAGTTTCAGCTTCAGCATCAGTCCTCTCAGTGAATATTCAGGACTGATTTGCTTTATGATGGACTGGTTGGATCTCCTTGCAGTCCAAGGGACTCTCAAGAGTCTTCTCCAACACTGCAGTTCAAAAGCATCAATTCTTGGGCGCTCAGTTTTCTTTATAGTCCAATTCTCATGTCCATACTTGACTACTGGAAAAACCATAGCTTTGAGTATACAGACCTTTGCTGGCAAAGTAATGTCTCTGCTTTTTGATATGCTGTCTAGGTTGGTCATAGCTTTTCTTCCAAGGAGCAAGCATCTTTTAATTTCATGGCTGCAGTCACCATCTGCAGTGATTTTGGAGCCCAGAAAAATAAAATCTGTCACTATTTCTACTGTTTCCCCATCTATTTGCCATGAAGTGATAGGACCAGATGCCATGATCTTAGTTTCCTGAATGTTGAGCTTTAAGCCAACTTTTTCACTCTCCTCTTTCACTTTTATCAAGAGTCTCTTTAGTTCTTCTTCACTTTCTGCCATAAGGGTGCTGTCATATGCATATCTGAGGTTATTGAGATTTCTCCCGGTAATCCTGATTCCAGCTTGTGCTTCATCCAGTCCAGCATTTCTCATGCTGTACTCTGCATGTAAGTTAAATAAGCAGGGTGACAATATAAAGCCTGGACATACTCCTTTTCCTATTTGGAACTAGTCTGTTGTTCCATGTCCAGTTCTTCCTGAGCTGCATACAGATTTCTCAAGAGGCAGGTCAGGTGGTCTCGTATTCCCATCTCTTTCAGAAGTTTCCACAGTTTATTGTGATCCACACAGTCAAAGGCTTTGGCATAGTCAATAAAGCAGAAGTAGATGCTTTTCTGGAACTCTCTTGCTTTTTTGATGATCCAACTGATGTTGGCAATTTGATCTCTTGTTCCTTTACCTTTTCTAAAACCAGATTAAACATCTGGAAGTTCATAGTTCACGTATTGCTGAAGCCTGGCTTGGAGAATTTTAAGCATTACTTTACTAGCAAGTGAGATGAGTGCAATTGTGCGGTAGTTTGAGCATTCTTTGGCATTGTCTTTCTTTGGGATTGGAATGAAAACTAACCTTTTCCAGTCCTGTGGCCACTGCTGAGTTTTCCAAATTTGCTGACATATTGAGTGCAGCATTTTCACAGCATCATCTTTCAGTATTTGAAATAGCTCAACTGGAATTCCATCACCTCCACTAGCTTTTTTCATAGTGATGCTTCCTAAGGCACACTTGATTTGTGTTCCAGGATGTCTGGCTCTAGGTGAGTGATCACACCATCGTGATTATCTGGGTCATGAAGATCTCTTTTGAATAATTCGTCTGGGTACTCTTGCCACCTCTTCTTAATATCTTCTGCTTCCAGAAAATTAGAGATACCAAGGGAACTTTTCATGCAAAAATGGGCACAATAAAGGACAGAAATGGTATGGACCTAACAGAAGCAGAAGATACTAAGAAAAGCTGGCAAGAATACTCAGAACTATACAAAAGAGATCATCTACTGTACTCCTATACAAAATAAAAAGTTAAAAAAAAAAAAAAAGGAAGCTCAGACACTCAGCCACTCTTTATATCTCATTCATGGGTCAATATGGAAGCTCTGTGTTTTTCATCAAACTCTCAAGAGCAGGCACTAAGGCTATATTTACAAATATGAGACTCAAGCAGCAAGTTGAGTTTTAAAGATTTGATCAACTAACCAGTTGTTTTATTCATAGGCTGTCAAACAATCATTGCAAATATTTACTCCAAATTGATACCACAGTTTTCTTCATAATGTATATAACCAGAACTTCAAATGAAACTGCCTATAAAATCCTATGATAGTGAGTTAGTAAAGATCATTAACTGATGTAACAATACCCAAATCTTGGAAACTTAGCACAGTGAAAAGGAAGAGACCCAGGTTTCTGTCCTCTTGTGCTTTCCCCTTTTCTAAGTCCATGCACTCTTCTCTGTCTAGCTGAAAGATAGGGAAAGAGGACAAGAATTATGCACTGGAGTGTTTTAAAGTCCAGATCTGGTAATATACTATATCACTTCTGCATGAATGCTATTTTATAGAATTTTGCCCCATGAATCTCCTAATTGCAAGGCAACTGAGAAATGTGGGCTAGCTTTGTGCCCAAGAGGAAAGGAAACCATTTTGATAAACGCTTATCACTGTCTGCCACAAATGGTGCTGTGGGCCGTTCTTATGTATTCTCTCTTCACACTATTGTAATGGTAGTGGAAATAATGCCAGTGGAAACGATCATTGTCAAATACATCTATGAAACTCTCAGGGTGAAATATGAAGAAATTGGTGCCCAGATTCCAGATTCACTCCTAATATATTTAGAAAGTTGTATGAAGATAGTTTGCTTTCTTATTTCTTATTTTCAGCCTTTAAGAAGGTTTAAAAGGGGGAGGAGCCAAGATGGCGGAGGAGTAGGACGGGGAGAACACTTTCTCCCCCACAAATTCATCAAAAGAGCACTTAAACGTCGAGTAAATTCCACAAAACAACTTCTGAATGCCGGCAGAGGACATCAGGCACCCAGAAAAGCAGCCCAACTCTTCGAAAGGAGATAACCGAGTGGCGGGGAGGCGATAAGTCGCAGCATTGGCGCCCGCCAAACACCTCATCACCTGAGCTGCTCGACCTGGGAAGAACACAAAACGCAGGCCCAACCGAGTCTGCGCCTCTGAGGACTACCCGAGTGCCTGAACCTGAGCGGCTTGGACCTGGGAGCTCAGTCCAGGGCCGGCCTCTGATTGTTCCCGGCGGAACAACCTAGAGCCCAAGCAGTGTGGGCAGGGAGGTTACACGCGCCGTGAGCGGGGGGCAGACCCAGTGTGGCCGAGGCACTTCGAGCGCACGCCAGTGTTATCTGTTTGCAGCATCCCTCCCTCCCTCCCCACAGCGCGGCTGAACAAGTGAGCCTAAATTTAAAAAAAAAAAAAAAAAAAATAGGGTCCTCCACCGTCCCCTTTGTGTCGGCGGGAACCAAACACTGAAGAGACCAGCAAACAGAAGAAGCTATAACAGAGGGAAACGCCTTGGAAGCTACAGGCCATAGATTAAAACCCTGTGGTTACTACGGATTACATAGGAAGGGGCCTATAGATCTTGAGAAATATAAGTCGGACTAAGGAACTGCCAAAAATGAACTGAACCCACAATACTCACAACAAAACCAGAGAAAGACCTAGATATATTTTTACTATTTTTACGATCAATCTTTCTTTCTTTCTTTTTTTAATTAAAAAAAAATTTTTTTTAAGTCCTCTATTGTCCTTTAATTTTCACTTTTATAACTATTACTTTGCAAAAAAAAAAAAAGACCCTATTTTTTTTTTTTTTTCTTCTTCAGCAAACTTCATATATATATTTTATAATTTTTTGACCGTGGTTTTTTTTTTTTTTTTTTCTTCTTTTCTTTAACATTGCATTTTTGAAATTCCAAACTCTACTCTAGATTTTTAATTTTAGCCTTTTGATATATGTTATCAATTTTGTACCTATAGTTTTTTTCATAATTGCTGTGACTTTTTTTTCTCCTCTGTTTCTTTCTCTTCTTCTTTTATATAACATTGTATATCTGCAATTCCAAACTCTACCCAAGATTTTTAATTTATGCTTTTTGGTATTTGATATCAATTTTGTACCTGTATTTTCTTTATAATTTTTGCGACATTGTTTTTGTTGGTTTGTTTGTTTTCTCTCTTTATTTTTCTTCTTCTTCTTCTTCTTTTTTTTTTTTTTTAACGTTGTATTTTTGAAATTCCAAACTCTACTCTAGATTTTTAATTTTTGCTGTTTGGTATTAGTTATCAATTTTGTACCTGTAGTTTCTTTATTACTTTCACGACCTTGTTTGTTTTTCTTTGTTCGTTTTTTCTCTCTTTCTTTTCCTTCTCCTTTTCATTAACATCGCTTTTTTGAAATTCCAAACTCTACTCTAGATTTCTAATTTTTGTTTTTATGTATTTGTTACCAATTTTGTACCTTTAAGAACCCAATCTTCAGGACCCATTTTTCACTAGTGTACGAGATTACTGGCTTGACTGCTCTCTCTCCCTTTGGACTCTCCATTTTCTCCACCAGGTCACCTGTATCTCCTCCCTAACCCCTCTCTACTCTACCCAACTCTGTGAATTTCTGTGTGTTCCAGACGGTGGAGAACACTTAAGGAACTGATTACTGGCTGGATCTGTCTCCCGCCTTTTCATTTCCCCCTTTTATCCTTCTGGCCACCTCTGTCTCCTGCCTCCTTCTTCTCTTCCCTGTATAACTCCATGAACATCTCTGAGTGGTCCAGTTGTGGACTGCACATAAGGAAGTGACTACTGGCTAGCCCACTCTCTCCACTATTGATTCCACCTCATCTCATTTGGGTCACCTCTAACTCCCTCCTCCCTCTTCTCTTCTCCATGTAATGCTGTGAACCTCTCTGAGTGACCCTCACAGTAGAGAAACTTTTCATCTTTAACGTAGATGTTTTATCAGTGGTGCTGTATAGAAGGAGAAGTTTTGAAACTACTGTAAAATTAAGACCGATAACTGGAAGTAGGAGGCTTAAGTCCAATCCCTGACTCCAGGGAACTCCTGACTCCAAGGAACATTAATTGACAGGAGCTCATCAAACGCCTCCATACCGACACTGAAACCAAGCACCACACAAGGGCCAACAAGTTCCAGGGAAAGACATAACAAGCAAATTCTCCAGCAACAAAGGAACACAGCCCTGAGCTTCAAGATACAGGATGCCCAAAGTCACCCCAAAACCATAGACATCTCATAACTCATTACTGGACATTTAATTACACTCCAGAGAGAAGAAATACAGCTCCATCCACCAGAACATCAACACAAGCTTCCCTAACCAGAAAACCTTGACAAGCCACCTGTACAAACCCACACACAGTGAGGAAACGCCACAATAAAGAGAACTCCACAAACTGCCAGAATACAGAAAGGACACCCCAAACTCAGCAATTCAAACAAGATGAAGAGACAGAGGAATAGCCAGCAGATAAAGGAACAGGATAAATGCCCACCAAACCAAACAAAAGAGGAAGAGATAGGGAATCTACCTGATAAAGAATTCCGAATAATGATAGTGAAATTGATCCAAAATCTTGAAATTAAAATGGAATCACAGATAAATAGCCTGGAGGCAAGGATTGAGAAGATGCAAGAAAGGTTTAACAAGGACTTAGAAGAAATAAAAAAGAGTCAATATATAATGAATAATGCAATAAGTGAAATTAAAAACACTCTGGAGGCAACAAATAGTAGAATAACAGAGGCAGAAGATAGGATTAGTGAATTAGAAGATAGAATGGTAGAAATAAATGAATCAGAGAGGATAAAAGAAAAACGAATTAAAAGAAATGAGGACAATCTCAGAGACCTCCAGGACAATATTAAACGCTACAACATTCGAATCATAGGGGTCCCAGAAGAAGAAGACAAAAAGAAAGATCATGAGAAAATACTTGAGGAGATAATAGCTGAAAACTTCCCTAAAATGGGGAAGGAAATAATCACCCAAGTCCAAGAAACCCAGAGAGTCCCAAACAGGATAAACCCAAGGTGAAACACCCCAAGACACATATTAATCAAATTAACAAAGATCAAACACAAAGAACAAATATTAAAAGCAGCAAGGGAAAAACAACAAATAACACACAAGGGAATTCCCATAAGGATAACAGCTGATCTTTCAATAGAAACTCTTCAAGCCAGGAGGGAATGGCAAGACATACTTAAAATGATGAAAGAAAATAACCTACAGCCCAGATTATTGTACCCAGCAAGGATCTCATTCAAGTATGAAGGAGAAATCAAAAGCTTTTCAGACAAGCAAAAGCTGAGAGAATTCTGCACCACCAAACCAGCTCTCCAACAAATACTAAAGGATATTCTCTAGACAGGAAACACAAAAATGGTGTATAAATTCGAACCCAAAACAATAAAGTAAATGGCAACGGGGTCATACTTATCAGTAATTACCTTAAACATAAATGGGTTGAATGCCCCAACCAAAAGACAAAGACTGGCTGAATGGATACAAAAACAAGACCCCTGCATATGTTGTCTACAAGAGACCCACCTCAAAACAGGGGACACATACAGACTGAAAGTGAAGGGCTGGAAAAAGATTTTCCATGCGAATAGGGACCAAAAGAAAGCAGGAGTAGCAATACTCATATCAGATAAAATAGACTTTAAAACAAAGACTGTGAAAAGAGACAAAGATGGTCACTACATAATGATCAAAGGATCAATCCAAGAAGAAGATATAACAATTATAAATATATATGCACCCAACACGGGAGCACCGCAGTATGTAAGACAAATGCTAACAAGTATGAAAGAAGAAATTAACAATAACACAATAATAGTGGGAGACTTTAATACCCCACTCACACCTATGGATAGATCAACTAAACAGAAAATTAACAAGGAAACACAAACTTTAAACGATACAATAGACCAGTTAGACCTAATTGATATCTATAGGACATTTCATCCCAAAACAATGAATTTCACCTTCTTCTCAAGCGCACATGGAACCTTCTCCAGGATAGATCACATCCTGGGCCATAAAGCTAGCCTTGGTAAATTCAAAAAAATAGAAATCATTCCAAGCATCTTTTCTGACCACAATGCAGTAAGATTAGATCTCAATTACAGGAGAAAAACTATTAAAAAATCCAACATATGGAGGCTGAACAACACGCTGCTGAATAACCAACAAATCACAGAAGAAATCAAAAAAGAAATCAAAATTTGCATAGAAACGAATGAAAATGAAAACACAACAACCCAAAACCTGTGGGACACGGTAAAAGCAGTCCTAAGGGGAAAGTTCATAGCAATACAGGCACACCTCAAGAAACAAGAAAAAAGTCAAATAAATAACCTAACTCTACACCTAAAGCAACTAGAAAAGGAAGAAATGAAGAACCCCAGGGTTAGTAGAAGGAAAGAAATCTTAAAAATTAGAGCAGAAATAAATGCAAAAGAAACAAAAGAGACCATAGCAAAAATCAACAAAACCAAAAGCTGGTTCTTTGAAAGGATAAATAAAATTGACAAACCATTAGCCAGACTCATCAAGAAACAAAGGGAGAAAAATCAAATCAATAAAATTAGAAATGAAAATGGAGAGATCACAACAGACAACACAGAAATACAAAGGATCATAAGAGACTACTATCAACAATTATATGCCAATAAAATGGACAACGAGGAAGAAATGGACAAATTCTTAGAAAAGTACAACTTTCCAAAACTCGATCAGGAAGAAATAGAAAATCTTAACAGACCCATCACAAGCACGGAAATTGAAACTGTAATAAAAAATCTTCCAGCAAACAAAAGCCCAGGTCCAGACGGCTTCACAGCTGAATTCTACCAAAAATTTAGAGAAGAGCTAACACCTATCCTGCTCAAACTCTTCCAGAAAATTGCAGAGGATGGTAAACTTCCAAACTCATTCTATGAGGCCACCATCACCCTAATACCAAAACCTGACAAAGATCCCACAAAAAAAGAAAACTACAGGCCAATATCACTGATGAACATAGATGCAAAAATCCTTAACAAAATTCTAGCAATCAGAATCCAACAACACATTAAAAAGATCATACACCATGACCAAGTGGGCTTTATCCCAGGGATGCAAGGATTCTTCAATATCCGCAAATCAATCAATGTAATACACCACATTAACAAATTGAAAAATAAAAACCATATGATTATCTCAATAGATGCAGAGAAAGCCTTTGACAAAATTCAACATCCATTTATGATCAAAACTCTCCAGAAAGCAGGAATAGAAGGAACATACCTCAACATAATCAAAGCTATATATGACAAACCCACAGCAAACATTATCCTCAATGGTGAAAAATTGAAAGCATTTCCTCTAAAGTCAGGAACAAGACAAGGGTGCCCACTTTCACCATTACTATTCAACATAGTTTTGGAAGTTTTGGCCACAGCAATCAGAGCAGAAAAAGAAATAAAAGGAATCCAAATTGGAAAAGAAGAAGTAAAGCTCTCACTGTTTGCAGATGACATGATCCTCTACATAGAAAACCCTAAAGACTCCACCACAAAATTACTAGAACTAATCAATGACTATAGTAAAGTTGCAGGATATAAAATCAACACACAGAAATCCCTTGCATTCCTATACACTAATAATGAGAAAACAGAAAGAGAAATTAAGGAAACAATTCCATTCACCATTGCAACGGAAAGAATAAAATACTTAGGAATATATCTACCTAAAGAATCTAAAGACCTATATATAGAAAACTATAAAACACTGGTGAAAGAAATCAAAGAGGACACTAACAGATGGAGAAATATACCATGTTCATGGATTGGAAGAATCAATGTAGTGAAAATGAGTATACTACCCAAAGCAATCTATAGATTCAATGCAATCCCTATCAAGCTACCAACAGCATTCTTCACAGAGCTAGAACAAATAATTTCACAATTTGTATGGAAAAACAAAAAACCTCGAATAGCCAAAGCGATCTTGAGAAAGAAGAATGGAACTGGAGGAATCAACCTACCTGACTTCAGGCTCTACTACAAAGCCACAGTTATCAAGACAGTATGGTACTGGCACAAAGACAGAAATATAGATCAATGGAACAAAATAGAAAGCCCAGAGATAAATCCACGCACATATGGACACCTTATCTTCGACAAAGGAGGCAAGAATATACAATGGATTAAAGACAATCTCTTTAACAAGTGGTGCTGGGAACTCTGGTCAACCACTTGTAAAAGAATGAAACTAGAACACTTTCTAACACCATACACAAAAATAAACTCAAAATGGATTAAAGATCTAAACGTAAGACCAGAAACTATAAAACTCCTAGAGGAGAACATAGGCAAAACACTCTCTGACATACATCACAGCAGGATCCTCTATGACCCACCTCCCAGAATATTGGAAATAAAGGCAAAAATAAACAAATGGGACCTAATTAACCTTAAAAGCTTCTGCACATCAAAGGAAACTATTAGCAAGGTGAAAAGACAGCCTTCAGAATGGGAGAAGATAATAGCAAATGAAGCAACTGACAAACAACTAATCTCGAGAATATACAAGCAACTCCTGCAGCTCAACTCCAGAAAAATAAATGACCCAATCAAAAAATGGGCCAAAGAACTAAATAGACATTTCTCCAAAGAAGACATACAGATGGCTAACAAACACATGAAAAGATGCTCAACATCACTCATTATCAGAGAAATGCAAATCAAAACCACTATGAGGTACCATTTCACACCAGTCAGAATGGCTGCGATCCAAAAGTCTACAAATAATAAATGCTGGAGAGGGTGTGGAGAAAAGGGAACCCTCTTACACTGTTGGTGGGAATGCAAACTAGTACAGCCACTATGGAGAACAGTGTGGAGATTCCTTAAAAAACTGGAAATAGAACTGCCTTATGATCCAGCAATCCCACTGCTGGGCATACACACTGAGAAAACCAGAAGGGAAAGAGACACGAGTACCCCAATGTTCATCGCAGCACTGTTTATAATAGCCAGGACATGGAAGCAACCTAGATGTCCATCAGCAGATGAATGGATAAGAAAGCTGTGGTACATATACACAATGGAGTATTATTCAGCCATTAAAAAGAATACATTTGAATCAGTTCTAATGAGGTGGATGAAACTGGAGCCTATTATACAGAGTGAAGTAAGCCAGAAAGAAAAACACCAATACAGTATACTAACGCATATATATGGAATTTAGAAAGATGGTAACAATAACCCTGTGTACGAGACAGCAAAAGAGACACTGATGTATAGAACAGTCTTATGGACTCTGTGGGAGAGGGAGAGGGTGGGAAGATTTGGGAGAATGGCATTGAAACATGTAAAATATCATGTATGAAATGAGTTGCCAGTCCAGGTTCAATGCACGATACTGGATGCTTGGGGCTGGTGCACTGGGACGACCCAGAGGGATGGAATGGGGAGGGAGGAGGGAGGAGGGTTCAGGATGGGGAACACATGTGTACCTGTGGCGGATTCATTTTGATATTTGGCAAATCTAATACAGTTATGTAAAGTTTAAAAATAAAATAAAATTAAAAAAAAAATAAAATCTAAATCTAAAATACAAAAAAAAAAAAAGGTTTAAAAGTTTGCCTGTTTCTCTCCTTAAAAATACAAATAGGTAACAATAATATTGCATGTGTGTAGCATCTTCAGATTTTCAAATATATCACTGCAATTTGAGATTTAGTTTTTACAATCCTAATTTAAAGGGAAAATTAATAATTTGGATCAGTATAATGGAAACTATTATGTAGAAATATGTCTGGAATGTCAGTTTTCTGACATTCAGTGTAGGTCTTTTTTTCTTCAATAAAAGAAATAGAGGAAAACAACAGAATGGGAAAGATGAGAGATCTCTTCAAGAAAATTAGAGATACTAAGGGAACATTTCATGCAAAGCTGGGCTCAATAAAGGACAGAAATGGTATGGACCTAAGAGAAGCAGAAGATATTAAGAAGAGGTGGCAAGAATACACAGAAGAACTATACAAAAGAGATCTTCATGACCCAGATAATCACGATGGTGTGATCATTCACCTAGAGCCAGACATCCTGAAATGTGAAGTCAAGTGGGCCTTAGGAAGCATCACTGTGAACAAAGGTAGTGGAGGTGATGGAATTCCAGTTGAGTTATTTCAAATCCTGAAAGATGATGCTGTGAAACTGCTGCACTCAGTATGTCAGCAAATTTAGAAAACTCAGCAGTGGCCACAGGACTGGCAAAGGTCACTTTTCATTCCAATCCCAAAGAAAGGCAATGCCAAAGAATGCTCAAACTACCACACAATTGCACTTATTTCCCAGCACGACTGAAGCAACTTAGCAGCGCAGCAGCAGCACACGCTAGTAAAGTAATGCTCAAAATTCTCCAAGTCAGGCTTCAATAGTACGTGAACCATGAAATTCCAGATGTTCAAGTTGGTTTTAGAAAAGGCAAAGGAACCAGAGATCAAATTGCCAACATCTGATGGATCATCAAAAAAGCAAGACAGTTTCAGAAAAGCATCTATTTCTGCTTTACTTACTATGCCAAAGCCTTTGACTGTGTGGATCACAATAAACTGTGGAAACTTCTGAAAGAGATGGGAATACCAGACCACCTGATGTGCCTCTTGAGAAACCTATATGCAGGTCAGGAAGCATCAGTTAGAACTGGACATGGAACAACAGACTGGTTCCAAATCGGGAAAGGAGTATGTCCAAGCTGTATATTGTCATCCTGCTTATTTAACTTACATGCAGAGTACATCATGAGAAACGCTGGACTGGAAGAAGCCCAAGGTGGAATCAAGATTGCCGGGAGAAATATCAATAACCTTAGATATGCAGATGACAGCACCTTTATGGCAGAAAGTGAAGAAGAACTAAAGAGACTCTTGATGAAAGTGAAAGTGGAGAGTGAAAAAGCTGGCTTAAAGCTCAACATTCAGAAAACTAAGACCATGGCATCCGGCCAATCACTTCATGGGAAATAGATGGGAAACAGTGGAAACAGTGGCTGACTTTATTTTTCTGGGCTCCAAAATCACTGCAGATGGTTATTGCAGCCATGAAATTAAAAGATGCTTACTCCTTGGAAGGAAAGTTATGACCAACCTAGACAGCATATCAAAAAGCAGAGACATTACTTTGTCAAGAAAGGTCTGTCTAGTCAAAGCTATGGTTTTTGCAGTAGTCATATATGGAGCCACCTGCCGGGGTCCAGCCCCGGCTGATCCAGGGTATTCGAAGGAGAGACGGCTAGGCGACCTATTCAAATGTTAATTAGAGATAATAAAGAGGAATAGAATGAGGATAGCTCAGTAGGAAAATTCAGTGGAGAAAAGAAGCTGAGTGGCTTGGTTTACGCAGAAAATCAATATAACCTGTGACACCAGGTTAGCTCTGACCACGGAGGCCGCAGGCGCCCTCTCGAATAGCGGAAGGTGCCCCACCTTAGACACCTTCTCGAGTGGGTCTTAGAAGCCCAGGCAAATAAATGGTCGCAGAGGACATCCACGCTCCAGATGGACACTCAGCTGGAAGTTAAAGGGAAGAATGACATGGGGAGACCAAGCGTTGGTGAGCAAGGCCCATAGCTTTATTTTCAACAGGGGCTTTTATACCCTAAGTTACACATAGAGGACAATAGGGGATGCAAAATCAGCAGTCTTTGATGCTTATCAAAAACCAGGGTTTTTTTCCTGCAGATTTATCGTATACAAATAGTTTAGGTGATTTACATCATCTTCTGGCCAGAGGCCTATTAACATTTTATGACTCTTGACAAGCACTTATCAACAAAGACTTATTTTCTCTAAGAGTAATTATTTTAAGGTTTGGCGCCATCTTCCGAAGATAAGATTACGTTCCTATAGGGTGGATGTGTAATGGGTTTACAAAGGAAAGAATTTACTACCTTAAGGGTCTAAAGTTACTAACACCAAGCCACTACTTATTTTTTTTACATACCAACTATATTAATTAATGCACATTCAAGGATACAATTCAGGGGATGTGAAAACTTGGCAACAAACATTGGCTCATCAATGAAATCTTTTACTAGTTTTATTCTGACAGTTTCTAATTCTCTGAGAGGCTCTAAGCTATTTGAATATCTTAAGCTTCCCGTGCCTCTGGAGGCTGGGAGACTGTAAACAATCGTATGCATAGCTGTAGGTGTCCGGGTAAACTTGTCAGGCGAGTTAGAGAGCCATCTGAGGGGTTTGGATTTAAACACTCCTAATTGCCCAGGAACTTTATTAATTGGAGCTGTAAGTTAACTCTTTGACAGAGAGAGTGAGATGGTGGTGGGGGACAGCCCCCAGTAAAGTCAGAGGTGAGAGCACAAAGCAATAAAGTAGGCAGACTCTGGTTTTTGGGGGGTAGATGCTCGAGAATATCCGGGGGCACTCCCGAGGCTCGATCCCGCCTTTGCGTATGCCGAGCCCCCTTCCTCATGACCTTTGTCACGAGTGGAATGTCTCTCGCCGGCTCCCGGCAATATATGGATGTGAGAGTTGGACTATAAAGAAAGCTGAGCACTGAGGAATTGATGCTTTTGAACTGTGGTGTTGGAGAAGACTCTTGAGAGTCCCTTGGACTGCAAGGAGATCCAACCAGTCCATCCTAAAGGAAATCAGTCCTGGGTGTTCATTGGCAGGACTGATGTTGAAGCTGAAACTGCAATACTTTGGCCACCTGTTGTGCAGAGCTGACTCATTTGAAAAGACCCTGATGCTGGGAAAGATTGAGGGCAGGAGGAGAAGGAGACGACAGAGGATGAGATGGTTGGATGGCATCACCGACTCAATGGACATGGGTTTGGGTGGACTCCAGGAGTTTGTGAAGGACAGGGAGGCCTGGCGTGCTGTGGTTCATGGGGTCGCAAAGAGTCAGACACGACTCAGCCACTGAACTGATTCAGCATTTGTACCATAAGTACCTAGTATACCTTCTAATAGACATAGAAGGAAATAAATGTCAAGTTCACTAATTCATTACAACTCTATTTTCTAGATCTCATAGGGAAACATGAAGCATTTTTATTGGCTAAATAAATATTGGAAGTGTATTTATAATTTTTTTTCCTCTCTAAACAGCTTAATCATAGTGACTATGGGACTCTGTCATTTCCCTCAAACTTTCTTACTTACAAAAAAAGATTATTTCCAAAATCAACAACCACAACAAAAAAACATTTTTAATGTTTTCTTCAATTTAGTTTTAGGACCCAAAGAATCTAAATAGATTAGACCAGAACTCAAATTCAAGATTTCACCTTACTACCTTGAAGACTGCCCATTTATGGTTTGGAAGAGAACACACAAGTAGTGTTCAGCACTAATACTGAATAAAATGTTTTTGAAAGACTTAAAGTAGTCTATCCACTAGATCTCTCACTGAATGTAAAATTTTTGTCTCAATATAAAGTATTTATTTTAAAAAATGATGGGTCAAATAATCATCTTGCAATAAAATTCAGAAAGCAAATAGATTTTTTAGTTGGGTGAAAATAAAGAGAAATTAAAGATGCTTACCACCAGTGGGGGAATGGGATTAAAAAGGATATGAGGAGAAAATATCTCCAGGCCCACCCACTGTGAGAAGAGGTTCAGTTGGACCCAATAGCAGTAGTCTAAAACCAACATGACAAGAAACAGCAAAAGGAATGAAAACTTGGCCTTCATTCCTGCCCACACACATGCAACTGCAGTGGAAAGACTCACCAAATGAATTGGCATCTGATAGTTTGCATATTAAGAGAATCAGCAAAGGCTTTTTGGCTTATGTTTGGTTGAAAGCTCTTTTCTAAGTTCACAATATAAAATTATGAACATATTAGTCAAAAGAATTTGTGCTGTTAGTATTCATGAAAAAGTGCAAGAAAGTATGGAAATAAATAAAAACAGTAAATAAATATCAATGGAAAGGTTACATTTCTTTTTCCATTATTGTAAAAATTATGTATAATATATTAGAAAATGAAAGCTATAATGCAGGAATCTTCATCATTAAGACTTGTCATATGTAGTTTTTATAACTTCAAGCAAAAAAGGCACCAGATATATTGACTTATCTGTAGAAATAAATCTCATATGCTTAAACACTGGTAACTGATGACTATAATGATTAATATGGTAATGAAGTTTGTTGTATTAAATCATTAATATAGTCTTATTTTCTTTGCAATTCTCCCTAGATGGGCATTTCACATAGCAAAAGCTCAATATATAGTTGTTATAATCAATAATAATAATCATAAGATTAATAGTTACTGTGGCTCAGATCATCTTTTTTTTTTTAATCTAATGGTTTTCAAGCTAATCCATCATTTGGAGACCTCTGTGTACCAAGATATTGTATCAAAAAGTTACTAAACTTATTTGAATTCCATTAACATGTCAAAAGTTTTGCTTTTTAAAGTTTCCAATTTCAACAAATATTTCTTAGGAACAAAGAAGCAAATACAAATACAAGCTTGCTATGAAAATATTTGATATGTCCACTGACTATAACTCACTTCAGTAAAAAAATTTCTGGAGAAGAAAAAGAAGAATGTCATCTTAAGAAATGATACTGGGGACTTCCTTGGTGGTCCATGGATTAAGAATATGCCTTGCAATGCAGGAAACGTGGGTTTGATCCTTGGTTGAGGAACTAAGATCCTACATATTGGGGACCAACAAAGCACGCAAGCCACAACTAGAGAGTCTGGGCATTGAAACAAAAGATCCCACACGTGTGTCCCATGAAGATCCTGTGTGCCACAACTAAGACCCGGCACAGCCAAATAAATAAATAAATATTTAGGTTTCCCTGATGGTCCAGTGGTTAAGAATACACCTTGCAATGCATGGGACGCTAGTTCAATCCCTGGTCCAGGAAGATGCTACAAGCTACAAGGCAACTGTGCCTGTGTGCCACAACTATTGAGCCAACGCTCTGGAGTCTGCGAGCTGCAACTTCTAAGCCCATACACCACAACTACTGAAACTTGCATGCCTAGAGCCCATGCTCCACAACAAGAGAAGCCACCACTATGAAAAACCCAAGCACCACAATGAAAATTAGCCCTCAGTCTCTGCAACCCGAGAAAGCCCCTGTGCAGCAACGAAGATCCAGTGCAGCCAAAAATAAATAAATAATAATTTTAAATAAATAAATAATAAATATTTTGAAAAAGGAAATGATGCTGAATGGCAATGGGTATGGCTAAATAAAGCCCACCAAAACCTCTCTCTTCCATAAAAACAATAAGAGCACTAGCAAAAAATTATTTAATTTTTTAAAACTCTGGAAATTAACCAAAGGCTTGCAACAGTCTGGAGATCATTTAAGAAAGATGACTAAACTTCAGTAAGAACAGCAAGCTCTGTGGCATTTACCTTGTTCCAGTCCCCACTCACCTTCATAGTTCTGAGTCTTAAAAGCCAACAGCCCTGAAATTGTGGTGAAAACTGGCTGCCTAGCAGACACGGAGGCCAAAGAAGGGGTTTGAGTTCCTTCAAGTTCTCCTTCCCAGATAACTATTATTTTCTGGCCTCCCTGGCACTTTCCTAGAAAATCTCTTTTGTGAACCTTGTCTATTTGACCTGATTGAGAGCTCTTTTTTTCGAACTGTGGTGTTGGAGAAGACTCTTTAGAATCCCTTGGACTGCAAGGAGATCAACACAGTAGATCCTAAAGAAAATCAATCCTGAATATTCATTGGAAGGACTGATGCTGACACTGAAGCTCCAATACTTTGGCCACCTGATGCAAGAAGTCAGTTCATTAGAAAAGACCCTGATCCTAGGAAAGATTGAAGGCAGGAGAAGGGGACGACAGAGGATGAGATGCTTGGATGGCATCACTAACTCAATGGACATGTGTTTGAGCAAGCTCCAGGAGATGGTGAAGGGCAGGGAAGCCTGGCGTGCTGCAGTCCATGGGGTCGCAAAGATTCAAACACGACTGAGTGACTGAAAAACAAGAGCTCTCTTAGTGGAAAAAAACCAGCCTTTTCTCTGGGGCATTTGTCAATAACAATCAATGGCAGCTGTTTAACATGACATGACAACTGCTTGAAGCTGTGATAATGGTTGAGGCAAACAACAAATTGAACAGAGCACTTCAATGAATACCTGGAGAATGAAATGTCCAGAGGAGGCTTTAAAAAGTTCCAACAGATTCCTGAGAATATAAAAAGCAACGTACAAGAGTTGAGCTCTGTAACTGCATAAGAAAGATCTGAGAGGGCTCTACCATCTCACTTACTGTTACTCTGAGGTTCTGTGTGATCAGGAAGTGAAGATTAAGACAATGTGGCAAACTACCTGCCTGTGCATTTAGGGCATGTCCCAAAATAGACACTGAGTCCTTCATAAAAGGTTTCATCAAAGGCTCCAAAGAGAGACTTATTGGTTCAAGGCCTTTAAAAATATCTCAGACCAGTCATTATCTAACCACTAAGCTAATTAAACAAAGATTTCAGTAGGCATGCATAACAAAGAATACAGACTTAGTTCAGGAAATTAAAAGAAAAAAAAAAAAAAACACCCAGCCATATTTAAAAAACAGCAACAACAACAAATACTGGTGAGGAGGAGGAATTTTATTCCCAGTGTCACCGCATTATATCACTAAAATGTCCAATTTTCAAAAGTAATTACAGAATATGTGAGGCAATAAGAAAGTGTGGCCTATACATAGGAAGGAGAAAAGAGTCAACAGAAATTGCATGTGGAGAAGCCCAGACATTGGACTTCTTAAACGAAGACACTCTATCCAGCTTAAAATCAGCTATTTCAAATATGTTCAAAGAGCTTTATAAAAGAACAATGTCTCATCATATAGAGAATATCAATATATAGATATAAATGATGAAGAAGACCCAAAGAGAAATTCTGAGTTGTAAAGGACAATAATTTAATTGAAAAATTCCGTAGAGAGGCTCAATGGCAGATTCAGCTGGAAAAAGAATCAATGGACTTGAAGATAGATTATTTGAAGTTCTCAGGGAGGCCTGAAGTGCTGTGATTCATGGGGTTGCAAAAAGTCGGACATGACTGAGCAACTGAACTGAACTGAACTGAATCTGAGGAACAGAAAGAAAAAGAAAGGAAGAAAATGAATAGAACCTGAAAGTTCTGTGAGATACCATCAAATGTATCAATATATGTATAATGAGAATCCCAGAAAGAAAGCAACAGAAAGAATATTTGAAAAATTAATGGCCAAGCCTTTCCAAATTTAATGTAAACATTATTCTACACATACAATAATCTCAATGAAATTCAAGAAGGAAAAACTCAAAGATAGCCAAATGTAGAGACACCACAATCAAAATTTCATATGCCAAAGCCAAAGAGAGAACCATGAAAGCAACAAGAGAAAAGTGACTAGGACATTCAAAAGGTCCTCTATAAGATTAATAATTCTCATCAGAAACTGTGAAGGACTGGGGATTCCCTGGTGGTCTAGTGGTTAAGAATCTGCCTGCCAATGCAAGGGACACAGATTTGATCTCTGGTCCAGGAAGATCCCACATGCTTCCGAGCAACTAAGCCTGTGTGCCATAACTACTGAAGCCTGGAGCCTGTGCTCTACAACAAGAGATGCAATGAGAGCCCCATGCACTTCAACAAAGTGTAGCCCCTGCTTGTTGCAATTAGAGAAAGCCCATCCATATGCAGCAAAAATGACCCAGTGCAGCCAAAATTTAGAAATCTTAAAAAAAAAAAAAAAGGAACTGTGAAGGCCTAAAGGCAGTGGGATGACATTTTCAAATGTGTAAAGAAACTTTGCCAATCAAAAATTCTATTTCTAGCACACTAATCTTCAAAAAAGAAAAAGACATTTCCATGAAATAAAAAACTGAGCGAATTTATCATTAGAAGACCTTCCCTGTAAGAAATACTAAAGGGTGTTCTTTTGCCTCTAGACAGTCAATTCCAATTCACATAAAGATATAAAGACAAGTAAAAATATTTACAAAGGTAAATATAAAAGATAGTATAAATTTTTGTTGTTCTTGTTTATAACTCCTTTTCCTATCTAACTTAAAAGAGAACTATATAAAGCAATAACCTTAAATCTGTACTTGGGACTTCCTTGGTGGTCCAGGGGCTAAGACTTTGCACTCCCAATGCAAGCGGCCTGAGTTCAGTCCCTGATCCCACAAGCCTCACCTAAAGATCTGGTATGCCCAACTAAGACCTGACACAGCCAAATAAATAAATATTTTTAAAACATTTTTGTATCAAGACTAGTGGTATACAGTGCATAAATATGTAATTTGTACTAATGAGAGGGAAGAGAATAGGGCCATATAGAATGTTCTATGATACAAGGTCAATCATTAAGAAGATATGGCTAACATTAATCATTATATTATTTCATTTATATATTATTAGCATATTAATATATTAATTATATACATAAACCATAATCAAAGTCTCTAAATACAGAACAAAATTGACAAAGAGGAGAAATATACAATTCAATAGAGTGGAGATTTTAATAATGTGTAATTTTAATACACTACTTTCAATAATGAATAGAAAACTAGACAAATGATTATCAAGGAAGTAGAAGACATGAACAGCATCATGAATCAACTGAACCTAACATTTTAAAAACACTCCACAGAACAACAGCAGAAAATACATTCTTAAGTACACAAGGAACATTTTCCAAGATAGACCATTTATTAGCCTATAAAACAAATCTCAATAAATTGAAATCATAAAAAGTATGCTTTCAGCAATATGAGTCCAGATACCTTTATTGAAAGATCTCTTCACCCCATGGAAAAGAAATGCAAAAAAGCAAAATGGCTCTCTGGGGAGGCCTTACAAATAGCTGTGAAAAGAAGAGAAGCAAAAAGCAAAGGAGAAAAGGAAAGATATAAGCATCTGAATGAGAGTTCCAAAGAATAGCAAGGAGAGATAAGAAAGCCTTCCTCAGTGATCAATGCAAAGAAATAGAGGAAAACAACAGAATGGGAAAGACTAGAGATCTCTTCAAGAAAATTAGAGATACCAAGGGAACATTTCATGCAAAGATGGGCTCGATAAAGGACAGAAATGGTATGGACCTAACAGAAGCAGAAGATATTAAGAAGAGGTGGCAAGAATACACAGAAGAACTATACAAAAAAGATCTTCACGACCCAGATAATCATGATGATGTGATCACTGACCTAGAGCCAGACATCCTGGAATGTGAAGTCAAGTGGGCCTTAGAAAGCATCACTGTGAACAAAGCTAGTGGAGGTGATGGAATTCCAGTTGAGCTCTTTCAAATCCTGAAAGATGATGCTGTGAAAGTGCTGCACTCAATATGCCAGCAAATTTGGAAAACTCAGCAGTGACCACAGGACTGGCAAAGGTCAGTTTTCATTCCAATCCCAAAGAAAGGCAATGCCAAAGAATGTTGAAACTACTGCACAATTGCACTCATCTCACATGCTAGTAAAGTAATGCTCAAATTTCTCCAAGCCAGGCTTCAGCAATACGTGAACCGTGAACTTCCTGCTGTTCAAGCTGGTTTTAGAAAAGGCAGAGGAACCAGAGATCAAATTGTCAACATCCGCTGGATCACCAAAAAAGCAAGAGAGTTCCAGAAAAAACATCTACTTCTGCTTTATTGACTATGCCAAAGCCTTTGACTGTGTGGATCACAATAAACTGTGGAAAATTCTGAAAGAGATGGGAATACCAGACCACCTGACCTGCCTCTTGAGAAATCTGTATGCAGGTCAGGAAGCATCAGTTAGAACTGGACATGGAACAACAGACTGGTTCCAAATAGGAAAAGGAGTCCGTCAAGGCTGTATACTGTCACCCTGCTTATTTAACTTATATGCAGAGTACATCATGAGAAACGCTGGAGTGGAGGAAGCACAAGCTGGAGTCAAGATTGCCGGGAGAAATATCAATCACCTCAGATATGCAGATGACACCACCCTTATGGCAGAAAGTGAAGAGGAACTAAAAAGCCTCTTGATGAAAGTGAAAGTGGAGAGTGAAAAAGTTGGCTTAAAGCTCAACCTTCAGAAAACAAAGATCATGGCATCCAGTCCCATCACTTCATGGGAAATAGATGGGGAAACAATGGAAACAGTGTCAGACTTTATTTTGGGGGGCTCCAAAATCACTGCAGATGGTGACTGCAGCCATGAAATTAAAAGATGCTTACTCCTTGGAAGGAAAGTTATGACCAACCTAGATAGCATATTCAAAAGCAGAGACATTACTTTGCCAACAAAGGTTCATCTAGTCAAGGCTATGGTTTTTCCTGTGGTCATGTATGGATGTGAGAGTTGGACTGTGAAGAGAGCTGAGCACCAAAGAATTGATGCTATTGAACTGTGGTGTTGGAGAAGACTCTTGAGAGTCCCTTGGACTGCAAGGAGATCCAACCAGTCCATTTTGAAGGAGATAGCCCTGGGTGTTCTTTGGAAGGAATGATGCTAAAGCTGAAACTCTAGGACTTTGGCCACCTCATGCGAAGAGTTGACTCATTGGAAAAGACTCTGATGCTGGGAGGGATTGGAGGCAGGAGGAGAAGGGGATGACAGAGGATGAGATGTCTGGATGGCATCACTGACTCAATGGACGTGAGTCTGAGTGAACTCCCGGAGTTGGTGATGGACAGGGAGGCCTGGCATGCTGCGATTCATGGGGTTGCAAAGAGTCAGACACGACTGAGTGACTGAACTGAACTGAACTGAACTTCATCTGGAGCCTTCATTAGGAGCCTTCCTCAGTTGCCCCTGCATAGTCTACCTTACTTGGGAAAGAATAGGGGACTCCTGATGACAGTTTTCTTCACTTAATACTTCCCGTTTCTTGCCTTTCCCCTTGGTGTTCCCTGGGGTTCTGGGTACATGAATCTTCAGGAACCTTTTCTGTTCAGGGCTCCCTCTACAGAGAGATTACTCCCACCCGTATGCTAATTAACTTGGTCCTTGACCAGTGTCATTTCATGAGGAAAATGGAACAAAGGAGAATCAGCATTCTCTCAAGTTTAGCCTCTTGCATAGACTAAGTAAGGAAATAATTAAACACTTGACTGTTATTTTGGCTTGCTATCTTAATTGGCTACTCCAACACCTGGCAGCTTAGCTCTATCCAGCTCTCCTGAGCTCCTATCAGACAGAAGACCCAAACTGGCAAGTCTTTAGCTAGACTGGCCAAGAAAAAAACAAAGAATGTTCAAATTACTAAAATCAGAAATGAAAGAGGGAACATTACTACCAATATCACTAGAAGAAAATTACAAAGAGAGAAAATTATAAGTAATTGTATGTCATCAAATTAGATAACCTAGACAAAATGACAAATCCCAGAAAGGCATAAGCTACTGAAATAGAAAACCTAAATAGATCTACACCAACTGAAGAGATTCAATCAGTATTCAAAAAAATTTCCACAAAGAAAATCCCAAGACTGAATGACTTCAATGATGAATTCTTCTAATATCTAAGGACATCTAACAATACTTCACAAACTCTTCCAAAAAAAAAGAAGTATTCTATACTCTTCAAGTCATCCCATTAGGCCATACCACACTGATACCAAAAATATCACAAAGACAAAGACATCACAAAAAGGGCAAATTATAGACTAATATCATTTATGAATATAAATGCAAAAAGACTCAACAAAATACTAGAAACATAATCCACAATGCATGAAAAGTATTATACAAAATGACCAAGTGGGATTTTCCCCAGAAATGCAAGTCTGATTCAAAAGTCAATCGGTATGATAAACCAATTAATATAATGAATGTCAAAACACGCATGATTATCTTAATATATGCTTTTAAAGCATTTGACCAAACATTCAATACACTAAGATAGAAAGGAATTTCTTCAGTCTGTTAAAGGGCTTTATAAAAAAACCTACATTTAACATTGTACCTCAGGATGAAAGATTGAATGCTCTCCCTCAAGATTAGGAAAAAGGCAAGGAAGTGTATTTTTTTGTTGTTGTTGTTGATGTTTTTATTTGTTGAAGTGGAGCTTCAGTCACTCTGCACACATTTAAGAAACATGGACCACTCTTTTTTGAAATAAACTCTTTACTTGTTTTCTCTAAGGAAGTACATTATATTTAACATTTTTCTAGAAATTCTAACCAGGGAAATTAGGCAAGAACAGGAAAAGAACATCTTCCATATTTGAAAGAAAGAAGTAAAAGTATGTTTATTTACGGATGACATGATCTTACATAAAGGAAATAATAAGAATCTCCCCTGCCCAGTACTAGAGCTTATAAGTGAGTTTAACAAAGTTATAAGATAAAAGATCAATATAAAAATCCAATTACATTTCTATGCACTTGCAATCTAAAAGTAAAATTAAGAAAATAATTCAATTTATAATAACATCCTTAAGAATAAATTTAAATGTAAGACTTTTACATCAATAAACTACAAAATTTCATTGGAATAAACTAAAGATATAAATAGATTCAAAGACATCCTGTGTTTATGAATTGGAAGACTTACTATTGCTAAGATGATCATAGTTCTCAAAGCTATCTATAGATTGACTGTAATCCCTATCAAAATCCTCTATGATGATTTTGCATTAATTGATAAACTGATACTGGAATTCATCTAAATATGCAAGATACATGGAATAACTGAAATAATGTTGAAAGAGAAGAGCAAATTTGGAGGACTCACACTTCCCAATTTTAAAACTTACTACAAAGCTATAGCAATCAAAGCTATGTGCTTTGACATAAGGATTAGTATATAATCAATAGAATGGAATTGAGAGTCCAGAAATTAACCCTTACCTCTATGGTCAATCAATTTTCAACAAGGGTTCCAAGACAATTAACTCTTTTCAACAAATAGTACTGTGAAAACGATATCCAAGTGCCCAGAAATAAAGATAGATCCCTATCTCCCACCACATACAAATGGATAAAAGGCCAAATGCAAGAGCTAAAACAATAAAATTCTTAGAACTCATAGGCACAAATCTTTGTAATGTTAGATTGTTGTTGTGTTTTAGTCACTCAGACTGTGTGACCCTATGGACTGTAGCCCACCAGGCTCCTCTGTTCATGAGATTCTCCAGGCAAGAACACTGGAGTAGGTTGCCATTCCCTTCTCTAGAGGATCTTCCTGACCCAGGGTTTGAAGCTGGGTCTTCTACATTGCAGGCAGATTCTTTACTGTTTGAGCCATGAGGGAAGCCTGTGATGTTATATTAGGCAATGGTTTCTTATGTATAGCACCACAAAAAGAAATAAAAAAAAAAGATGGATAAATTGTATTTCACTGAAATTAAAAATGTTTGTGCTTTGAAGGATACTATTAAGAAAGTGAAAAGATAACCTGTACAGTGAGAGAAAATATTTTCAGATTACATATCTAACAATGAGTTTTTATCCTGCCTATATAAAGTATTCCTACAACTCAACAGTAAAAATTTAAAAGTGGGCAAAGAATTTGAAAATAAACATTTCTGCAAAGATTATCAAATGCCCAGTAAGTACATGAAAAGGTGCAATACAGCATTGGTCCTCAGGGAAATGCAAATCAAAACAATGAGACCACTCATGTTCAATAGGTTAAATATTTTTTAAAATGTTTTTTAAAAACCAACAAACAAAAAATAACAAGTATTTGGGGAGGATGTAGAGAAATTGGAACCCTCATACATTGCTGATAGGAATGTAAAATGCTACAGCCATTGTGGAAAATGGTTTGGTGGTTCCTCGATATGAAAAATATATGATAGAATTAGAATACAGTAGAATCCAACACATAGAACACAGACTCCAACACAGCAGTTCCACTCCTACTGGAAGTGAAACTACCCAACAGAACTGAAGACATATGTTCACATAAAAACTTGTACATGAATGTTCATAGCAACATTCTTTGTAACATCCTAAGTGTAGAAATGGTCCAAATGTCTATCAATTGTTAAATGGGTGAAAAATGTATATTCATGCAACAGAATACTTCTGTTGTTGTTGAGTCACTGAGTCATGTCCAACTCTTATGCTACTGTGTGGACTGTAGCCTCCCAGGCGCCTCTATCTGTGGGATTTTCCAGGCAAGAATACTGGAGTGGGTTGCCATTTCCTTTCCAGGGGATCTTTCTGACCCAGGGATCAAACCTGAGTCTCCTGCTTTGGTAGGTTCTTTACCACTGAGACACCAGGAAAGCTCCAACAGAATATTACTCAGCCATAAAAAAGAATGGAGCTCTGAAATATGCTACAACATGTATGAACCTCAAAATATTACACTAAGTGAAAGAAGTTGTCTACAAAGGTTATATGTTGTATGATTCTATTTATCTTAAGTAGGCAGGTAGAGACAAATAGTAGTTACCAGAGGCTGGAGGTAGGGAGGAATACGAGTGATGACTAATAGACACAGGGTTTCTTTTGTGGGTGATGAAAATGTTCTGGAATTACCAAATAGTGATGGCTTCACAATTTTGTGAGTATACTAAAATCACTGAGTTGTATACTTTTAAAAGGTGAATTTTATTATGTGTAAATTATATCTAATAAAAAAAGAATTTTTACTGGTTTTCATCACACTTTGTTACCATGATATAGTTGAGAAACAGCTTGATAAAATTTTATTTTATATAATTTATATAGTAGGCATCTTACTTTTGCTTGATCTTTTGCTTTTTATTAAAAACCATATTTAATGTAATCATTGGCATTATTACTTTACAGTTTTCCACATAAAAGAGGTATAAGAAACTGTCTATAGAGCTTTCCTGGTGACTCAGTGGTGAAGAATTTGCCTGCCAGTGTAGAAGACATGGGTTTGATCCCTGATCCAAGAAGATCCCACATGCCGAGGAGCAACTAAGCCCTTACACCCCAACTACTGAGCCTGTGCTTTAGAGCCCAAGAGCCACAACTACCGCGCCCACGGACTACAACTACTGAAGCCCGCGTGCCCTAGGGCCCATGTTCCGAACAAGAGAAACCAAGGCAAGAAGTCTGCCCAATTGTTAGAGTAGCCACTACTCTCCACAATTAGAGAAAAGCTCACAAAGCAACAAAGATCCAGCACAGCCAAAAATAAATAAATAAATAAAAATTAAGAAAGAAACATTTATAGACTTATCTTAGACAAAATTGACAAAGGAAAACAATGTAGAATTAGTTAATTGGAAATTATGGAAGATATAAAAGAAACACATTTGTAGATATTTAGTGATGTTTTCAGGTAGGAGTGTGTGTGTAGAAATGATAATGAATAAAATGTGGTTTTCTCATTAGCTTGGATGTATGCAGCCAGAAATCTATCAGCAGCAGGGTAATTGGTAGATTAATTTTAAACCAGAAGAATCTTTGGTGCCATGTTTTAGAAAAAAGATATACTGTGATCAATCAGTTTCTTGGTATGTACCCCTTTTATAGGGATCCATGAAGTTGTGAAAAAGTGAATGGTGAAGAGTAATAACTGCTAAAATTTTACATCAAATCACCTAGTTGTACTAGGAAAGTTCCACTAATGTTGCTTTAATATGATTTCTCCTAAAATAGTACTCTTTTCAAGCAATGCTTGATTAATATAGTCATAGCAATTATTTCTATCACTTTTCCACCCACATAATGTCAATGAAAACAATTAGATAACTTCAGCTAACAGAAGATTCTTTTTAAAATAATTACAGTCTTTATTTTCACCATTAAATTTAAATGAAGAAATATGACCAATTCTTACAGTCATTTTAGCTCTAGAAAAGATGCCATCTATAAGCTAATTCAAACTTTCAATGTTGTCACAAAGATTTGTCAATAATTTATTATTTAATATTAAAAAATATTTATTATTCAGTTCAGTTCAGTCACTCAGTCGTGTCCAACTCTTTGTGACCCCATGAATCGCAGCATGCCAGGCCTCCCTGTCCATCACCAACTCCCAGAGTTCACTCAAACTCATGTCCATCGAGTTAGTGATGCCATCCAGCCATCTCATCCTCTGTTGTCCCCTTTTCCTCCTGCCCCCAATCCCTCGCAGAATCAGAGTCTTTTCCAATGAGTCAACTCTTCGCATGAGGTAGCCAGAGTACTGGAGTTTCAGCTTTAGCATCATTCCTTCCAAAGAACACCCAGGGCTGATCTCCTTTAGAATGGACTGGTTGGATCTCCTTGCAGTCCAAGGGACTCTCAAGAGTCTTCTCCAACACCACAGTTCAAAAGCATCAATTCTTCGGTGCTCAGCTTTCTTCACAGTCCAACTCTCACATCCATACATGACCACTGGAAAAACCATAGCCTTGACTAGACGGACCTTTGTTGGCAAAGTAATGTCTCTGCTTTTCAATATGCTACCTAGGTTGGTCATAACTTTCCTTCCAAGGAGTAAGCATCTTTTAATTTCATGGCTGCAGTCACCATCTGCAGTGATTTTGGAGCCCAGAAAAATAAAGTCTGACACTGTTTCCACTGTTTCCCCATCTATTTCCCATGAAGTGATGGGACCAGATGCCATGATCTTCATTTTCTGAAGGTTGAGCTTTAAGCCAACTTTTTCACTCTCTTCTTTCACTTTCATCAAGAGGCTTTTTAGTTCCTCTTCACTTTCTGCCATAAGGGTGGTGTCATCTGCATATCTGAGGTGATTGATATTTCTCCCGGTGGTCTTGATTCCAGCTTGTGCTTCTTTCAGCCCAGCGTTTCTCATGATGTACTCTGCATATAAGTTAAATAAGCAGGGTGACAGTATACAGCCTTGACGGACTCCTTTTCCTATTTGGAACCAGTCTTTTGTTCCATGTCCTGTTCTAACTGTTGCCTCCTGACCTGCATATAGGCTTCTCAAAAGGCAGGTCAGGTTGTCTGGTATTCCCATCTCTTTCAGAATTTTCCATAGTTTATTGTGATCCACACAGTCAAAGGCTTTGGCATAGTCAATAAAGCAGAAATAGATGTTTTTCTGGAACTCTCTTGCTTTTTTGGTGATCCAGTGGATGTTGGCAATTTGATCTCTGGTTCCTCTGCCTTTTCTAAAACAAGCTTGAACATCTGGAACATTAGATATTAGTAAAATTATATATCATGCTCAATACTTAGTTAAATTATTCTTACTTATGAATGTTAAGATTTTGATACCAAGCTGTTTTAGGTTTCTAATATTTATTGTGAATAATTTTTATATCAAATTTAACCATGTGATTATTACTACTGTTGTCTATTTTGAAAGATATGTTTTTCCTATTTCAAAGCTCTGAGGTGCCTGTGTTTATTCTTCTTAGGGAGTTGTCTGATAATTGTTATTATATGCTATAGTGTCTGACTTTAGTCATTGCCCATGTTACTACTTTTTATTATATGTACTTGCCTTTGGTTTCTGCAAAGGGCTTTGCTGGTGACTCAGACAGTAAAGAATCCACCTGCAATGCAGGAGACCTGGGTTCAATCCCAGGGTTGGGAAGATCCCCTGGAGAAGGGAACAGCCACCCACTCCAGTATTCTGGTCTGGAGAATTCCATGGACAGAGGAGCCTGGCAGGCTACAGTCCATGGGGTCACAAATAGTTGGACATGACTGAGCGACTTTCACTTTCACTTGGTTCCTGTATCCTTTGTGCTTGGGTATAAAATTCATGATAAATAAATGACCAGTATCTTTGGGCAGATAAGTTGAAAAAAAGAAGCAGCAGGTAAGTGAATTAAGGAGGTAGAGTGATTTAGCGCACAAGGAGGGAAAAGAGGGAAGAGAGATTAAGAATCAAATGAGGATTAGTTTACAATCAATTAAAAATTAGATGTAAAAGTACTTAAAAATTTTAGCCTTGAATTAAAAATAAAAAACTGTACTCAGGAAAGGGTCATATCAATGTGTGTTGAACTTGTAGGTGATTCTCACAAATCTTTGGACAGCCAATAGAAATTTTGCCACCCAATATTTCAACAGAACATGTGAGAAGAGGTCAATAATGTGTTGCCTAAGCTTTGTCAGGTTATTTTATCGATGTCTATAGGTCATAAATTTTGGATATTTAACTTCCTCTTCTTTATATTTGTGTGGCAGTTTAAGTTTTTCAGAAGTAACAGTCCAAAGAGTGAGGAGAGAAGCAATGAATAGACAAACCACGGAGGATTTTTCAGGCAGTAAGATTCTTCTTTGATACCATAATGATGTCTATATGTCATTATACTTTTGTTCAGATTTGTAGAATGTACAACCCCAAGAGTGATCTCTAATGCAGACTATGAACTTTGGGGGAATGTGATGTGTCAATGAAGGTTCAATCAATTGTGACAAATATTCCACTGTGGTGGGGGATGGTGGTCATGGGGAAAACAGCATGTGTGTGGTAGTGAGTTTGTGGAAAATCTCTGTACTTTCAATTTTACTGTGAACCTAAAGTTTTTGAAACAGACAACTCATGCTGAAAACAAACTTTTGCTGCTACTTTCATAGGAAAGCATTTAATTTATTGTGTTGCTAATCAGGTGAGTATCTATGCAATATTCCATATAAGTTTGTTTTACAGTCTTTACAGAATGATAAAGTTATAAATAAAAAGACATCTGGTTTCTCTAAGTTCACAAGAGTATGGTTTCAGTCTTCAAATGTATATTGTTATTAATATCTTGTGCTATATTACAAATTATCTCAAACAGCAATCTAAAACAACAAAGAGTTTAGTTAGTCCAGAGTCTCATGTGGTTGTAGTCTGCTAAGTCACTTCAGTCGTGTCCCACTCTGTGCGACCCCATAGATGGCAGCCCACGAGGATCCCCCATCCCTGGGATTCTCCAGGCAAGAACACTGGAGTGGGTTGCCATTTCCTTCTCCAATGCATGAAAGTGAAAAGTGAAAGTGAAGCCGTTGAGTCTTGTCCGACTCTTAGAGACCCCATGGATTGTGGCCCACCAGGCTCCTCTGTCCATGGGATTTTCCAGGCAAGAGTGCTGGAGTGGGGTGCCATTGCCATCAGCTAATACTGAAGTCATCTTGAAGCTTAATTAGAGCTGAAAAATCTACTTCCAACCTCACCCATGTGTTTATTGGCAGGGCTCTGAGAAAGGGCAGTGGTTCTGTAAAAGATCTGTCAAGAGAATGGAAAGACAAGAAACAGACTGGGAGAAAATATTTGCAAAAGATATATTTGATAAAGGATTGTTATCCAAAATATACAAAGAACTCTTAAAACTCAACAATAAGAAAACAAACAACCTGATGAAAAAATGGACCAAAGACCTAAACAGACACCTCACCAAAGAATATATACAGATGGAAAATAAACATATGAAAAGATGCTCCACATCTTATGTAATGAGGGAAAAGCAAAATAAAAAATTATTTAGGTGTTTTCATTCCTCAAATAGTATTTGTGCTGAAACCTTTAGTTCCTGGATGTGTGAACCTTTTCATTGTGTTACTGAGTGACCTCATGATATGTGAGCTAGTTTTCTCCAGTACAAGTGTTGAGGGAGGGAGAGAGAGAGAAAGGGGCAAGGTATAAGCCAGTCCTTTTGTAACTTAATCTTGGAAGAAACTTAATCTTGAAAGTACTCTTGTTACTCTCAAGTGTAAGTATCCCATTACTTCTGCCATATTCCAACCAGTAGAAGTGATCAAGTCCAACTACACTCAATGGGTGGGTATTCATAAGGGTGAGTAGCAGTGTGTGGGATCATTGATGGCCATTTAGAGGCTGCGTACCGAAATATGCCAAAGTCACCTCAGACTGATAGGATATCAGGCTACATAGAGTTGTAATCGTTTCTTTAGAGAAAATGTTAGCTCCCAAGTTTCCAATGGGAACAATTGGATAGATAGAAAGGACCTTTATTAAGCAAGAGAATATTGGTGGAAGGCTGGGTTTGGGAAAGGAGAACTCAGTTATGGGTATGGTTAAACTGGTTAAGCTTGTGGTTAATTTGAGATGGACAATGGGAAGTGTCAAGTCAACAATTTGTTAGATGTGTGTAGCTCAGAGGGAAAGTTTGGAATAAAGATATTTATTTGAAAGTATTCATCATATAGATTATAATTAACAATATGGGCATGGAATAAATCATAAGAGAGAGAGAATATAAAGTAAGAAAAAGAAGAAACCAAGTTCAAAGCCTTGGATAACTCAAGATTAGAAGCCAGTTAAGGACAGTGATCCTGCCAGGGACTCTGAGATAAATTATTGCCAAAAATGAAAGAACAGGGAGAGTTAGATCCTACTGAAGCCCAGAGCAGAGTGTTTCAAGAAAGACAGAAGAATCTACAATTTCAAATGTGCTGAGAAGTCCATTAACAGGAAGACAGAAAAATGTCCATTGGCATGGCAGACAGAGAATTCGCTGGTGACCATTGCAGGAAGCCATATGGATGAAGGAGGGGGACAGGAGCCCAGATTGGAGAGAGTTGAGGAATGAGTGGCAGATAAGTGAATCAGTGAGTACAGGCAGTTTTTTCAAGGCTTTGCACAGGAGAGGAAATAATACAGCAACTATCAAAAGGAAAGCATTAATAGTCAAAACTGGTGGTTTCTTTTAAATATGGAAGTGAATATTTCTTCACTTTTAAAATATGTGCATTATTTAATTAATGATGAGAAAGATGCCACAGAAAGAAATTAAAGAAACAAGAACAAAAAAGACTGGTGTAAGGTCCTGGGGAAAGCATGGGGATGTGAGACCACTAACACAGTGGAAGGCTATCTCCTGCACCATAATAGGAGGGAATGAAAGCAGAAGAGACAAGAGATAGGGATGCAGAAAAGTTTACAGATTTAATGGCCAGAAAATGAGGGCATTTTCAATCTGCTGGTTATATTTTCTCTGTGAAGTTGAAGAAGTCATGTGTGGAGTGTGTGCATGTGAACGTGTTCATGGAATGACACTTAGGTTAGGGAAGAGATACGTGAGTAAAGCAGTTGTTGGGAAACCTTCAAGTAAGCCGAAATAGGAGCAAATACAGTTACCCTGAAATGGCCTAATCCTTTGGAGAAAGCCAATGCTTGGTTAGACCATGATGATGCACATGAAGCACTCTACTCTCGTTTATAATCTTGTTTCCTCCATCATGGCTTTTGTGCATTCCTTGTTCCTTCTATAACAAGGAGAGGAATCTAATGAAGGAAGTCTCCCCACGTGTCAGGGATTTGAGTGATAGTGACTCTCCGAGTGTTTGCTTTTAAAAGAAAGATGTCCGAAGAGGGTAATGACCTCTGCCTAATCCCAGAGAGTGAAGTGCTAATTAAGAAATACAATTCATAGCAGGGTCTGCAGTCTACAGCTCTACCACCTGTAGGCTATGTGCCCTAGCTGGGCCTCAGTACAATCAGGCAAGTATAAATAATCATACTTAATTTTAGAAGTTTTAAAGAGATTTGACGTGTTATCTATCAAGTTCCTGACACTCAGACACAATTATCACACTCAAGCAAAATAGTAATAGCTGCCACTGCCACCAGCACCACTGTTATCAATGTGGTTATTACCATTCATGTTGTATATGTTGATCACAGGAACTTTCTTGGAAATACTGCCTCATATACCAATACCTAAAGATCCCCTGGAGAAGGAAATGGCAACCCATTCCAGTATTCTTAGTCCGGTAAATGACTAACACTTTCACACTTGCATACCAATACCTACTGTGAGAGGAGTCAATTTATTCATTCATTAAATAAATATTTCTGAAAGCCTGTTCAGTTCAGTTCAGTTCAGTCACTCAATCATGTCTGACTCTTTGCAACTACATAGACAGCAGCATGCCAGGCTTCCCTGTCCTTCACAAACTCCTGGAGCTTGCTCAAATTCATTTCCATTGAGTTGGTGATGCCATCCAACCATCTCATCCTCTGTCATCCCATTCTCCTTTAACTTTCAATCTTTCCCAGAATCAGGGTCTTTTCCAATGAGTCAGTTCTTTGCATCAGGTGGCCAAAGTATTGGAGTTTCAGCATCAGTTCTTCCAATGAGTATTCAGGACTGATTTCCTTTAGGATGGGCTGGTTGGATCTCCTTGTAGTTCAAGGGACTCTCAAGAGTCTTCTCCAACACCACAGTTCAAAAGCATCAATTCTTCGGCACTCAGCTTTCTTTATAGTCCAACTCTCACATCCATATATGACTACTGGAAAAACCATAGCTTTGACTAGACAGATCTTTGTTGGCAAAATGTCTCTGCTTTTTAATATGCTGTCTAGGTTGGCCATAGTGTTTCTTCCAAGGAGCAAGCATCTTTTAATTTCAAGCCTGGGTGCCGCCCTAAATTCACCATCAGCTTGAGAGGGCAGGAAGGCAAGTAGACACATTATAATGTGTCAAGTGTGACATCCCTAGACAGAACCAATGTGCTGTGGGAGCCAAAGTGAAAGTGAGGTCACTCAGTCATGTCCTATTCTTTGTGACCCCATGGAAAATAGCCCCCCAGGCTCCTCCATCCATGGGATTTTCCAGGCAAGATTACTGGAGTGGGTTGCTATTGAAAGGGGGCAAAGCCAAATGTGCCTGGGAGAATGAGAGGAGCCATCACTAAGATGAAAAGTTTAAAATGGGTTTTGGCTACCTGTCACCCGAGGGGGAAGGTCTGCAGCCGGCTATCTCTGTTCAGTCCTTTGTTCCGTGTGCGGGCCTGGCGGTGTCTTAGGTTAGGGCTGGCTTTTCGAGTGGTAGATATCCCACAGTCTGGTTTGCTAGCCCAAATTATTTCGCTTAGATAGCGCTCAGGGTATTCAGGCCAGGTTCTTACTCTAAGCGATGCAGCCCAGGCCTTGCCTCCCTGCCCAGCCCCTGCTTGCTAATGGCGTGTGTAGGCGTCTGCGCTGCTTCTCCACTGGGGGAGTTACCGTAGGGCTTGAAATCTGCGAGTTTTAATTGTTTATTTATTTTTTCTCCCTGTTATGTTGCCCTCTGTGCTTCCAAAGCTCGGCACAGATTCGGCAGTGAGAAGGTTTCCTGGTGTTTGGAAACTTCTCTCTTTTTAAGACTCCCTTCCCGGCATGGAACTCCGTCCCTCCCTCTTTTGTCTCTTTTTTTGTCTTTTATATTTTTTCCTACCTCCTTTCGAAGACTTGGGTTGCTTTTCTGGGTGCCTGATGTCCTCTGCCGGCATTCAGAAGTTGTTTTGTGGAATTTACCTGACGTTTAAATGCTCTTTTGATGAATTTGTGGGAGAGAAAGTGTTCTCCCTGTCCTACTCCTCCGCCATCTTGGCTCCTCCTTCCAAGGGGGCAATCGCAGCCCCAGAGAGACATTATCTATAAAACTGTAAGCAGGCTTCTTTGCTAACTAAAACTTCTTGGGGGTCTGGACAGTCAACATCTCCGTGAGAAGGTGCGCCGGTTGTACACCCAGATAACCGAGTGGCGGGGAGGCGATAAGTCACAGCAATGGTGCTCGCCAAACACCTCATCACCTGAGCTGCTTGGACCTGGGAAGAGCACAAAACGCAGGCCCAACCGAGTCTGCGCCTCTGAGGACTATCCAAGTGCCTGAACCTGAGTGGCTTGGACCTGGGAGGTGCATGTGGCCCAGGGCCGGCCTTGGATGGTTCCCGGCAGAACAACCTAGAGCCCGAGCAGTGTGATCGGGGGCAGACCCCGTGTGGCTGAGGCACTGCGAGTGCATGCCAGTGTTATTTGTTTGCAGCATCCCTCCTTCCCTCCCCACAGCACGACCGAACAAGTGAGCCTAAAAAAAAAAAAAAAAAAAAGTGTCCTCCACCGTCCCCTTTGTGTCAGGGCGGAAACCAGACACTGAAGAGACCAGCAAACAGAAGAAGCTATAACAGAGGGAAACGCCTTGGAAGCTACAGGAAATAGATTAAAACCCTGTGGTTACTATGGACTACATAGGAAGGGGCCTATAGATCTTGAGAAATATAAGTCAGACCAAGGAACTAGCCAAAAATGAGCTGAACCCACAATACTCACAACAAAACCAGAGAAAGTCCTAGATATATTTTTACTATTTTTACGATCATTCTTTTTTTTTTTTAATTTTTTAAAAAAATTTTAAGTCCTCTATTGTTCCTCTGATTTTCACTTTTATAACCTATTACTTTGGAAAAAGAAAAAAAGCCCCTATATTTTTTCTTCTTCAGCAAACTTCATATATATATATTTTATAATTTTTGACCTTGTTTTTTTTTTTCTTCTTTTCTTTAACATTGTATTTTTGAAATTCCAAACTGTACTCTAGATTTCTAATTTTAGCTTTTTGGTATATGTTATCAATTTTGTACCTATAGTTTTTTTTATAATTCCTGTGACTTTTTTTTCCCCTCTGTTTCTTTCTCTTCTTTTATATAACATTGTATATCTGAAATTCCAAACTCTACTCTAGATTTTTAATTTATGCTTTTTGGCATTTGATATCAATTTTGTACCTGTATTTTCTTTATAATTTTTACGACATTGTTTGTTTTTGTTTGTTTGTTTGTTTTCTCTCTTTATTTTTCTTCTTCTTTTTTTTAACATTGTATTTTTGAAATTCCAAACTCTACTCTAGATTTTTAACTTTTGCTTTTTGGTATTAGTTATCAACTTTGTACCTATATTTTCTTTATAATTTTCACGACCTTGTTTGTTTCTGTTTGTTCGTTTTTTCTCTCTTTCTTTTCCTTCTTCTTTTCTTTAACATTGTATTTTTGAAATTCCAAACTCTACTCTAGATTTTTAATTTTTGCTTTTATGTATTTGTTACCAATTTTGTACCTTTAAGAACCCAATCTTCAGGATCCATTTTTCACTAGGGAGCGAAATTACTGGCTTGACTGCTCTCTCTCCCTTTGGACTCTCCTTTTTCTCCAGCAGGTCGCCTGTGTCTCCTCCCTAACCCCTCTCTACTCTACCCAACTCTGTGAATTTCTGTGCGTTCCAGATGGTGGAGAACACTTAGGGAACTGATTACTGGCTGGATCTGTCTTGCTCCTTTTCATTCCCCCCTTCTATCCTTCTGGCCACCTCTGTCTCCTTCCTCCTTCTTCTCTTCTCTGTATAACTCCGTGAACATCTCTGAGTGGTCCAGTTGTGGAGTGCACATAAGGAAGTGATTACTGGCTAGCCCACTCTCTCCACTATTGATTCCACTTCATCTCATTTGGGTCACCTCTAACTCCCTCCTCCCTCTTCTCTTCTCCATGTAATGCTGTGAACCTCTCTGAGTGACCCTCACGGTAGAGAAACTTTTCATTTTTTAATGTAGATGTTTTATCAGTGGTGCAGTATAGAAGGAGAAGTTTTGAAACTACTGTAAAAATAAGACCAATAACTGGAAGCAGGAGGCTTAAGTCCAAACCCTGACTCCAGGGAACTCCTGACTCCAAGGAACATTAATTGATAGGAGCTCATCAAACGCCTCCATACTGACACTGAAACCAAGCACCACACAAGGGCCAACAAGTTTCAGGGCAAGACATACCAAGCAAATTCTCCAGCAACAAAGGAACACAGCCCTGAGCTTCAAGATACAGGCTGCCCAAAGTCACCCCCAAATCATAGACATCTCATAACTCATTACTGGACATTTCATTACACTCCAGTGAGAAGAAATATAGCTCCACCCACCAGAACACCGACACAAGCTTCCCTAACCAGGAAATCTTGACAAGCCACCTGTACAAACCCACACACAGCGAGGAAACGCGACAATAAAGAGAACTCCACAAACTGCCAGAATACAGAAAGGACACCCCAAACTCAGCAATTTAAACAAGATGAAGAGACAGAGGAATACCCAGCAGATAGAGGAACAGGATAAATGCCCACCAAACCAAACAAAAGAGGAAGACATAGGGAATATACCTGATAAAGAATTCCAAATAATGATAGTGAAATTGATCCAAAATCTTGAAATTAAAATGGAATCACAGATAAATAGCCTGGAGACAAGGATTGAGAAGATGCAAGAAAGGTTTAACAAGGACCTAGAAGAAATAAAAAAGTCAATATATAATGAATAATGCAATAAGTGAAATTAAAAACACTCTGGAGGCAACAAATAGTAGAATAACAGAGGCAGAAGATAGGATTAGTGAATTAGAAGATAGAATGGTAGAAATAAATGAATCAGAGAGGATAAAAGAAAAATGAATTAAAAGAAAGGACAATCTCAGAGACCTCCAGGACAATATTAAATGCTACAACATTCGAATCATAGGGGTCCCAGAAGAAGAAGACAAAAAGAAAGACCATGAGAAAATATTTGAGGAGATAATAGTTGAAAACTTCCCTAAAATGGGGAAGGAAATAATCACTCAAATCCAAGAAACCCAGAGAGTCCCAAACAGGATAAACCCAAGGCGAAACACCCCAAGACACATATTAATCAAATTAACAAAGATCAAACACAAAGAACAAATATTAAAAGCAGCAAGGGAAAAACAACAAATAACACACAAGGGAATTCCCATAAGGATAACAGCTGATCTTTCAATAGAAACTCTTCAAACCAGGAGGGAATGGCAAGACATACTTAAAATGATGAAAGAAAATAACCTACAGCCCAGATTATTGTACCCAGCAAGGATCTCATTCAAGTATGAAGGAGAAATCAAAAGCTTTTCAGACAAGCAAAAGCTGAGAGAATTCTGCACCACCAAACCAGCTCTCCAACAAATACTAAAGGATATTCTCTAGACAGGAAACACAAAAATTGTGTATAAATTCGAACCCAAAACAATAAAGTAAATGGCAACGGGATCATACTTATCAGTAATTACCTTAAACATAAATGGGTTGAATGCCCCAACCAAAAGACAAAGACTGGCTGAATGGATACAAAAACAAGACCCCTACATATGTTGTCTACAAGAGACCCACCTCAAAACAGGGGATGCATACAGACTGAAAGTGAGGGGCTGGAAAAAGATTTTCCATGCAAATAGGGACCAAAAGAAAGCAGGAGTAGCAATACTCATATCAGATAAAATAGACTTTAAAACAAAGGCTGTGAAAAGAGACAAAGAAGGTCACTACATAATGATCAAAGGATCAATCCAAGAAGAAGATATAACAATTATAAATATATATGCACCCAACACGGGAGCACCGCAGTATGTAAGACAAATGCTAACAAGTATGAAAGGAGAAATTAACAATAACACAATAATAGTGGGAGACTTTAATACCCCACTCACACCTATGGATAGATCAACTAAACAGAAAATTAACAAGGAAACACAAACTTTAAATGATACAATAGATCAGTTAGACCTAATTGATATCTATAGGACATTTCATCCCAAAACAATGAATTTCACCTTTTTCTCAAGCGCACATGGAACCTTCTCCAGGATAGATCACATCCTGGGCCATAAAGCTAGCTTTGGTAAATTCAAAAAAAATAGGAATCATTCCAAGCATCTTTTCTGACCACAATGCAGTAAGATTAGATCTCAATTACAGGAGAAAAACTATTGAAAATTCCAACATATGGAGGCTGAACAACACGCTGCTGAATAACCAACAAATCACAGAAGAAATCAAAAAAGAAATCAAAATTTGCATAGAAACGAATGAAAATGAAAACACAACAACCCCAAACCTGTGGGACACGGTAAAAGAAGTCCTAAGGGGAAAGTTCATAGCAATACAGGCATACCTCAAGAAACAAGAAAAAAGTCAAATAAATAACCTAACTCTACACCTAAAGCAACTAGAAAAGGAAGAAATGAAGAACCCCAGGGTTAGTAGAAGGAAAGAAATCTTAAAACTTAGAGCAGAAATAAATGCAAAAGAAACAAAAGAGACCATAGCAAAAATCAACAAAGCCAAAAGCTGGTTATTTGAAAGGATAAATAAAATTGACAAACCATTAGCCAGACTCATCAAGAAACAAAGGGAGAAAAATCAAATCAATAAAATCAGAAATGAAAATGGAGAGATCACAACAGACAACACAGAAATACAAAGGATCATAAGAGACTACTATCAGCAATTATATACCAATAAAATGGACAACGTGGAAGAAATGGACAAGTTCTTAGAAAAGTACAACTTTCCAAAACTCGACCAGGAAGAAATAGAAAATCTTAACAGACCCATCACAAGCACGGAAATTGAAACTGTAATCAAAAATCTTCCAGCAAACAAAAGCCCAGGCCCAGATGGCTTCACAGCTGAATTCTACCAAAAATTTAGAGAAGAGCTAACACCTATCCTGCTCAAACTCTTCCAGAAAATTGCTGAGGAAGGTAAACTTCCAAACTCATTCTATTAGGCCACCATCACCCTAATACCAAAACCTGACAAAGATCCCACAAAAAAAGAAAACTACAGGCCAATATCACTGATGAACATAGATGCAAAAATCCTTAACAAAATTCTAGCAATCAGAATCCAACAACACATTAAAAAGATCATACACCATGACCAAGTGGGCTTTATCCCAGGGATGCAAGGATTCTTCAATATCCGCAAATCAATCAATGTAATACACCACATTAACAAATTGAAAAATAAAAACCATATGATTATCTCAATAGATGCAGAGAAAGCCTTTGACAAAATTCAACATCCATTTATGATCAAAACTCTCCAGAAAGCAGGAATAGAAGGAACATACCTCAACATAATCAAAGCTGTATATGACAAACCCACAGCAAACATTATCCTCAATGGTGAAAAATTGAAAGCATTTCCTCTAAAGTCAGGAACAAGACAAGGGTGCCCACTTTCACCATTACTATTCAACATAGTTTTGGAAGTTTTGGCCACAGCAATCAGAGCAGAAAAAGAAATAAAAGGAATCCAAATTGGAAAAGAAGAAGTAAAACTCTCACTATTTGCAGATGACATGATCCTCTACATAGAAAACCCTAAAGACTCCACCACAAAATTACTAGAACTAATCAATGACTATAGTAAAGTTGCAGGATATAAAATCAACACACAGAAATCACTTGCATTCCTATACACTAATAATGAGAAAACAGAAAGAGAAATTAAGGAAACAATTCCATTCAGCATTGCAACGGAAAGAATAAAATACTTAGGAATATATCTACCTAAAGAAACTAAAGACCTATATATATAAAACTATAAAACACTGGTGAAAAAAAATAAATAAATAAAACACTGGTGAAAGAAATCAAAGAGGACACTAACAGACGGAGAAATATACCATGTTCATGGATTGGAAGAATCAATATAGTGAAAATGAGTATACTACCCAAAGCAATCTATAGATTCAACATGATCCCTATCAAGCTACCAACAGTATTCTTCACAGAGTTATAACAAATAATTTCACAATTTGTATGAAATACAAAAAACCTCGTATAGCCAAAGCGATCTTGAGAAAGAAGAATGGAACTGGAGGAATCAACCTACCTGACTTCAGGCTCTACTACTAAGCCACAGTTATCAAGACAGTATGGTACTGGCACAAAGACAGGAATATAGATCAATGGAACAAAATAGAAAGCCCAGAGATAAATCCACGCACCTATGGACACCTTATCTTTGACAAAGGAGGCAAGAATATACAATGGATTAAAGACAATCTCTTTAACAAGTGGTGCTGGGAAATCTGGTCAACCACTTGTAAAAGAATGAAACTAGAACACTTTCTAACACCATACACAAAAATAAACTCAAAATGGATTAAAGATCTCAATGTAAGACCAGAAACTATAAAACTCCTAGAGGAGAACATAGGCAAAACACTCTCCGACATACATCACAGCAGGATCCTCTATGACCCACCTCCCAGAATATTGGAAATAAAAGCAAAAATAAACAAATGGGACTTAATGAACCTTAAAAGCTTCTGCACATCAAAGGAAACTATTAGCAAGGTGAAAAGACAGCCTTCAGAATGGGAGAAAATAATAGCAAATGAAGCAACTGACAAACAACTAATCTCAAAAATATACAAGCAACTCCTACAGCTCAACTCCAGAAAAATAAATGACCCAATCAAAAAATGGGCCAAAGAACTAAATAGACATTTCTCCAAAGAAGACATACAGATGGCTAACAAACACATGAAAAGATGCTCAACATCACTCATTATCAGAGAAATGCAAATCAAAACCACTATGAGGTACCATTTCACACCAGTCAGAATGGCTGCGATCCAAAAGTCTACAAGTAATAAATGCTGGAGAGGGTGTGGAGAAAAGGGAACCCTCTTACACTGTTGGTGGGAATGCAAACTAGTACAGCCACTATGGAGAACAGTGTGGAGATTCCTTAAAAAACTGGAAATAGAACTGCCTTATGATCCAGCAATCCCACTGCTGGGCATACACACTGAGGAAACCAGAAGGGAAAGAGACACGTGTACCCCAATGTTCATCGCAGCACTGTTTATAATAGCCAGGACATGGAAGCAACCTAGATGTCCATCAGCAGATGAATGGATAAGAAAGCAATGGTACATATACACAATGGAGTATTACTCAGCCATTAAAAAGAATACATTTGAATCAGTTCTAAAGAGGTGGATGAAACTGGAGCCTATTATACAGAGTGAAGTAAGCCAGAAAGAAAAACACCAATACAGTATACTAACGCATATATATGGAATTTAGAAAGATGGTAACAATAACCCTGTGTACGAGACAGCAAAAGAGACACTGATGTATAGAACAGTCTTATGGACTCTGTGGGAGAGGGAGAGGGTGGGAAGATTTGGGAGAATGGCATTGAAACATGTATAATATCATGTATGAAACGAGCTGCCAGTCCAGGTTCAATGCATGATACTGGATGCTTGGGGCTAGTGCACTGGGACGACCCAGAGGGATGGTATGGGGAGGGAGGAGGGTTCAGGATGGGGAACACATGTATACCTGTGGCAGATTCATTTTGATATTTGGCAAAACTAATACAATTTTGTAAAGTTTAAAAATAAAAATAAAAATCGATAAATGAAAAAAAATAAAAATAAAAAATAAATAAAATGGGATTTGAAGAAGGAGTAAGAGTCTGCTAGGTAGAGAAAAGGTACTTACGACAATGGGAACAGCATGGACAGAGGGCCACTGATCAAGGTAAAAGGCAGTTTTAAATGCTCTTGGCTTTCTGTGACTTGAATCTATGAGTCAACACTTCATAAATATTGTTTCTGATACAGGAATTGGACTTTGAGCCTGAGAAATAGTTATACAAAGAGTGAAATTCATCTGGTCAGAAACAACTATTTCTTTGACACAAAGCTCAAGGGTAGGGAGAAACTCATGAAAATTGAAGTTTAACTTAACGAGTTACTAACAGGCAAACACATTCCCTTCGTACAAATGCTTTTTATTGCAGCAGAGTTATGAGACAAACACCCCAGTCCACATGGAGCACATGCAAACCAGCTCTGTCAAAGACAGTTAGTTTTCCCCTCTTCCCCTACCATAATAAAATCCCTCATTTGGGGTTGAGTATATCATCACCTGAACACAGATTTTATTTCTGTGTCTTTTCAGCTACTAGGTGTGGTCAAATGACTAAGTGTAGGGAAGTGATGTGGTGATTTCTGGTTTTTATTCTTCTAAGTGCATTCCTTTCGTCCTCCTTTTTTGATCCTTGGAATGCATATGTGATGATCGGTGCTCTAATGATCATGATCTTGAAGTCGAAGGACCAAGATAGCTCACTTTTGAGATGGTGGAACAGAAAACTATAAGTTCAGAAGACTGTACAAGATGGGACCAACCTTAATGGCCTATGTATAAAATTAAATTTTATATTGCTATAATATCAATATTTAAGCAACTGCTTCAAAAAACTGTAACCCGACCTTTATTCTAAGTAATACATCAACTAGCAAATAGCATTCTGCTTATTTTGTAAAGTTTTGGCTAGGTTTTATATTTCTATGTTCTTATTTCTGTGCAAAGGGGTATCTTTTTAGTTGGTATGTTTTTTCCTCTAAAGGGCATTGTGATAATTATTTTATAGAAGCAAAACAAAAAATAAGAGAATCTCTTTTAGTTCGACATGAAAAAATAAATATGTGCTTTTTACCCTGAGTTTCTCAAAAAGTATAATTAACTGCCTGCCTACTTGCTCTGAATCTTCTAGTCTCTGGGTTAAGTTCTTCCAGTGGATTAACTCATTCAATCTTCCCAACAGCTCTCTGAAGTTGGTGTTATTTTCAGTCCCATTTTACAGTTCACAGAGGTTAAATAACTGACTAATGCCTCATAGCTGGAAAGCGATGGATTGGGGCTTTTAGCCCAGGCAGTCTGACTCCACAGCTTAACTATTAAACACCACTCTCACCACTCCACAGATAGGGATAGTCCTTTAAATTCTATGACCAGGGCTTGTCCTTGGCAGAAAAAATACAAGTAGAAACAAGCAAGTAAATGGCCTGGCATGAGGCACTCTTGTTGATCTATTGCTTAGTTCTTTTTAGACTTTATTCCTTGTTCCTGAGATGTTTACAGACTGAGTTCCTAGTTGGCCCTTGGTGACTGAATTTTCTTTTGCTGAACCCCAGGTAAGTTTTCTGTAACCCTTTTCCATATCGTCAGACATCTGGAGCCAGAACATGATTTTGACTGCTTGCTGTCCACAGTTGTCTTCTTCCCATTCTTCCTGGGCTACTGTATCATTTTCTGTCCTGACTTTAGATTTGTGTTCTTGACTGTTTTTAAGTTTCCTTATGGAAAAGTCAGTCACTAACTTGGAACCTTTGTTCCAATTCTTTATGTAGCCTGGCTTCTGGATTTGTCTAAAATTTCATTGTCTTGTCTCTTGGCCTTACTTCCAAACCCAAGTTATAAACACTTAGGACTGAGAGCAACAATTTTGGTTTATAGTTAGATTCTAAAATAAAAGTACGTTTAACTGCAGCATTGTTGGGCCACAATCTAGACACTCATTGGCTGGATCCATTCTCTCATTTATTCACCAAATATTCACTAAGCTCTAGTCACGTGCCAAGTATTGTGTTCCGTGCTGAGATAAGACCTTAAATGGGTTGATTCCTACACTTACAGAATAGTTACAAAGTAGTGAACAATATTTTCAATATAAGCAGTAGTTACAGTGGTAAACAATAGTAATAGTAGTAAATGGTAGTCACAATAGTAAACAATGGTTACAAAATGGTAAACAAGAAATTAGAAGATTGAATGATGAGGATGGATCCAAGGCAATAATAGACCATCTGTGGTAAGTGGAGCTTGAGCTGGGTTTTGAAAGCTATATGGTTAAGGAAATCAACCCTGAATATTCATTGGAAGGACTGATGCTGAAGCTCCAATACTTTGGCCATCTGATGTGAAGAGCCGACTCATTGGAAAAGACCCTGATGCTGGGAAAGATTGAAGGCAACAGGAGAAGGGGGCAGCAGAGGATAGGATGGTTAGATAGCACACTGACTCAGTGAACATGAATCTGAGCAAACTGAGGGAGATTGTGGAGGACAGAGGAGCCTGGCATGCTGTAGTCCATGGGGTCGCAGAGTCGGACATGACTTGGAGCCTAAACAACAACAATAGTTCACCAGATTGACAAGAGGAGGAAGGCTAAGACCAAGGGAGAAGCATTTACACAGGCATCGAAACAAAACTGGAAGCTCAGGACAGGGCAGAGGGAAGAGTTGGAGATGACGTGGAAGAGAGGTTTAGGTTATATTAGGAAATGCCTCATTTACCATGTAAAGGAGTTTAGGTTTTGAAGGGTTTTCAACAAGCCAATAAAATGATGAGATTTGCCAGCTTGCCCACTCCTTAAGGCTTCTACACATCAACCTGCCACCAGGCTAGTGAACACAGAGTAGTGATTAATGAGCTCTGTGACCACCCAGAAAACATTCCTGGCAGCTGCAGGCCCCAAGATACATCTAGGAATCTGCTTCTCTGGCAACATTTAGGTCAGAAACAAGTCTGTATTTGAGAATTCTGCTGCTGCCCACATCTCTTTTTATCTGTCCTGTTGCTGTTACCAGAGCTGATTGCTTCTTCCTCCTTTGGGTTATTTCAGGGGTTGGTGTATAGATTAGTTGATACAAAGAAGGTTTTCATCTCCCTTGTTTTGAGATCAGGTGAGATCAATTGTGCAAATGTAAAAATAATTTGGTAGCACATATAAATTCCTATTCCTAAGATGGGCAATAACTTATTATTCCCCTGTGAAATTGTAGTTTATTGAATGGAAAATGACAATATTTTCTTGAGAACGGCATCCTGACAGGTCTTCTGATCCTTTCAGCCTAGTCCTCACTGTCTGATGATGCCAGAAAGGGACATTTCTAGAGAGGTCCTGGAGTTGCTCTTCCTGACTCCAAACTTTCAGGTTGATGGATAAAGACAATCACACCTGATAGACTCATCAGTTCTGTCTCCATGACCATTTAACTTCATGTGTCGTTTTGCATCTTCTGACAGCATTGGAATATGCAGTGGATTAGTACCAGGGATTTATCAAGATGATGTTGTTTATTGATACAAGACTCCTTTGGATCAAATAAGAAGTACCAAAGTCTAATTTTTGGAAGATGGAAAGATCTGTGTGGTCTTGTAATCACCACAGGCAGCTGTATAATATTCAGCTCATTTAGGGCTCTCTAATCTAGCCTGGAGGAGCTGCTTCATGTTTCCATCTTTTAAAACATGATAACAGTGTTTCTTTCAACTTTTACAGTGATTGAAATTCCCAATACCTCAATTCAGTCCAAAGAGAAAGAGTACAAGCAGATGGAGAATGTTCCAGGCACAGGATACATATTTTTTCTTGGTGCAGCAATATTAAGAATTGAATATCAAGACAATGATTATCTTCCTGGATTAGAAAAAAAAAAAAGAGAAGGTTACAAGGAGAAATGAAATGCTGGCTAGAAGAAGCAGCAGAGAAGATTTCATATTGGATAGTAACTAGTTCTGAGGCATTTTGGATGTCTTCTTGCTGACAACTAATTGGAAATTAAACATTCCCTGGTGGCTCAGCTGGTAAAGAATCCACCTGCAATGCAGGAGACCCTGCTTCAATACCTGCGTCAGGAAGATCCACTGAAGAAGGGATAGGCTACCCACTTCCGTATTCTTGGGCTTCCCAGGTGGCTCAGCTGGTAAAGAATCTGCCTGCAGTGTGGGAGACTTGGTTTCAATCCCTGGGTTGGGAAGATCCCCTGGAGAAGGGAAAGGCTACCCACTCCAGTATTCTGGCCTGGAGAATTGCATGGACTGTATAGTCCATGGGGTTGCAAAGAGTCATACACGACTGAGTGACTTTCACATATAAAAAAGAGGTTTCTGCTTGCAGCTTTGTATTCTATTATTCCTTCTTTTCTCCTTTTATGCCTGACTTCCATGTGCTTGGAATAATTCATGAGAATTACTTTAAAATTTCAGGAAAAAAAGCAATAGGTAAAAGCTTGCTAACTACAAAAGTATTACAGGGATGATTCCTGAGATTAAAAAGAAATGTGGCAATCTTTTCCCCTGCACTATCTTCAGGGGGAAGAATAAACCTGGTATCATCAAAAGCAATGATTTTATAAAGCAACTATACTCCAATAAAAACTAATTTTTTAAAAAAGCAATGATTTTAGAGTCAGGAGTCCTGGGCACAAGACCTCACTTCTATTGTTAAATAACTGCGTGTCTTTAGATGAATTCTCTGAAACTCAGTCATGTGGTCTGTAAAATGATGAGAAGTATTTGATAACCAGTAAGGGCCCTATGTTTGACAATCATTTATGTTGTTTTAGAATAAGAAACGGAGAAGGCAATGGCACCCCACTCCAGTACTCCTGACTGGAAAATCCCATGGACGGAGGAGCCTGGTAGGCTGCAATCCATGGGGTCGCTGAGGGTCGGACACGACTGAGCGACTTCACTTTCACTTTTTACTTTCATGCATTGGAGAAGGAAATGGCAACCCACTCCAGTGTTCTTGCCTGGAGAATCCCAGGGACGGGGGAGCGTGGTGGGCTGCCTTCTATGGGGTCACACAGAATAGGACACGACTGAAGTGACTTAGCAGCAGCAGAATAAGAAAATCTGCCTGCCACTGCAGGAAATGCAGGAGACATGGGTTCAATCTCTGGGTTAGGAAGATCCCTTGCAAAAGGAAATGGCAACCCACTCTAGTACTCTTGCTTGGGAAAATCCCATGGCCAGAGGAGACTGGCGGGCTACAGTCCATGGAGTCGCAAAGAGTCGGACACAACTAAGCACACACATTCACACACTAGAGTAAACCTCAAGAAACAGAAATGATGGGCACTGCCATTAATGTATTTAAAGGGATGGGACTCACACACGAAAAAAATGGAGTTGCTCTTTCCTCACACTTGAATCTGGAATTAGCTACCATGTATTTTAAAAGGAAACTTTGGAACACAATGAAGCTAGCACGTAGGACTAGAGAAGAAACCAAGCAACAGCTTCGGAGGGCAGGAGAGGTCCCAATACAAACTGTACCCTGTGGTTATTCTGTATCTGGCCCTTGAAGGGTGAGATTATAATTCTCAAAGGGCAGCCTTTCGTCTCGCCTGCAGACCTCAGTTCGCACTAATATTCCAAATCAGTGGGAGTCCATCATGTCTGCCTCGGAAACAGCCAAGTCATTTCCGGTCTAGGAAGGAATAGGTATCAACACTGAAGGCTTGAGTAATGAAAGAAAAATACATCTTCTAAGATCCTGGAACACGGGCCTCCAAGGCGGTCCAAGGATAGGATTCAGGGTTGTTCAAAATGAGTTTTCTTTCATTTTATTTTATGACTTTGAAAATTATCCTTTGGACAGATTTTTGCCAAATTAATAAAGTCAAATTATTAAAGTATTTATTAAGGGAACTGTACAGGAGCTTCAGGCGCTGCTGTAGACAGTAAAATGACATGTGATTGTTGTGCTGCCATGTTATGATGTCCAGAATAATTTTTCTCTGATAAACATTAGGAAAAAATGAATCCTTGTGCTTATTAGGTAGTTCTGAGATCCCTTTCTTAAATGTATGCTTTTCTTAAATTCTTAATTACAGATCCAGATGCCGCAGAAGAAAGATGTATTTGTCATTTGGGGTTAGGTGTCCATCTCTTAGCTCAGTGGCTATGGCTATTGAATTGGGTCATATTACAGAATCATGGGAGCACCTGTTTAACTATATGTTTGGAGGAAGAAAGACTTTTTAGAAAAGGTCTAGTAGAAAATCCTGTAAATAAGTCCCAGTGCAAAAGCTGAAGTGCTCTGTGAGTTTTTTATTGTACTGCCAAGAAGAGATGTGACACAAATTGGAGAGGCTTCAAGGAAACTGTGCTTTGGAAATAGAAGTGATTTGTGCCTCAGCTTGTGGTTTGTGCCTGTCTGTATCATCCACTCCAGAAATGTGGATCTTTCACTTAATATTTTGAAGGAAGTCTTAGAGAAATTGGCAGGTATGGCCTCTTTCTTTGGCATAAACTGGATGGAATTAGTGATGTCCTCAAATGCAGATAGCTCCTGGTTTTCTTCCCTTACAGCTCACTACAGGACTTGGGACCAGGTCTAGAAGGTTTACTGCTGCATCCACAGTGAATGGCATACAGTAGGTACTCAGGATATTTGTTGAATATATAAATTATGATGCCATCAAAATATTTTCCTATTTTATGTCTGTTCTGGAAACTTCAAGGAAATTGATGTCTCTGGTTTGTTAGAAAAGAAAAACACAGTGTCTTTGACTGGAAGCAAAATGTTGGGACATTCTAGTTAGGTAGAGCATTTGAAAGATTTGGCAGTACATCTGGGTTTTTTTTTTGTTGGCTAAAGATAGAAGCCCTACACTGCATTACAGCTCATTGCAATAATTATCTTTCCCATTCCTTGTTATATCCATAAAACCCAAGAGAAGTCTTGATCCATAGTTGGTACCTAATAAATATTTGCTAAATTAATTATTACAAATACATTAGAATGTAATGACATCAAAGATTTTTGCCAATTATCTTGAAATAAGCCATGTCTATTGCTATGATGCTGTTGCCTTCATGAAAAATAGAATTTCTTCAAGTTTATAAGCCTTCATGAAAAATAGAATTTCTTCAAGTTTATAAGAAATGGAAACAGAGTATAAATTTCTTTTCACTATGTACAAAAATCTATGATTTTCCAGAAGACAAGTCACAAAAAACTTGATTGAACCTGAGGAGGACATTTCATTTTTATTGAAGATTAGAGAAAGCCCATTCTAAAGCAGTTTGACAAGGAGAGGCTCATTACTGACCTGGATTGTTTGCTGGGTAATTTTAGCCAACCTCATCAGGTAGCTTTCTGTTTCAATGCCCTGCAGTAACTAACAAGCTTTTACTGAAGGCCTTATAATCTCCTTTGACCAAGCTGCTCCAATAGAAAAGAAAATGGAGGCAGAGTGAGCCGTCTAATACCAAAATAAATGCTTCTGTAAAGTGCAGTTTCTAAAGCAACAAAGTAAACTGCAGCAAAATTTTCTGTACATAAGTCTTACACATTTCAGGGGAGGCTGGTGATAGCTTTCAAAGAATTCTCAATGAGCTTTTGACTCCAGAATGTTAAGAACCGCTGTTATCCCAATATTCAATTTACAGATGAAACTACACAAAGGCTAAAAAGTACTCTGTTATGGCTTCTGTGGATAATATTCATTTTCCTCTCCTAGGAAAACCTTTAAATGTGGGTGAAGGAGGAAGGCTTTGAGCTTCATGTTTATTATCTCATTTATTTATTCATCTAGATGTATTTTCAGTTTTGAGGCTGTGGCCAGAAGCATGTTAGTTTCCTTTCTTGAGCAGCTGGTTAAATCCACATCCCACACTCTTCCATTAAGGTCTCAAGTTCCAGGAGTCAGCCCTAACTGTCCCTGAGGGCAGATACCAGAGGACAAGGGACAGACCCTATACCTGGGAGCCTGAAAATTATTTGAATTAGCCAATCCACTGAAAGTCTGCAACACCCTTCCCGTCCACACCTGACTCCCCATACAAAAGTTGTCCCTCTTCCAGCCGCCACATTCCAGCTTGCTGTCACCTTGTCTCTGGAAACAGCCTCTGTGCTGTCATATGGAGTTGCAATACTTCTGCCTTTCCTCTTCCCTGTGCCATCATGCTCTGTCCCACAACAAAGGTCTTTAAATCTTATATAATACTCTCACAATAATCCTGCGAAATAAACATGGTTTGTGCATTGCAGATGAAGTAACAGCCTCAGAGAGGTTGGTCCATAGCTCAAATTTAACAATCTGTTAATTGATAGAGTTGATATCGCAGTTCATATCTGCCTATTATGCTATTGCATCTGGTCCCAAGAATGTTTTAAATTTGCAAATTCAAGTGACTCAAAATACTATATATTTCAATGATTGTCCTAGACTCCTTTGATCTTTAAACACAAACGAGAACAAGACAGAGACAAAAACTACCAATGTATGGTTAAGAAAAGGTGACTAAAATATGTAACTATCAATAATCATCACAAGTGACAGTGAATCTTTATTAGCAATTAAAAAAGAAAGCAGTCATGATGGAAGTACTTATACCATGGAATTCGGCAAACATTACAAATAAGCACTTTTTTTTAAACTCAGGAAACATAATGTACCACTGTCACCATATATATCTTGTGAAAAAATGGTACCTAACAAGTGAAGGTCAGTCAACAAATTAATAAATTAACATGAATTCTTACGAAAGAAATATTATAACTGCAATAGATGAATATCAATATAGGGTAGTATACAAAATATATTGCTAATTTTAAACTGCAATTGGCAAAGATGAAGAATTACATAATCTCTTTTTGTAAAAAAAATAATATGCAAGAAAAACATCTGCAAGGTTATATAGGTATGGCTGAAAACTGGTTACATGTGACTGATGAAATCATGAGTGATTTTTTGTTGTCACCCTAGATTTTCTAAATTTTCTGCATTTTGCATGAATTACTTCTGGAAAACTTCTGAAGTTCCCTCTAAAAGTAGAGTCTTGGTGCTGTAAATCTGATTCCTTTTGTCTGATCATTGATCATGGAAAACCACTGGAACAGTCAAACACAATCAGACGTATTACTAGCAGGTGAAGAGCAGGATATTGTCATGAAGCAGACACAGAGTAGATCTGGAGCCGGAAGTCCTGAGTCTGAGTCTCAGCATTGTTCCTTATTAGTTGGGTAACATTAGACAAGACAAACTTCCCTGTAAAGACAGGAGGGCCATGCCTGCCTGGAGCATTCCTGCAGGGTCACTGTAGGACAATGTAACCTAAAGAATAAGACATTTTGTAAGCACAGAACAAAAGACGTATGTATGATTAGGAAGTATATTCAAGAGTCTCTTACTTGATGTTAGATGATTTCATCTCTTAGCTATTTTCTTTTTTTGTTGTTGTTACAATTTTTTATTTGCTGCTTTGTTTTTTGTTCTTATTTTTGTCTTTCAAAGCTCCACCCCTCCATTAGGAAACCTCCTGTGTCATCACCTTAACTATTTACTTATTAATTAACTCTTTTCTGGTTTTCTATATTCCTCATGTACTGTACTATTCAGACTTTCCTGTAATTTTATATTTTTGCAATGTTCTGTTTAAAATTACATTTAAAAACTTAAAAAAAAAATCATACCCACAAAATGGTAAATCTGAGTTATATGCAATGGAGTTCTACTATGTAATAAAAGTAGGAAGTAGGAATTCTGTATTTAATTTAATCAACAAATTATGATGTAAAATGATAAGAAGGAAGCATATATTCAGGACAGAGAGCAATGAACACATAAAAGTGAGACTTTGAGAAATCACCTAAACTTTTTTTTTTTTTGGCTGCACTACATGGCTTGTGGAATGTTAGTTCCCCAACCAAGGATTTAACCTGTGCCCTCAGTACTGAAAGTGCTAACCACTGGACAGCTGGGGAATTCCCTCACCTGGTCTCTTCTGCTTTAGTGCCATCACCTGCAAAATGGAGCACTTCAGTTTGTGTATTGTACAGAAACAACAATATTATGAAAGAGACGTGCTTCAAAAGAAAACACTTTCCCCAACAGAGGAGACTCACTATAATGTGCATTAATTTATTGCTGTGATGGTAATTCACATTTTAAATTGTAGTTAATTACTCATCTAATGGACAAGTTTCTCACAATAGACTCTCCCTTTCTGAGATTAGGCATGGAGTTTTCCCTAGCATCCAGTTTAGTTAGGAGTACATAGTAGCCACTCCAGAATACAATTAAGGAATACATGCATCCTTAACAACTCAGTATGGATTCACAGAAATATGGAAATGGGTCTACACAAAGGAGAATATTTTTGATTGTATGAATACATTTAATTATGTCCTTCATGGCACTGAGGATGTCCTTTCAGAAACAGAAGGGATAAGGTTTGACCTGGAGCAAGAGGAACTGATGGGCATAGGATATATCTGATCAATGTGGCAAGTCCATATTGATAGGTTCTCAAACAGAAGCCACCATATCCAGTGGACAGGGAAATGCGGGCTCCACTGGTGTTAATTCAGTCTTCAGGATCCTTTGCTTCAGCTGTCCTTCCACATCACATACCTGATGGGTCTGCCCACTCTGCTACCACCAGCTACCACCATCAAACTCTTGAGGTGTCCTACTGGAAAATCTTTGTTCTTGGGCCTGCCTTCTTCTTCTGTAGTCCTGCCCCTCACCAATAATTCTAGTGAAAATTATTTCATCTGAAAGTATTTTTCCATTTCAGCTTATGAGATATGGTTTCCCTCAAAAGCCACATGCTCTTGTGTTCCTACCAGAGGTGTTTTCTTAGCAAGAGTAGTCCGTGTGTGTGGATGTTAATGACTTAATCACTTTCTTGTAAAGTTATGTCCATCTGTCGCATAGAAGAACAGTACCCTTTAGAGAGCACTAAAGGAAACTAGAGGACGGGTAGGAAAAATGAGGAGCTATTAAAAGAGGTAAAATGCTGCCAGTGAGTCTAACTGATAAGAGCAATTAATAAAGCATTAAATGTAGAGTAGCAAATATACAGCTTGGCATAAATTATAGTCACAGTTCATTTTTCTGTTGTTCCTAGAAGTTAACACACAAAACCCCATGGCCTTCCAAAACAATACTTTCAGCTCTGTTGATGATACTTGTTTCCTTGTTGAATGTAGCAGGTAATCTCTCCAAGTGACTCAACTGCTTGGATATGATTAAAACTATGTCACAAAAGAGCTGAGGCAAACTGAAGCTGTAAGTGGGAGGAATGAACAGCTAGCGTATGGAGAAATAGGATTTCAGCAATTAAGAAGAAAGGAGGTTATATAGTTAAAGCTATTCTGACCTTCTTTTCTAAAGTACTTGAATGTTTATCAGCGAATACTATCTCTCTGCCAGCTCTTTCACATAGCAATTATAACAATTTCTTAATCTCCAGAGAATGCTAGTATCTTCGAAGGCAATAAAACCTGTTCTAGAATGATGTTATGGGCTTGCAAAGTACTTTTGTAAGCCTTCTAACAATGCCATCTCCAGAAGTTGCCACTTTAGAGATGATATTATACCCCACATATTTGACATTTGAAGAAGATCAGGGTTTTTAAGTACAATTTATTTCTGATGAAGACAAAACAGAAAGCATGTTCTATATTGATTGAGAGGCAGCCATGAAAATAGGTTAGTTTCAGTACTTTTTGCTGTTATGATTAGAAGTCATAAAACCCTGAATAAAAGATATATGATTTTAAATCTGAGGAGGGCCAAATAAATCTGCTGGTTTTCTTTAAGCAAAAGGTGAGGACATGGCCTAGAAACCTGTTTTGTGTGATGATGGTGAGGTCGATCATACCAATTTAATTGGTATAAAAAATTGAAATAGGTGTGCAAAATTATTCCTCTGCGGTTATTTTATTCCCAAGATAGTATAGATTTGCACCCATCTAGGTAAAACTTCTTGCAAAGGGTAATTTCCATCCTGAACTCAAAGTCTAAATACAGTTAAGAATAAATTCATGCAAACTTACAGTTGACAGTTGAAAAAAAAAATGCATCTACAGGGTATAAAGTGGCCCATGCTAATTGGATACAAATTCTAAATACCTCTCATGCATGGATTCCATTTCAATCAGCTGTTAAAATGCTTGATGATATAAAAATAAGATGGAAAGGGGATCTTAAAGAAATTGCATCCCCTCAGGCAGTTTGATAAGTGTCTGGAGGTGATCCAGGTCCATTCACTTTGCATAAGATTGGCCGAATCTACAGAAGTAATGTGAAAGATTAATGGCATTATAATTCAACATTACAGGGCTCACCAACCATATTTCACTCATTACCCACTAGATTAGCAACGCAGGGCGCTGCCAATAAGCAGCAGGACAACACAAAGGGAGAGAAAACTGGAGCCATGTTACTTGCTCACTACACACTAAAAAGAAACCTGTTGCTGCACAGTTCAATACAAACAACGTTGGAGCCAGATATTTTCCAAAGAACCCTAAAATGAGTGAAGACAAGATACAATTTTACAAAGTACTATTTCCCAGGGAAAGGGCAGAGATTCTTTCTTTGATAACACACAGAACAATGATGGAAGTCTGTTCCACTTGGAGTTAGTTGTTCCCTCTATATGGAGAACCAATCAATTTACAACTATTTGTCTCATTTTACCGACATACCAGCTCTATGAGGTATGAATGATTGCCCTTATGTGAAAGACAAAGTTATAAAGTCTTAGAGAAATTCAATGCCTTCCCCCACGTCCCTGGCCAGTGGCTGAGGAGCCAGAACCCGAGTCCTCTTAAGGCCAAGTCTCTGTATGGAGCAGTGCTCTAAAGTGGTGCTTCTCAAATTATGCATGTTGAAATAATTTTTTAAATTCCCAATTTGTCATTATTTTGTGATGATGCTTGGGCTAAAAGAGAAGATTTTCCTAAAGTATTAATGGTTTTCTAAAAGTACTTCACAAACACTTATGAAGCACTTATAAATGTAAGATACTATTCTAAGTCCTTTGCACTTATTAACTTAGTCTTTGTAATGGCCTGCCTGGTGGCTCAGTGGTAAAGAATCTGCCTGCAATGAAGGAAATGGAGAAGACGTGGGTTCAATCCCTGGGTCAGGAAGATCTCCTGGAGAAGGCAATGGCAAGCCACTACAGTACTCTTGACTAGGAAATCCCATGGACAGAGGAGTTTCGTGGGCTATGGTCCATAGGGTCCCAAAGAGTCAGACACGATTAAAGTGACTGAGCACACATGCAATGACCTTATGAATTAGTAGATAATTTGTATGATATCATGGTCATTTTAGGATGGAAGAAATTGAGGCTTCCATTATATAATATTAATGACTTTTTCCTTGCTCCACTCTGGACCACAATTATCTAGACTTGCTAAGCAGCCATCTTGGGCAGTCCCTTTACTACTCTCTGGTGTGAGATCTACTTGAATCTGGTCTTATCCTCTTTCTTGATTTTCTGTCTCCTTTAACTCTTCAGAAAGAGTACATGGGAAATAAAAATTTTTGACTTGCATATTTGAAAATATCTTTATTCTGCCTATATTACTGAGTGATAATTTAACTAGAAAAAATAATTTGATCTTGAAAAAAATATTCCCTTAGACATTTGAAAGCATTGTTTGATTATCTTCCAAAAGCTTTTATTGCTGATGATAAGTCTGATAATTATGTTTCTTATTCTATGGTATACTTCTACCTTACAATCTTCTAATCACTTTGACATTTTGAAATTTTGTATATAGGCCTAGTGTAGGTCTGTGGTAGGAAGAATTCTAAGATGTCTCTCAAGGTTTTCTGCCACCCTGGTCAACATGCTCTGCACAATCCTAGGGTCTGTGAATCTTAAGAGTTTTACTCTCATTAACGAGCTTAAGTTTATGGCACAGTTGAAGTTAAGATAGGGGGATTAAGTAGGAGCTTGAAATAATTACATGAATCTTTTAATAACAGAAAAGTTGATTTTGTCTTTTCTTTTTTTTTGTTTTGATTTTGGTTTTTGCTCGTCACAGAAAAGAAAATCAGAGATTGGAAGCATAAAAATGATTCAATGCACCATTGCTAGCCTGAAGATGGAGGGGGTCACTTGGCAAAAAAAAAGCAGGTGGTCTCTAGATTCTGGGAACTATCCCATCAGGATTTCAGTCCTTCAACCACAAGGAACTGAATTCTGCCAACAAGAATAAAATTGGAAACAGATTTTTCTCAAGAGCTTCCAGGCAAGAACTTAACCTGGCCAACACCTTGTTTCCAAGCCTTGTGCAGAGAACCTAGTCAAAGCACATTTATTTTGGATTATTTAAAAAATGTTGGTTTTACTCTTTCATGTTATAACTTTTTCATATATTTTATAATTCTATTAATATTGTAAATTACAATTTGTTTTCTTTTCCACTAAGCCCTCAACAGATACTTGCTGAATTGAGAGAAGGAATGAACAAGATAATAGAACTTTGTGTACAGGGTAGAGTTTCAGTGAAAAAGTTCTGCTTTATGGTGAACAGTCCAGGGGAAGGCTTCTTTTTTGGAGATTGACTCCTCCAATATTTTGCCTGGGATAAATGCATAGTCATGATGAACACAGAGATGATTCAAGAGAATCAAGAAGGGTTAAGACTCTGCATACATCTTTATTTTGTCTCCTTTTTCTCAACCCTTCTTAATGTTTCTGGACTTCATTGTACCTACCACCCCTCAAAGCCTACCTGCAAAGTCTCTCTAAGGTTGTGCTGGCAACATAGGTACCCTCCTTGACTACAGCCCCTTTTCTTTGTGTTTAGTTATTTCTAGCTTCTTTTTCTAGGTTTAATCAGTAAATGTTTTTCAAATTCACTTTCCAGAAATTTATTAATTTCTTTATCTGCTGAAGAGCCTCTCCATTCTTTTCATTGGTGAGAATTTATAATCTTTTATGCCATTATATCATTTTAATATAATATCAAGATGGGGAGAGGAAGTGGGGAGATAAATACATGCTCAGCTAATAATCTTGAATCAGGAATTTGAAGAAAACATCCATTAAATTAAATTTATATATATATATTTATTTATTTATTTATTTATTTATTTTTACCATCTTAAATCAAAGGCCCAATTTATTTTAGACAATTACCAAGTGTTTGTTAAATAACAAAATTTTCCTGAAGCTTGGAAATCTGGAATGAAAAATCATCAACAAGAAAGCAAATTAATTTATGGATAAGAAGAAAGATGCATAGGTACCATAACAACTTTCTGAAAAAAAATTGAACTTGACCTATGATGTTGGTTAAATAATAAATTAGAAATATTCTTCCAAATCATTCTAGTTGCAAGGTTTGATGAGTGAGCAAAGGAGGAGGTGACCCAGTTTTTGGTCGTTGTCTCCAGATGTGCACCATCTCCTTTCACCCTGCTGCTGAGGGCAAGTAATGACTAGTTCTCTTCACTCAGTAAAGTGCAGGCATTATATGCAATATAACTAGAAAATCCAGTTTTCTTCTTCTACTTTATTTCCATCCATCCACTGTTTTAATTGAAATTCTATTCTTTCTTAGAGGACCCCAAAGAACAGTTCATATGTTTTCACTTTAATTGAAAGACAAAAGGTTAAACATGGATGCTGTGCTGATAAAAATGCTTCTTGAAGCTGATAAATGGTTGAATTTCCTGTGATTTTTATTTTCAGTTGCCAGGAAAGAGGTAGAAATATCTTGTCATAGAAAGTTGTTCAACAGTGGGCATCTGGGCTTTAACATTTGGTTTTTCAAATGATTGTTGTACCTTCCTAAATACTTCCTCAAGATGACAGCACCAAGCATATTTTTGGAAGCATGTGACGAGTCGTGTAATGAAGAGAGAACCTTTTTTGACGTCTCTCCAGGACACATTATGTGGAGTTGAGGAACAGAAAGCAATGAAGTCCTTCTCTACATGAGTCTTATAGATAGATATAGATCTATCTATATATATATATTAAACTCTGAGTAAATGATATTACTCTTAATTTGAAAAATGGTATTTGATTGTTCACCCAAATGGATACAATTGGTGGGCTTATACATTATTTCGAGCAGAAAGCCTTCCCTTAAAAGAACTCTCAATTATACTTTCTTATAAAAGTCTTGGGAAAGAAATATAGGCAAATGAGTATTAGAATTCTCCAGTGCTTCCTGCTAGTGAAAAAAGACAAGCAAAAAAAAAAAAAAAAAAAAAAAAAAAAGGCTGAAAAACAAGCTCAAAGTTCACAGAAGATCTCTAAGTTCTTGGGTATGACTCTAGAGAGAAAGGACAAAGGAGAGTTGTTTGTACCCAAATGGATTTCTCGTGTGTTTCAGACACTGTCAGAAGTAGATGCCAATTGCTATAAGGCAGGGGTCAGCAAACTACGGCCCATGAGACGGATCTGTACTGCCATCTGTTTTTACAAATGAAGATTTGTTGGAACACAGCCATGCCCATTTGTTTATGTATCATACAGGGCTACTTTTTCACTATAGCAGCAAAGGTGAGTAGTGCAAAAGAAATTGTATGGCCCACACAGCCTAAAATATTTATCACTAGCCTCTTCCTCCCTGGTGGCTCAGATAGCAAAGAATGTGCCTACCAAGCAGGAGACTCGGGTTCGATCCCTGGGTCAGGAAGATCCCCTGGAGAAGGAAATGGCAACTCACTCCAGTATTATTGCCTGGAGAATCCTATGGACAGAGGAGACTGGCAGCTACAGTCCATGGGGTCGCAAAGAGTCAGACATGTCTGAGTGGCTAACACTTTCACAGCCTCTTCCAGAGGAAGATAGTCTACCTTGGCTTAAGGCTAAGAGAACAATCCCATTCCTCTTTCTAGTAACTGGTTTAGGAAAGGGGGCATATGACCAATAATTGCCAGTGAGATGTGAAGGGAAGACAGCTTTGGGACTTTGGGAAAAGCTCTCCGCCCTTTTAAAGGGATGCTCTTTCTTCTCCTGCTAGGTGTTGTGTCTGGAAACGTGGAAAGGGTCTGGCTCCTGGAAGATGTATTTGAATCATTAAATTAACCAATTTAGGAGCTGTTCTCCCTCAGGACTTCTTGTTTTGTGAGATAATAAATGTTCCTTGTTTAAATCATTTTGAGTTCCTGTTCCAGGCAGCTCTGACATCCAGCTGAAAGTCTCCTTTCTATAACACCATTCTGCTTCCAGTACCAAGGCCAGCAGGGGGAGAGGTAAGAAAAACTAAGCTTCTGTTTCCATTTTCTCTCCCGCAGTTTTGAGAACTCTGCTGCTTTGGCTACATCACTGCTTTTTAAAGAAGGGAGATCATTTCTAAATCAAGCTCCTCAGAACTACAGCATTGTGTTTGTTCCAGGTCCCATTTGGATCCTTTCATCTGCCAGAAGCTTCTAGAACATTCATGCCACAAGGGAAACTCTTGCTTTAGAAGTAAGGAAATATGTCTATCTCTAAGTTACTTTACTTGAGGATTCAAAAACAACAACAACAACAACAACAACAAAAGATAATCATTTAAATGCAAACATCAAGTGTATCAAGTTTTCTAGTTTCTACAAAATTTTAACACAGTTGCAGATTTCAATTCATATTATGTGTATATATGTTTTAAATAATTAATTTTTTTCTTCCAGGTAATGGTCTAAACTCATGATGGTTTCTAGAAGAATAACATGATTATTTTATCTTATAAATACTTAGTGAGTACAGTGTTTTATGCATTATCTCAAAGTACTACCTTAAACTTTATTTAGTAAATCTAGTACCTTAAATTCCTTTGATTCATCACCTGGTCTACATAATTCAAGGTTCCTCAGAGAACTAATTGAAGCTATTTTCCCATTTGTAGCTGAAACAAGTATTTTTTCAGTGCAACCCCATTTCATAATAAAATGTTTTCTGGCAAATTCTCTTCTAGTATATAATTGTGATAGTCCTAAAGGCACTTTTAATTTTGTTAGCATCAAATTGTTCATGCCACTAGGTGTAAAACTCATAAAATAAAGATGAAATTCCCAAACAACATGAAAATTTGGATCTCTTTATTTATATTGCTGTATTTTGTCTGTTTAATCTTTTATATAGTTGCTTTTTGCTTCAAGGGGAAAAATGGACACTGACACCAAGGAGATTTTGAAGCACAAAGCAAATGCAAGGTAAAGAAATATGCTACATTCTTATATATAAATATTCCTTTTCTTGGAATCATTCCCCTTAAGTACTAAGTTTATCTATTCCTTAGTCTGATTTGGGCAAAAAGAACAACAGTTACAACATTACATTCTTAATTTCTACTTAAAATTAAATACATAAATTCATTTAAACTTGATAATAATCCTACTATTGTTATTATCATATTATATTGCAGAAAAAGGAACTGAGGTTTTTTTTAGAGTAAGTAATGTAACCAAGGGCTTCCCTGGTGGCTCAGTGGTGAAGAATCTGCCTGGGCAATGCAGGAGATGTGGGTTCAATCCCTGGATTGGAAAGATCCTCTGAAGAAGGAAATGGCAACCCACACCAGTATTCTTGCCTGGAGAATCCCATGGACAGAGAAGCCTGGCAGGCTACAGTCCATGGGGTCGCAAAGAGTTGGACATGACTTATCGACTGAACAGCAACAAGGTAGCCAAGGCCACACAGTTCTTAAGTGGCAGTCAACCTACAAAGCCAGTTCTGTCTGAGCAGAGAGCCACTCTGCAATACTCATAACCCATTCAAGATCAACAAAAAAGAAATGAATCATTGATAAGAATTAGGTTAATAAGAATTTATTATAATATGCAAAACTTTTATCATGAACAAAGCATAATATGTCTGGATGAGTCAGTGTTGGAAGGGAAAATTTAGTTACCAGTTAATAGAGTTTCCATTCAATCCTCTCATTTTCCTAATTACAAATAATAACAATGGTGAAATAACACCTATTTATTTAGGAAATCAAAGTAGACAAAACTCTTTTATCTCCATGTATATCAACTTCTCTAAAATGCATAGAAACTCATACATCTCAATTACAAAAAAACAAACAAACAACAAATTCCAATTAAAAAGTGAGCAAAGATTCACATTGTTGTATGGCAGAAAACAACACAGCATTGTAAAGCAATTTTCCTCCAATTAAAAAATAAAAATTTTAAAAAGTGAGGGAGGGATCTGAATAGACATTTTTCCAAAGAAGACGTACACTAGTCAATAGGTATAAGAAAGTGAAAATTGCTCAGTAGTGTCCAATTCTTTGCAACCCCATGGACTATATAGTCCATGAAATTCTCCAGGCCAGAATACTGGAGTGGGTAGCCTTTCCCTTCTCCAGGGGATTTTCCCAACCCAGGGATCAAACCCAGGTCTCCCACATTGCAGGCAGATTCTTTACTAGCTGAGCCACCAGGGAAGCCCAAGAACACTGGAGTGGGTAGCCTATCCCCAGGAATCATTGCAGGTGGATTCTTTACCAACTGAGCTATCAGTGAAGCCCATGTGAGGTGAGGAATATGCTAACTAACCTTATTGTGGTAATCATTTTACAATTTGCATGCTAAATCACTTCAGTCGTGTCCAACTCTGTGCGAGCCTATGGGCTGAAGCCCACCAGGCTCCTCTGTCCATGGGATTCTCCAGGCAAGAATACTGGAGTGCATTGCCATTTGTTTCTCCAGGGGATCTTCCTGACTCAGGGATAAAACCCGTATCTCTTAGGTCTCCTGCATCAGCATACAGGTTCTTTACCACTAGCGCCACATGGGAAGCCCATATTTTACAATATGTATATATATATATATACACACAGAAAGTCATCACGTTGTACATCTAAACTTACACGGTGTTGTATGTCAATTATATCTCAGTAAAGCTGGGAAAAAGATAAAATTTGCCATTGTACAAGAAACCTGAAATATTGTGTTTCTTATAGCTCACAGATGAAGGAAATTATTGATAGATAAAGCTTACCACAAATTTGACAAGAGTCTAAAGATTTATTGACATTGTAATGAGTTGGAAGTAAGCAAAAAATTTCTAAACTATTAATAATTTTTAAAAATCCCGAGGGAGGAGGGTTCAGGATGGGGAACTCATGTATACCTGTGGCAGATTCATTTTGATATTTGGCAAAACTAATACAATTTTGTAAAGTTTAAAAATAAAATAAAATTTAAAAAAAATCCCACAAATTTCTAGCAGACTGAATTGTCTTTCTTATCTCTCTATGGACAGATTATAAAAAAGATTTTTACTATAAAGAGATAGCTAAAAATTCAGGGTATATAAAGGTGTTGTAGGCAGTTCACTAGCAAACTTTTTCTGTCATTTGTTTTTCTGGATTTTCTTATGTTTGTGGTATTTTTCAGCTTTTATAAAATTCAGTATTTTATTAAGATTTGTTACTTCATTTAAAATAAGTATTCAGGGACTTCCCTGGTGGTCCAGTGGTTAAGACTCCATGTTCCTAATTCTGGGGACACGAATTCAATCTCTGGTAGGGGAACTAAGACCTTGTATGTCTTGGGTATAGCCAAAATAAAATTAAATTTAAAAATACTTTAAAATAAAATAAATATTCAATTTGCACTAAAAATAATAATTCAAGGGTTGTAGGTAAATATAAAGTTACATGAAAATTTTGAAAAATAAAACCTTAACCTGTTTTATTCACCTCAGGCCTTCCATATATTATTGTCCCTTGTCTCTTCAGATATCTGTCATATGCAAAGAGTCAAATTGAGCTAGCTAGGGTTGAGTATAATTTTACAAATGTTTTAAAAGGCTGGAATTAAAATAGCTCAAATATGAAACAGCTGTAAGGTATTAAGTAAAGTTATTATATCCTGTAGCTCTCTTATAACTCGGTTTAACTTCACTGGGATTTAAAGATGACACTATTTTTAATCCTGTAATATGAATGTAGTATATGCAGTTTAAGTAGACAATCTTTACTTATCACTTATCCTTCTACCTTTTCCAGGGTAAAATGAGGGTATTATTTGGTTATGTCTTCCTTGCTAAACTGTTATGATTAAAAAAAAAAACAAAAAAAACTTCTGTCAGCTTTCTTAATCAGTAATCCACAAATAAAAGATTCTTTTCCTACATGTATAGTTCAATGAAATTTCACAAGCTGAATGCCTCTGTAATCAGTACCTTCTATGCTATTCAATATAGCCACATGCAATCATTTACATTTAAATTAATTAAAATTAAATACAATTTGAAATTAGTTTTTTAAAATTCCAGACAAAATAGAGTAACAGGGGCCAGAGTCCTTTTTTTAAACTGAAATAACCAAAAGCCAGAAATAGTTTTCATAATACTGAACTTTAGACAAAAAAAAAGGAAGTGATCCCTGAAAGATGAAAACTAGAAAGGAGGACTTCCCTGGTGGCCCAGTGGCTAAGACTCTGTGCTCCCAATGCAGGGGGCCGCAGGTTTGATCCCTGGCCAGAGAATATCCCGTGTGCTGTAACTAAGACCCGGTGCAGCCAAATACATGAATAATAAATAAAATAAAAACAGTAAGGTGAATCCTGCCACTGCTATTGCTTACTGCCTGGAGGTTTCCAGCAATCAATACAGTAAGGGGAAACTAAGGGAGAACCTGATGAGAAGGTACACCTGGGACCCCTCAGTGTCCAGGATGACTTAAGTTTATAGGACAGAATACCGGAGAGGAGAAAGCTGCCCAGAGAAAGAATCCTGGGAATTTGCAGATGTTCCTCTTTGAGTATTTAGTTGTGGAATTATCAGTACACGTGTGTGAGGAAATCACTGAAGTCTGGAAAATGAACCACCTGAAAGAATTAGAGGAAACAGTGGCCATTGCGATTTCAGGAATAGCATTTGCCTCTCACAGTCGGGGCAGAAATTTCATAATTGACAGGATTGGGTTAGAGCACAAGAAGGCTATTGGCTAACTGGTGGGAAAAATTAACCCTAGAGTAAAAGAGATCACCTCCAACAGTCCTCCACAACCAGAAATGTTACAGGAAGTCCTTGAAGCAGAATAAAAATGTTACCAGATGGAAACCCAGACCTTCCCAAAGGAATAAATAGCACCATAAATGGAAACTACATAGATAAATGTAAAGTCTTTTCTTCTTATTATTTATATCTCTATAAAAGACAGTCAACTACTTAAAACAAAAATGATAACAATGTACCATGGGATTGTAATACATGTAGCTGTGTGTGTGCTTAGTTGCTCAGTCGTGTCCAACTCTTTGCGACCCCATGGACTGTAGCCCGCCAGGCTTCTCCGTCCCTGGGGATTCTCCAGGCAAGAATACTGGAATGGGTTGCCATGCCCTCCTCCAGGGGATCCTCCCAAGCCAGGGATCTAACCTGTCTCCCTCATTGGAGGCAGATTCTTTACCGTCTGAGCCACCAGGGAAACCCATATGTAGCAGTAAAGCAAATTAATAACACAATGGCTGGGAGGGGCGAAATGGAAACACTGTTGTATACCCCATGTGAAGTGATGTACTGTTATTTGAAGGGAGAATATGATAAGTCAAAAATAAATATTATAAACTCCAAAGCAACCACTGAAGGAATATAACAGAGAGTTATAGCTATTAAACCAATGGCAAAGATAAAATGGAATCATGAAAAAGAACAAAAAGGAAACAGATGTGACAACTAGAAAACAAATAAAAAGATGGCCGATTTAAACCCAACCATATCAATATTCACATTCAATGTTAATGGTTTAAGTATCTAAAAGGCAGAGGTAGGATTTAATTAGAAAGCAAGACCCAACTGTATGCCACTTACAAGAAACTCAATGTATAAAGACAAAATTGGTTAAAAGTAAAAGGATGAGGAAAAAACACTGTTAACACTAAACAAAAGCTAGAATGTGCTGATTGATATTAGACAAAATTTCAGACAAGTACATTATTAAAGAAAAACAAGGTAATTTCTTAATGATAAAGGTGTTAATTTATCAAGAAGCAATAAGAAACCCTAAAGGTTGAAGCGTCTAATAACTGAGCTCAAAATAAATGTAGCAAACCAGTAGAAATGGAAAGAGAAATAGACAATCTAAAATGTATTTGAGAATTCCACACTGTCTCTTCATTAGTAGTATATCAAGTAAATCCCCAAACAAAAAAGCTGAGTAAGTGACAGTTATAAAACATTCCTATTCTCTGTGCCTTGGCCCATGCTGTTTCCTTACCTACCTGTTCCTTGCCTACAATTCCTTTCTTTGTTCTTTCACCTTTAATAGTCTATGTTCTCTGCACCTCTGAGAATCTTACCTGTATATCTTTTGCAACTTTGGGCCTAAAAGCTCCTTTTAAAAATTTCCCAATTTCCTTGTTCCATATTGCTTTAAAATCAGCTCATTTTGAGACTGTCTGGAGGGTATGGACTTTGTGCCACCATTCATACTATCAATACATCGAGAATGCAGCAAATATTTTGTGTTACATGTGAACAATACCGCTGTGTAATTTATAAAACATACATAGATGAGAGTCTTTATCTGGAATGCTGATTGTGAGCAATTTATAGAAATATAAATTATCTTTGGGGCAAACTGTTGTGAACACCAAAGATGCAATTATATTCTATAGAAATATCAATCTCCATCACAGTTTGCAATATATATACATATGTGTATATATATATATATATAGTAATATCTAAAGGGGAAATGGCATTTTAAAAGCTATGTTATACAGATTAACTAATTTCTTTAGAATTCTAGCTAGACATGGCTGTCATTGTATTCATTATGTCTTGTAGGAGTACTACACCCATTTCAAAATACACACACCATTTCATCTACATTTTAACATTGGATCTGTTCAACAGCACTGTAACAAAGGTAAGACAGGTATTGGCATATTATAGTGTTGTATCTGCCTCAAGGAATAGTGAAATTCTTGTCACTACAGGCATTGCAGCTGAGCTGGTAAAGAATCCGCCTGCAACGCAGGAGATTTGGGTTCAATCCTTAAGTTGGGAAGATGCCCTGGAGAAGGGAACAGCTAACCACTTCAGTATTCTGGCCTGGAGAATTCCATGGACTGTATAGTCCATGGGGTCGCAAAGAGTCAGACACGACTGAGTGACCTTCATTTTCACAGGTATTGAAGTCAAGGCTGGATGACAAACTATCCCCAATGGGCCCTTTTCTATATTAAAAAAAAAAAATTCACCACATAAAAGTCAGTGTCCTCTTGGCTGTTGACAATGACATTTTAGGAGAAGTTATTTTTTATGTAGGTCACATGTGACATAAAACTTAAAGCTTTCATTTTTGTCTTTAAAACTACAGAGCTATAATTTTATCGGAAGAAGTCATATTTCACCAGACACATTTAATGGAATCACTCATGTTTTTCTTTAGTTATTTAAAATAAACTGTCTTCACCGTGCTTTCACAAAGCTCTTCTTCCATCTTTATGACTTGCTGTTTAAATGGGCATGGGTTAAAATATGTCTGCTGGCCAACCTGTGAACCAGCAATAAACAAGACAAATCAAACACTTTTCTGATATCAGATGTCTAGTGCTACAAAAGGCTGGCAATACCATTTTGCATAAAGCACACTTTTATTTACAGTTTATTTTTTGACACAGGCAAGAGTGAAACAGGAGGTAACTATGAGATGGACCAGCAAGCATCTCCTGAACAAGAGGTGTCACTCTTCCTCTTAACTCTGGATCCTATTTGCTTTGGAAGAGCTAAGGGGGTTAGTTTTGTCATTCACTGTTTGTAGATACTGTCTTCATAAGTCAAGTCTTTTATTAGCATGAATAGAAAATAGCATCTCCCCTGTTACTTATAGACAATAATCACCCACTTTACAAATTGCTGATTGAAAAGATCATGGCCATTAACATTTGTTGAGCAGCCCCTGGGCACAGTGGGGCTATAACAGGAAGAAGAGAAAGGAGAAATGAATGTAAAGTGAAGGGCAGTTTCCAGAGAGATTTTAGGCTGCCTATTAAGACTCTTAGACATACTATGTGTGCTAGGAAGGCAATTTAATTAAGCAAATATTTATTTAGTATTAACTGAAGAACTGGTATAGTTTTAAAAGATGATTTTAAAAGGCCCAGGAATAATATGAGGGACTTCCCAGGTGACTCAGTGGTAAAGAAGCTACCTGCCAATGCAGGAGACATGGGTTTGGCCCCTGGATCAGGAAGATATTCTGGAGGAGGACATAGAAACCCAATCCAGAATCCCATGGACAGAGGAGCCTGGCCTACTGTCCATAGTGTTGCAAAGTATTGGCGATGACTAAGGGGACTTAGCATGTGCATACAGATAGGATATAAACTTGTAAAAGGTAATTGATAATACAATTTGGTAAATTAGGTTCAAACGAGTAATAAAAAGCTATGGATATGAACAACTGTATAGGAAGAAAATATGACTTCTCAGAAGAAATCTATTTTGAGATAGATCTTTAAAACTTGGCAACAATTGCTACATGGAGGAGAAAAAGGGAGCCTGTACAGAGAGTCAGCGATAGGGTCACACAACTCTTCATGAGAGTTATGCTGAAGAGAGTGTAAAAGTTGTTGCAGAATAAATCAAAACTACATGAGTTTTCACATCACTTCAATCAGAATGACCATCATTAAAAAGTCCATAAAAAATAAATGCTGGTGAAGGTGTGGAGAAAAAGGAACCATCCTGCACTGCTGGTGGGAATGTAAATTGGTGTAGCCACTATGGAGAACAGTATGGAGGTTCCTTAAAAAACTAAAAAGAGGGTTACCACGTGATCAAGCAAGTCCACTCCTGGGAATATATCTGGAGAAGACCATAATTTGAAAAGATATATGCACCCCAATGCTGATAGCAACACTATTGACAATAGCCAAGACATGGAAACAAGCTAAATGTTCACTGACAGATGAATGGATAAAGGAGATGTGGGGCAAATAAATAACGGAATACCATTCAGCCACAAAAAAGAATGAAATAATGGAATTTTCAGCAACCTGGATGGACCTAGAAATTATACTAAGTGAAGTAATCAGACAGAGAAAGGCAAATATCATATGATATCCCTTAGATGTGCAATCTAAAAAAGTGACACAAATGAACTTATTTAAAGGTCAGAAGTAGACCTGGAGGCAGAGAAAGCAATCTTATGGTTACCAAAGGGGATAGTAGGGGGAGAGATAAATTAGGAGTTTGAGATAAACATATACACACTGCTATATACAGAATAGGTATCCGACAAGGACTTACTATATAGTACAGGGAATTATACTCAATATCTTATAATAACTTATAATGGAAAGCATCTGTGAAAGAATATATATGTAAAAGAATCACTTTACTGTACACATAAAATTAACACCACATTGGAAATTAACTATACATCAATTTAAAGCAAAGAAGTTCTTTCAGAAGAATAGGAGGCAAGCACAAGAAGATGATTTGGGTCATGACTGTGGCAAACTTGGAATAATAATAACTATATTTTTTAATGAATTCTTCATGCCAAAACTATGAGGGAGATAACATTTTTTAATTAAATTTTTTTTATTTTTGTGCTTGAAGAATTTGTTCTCCTATATTTTTTAATGTTCCCCACATTCTGACTTTTATTTCAACCAACACATGTATATTGGGTAACGACTCTAGGAAAGGCTCTGGGCCGAGGTCACAAAACTGTGTTCAAGAGCTTACCCTGGGAAAACAGATACCTAGAACATAAGTGAGTCTAATCCAGGGGAGTACATACTTCTCTGTGTAAGAAAGGTTTCAGGTGAGATGGGGAAGAATTTATATATCACTAAAGGTAACAACACAAATACATTATAAACGTTTTTGGTCATAGTGCCTGAGATGGCACTTGGGTTTGAGGATTTTTCCAAAGATTCTTTGCACAACCAGAAAAGAGCTGTCAATCCCCAATAAGCAGTGCAGTTTCAGGCTCTATGGCCAAAATTTGGGATAGGTAAGGTGAGGCTGAGCATCAGGATGTTTGACATATTTCTCATCAGATGACTGCCTTTCTGTGTGATGAGACTCATGGGAGCACAAGGAATCCTTAATTCTGCATGCTATAAAGAGTGGGTTGCAGATAGTTGAGCAAACTGTGGGGCTCTGGGCACATGGGTAAGACCATGGGTCTCCAGCTCACAAGGAGGGGGAGTCTGTACAGACACCTCTCAGGGCTGTCGGTGATCTTCTGGCATCAATATCTATTTGGGGGGGAAATACCCACACCTGCTTTCATATTTAGAAGAAAAGTATACACCTGACTTTTCAAAGAAAACTATCATGAAAGTAAGGTAATGAGGAAAGCTGGTTGTCAAAAAGACAGAAGGGAAGACCTGCCCCTGTGTGTTAAAAAGGTCTTCCTTTCTTACAATGAATGAAACTGTCGACCTGGTTGAGAAGTAGTACTGCAAACTAAATGTAAATCGACAAAAATAATTTATCTTTTATTGAAGTTAATTTTTGTAAGGAACTCATTTTCTACCATTAAATGATGATGATTCAATGACTATCACATACTATGGTAACTGAAAAATATCTACAGAGTGCTTTTTGGTTAACTAAATATGTTTTAAAATTTTGTTTTTGATGCATCCCTAGTGGCTCAGACAGCAGAGAATCTGCCTGCAATGCCAGAGACTCAGTTTCAATCCCTGGGTGAGGAAAATCCCCTGGAGGAAGGAATAGCTACATATTCCAGTATTCTTTCCTGGACAATTCCATGGACAGAAGAGCCTGGCAGGATAACAGACTATGGGGTCACAAAGAATTGGACATGACTTAGCAACTAACACTTTCAACTTTTTTTTTTTTTACAACCTTAGCTATAGGTTGAGCAAATATTATGGTTCTCCTTTTTCAAAAAAAAAAAAAAAAAGGCCGACCAAAGAACTGTCTAGGAAGTCCAAAGTCCATGTTCTTTCCAAATTACAACACTAAAACCCCCATAAAATGGCTCTGTGAAATACACCTTTCCAAAATTAAGAGAGGTTAAAAATCTAGAAATGGATATGAGTAGACATAAGAATTTAGTATACAATAAAAGAAGGACTTTGTATGAGTAGAAGAGGAATGAAGGGTTTTATACATGATCTTGGAACACTGTTAAATCATCTGAAAAAAATTAGGTCCTTTCCTTACATCAAAATAAATTCCAGATGAACCAATACTTTACATATAAAAAGTGAACCCCTGAAATAATCAGAAGAAAATATAGGTGGAATTTCTATACCTTTGGTATAAAGATGACTTAGGATAATTTACAGTAAAACAAAAGCTAGGAAAGAAGCCAGTGGTGTATTTGATTACATCAAATATAAAACTTCTTTAAGTCAAATTACAACAGAGTTAAGATGAATGAACTCACCTGAGTTGATGCCAGAGGGAAAATTTCTGGGTCAGTGGCCTTGAGAAGGCAAAGGAGTATCTAGTGCACAACACAAAGGTGTCTTCATGGGTTCCCAAGACAAACAAAGCTTCACTGGTAACATTTCATTGGGAGGGTGAAGTCACAGGAAGCAGAAATGAGGAAAAAGGGAGGGTGGTGGGAAAGGAAGGGAAGCAAATATAAGAGAATCATACTGATCTGACTACAGCTTGTGACAGACTGATTGCTCAGTCTGAAGGGAGATCTTCAGAGATGCCCTGGTGGCTCAGTGGGTAAAGCATCTGCCTACAATGCGGGAGACCTGGGTTCGATCCCTGGGTCAGGAAGATCCCCTGGAGAAGGAAATGGCAACCCGCTCCAGTACGCTTGCCTGGAAAATCCCATGCACGGAGAAGCCTGGTATGGGGTCGCAAAGAGTCGAACACGACTGAGCGACTTTCCCTTCCCTTCAGAGATGCCATATCACAGATGTTAGTAAGTTCTCAGAGAGACAAGGATTTATTCAACAGTTCACACCTCCCGTCTGTCAAAGTTGTCTTCTTTTAGGGAAGACCCAGGGTAGGAGGTGAGAGGTATGTGTACCTAGCAAAACAGTAAAGAAGATGGCAATGGGTTATGCTCACAGCAACTCTGAAGCCTGCAAACCATGCCCAGAATGGGCCCTTTTTCCTGCCACAGCAATAGCAGCAGCATACACCTAGATCTTGGGTGGTATATGCTTAGGTTGCTTCAGGTGGAGGACAGGACAGTGCACTGATCTGGTTCAGGCAAAAACTGGAAATAGTACAGAAGGATACAGGCTTTGGCTGAAAAAATGACAGGTCAACTAAAAAGAGAGAGATGGCTAGTTGTTTGGACATTGATGCAGATAGATGTAGTGGTGGAGTTTGTGAAAATTCTGTTTGCTTCTATTTTCTCAGTAAAGCTAGCTGAGTTGAGAACAGGAGATCAGGAGGTTTGGGAGTCTTGTGGACAAAAGAAGTTAAAATGATCATTTAGGAGAATGGGAGGACTTGTTCTGTCCATAAAAGCTTCCTGGGGAAGGGGCTCTTGAAACTGAGACCTTAAGAATTATCTGGAGTCAACAGAACAGACAGAGGACTTAAATTCTAAAAAAGCGAATATAGAATGTGCTAAGACCTAGGGACTAGGAAAAGCATAGTACAGTTGGATGTAAATATTGCTGAGTGTAACACATGATGAGGAAAAAATAAGAGTTTGTTGAAATAGATAGGTGGAAGATTTACTCTTCCTTCCTTATATTTCATGGGATTATATAGATAATATCCACAATAAGGAAATATTAAAATATATTAACAAATAGATAATTATTCTTAACTCCTTAATCACTCAAATGGGTAGGGATTTGGTCTCGTCTGACATTGGTAATAAAAATACTTGGTGAATTAGGATCCTTGAAGTGCAAGTCAAGAGTTAAGGAATTTATAAATACTTAAGAAATTTAGATACACTGGGAATTACTGATATCCTGAATTAAAGTCATAGTTAGTCTCATGAATGGAAAAGTAAGTATGACTGTGAAATACAAATATGAAAAGTATTAATCACTTCACAGACAGTAGACTTTGAAAAACTTGGCTTAAAGCTCAGCATTCAGAAAACTAAGATCATGGCATCTGATCCCATCACTTCATGGGAAATAGATGGGGAAACAGTGGAAACAGTGTCAGACTTTATTTTGGGGGGCTCCAAAATCACTGCAGATGGTTATTGCAGCCATGAAATTAAAAGACGTTTACTCCTTGGAAGGAAAGTTATGACCAACCTAGATAGCATATTGAAAAGCAGAGACATTACTTTGCCAACAAAGGTCAGTCTAGTCAAGGCTATGGTTTTTCCAGTGGTCATGTATGGATGTGAGAGTTGGACTGTGAAGAAAGCTGAGCACCGAAGAATTGATGCTTTTGAACTGTGGTGTTGGAGAAGACTCTTGAGAGTCCCTTGGACTGCAAGGAGGTCCAACCAGTCCATCCTAAAGGAGACCAGTCCTGGGTGTTCGTTGGAAGGACTGATGTTGAAGCTGAAACTCCAGTACTTTGTCCACCTCATGCGAAGAGTTGACTAATTGGAAAAGACTCTGATGCTGGGAGGGATTGGGGGCAGAAGGAGAAGGGGACAACAGAGGAGGAGATGGCTGGATGGCATCACTGACTCAACAGATGTGAGTCTGAGTGAACTCCAGGAGTTGGTGATGGACAGGGAGGCCTGGCATGCTCCAATTCATGGGGTCGCAAAGAGTCAGACACGACTGAGCAACTGAACTGAACTGAACTGAGACTATATTATCTTCAGCTCTGTAATATCTTTATAGGTATTACATCAGAGAGGAATTTAGTGGTATACTTGTAATATTTAGTATCATTAGTAGAAGTATCCTAAGAGCATACTCAGAATTCCACAAACACACATCTAGCAGATAGATAAGTTTGGCAGGGAACCTACATAAAATATGAAATGGAAGACCATTAAAAAAAAACCAATTACAATCTTGGCTATAGAGTTATTTTGCTCTACTTAGGCATCTCTGAAAATAAGAGTATGCATTAACATCAATTCAGATAGTAATATGTTTTGATACTTATATCTCTAAAAGTGTTTTATTCTTCTCATAAATAATCAAAATATACTCGGACATAATGACATCTAAAACTATAAAGAATTAAGATCAAATCTGACAGAATAATGAGACTCAGGCAGTTTAAAAAAGTCATGCTTGGGGTATGTTCAAATTTTAGGTGTTCAACTAAACTTGCTAACACTGCCCTACTTATCTTGGGTGTCCTGAAATAATGCATCTTTGAGGACACTCCTTTCATTTTATTAATTATTCCTTGTAGTATTTTTGTGTCTACTATGCACTCAACTTGTGTCGTGCTTAGTCCTGTTTGACTCTTTGTGACCCTGTGGATTATAGCCTGCCAGGCTCCTCTATACATGGGATTTTTCAGGCAAGAATAAATACTGGAGTGGGTTGCCATGTCCTCCTCCAGGGGATCTTCCCGACCCAGGGATCGAACCAGCGTCTCCTGGGTCTCCTGCACTGGCAGGCAGATCCTTTACCACTGAGCCACCTGATAAGCCCCTATGAACTCAGAGTTATAATGGCAAATACTAAAAGAAGTATCTACCCTTGGGGAGGTTCACAGAGAAAATATGTGAGAACTACCATTCTCCCTCTATCCTCCATTCAGATAAGTTGATTGGCTTAAATCCATGAGGCCTCTCCAAGTGGACGAAGGGTCAGGTATGACCACATGAATCATGCGTGTGTTTATCATTAGCCATTAAAACACAGTGGAAAATTTTAGTCACAGAATGCATGATATGCTGTGGTCCACAGAGGGGGAGAAATGGTGTGCCTCCTTTAATTATTCCCATGGAAATAAGCATATGTCTAGCCATGGTCTTTTCTTTTACTATTTTTCAAATAATGAGTCCTCTGATTGCTTCAGCTGGAGCAGCCTTGCTCATTTTAGTACTTGGCTGGCAGTGCTCTTTTCCTTTCTTTCTCCCTCTATTCTCCACGCACATTCTCCTCTCCCTCTCCCCCGCCCTTTTTTGCTCTGAATTTGAGGAAGGTCTGGTTTTTACCCCCTGAAAGTTTAAGTGGTTCAATTAAATCACAACTTGCTTTGGTTAATCATTGAGGGAGCTCTTTAGGAATTGGGGAAACATTTTATTTATGACTCAGCTTTCCACGTGTGCTGACATGGCATGGAATTTACAGCTATATTGAAAGCATTATAACCAGCACCTCAGAAATTCCACATTCTCTTGAGCTGCATTATTATGAAACATTTGTCAGGCAGCCAATTGCTGTGTCAGCCCCTAACTGATTTATATTAGCATCTGTAGGAAGGAGGTGGAGTGAGGGTCTGGGGGAGCCTGGGTCCACTTCAGATTACCCAAGTCCTGAATTTCCTGTGGACATGAGAGGTTTGCAAACAAAATTGAACATAGCCACCATGTTTCTCTGTTTTATTTTTACACGACATGTTTAAAATTATAGGCATTAACCAAGCCAGTATAAACTTTTATAACTTTGTAAACAGTTGATGGAGCTTAGCCTCTTCCTGCCATGCTATCACTTCACTGAAAAGAACACCTGGTCCTAAAAGGTGGGCTTCATTTTTCCCTGAGGGGTGAGGATAAAGAAACCAAGAAATTCCTTCAAAATGTTTTCCTCTGACAGACTTCATTTACCAAAAAAAAAAAAAAAAGAGTAGTTAGTTTTAATAGCTCTTTTTTATACTTAGATTCCACTCTTCCTGGATTAGAAACATAAATCTATATTACTCATTTAGAAACACCTGGTCTGAGGTTGGGTCCAAGTTGAGAGCAGCTGGAGAAATCAGACAAAGGTGATCGTGGTGAGAATGCCCATGGCATTCTACTCATTGCGACACTTGTTTCTTGGGCGCACACTGTTTGTATAAGAGCTCCCAAATAGTGCAGTCTCCAGACTGTCTTGGTCAACAAGGCTTTAGCTGCTTGCATCCTTGATGGACACCAGAGTCCTTCCCACAGCCTAATGTATCTTATCTGGCTCAAGCACACATTTAGGTTATGTGCCTGGACTCTGTTGGTATGTGAGTTTGCAATGATTTATACACCTTTCCTGGAGAAGGAAGTGGCAACCCACTCCGGTGTTCTTGCCTGGAGAATCCCAGGGACAGGGGAGCCTGGTGGGCTACCGTCTATGGGGTCACACAGAGTCGGACACGACTGAAGTGACTTAGCAGCATAGCATACACCTTTCCAGGTGGTGAGAGTGGTAAAGAACCCTCCTGCCAAAGCAGGAGATGTAAGAGACAGGGGTTCAATCCCTGGGTCAGGAAGATCCCCTGGAGAAAGGCATGGCAAGCCAGTCCAGTATTCTTGCCTGGAGAATCCCATGGACAGATGAGCCTGGTGGGCTATGGTCCATAGGGTCACAAAGAGTCGGAAAGGACTGAAGTGACCTAGCACATACCCACACAAACACTGCCATCTTGAAACTTCTGCAGGAGATGCATTTCAGGGGGTGGGGATGAAAGGAGATAGGTATGGCACGAGTGTGGAGACGCAACAGCTCTATGATGGAAGAAAGAAGCTACTTAGGTTTACCTGGGCCTCTAGCTGGGTGGCAGCCACAGATGAGAGTAACTTTACAGAAGGGGCCTCTTTTTGCTGCTCCCAGGGAACTACTGGCTGGTCAATGGGGTCCTGGTGGCAGGCTGGGTGGAACCAAAATAGCTCAGTTGGGAGACTGTTAGACTGAAGACCTTAAGGTCCCTGGTTCAATCCTGGGTTTTGCCAGTCAAACACCTTCTGGGGCTTCCCTGTTGGCTCAATTGATAAAGAATCTGCCTGCAATGTGGGAGACCTAGGTTCAATTCCTGGGTTGGGAAGATCCCCTAAAGGAGGGCATGGCAACCCACTCCAGTATTCTTGCCAGGATAATCCCATGGAGAGAGGAGTCTGGTGGGCTACAGCCCATGGGGTCACAAAGAGTCGGACAAGACTGAGTGACTGAGAACAGCACAGGTGGCAGGCTGGGAGCACAGTGGTCCTGAGTCACAGAACTTCTGGGCCACAGCAAATTGGGGTTACAGTGTCGTTTGATCCCCATGTGCCTGGGTTACACTGGGAACACTTTGTTCACAGTATCCTGGGTCACAGTGCACCTTGGGTACCGTGTACTTTGATTGCCAACTTGCTTCAGTTACAGATGCCTTAGACCTGCCATATCTTTAGTCAGAATGCATTTTTTTGGTCATCCTGGGCTTGGGCTACGGTGCTTTTGGTCCTCATAGGACTTGGTCCTAGCATATTGGCACAGAGCTCCTCTGACATGGTACGTCTTTGTAATGGCACCAGTGTGCTTTGGTTGTACCATATTTTGGCCACAGTAGGCTTGCTTTCTCATGCAGGTATCTATGTGGATGGGGCTCACTGGCCTTGGTTATTGAGGGCTTCTGTCTCCATGTACTTGAGTTACAGAGTGACTAGCATACCTTGGTCACTGCTTACACGATGGTCACCATGTACCTGGGTCACTATGTGCCCAAATCATAGGTCATCTGGGTCACAGCATGATATGGCTACTATGTGACTTCTGTTTGCAAAGTAATGGTGAAAAGTGAAAGTGGCTCAGTCAAAAAAAAAAAAAAATCAGCTCAAATACAATAAGAACATGAAATCCATTTTAAACTGTGGGGTCCTGAGCCCTTATACTCAACCTTTATATAGGGCACCATAGTCTGAGTGTTTCCAGATATATCATTTTCCTAATCTCCACGGCATTCCTGTGATAAATACTAATTTTAAAAACAACATTTAAAAAGTGAGGAAATGAAAACTAGTTCCCCCAAACACTCAAAGTCGTTTCAGGTCAAATGGAGAACCGACTCTTTGGGACCCCATGGACTATAGCCAGCCAGGCTCCTCTGTCCATGGAATTTTCCAGGTAAGAATACTGGAGTGGGTAGCCATTCCCTTCTCTAAGGGATCTTCCTGACCCAGGGATTGAACCCAAGTCTCCTGCACTTCAGGCAGATTCTTTACTATTTGGCCATTAGAGAAACAAAGTAATGGTAATTACAAATAATCTCTTTCTTAGAGCATGGAGGTGAAGTACGATTCCAGAAGTGACAGAGATGTCATATAGCCAAGAAGATAGATCTGACTTAAAATCAGATTGCAATACATAGTGAGAGATATGTAGTATCTAAGTTGATACATAGTGAAAGAATTTGTGTGCATAATGTTAAAATGGGCACTTTGGAAATATGTCTGCATATACCCAGAAGCAATGGCACCCCACTCCAGTACTCTTGCCTGGAAAATCCCATGGACGGAGGATCCTGGCAGGCTGCAGTCCAGGGGGTCACTAAGAGTCGGACACAACTGAGCGACTTCACTTTCACTTTTCACTTTCATGCATTGGAGAAGGAAATGGCAACCCACTCCAGTGTTCTTGCCTGGAGAATCCCAGCGATGGGGGAGCCTGGTGGGCTGCCGTCTATGGGGTCGCACCGAGTTGGACACGACTGAAGTGACTTAGCAGCAGCATACCCAGAAGACAGATGCAAGATTTACACCTAAATGGTAACAATTAGTTCTCTGGGGAGTAGTATCACCTCTTTTATTTTTTATTCTTTCTCAACTTTTTCTTTTTAAAATCCTTGTAATTAATTTACTTTTAGGAAAATAAATCCTTTTATTCTTCAAGACCACCTCCAGTGTGACCATCACTGGAAAATCCTGCCAGATGGTTACCAGTCAGAATCAATCTCTTCTCCTTTTGGCTTCCAGACACTGGCTCTGCCATTGTCATGGATCACACTGAGGCAGTGGTGGAGATGGGCAGGAATCTGTCCCTTTGTCTTATTCATCACTGAAAGTGAAATCACTCAGTCATGTCTGACTCTTTGTGACCCCATGGACTGTAGTCCATGGAATTCTCCATGGCCAGAATACTGGAGTGGGTAGACTTTCCCATCTCCAGAGGATTTTCCCAACCCAGGGATCGAACCCAGGTCTCTTGCCTTGTGGGCGGGTTCTTTACCAGCTGAGCAACAAGGGAAGCTCAAGAATACTGGAGTGGGTACCCTATCCCTTCTCCAGTGGATCTTCCTGACTCAGGAATCAACCCGGGGTCTCCAGCATTGCAGGCGGATTCTTTACCAACTGAGCTATTCATCATTATCTCTTAAAAAAATCCACCTTTCCTTTGCCAACAGAATGTGACAACACATTTCTATTCACAAAGCACTCAGTGAATCTTTGTTAAATTATCTGGAGCTCACTCCACTCTCTGCATTCCTGTATAAATTCTATAAAGCTTACAATAAAAGTATAGAGATCTTTTCCTCATTTTTCTTCCTTCATGTTGAAATGAGACTAAAGCCTTCTAGAGAGCACACTTAATGGTTAGTCCATTGGACTAACATTACTTAGTCCATTACAGTTGAAAAAAGCTTTTCACATCCAACCCTGGGTCCTGTTCTCCAGTGGATGCCTTAACTGACCCTAAGAGCAATGAAAGGATCTGCCTCAAAATCATTCAAAAAAATATTAGCTCAGGGACTTCCCTTCTGGTCCAGGGGTTAAGACCCTGTGCCACCAAAGAAGGGGGCACAGGTTCAATTCCTGGTCAGGGAACTAAGATCCCACATACCAAAAAAATTTTAAAAGTATATCAGTTTAAACATAATGAGAACATGGAATCCATTTTCAGCAGTGGGTCCTGGGCCTTTACACTCACCCTTTATATAGGGCACCATAGTCTGAGTGCTTTCAAATATGTCATTTCCCTGATCTCCACAACATCTCTGTGATAAATACTTTACACATTTTATTCTTTTATTTATTTTTGTTTGTTTGTTTGTTTTTAATATTTTATTTTATTTTTTAACTTTACAATATTGTATTGGTTTTGCCATATATCAACAGGCATCCGCCACAGGTATACATGTGTTCCCCATCCTGAACCCTTAAGCATTTTAAAAACCATATTTTAAAAGTGAGGAAATAAAAGATAGTTCCTAGAAACACTCAGTATAAAGTGTTAGTTGCTCGGTTATGTCCGACTCTGCGACCCCATGATTTTATGTAGCCCACCAGGCTTCTCTGTCCGTGGAATCCTCCAGGAAAGAATACTGGAGTGGGTTGCCATTTCCTTCTCCAGGGTACCTTCCCAACACAGGGATCAAACCCAGGTCTCTTGCATTGCAGGTAGGTTTTTTACCATCTGAGCCACCAGGGAATGTATAGTTTCAGGTCAAATGGAGAACCCAAATCTCTGTCTCAAACATAGGGTTTTTCATTTACATCTACAATTTCAGAGTGAGATAAGTATAGGAGCAGGTGTTTTTTCTTTCTTTCCACAACAGAGAATTTGTCCAAGATTTTCACTGACAGAAATGAAGCCAGGTTTCCTATCTGCTCTATGTTGTTCAATAATAGTAAGAGTAAAATGAATAATAATAGTAGATATTTTTATTTAACCAGGTGCTTGGAACTATATTCTTTTGTATTACTTATAGCCTTCACAGAAACTCTAGAAAGTAGGTGTTATCACCAGATGACATATAGGGAAACTGAGGCTTGGAAATGTTAATTTCCATCTTAGGTAATTAGACCAGGGATGTCTGACTCCTGAATTTAGGACTTCACTAAACTGACATGTCCCATTTAATTATGAATACTTGTTTTATTTCTATAATAGTCTTACTGCTTGTTCCACAAATAAGTACAAGTCACTGATGAGGTTAAATCTAATTTATTTGTATAGAAAGTTTCTCTCTTATTCTCACCCCTTTCACACACTTATCACTCATTCAACAGTGAATCTGGCCAACATATCAGTATTTTTTTCCCAAAAATATGGCCTCCCTGAAAATAAATTGAACGTGAATACTAAAACATTAGGTAGGTTTCATCCATACATTTCTTTCCAAATTTTCCCTCAGAAAGTTGTTGAGATTTGATTATGGAAACATAATTTGATTATGAGACCACATTGTTCATACTGCTTTTCAGGTCGACTATATCTTTCTAATTTCCTGTCTACTCATCCTATTAATTTTTGAGGGAGTTTGCTACTGAAACTCCAACTAAAAATCTCAATTTATTGAAATAAAAAATAATTTTAATATATAGTGGAACTATATGTAACTTTGCTTTGTATTTTCCAAGTCTCCTGTAAATGTATTATCATACTTTCATAATTTAAAAAATAAAAAAATAATTTGACCACATTTACCAATATACTAAACTGGTCACAAAATAGTAATTTAATTATACAACAATTACATCTTTAAAGAGTTAGCGTACCCTCTCACTCATGAAGCTTTAAAATGTGGTCAAGCGGAATCCAGTTTATAAGCCATCGCTTCAGGTTCTTAAAAAGTGTTGTGTTGGTATACATGTATTGTCTGAGATCAAATTGGTCTCTAACACCTCCTTTATTTCAATCTCAGCCAACTCCTTGTTCACTGAGAAGTTAGAAGATATCAAAAGAGAACTCCCACTATCTTCCACCACCATGTACCCACCTTCCAGTATCAGTGTCCACATGGTCCACCTTCCCTCCTGATACCAGTCTGAAACTGTCACCCATGCTCATTGTTAAGGCTGCCCACTGGTCCAGTGAACTCTGATCCTGAGATTCTCTCTATCGCCCTCTCTCTTTTGTGCATTAGCAATTTTTAATTCTCCACTAGCAATTTTTAATTCTCATTAGCATAAAATGTACTGGGACAACATCAACCATATTATAAAACAAAATCAAACAAATAAAACTCTCTTCCTGGCTTTTCTCTTGAAGTAGTTGCCCTATTTATCTTCCTATTACAGAAGGACACCCTGGAATAATAATTTATGCTTTCTATGTCTAAATTCTTTCTTTCCATTCTCTCTTGAATCTACTCTAATCGAGTTTTCACATACATGACTCCACCAGAACAGTTACTGTCAAGGTTACAAATGATCCCCATGTTACCAAATCCAATGATAAATTCTCAGTCCTGCTCTTTCTTGATCTGTGTTAGTAGATTTTACATGGTCAGCTATTCTCTTTCCCTTGACATAGATTTTACATGGTCAGCTATTCCTCCCTTTTGGAGAGGTGGGAGGGCTTGGCTTCCAAAGACACGGTCTTTGTCTCTTTTCCTCCTACTTAACTATTGGTTTCTTCTTAATTGGCACATATGGATTCTTCTTATCTCCCAGACCGCATTATTGGAGAAATCCAGAGCTCAGCCTTGGACCTCCTCTCTATCTATGCTTACTCCTTAGGTGAACTGCTTTGGTCCAAAACCTTTAAATGCTATCTCTAGGTTAATTAATTCTGAATTTGTAAATTCGTCCAAGACTCATTTTCAACTCCCAACCTGACATTTCCACTTAGTCACTCAGAGTTCATGGATCGACACAAGCCCCAGCTGATAGTCTCTAGCCTGATCTACCCACAGTCTGAGAAAAGAAAATTCCATCCCTCAGTTGTTTTCACCAAAGTCCTTATGGTCATCTTTGTTTCCCCTTTTTCCTCTCACATGTCACATCCAACCCGCCAGCAATTCTGTTGACTCCAAATTCACAATATATAAACAATATTATCCTTACTTCCTTCACACTACAACTTTAGCCCAAAGGACTACCACATCTTGTCTGGATTAATAAAATGGTCACATCATTAGTCTCTTTACTTCCAACATGCCCTCTTTAGTCAATTATCAACACAGCCCTGAGAGCAGTCTGTTAACATAGAAGGCTTTCCTCTGATCAAGGCTCTTTGAGGTCTTTGCTTGCTCCACTGAGAAAAGACCAAAGTCCTTGAAATGGCCTTGTGATCTGAGCCATGTGTTACCTCCCCAGCATCATCTCCTACTCTTTTCTCCCTTTCCCCTCTATCCCTACTCATCACCCCAAAGTCTCCTGCTTCAACACCTTTGTACTTTCAGTCTTTCTGCTCTGAGTGGTCTGCTCTGACCCAAGATATCAACATGGTTGGATCCCTCACTTTTTAAGACAACTCAAATGATAGTGAATTTTCTTCGGCCACCCAATATAAGGGCTTCCCAGGTGGTGCTAATGGTAAAGAAACTGCCTGCCAATCTAGGAAAGGTAAGATATGCAGATTAGATCCCTGGGTTGGGAAGACCCCTGGAGGAGGGCACGGCAATCCACTCAAATGTTCTTGCCTGGAAAATACCATGGACAGAGGAGCCTGTCTGGCTACAGTCTGCTACTGCTGCTGCTAAGTCGCTTCAGTCGTGTCCGACTCTGTGCGACCCCATAGACGGCAGCCTACCAGGCTCCTCTGTCCATGGGATTCTCCAGGCAAGAACACTGGAGTGGGTTGCCATTTCCTCCTCCAATGCACGAAAGTGAAAAGTCAAAGTGAAGTCGCTCAGTCGTGTCCGACTCTTAGCGACCCCATGGACTGCAGCCTACCAGGCTCCTCTGTCCATGGGATTTCCCAGGCAAGAGTACTGGAGTGGGGTGCCATTGCCTTAGGTTGCAAAAAGTTGGACATGACCGAAATGACTTCTCATTCTCACCCCATGACAAATATTAGCCCCCATCCTTGATTCTGCTAAATACATTTGCTTCATTTTTCTTTTTAGTATTTTCACTATGTAACATAGTGTATATTTAACTTATTTTGCTTATTGTCTGTCCGTCACATTAAGTTCAATGAGGGCAGCGACTTTCATTTATTTTGTTTGTCCTCATATTCCCTGCAAGTAGAATAATGCTTGACATACAAAATTAGTCAATACACGCTTGTTAAATAAATGAATGAATATTGGCAATTAATGCATTTTAGGTCTCCTCTTTCTCCTTTATTTTTCTTTCATCTTTCTGAAAACTCTTCCCAGGCTTCATTGCTAATTCCACTTCATTGATTTGTTCCCTATAATTTTGGCTGTCTTATCTACTCACCCTATTAGCTTTCTTGGTCTCATCACCTCTCAGGGCTGAGACTAACTCATGTGATAATGATTCACACTTCTAAATTAGGAGCATTTTTCAGATTGATTATATTATTTGCAACCAAAGATGGAGAAGCTCTATAGAGTCAGCAAAAACAAGACCGGGAGCTGACTGTGGCTCAGATCATGAACTCCTTATTGCAAAATTCAGACTTACATTGAAGAAAGTAGGGAAAACCATTAACCATTCAGGTATGACCTAAATCAAATCCCTTATGATTATACAGGAGAAGTGAGAAATAGATTCAAGGGATTAGATCTGGTATACAGAGTGCCTGAAGAACTATGGATGGCAGTTCGTGACCTTGTACAGGAGACATGGATCAAGATGATCCCCAAGAAAAAGAAATGAAAAAAAGCAAAATGGTTGTCTGAGGAGGCCTTACAAATAGCTGAAAAAAGAAGAGAAGTGAAAAGCAAAGGAGAAAAGGAAAGATATACCCTTGTGAATGCAGAGTTCTAAAGAATAGCAAGGAGAGATAAGAAAGCCTTCCTCAGTGATCAGTGCAAAGAAATAGAGGAAAACAACAGAATGGGAAATACTAGAGATCTTTTCAAGAAAATCAGAGATACCAAGGGAAAATTTCATGCAAAGATGGGCACAATAAAGGACAGAAATGGTATGGCCTTAACAAGCAGAAGATATTAAGAAGAAGTGGCAAGAATACACAGAAGAACTACACAAAAAAGATCTTCATGACCCAGATAACCATGATGGTATGACCACTCTCCTAAAACCAGACATCCTGGAATGTGAAGTCAAGTGGGCCATAGGAAGCATCACAACAAACAAAGCTAGTGGAGGTGATGGAATTTCAGTTCAGCTATTTCAAATCCTAACAGATGATGCTGTGAAAGTGCTGCAATCAATATGCCAGAAAGTTTGGAAAACTCAGCAGGGGCCACAGGACTGGAAAATGTGTTTTCATTCCAATCCCAAAGAAAGGCAATGCCAAAGAACGCTCAAACTACCACACAATTGCACTCATCTCCCATGCTAGTAAAGTAATGCTCAAAATTCTCCAAGCCAGGCTTCAACAGTATGTGAACAGTGAAATTCCAAATGTTCAAGCTGGATTTAGAAAAGGCAGAGGAACCAGAGATCAAATTGCCAACATCTGTTGGATCATCGAAAAAGCAAGAGAGTTCCAGAAAAACAACTACTTCTGTTTTATTGACTATGCCAAAGCCTTTTACTTCGTGGATCATAACAAACTGTGGAGAATTCTGAAAGAGATTGGAATACCAGACCACCTGACCTGCCTCTTGAGAAATTTGTATGCAGGTCAGGAAGCAACAGTTAGAACTGGACATGGAACAACAGACTGGTTCCAAATCGGGAAAGGAGTACGTCAAGGCTGTATATTGTCACCCTGCTTATTTAACTTATACGCAGAGTACCTCATGAGAAATGCTGGGCTGGAAGAAGCACAAGCTGGAATCAAGATTGCTGGGAGAAATATCAATAACCTCAGATATGCAGATGACATCACCCTTATGGCAGAAAGCGAAGAGAAACTAAATAGCCTCTTGATGAAAGTGAAAGAGGAGAGTGAAAAAGTTGGCTCAAAACTCAACATTCAGAAAACTAATATCATGGCATTTGGTCCCATCACTTCATGTGAAATTGATGGGGAAACAGTGGAAACAGTGGCTGACTTTATTTTGGGGGGGTTCCAAAATCACTGCAGATGGTGATTGCAGCCATGAAATTAAAAGATGCTTGCTCCTTGGAAAAAATGTTATAACCAACCTAGACAGTATATTAAAAAGCAGAGACATTACTTTGCCAACAAAGGTCCTTGTAGTCAAAGCTATGGTTTTTCCAGTGGTCATGTATGGATGTGAGAGTTGGACTATAAAGAAAGCTGAGCACCAAAGAATTGATGCTTTTGAACTATGGTGTTGGAGAAGACTTTTGAGAGTCCCTTGGACTGCAAGGAGATCCAACAACTCCATCCTAAAGGAAATCAGTCTGAATATTCATTGGAAGGACTGATGCTGAAGCTGAAACTCCAATACTTTGGCACTTGATGTGAAGAACTGACTAATTGGAAAAGACCCTGATGCTGGGAAAGATTGAGGGCAGGAGGAGAAGGGGACGGCAGAGGATAAGATGGTTGGATGGCATCACCGACTCAATGGACATGAGTTTGAGTAAACTTTGGGAGCTGGTGATGTTTTGGGAGGCCAAGCAGGCTGCAGTCCATGGGGTCGCAAAGAGTTGGACATGACTGAGCGACTGAACTGAACTTCACTCTCCTGAGCTATATGGTCTTTCGAACAGCCTCTTGAAGTTTTCACTTGTTTTTCTGGTTAAGTTCCACCAAATAGTATAAAAGAAAACTCATTACCTTCTCTCTCCAAACTTCCCACAGTCTGTATCTTGGTTAACTGTGCTTTGTTGTGTTCAGTTGCTTAGTCTCGTCTGCCTGTTTGTGAACCCATGAACTGCAGCACACCAGGCTTCCCTGTCCTTCACTGTCTCCCAAGGTTTGCTCAAATTCATATCCACTGAGTTGGTGATGCTATTTAACAATCTCATCCTCTGCTGCCCTCTTCTCCTTTTGCCTTCAAATGGACAAGATACACCATTATTTTATTTTTACAAATAAAAAATGTAATTGGTGTAGTCTAGACAGATTGACATTAGGTCCTCCAATCAGGTCAAGCCTGAGTAGCAATTTTTTTTTCCTTTAAAAAAAAAACACACTTTAAATTTTATATTGGAATATATCCGATTGACAATGTTGTGATAGTTTGTGGACAGCAAAGGGACTCATCCATACATACAAATTTCCTTTTAAACAGGAGCCTTTCTTTTTTATCTTGAATCTCCTAGACATTTAGCCCATGCAGTACAAAGTTCTGTGAAGAGTGACGAGGAGAGAGTAAGATGCTCAACGTCACTTATTATTAGAGAAATGCAAATCAAAACTACAGTAAGGTATCACCTTGCACTGGTCAGAATGGCTATCATCACAAAATCTACAAATAACAAATGCTGGAGCGGGTGTGGAGAAAAGGGAACCCTCTTGCACTGTTGGTGGGTATGTCTATTGGTACAGCTACTATGGAAAATAATATGGAGATTTCTTAAAAAACTAGGAATAAAACTACCATATGGCCCAGCACTGATTTTTAAGGAGTGGGTCAAGAGAGAAGATTCAGTGAAAGAGACCAAGAAAAACTGATCAGCAAAACACATGTAGAACTAGAAGAATGTAGTGATTCAGAAAGGAAGAAGCATACAACAATACATTGGTCTGGTCAATAAGGACTGTAAAGAAGATATCAAATTTGGAAGTTGGGGTATTGGTGATCTCGGCAAAGGCAAATTCAATTAAAGATAAGCAAATTCCTATCTCCCAAGTCAAACAGGAATTCTGATTTTGAGAAGTTTGAGGGAAAATAGGAGAGAGGACTACCTAGAGGTGAGGTTAAGAAAGATGAATATTGTTTTATAATAGGACTCATGTAACTATAGGTTGAGAATGAACAGATCAAGTTGGTAGCCCTTTTCAGCTACCTCTCATTAGGCCCCCACATAAATCACATTCTCTTTAACATGAGGCCTCGCACTGGTCCCTGAATAACCTTATACCTTCACCTCTTTTTGATATTGGTTAGTTTCCAGAGCCTTGAATTTCCTTCCCTCTTTTGCCAGTTCTAACCTACTCCATTTATTCTTGCCTGGAAAATTCCATGGTCAGAGGAGCAGAGTGGGCTCAAGTCCACAGGATCGCAAACATCTGGACATGACTGAACACATACACACACCTACCCCTCTAGACTCAGCTCAAATATGCCCTCCTCTGGTAAACTTCTGACCTCTCATAAGGGAAAAAAAAAAATCCTCCTTCTATTGTATCCATTAAGTTGGTAAAAAGGGTCCATTTTTCTATAGCAATGTAAGATATTGTTTATAGATGGGATAGGAAACATCCTATCTATTATGTTTATGTGTCATTTCTAGATATGCTTCAAACCATGGATTTCCCACCTTATAATGAGTCATATTTTCCTGCTTCTTTGTATGCCTGGTAAGATTTTATTGTATATCAAATAGCATGAATTTGACCATGTTCAGTGCTGGATATATTTCTGAATTCCTGTAAATATTCTTGAGCTTTGTTTTAAAATACACAAAAGTTCCTTGGAAATAGGTTGATCCTTTCAAGGCTTGCTCTTGAAGCATTTTTAGGTTGAACAAGAGCAGTCTTCAGCCTAGGGTTAATTGGGTCCCACTCCTGATGCAATGTCCTTAGTACTCAACTTGCTGCCCATTGAACCATGAGATTTTCCACTCTGGTCAGTGGGAACAACTACTGCCCCTGTGGGAGCTTCAATTGTTTCTTTTAATCCTTTCAGATGGTTCTTCTTTCCCTGGTAATAGGTGGTTGCCTCACATACAGATTCTGATTGGAATTCAACCAAATACTCAAGGGAGACCCTCCACAGACCTCTGGGATTGCCTATCTGTGCAGTTCTCTCTTTTGTCGTGCCGTAGTGGCCCTGGTCTTCTCAGACTCCAGCTCTGCCTCCTTGACTCAAGATAGTTTTTTCCTCTTCCCTGTGCTACACCCTGGTACATGGGGTTCACCTGGTATCAAGGGCTCATCTCATTTGTTTCCCTTTTCTTGGGTATCACTGCCCTGTGATGCCTGATGTATAAAATCTGAAAACAATTGTTTCAGCTGTTTTAATAATTACATTTTAATGAGGAATATCAGTGGAGGTCTAGGAGTTGTTTTCAGATAATAAAAAATGTCAATTATAAAGTAAAGTTATAAATATATAAAGTTTAAATATTATGGAGAAAATTCTAACTTTCGATCACAAGGAGATTTTGCAGATTAATGGTTTTTCTTTTCCTATACTGCTGTTACTACAATCAGAGTCGAGTTTCTTAGATATTAGTATCCATGAAATACATGTGAATTATAAGGCTACTTAAAGGAACTATGCTGTGTGGGCAACAGCACTTTTAATTTTTACTGTTTTTGGGTATTGATCAGTTGTGTCATAAGAAAGGCAAATCACAATCACTAATTGTTGTTTAGTTGCTAAGTGGTGTCAGACTCTGCAACATCCACTAATAAACTGATTATATCAGTATCTTTATTATATTCATATCTGGCTCTAATACTTTGGCCACCTGATGTGAAGGCCTGACTCACTGGAAAAGACCCTAATGTTGGGAAAGCTTGGCAAAAGGAGAAGAGGGTGACAGAGGATGAGATGGTTGGATGGTATCACTGACTCAATGGACATGAATTTGAACAAACTCCAGGAGATAGTGAAGGACAGAGGGAAGCCTGATATGCTGCAGTCCATGGGATCGCAAAAAGTAGCACATGACTTAGTGACTGAACAACAACATCATCTTTTATTGTGAAAATACAGCTGTTCAGTAGACCTTTAGTAGATTGAATGTAAGTTGATTTTCCTGCTGAGTGATAGACCAAAATACCTGGTGATTTTTTTTGAAAAATATCCACTGATCTTTCCTTTCTTCCTAGAAAATGTCCTATTGACAGACAAGTTAGCTGTTCTTAGTATTTCCCATACAATGACATCACAGTTGACTCTGTAATTAACAGCTTCCCTGTGGTTTTATCAGGATGGTTCATAGAAAGTCCTAAGGGAGTAAGTTGCTATGCTTGGGATGAAAGGAAATGCTTGGTTTGGGAAAGGAGCTGGATTCTGCCAGATAAGAGAGAAAACATTTCAAGGTGGTAATTTTGCTATCTGTCTAGGAGCTTCTTGGGAGAAGAGTTTGTTTTAATGGTGTTACATACAGCTCAAGCATCTAAGACAGAGCCTCGTGTAGTAGCCACTTAAAATTGCTGAACCAAAGATAAAATATGCACAAGGACAACTGATAATTGTCTAAATTGTATTGTTACTAAATTCCAAATCTGAGCTGTACAGATGTCAAAATAAAGCCACAGAGGGGCATGGGGGCTAGTCACAGGTATGTACTGTACAAAAATTGGGAGTGGGGAGGAGTCACGGTTTGACAGGTGGGCTGGGATCAATGTGTAAAAGGTCTTATACATTGTGACTAGGATTGAAAGTTTAGCCATCAGAGGTTTATGAACAGGAAAGTGACGCTTTCAGATCTATTTTAGAAAAATACTTCTGATAACAGTGAAACAATGAATTGGCTAAGAGAGAGACAAGGGACAAGAGGACACTGCTGCAAGAGACAGATAAGGGTCTGAACTTGGCTGTGGCAATGGCATAAGAGGGAAGATATACACAGCCTTGAGAAAATTCAGGTGTGAGACAACAGGAATGATGACTGAAGATTAAACAAGAAAGAGTATGGGATCTGCAGCTGTTCTGGGACGCAGGTGGAAAAACCCAGTAATCAGCTTGTTCTGTGGCGCTGAGACTGCATGTAACGTGTTGCAGTAGCTCAGTTAGAATTAAACAGTCAGTGCCCGTGCCAGGTGTCCTGCTAACCCACAGCATTCAACAGCATTCAACACACTGAATTGTAAGGATGTATTTATGAATCTGCTTCCTGTCCCACAGGTAATTAGGACGAGGATCATTTTTATCATTTTATATCACCTGTGCAAAATATACAGCTAAATATGTTAAAAAAAAGTTTGACAGTTAATACTGCATTGTTACCAAATTTCAACTCTTTGAGTTGTAGATAGGTCCAAATAAAGCTATATGCAGGGGTGGAGGAGGAATAAATTAGGAATTTGGGATTAACATATACACACTACTATAGATAACCAACAAGGAACTATGATATAGCACAGGAAACTATACTCAATATTTTATAATAATGGGAAAAGAATATATGTGAATATAATATGAAATAAACATATGTATGAGTAAATCACTTGCTATACACTTGAAACTAACACAACACTGTAAGTTAACTATGCTGCTGCTAAATCGCTTCAGTCGTGTCCGACTCTGTGCGATCCCATAGACGGCCGCCCACCAGGCTCCCCCATCCCTGGGATTCTCCAGGCAGGAACACTATAGTGGGTTGCCATTTCCTTCTCCAATAAAAAATTAACTATACTTCAATTAAAAACATTTTTTAAGAAGATGGAGTTATAAATGATACATTAGAAAATATGGATACATAAATCTATTATATGTTGTTTTACTCTGTACTATTATTTATATAAAAATACAGATAGAAGATATAATGAGTGGAGGGAAAGCCATATGCAGAGATACTATAAAACCACCACCAAATCAATGACAATACTCTCATGAAAGCAGTAGGTGTTATATTCAAACATGCTTTAAGAGAAAAGGTAAACTTATTTTTTAAAAGCCAGAATCAACCATGAAGCCCAATAAAGACAGAAGAGAAAAATCATTGGAGAAGAAATCCAATAATGAAATTGTATACATTATGCTTTAAAATGTACTCAAAATTCTTTAATTAAAAAATAATCCTAATAAAAAGCTACATATGAATATTAGTTATAATTTCTGTGTTCACAGGTATCATACATCATTGCATGGAAAGATATGAAATTCAGGATATAGAATTCAGATCCTTGATACTAAATAGAACAGAAATGGGAAACAGAATTTGCAATTTTTGCAATAGTAAGAATGTATTTGATAAGATATATACAAAAAATTTAAAACATTAAAAAAACTAAGATCATGGCATCTGGTTCCATTACTTCACGGCAAGGGGAAGGGGAAAAAGTGGAAGCAGTGACAGGTTTTATTTTCTTGGGCTCCCAAAATCACCGCTGACAGTGACTGCAGCCATGAAACTAAGACGTTTGCTCCTTGGAAGGAAAGCTATGACAAACTTGGTGGTGGTTTAGTTGCTAAGTCAAGTCCAACTCTTGTGACCCCATGGACTGTAGCCTGCCAGGCTCCTCTTTCCATAGCATTTTCCAGGCAAGAATACTAGAGTGGGTTGTCATTTTCTTCTCAAGGGGATCTTCCTGATCCAGGGATTGAAACCAGGTCTCCTGCATTGCAGGCAAATTCTTTACAGACTGAGCTACCAGGGAAACCCTAGTGACAAACCTAGAGAGTGTTATTAAAAAGCAGAGACATCACTTTGCTGTTGTGGTTTTTCCAGTAGTCATGTATGGATGTGAGAGTTGGACCATAAAGAAGGCTGAGCGCCGAAAAATTGATGCTTAATTGTGATACTGAGGAAGACTCTTCTGAGTCCCTTGCACTGCAAGATCAAACCAGTCTAACCTAAAGGAAATCAACCCTGAATATCCATTGGAAGGACTGATGCTGAAGCTGAAGCTCCAATACCTTGACCACCTTATGTGAAAAGATGACTCATTGGAAAAGACCCTGATGCTGGAAAAATTGAAGGCAAAGGAGAAGGGGGCGGCAGAGAATGATGGTTAGATAGCATCACCAACTCAATGGACATGAATTTGAGCAAACTGTGGTAGATACTGTAGGACAGGGAAGCCTGGGGTCCTTCATCCACTGCATACTCCAAGAGCAGGAGACAGAGCAGGCATTTTGCAATGACATTTGGTTCTCATTCTCTTTGAAAAATACCAGGATAATTCATCTATTGTTGTAATGTTGGTTATAAAGTACTTCCTATCACATTAAATCAAAAGGACTAGAACCCCCCCAAGTGTGTACAAATACCAAATCACTCTTTTTTCTATCAAGTTTTTCAAAGGGTACCTACCATTGGCTTTATTCTGAGAAGTAACTTTTGGTTTCTTTCTGTAGGAACACTGTGACAATAGATGGTGATGCTCCACAGGAATTTAGTATTTATAAATGTTCCTACCACAATTAAGGAATATTTGTCCCTCAGTATCTTAAAAAAAAAAAAAGGTAAGATTATACCCAGTAACTGTCCTTTCATTTTGTGTCAAAGGTGGAACTGAGGTAAAATATACTAAAGTTGTGAGAGTATCTATAAAGATGTGTTATAAAAGAAATTAGTTTTGTATCAGAAAGCACGGAAAGATTAAACTGAAAATTTTAAGCATTCTCTCTCATAAATAAGGCAAGTGATTTGATATTTATATACATCCTCTAATGAAGTCTGTGTTTTCTTAGGATATCTTAATACCTACTAGATTCACTTTGTTAACTCAATCTGGAGTCTCAAAATTATATATATATATATATATATATTGTTTTTTTTTTTGCAAATGTCAAAGAGAAACTAAGCTTCTGCTGTTTCTCCAGACCACTAAGATTATATGTAATCCCTAAGTTAGCAGCATGCAAGAAGAGTAAGGAAAAAAAAAACAAATAATGTGAATGGAGAGTGAATCTAATTGTTGGATTTCAAGTGTGAATGATTTAACCTTTGCATTTAAGTCCAGAAAAAAGAAGTTCATAATCCTTGAGACCCCTTATTGCTGCTTGGATCACATCTCGTAATTATGAAGACAAATTAACAAGATTTTGAAAATTTGGCCATATGATAAAGCCAAAGCATACGAAATCACTTTTCTGCTCTTAGTCACTGGTTGTCCCAGGAAGGATCAACTTCCTGTCTTGGACTCTGGTGTCTAAATTAAAGGAGGGAAGATATTATTGCAGTCTGGGTTCCAGGCTTCTGGCTCACAAAAAACAAAACGCAAAACTCACTAAAGAGGGAAACTTCACCCCCAACATATCCTGTGAGATGAATCTGCTTTTCTAATATGTGTTTTTAAATTTAGTTCAAAGAACTGACAATGACAAAGTCATACCTTCAACAGGTTAGTAGACTTTAAAGTTTAATGTACTATATTAACTTCTTCAATGCCAATCTTAAGATTTGCTAAGGGGAAAAACAGTTTGATCATCTACATTATTAAACTTAATGCTTGTTTCAATTCCTTCAAACTACATTATTTAATTTTGGAAATGTGTAATTTTCTGTATGTGTGTGTATATATGACAGTTACATAACATTTTCACCTAAACACTGCTTAAAACAAGTATTTAAAATAATTGTATATGTTTAAGTAACAGATTCTATACTGAGTTTTTAACAAGTAGAGCCATGATGACCAAATTAGAAAAGTATTTTAATTCTTAAACAGTGTTGCTGGATAGCTGAAGAGTGCCTTTTCTGTAAGAACTGCTTGTCCAGCAGAAAATCAGTAAGAACAGGAAAGAATTCCACCAGCATCCCATTACAACCTGGAACAGACGATGAAACCCCACATCTGCTACAGACATTTTAACTCTAGAAATGGGCAATAAACCACTGTCTTGTTATAATTAAAGGGATGGGGTATGTGAAACTATCTGGAAACGCACAAAGCATTAGACCGCATAAAGTATTATGATAATTAAGGAAACATGGCTTGAGCAGTGATTTAAGCAATGGTGGTTGTACTATATAACACTGGACTGCAACAACATATCTTTTTGTTTGTAGAGTTAAGAAATAAATGCATATACCTCAAACCTTCGTAGCTCCCTCTCATTTTACAATGGGCTTTCACATACACTAATTTGATTTGAGTCTCTAATACAACAACCCCAGGAGGTATGCAGAATGATCATTTGCTCATATTTTAATGTGCTGAATGTAATTTCCACCAATGTGAGACATGATAATATGAACTAATTATGCCTAAAATGTGCTGAAAACAATGAAGATTGTTATTGGATAGATGGGGTTTGGGATCAAAATGAGACATTTTATTAAGAACATGCAAAATAAAATGGAGTGACCGCTATTCAAAAAACGTACAAGACAGTTATTGTTTAAAATGCTTTAGTACTCATTTTCGATAAAAAGGAATCTGGCATTATAAAAATACATAAAATAGTCATGGATTTATACCATTAATTTACATTAAGATATTTTCTGCATAAAGCAAAGTTATAAAATAGTAAAGGTATTCCTATATGAAAGATACTCCCAGTATAAAATTTTTATGCCTTTTTGTAATTTTTGTCTATCTGTATAAATAAGACATTTTATCCTTTTAAAATTCATAGTTCCATTTAAAAACATAGGCTTCTCTCTCTCTTTAAATAAAAGTCCACTTGAGGTAGTATGTTAGAACTTGTCCTTGGTCTCATTAGTTTATGTGTCCAAGTCAAAAGACTGAAAATTTGAAGTCCTGTGGCTTTCTAAGGTCTGTTTATGGGTATATGTGTGATTTTCTTGCTGAAAATCTGTCCTTTCTTTCCCATCTTCCTCTGATTCATAGTCCAAGTTCGGGGAAGAACGAGCTTTCAAGTGAAAGGCTCTTGGCTGACAATCCGATGACTGCCCAGAGCTTGAAAAGGCATCCAGGTGAGGTCTCCTCAGAGGCTTTCCAAATGTTCCTGAAAAAAAGAAACCCCTTGAGCACAGGGCCCTTTTGGAGCAATCAACAGAATGCATTTCAAATGAAGGGGCATCTTTCCCTGTAAATATGGGCAGAACTTTCAAGTCCATGTTATGGGATTCAGGTAGATGGCTATATTCTTGTGCTATGGAGAGAGACCTTATAAAGTGGGGCTGAAGGCATGTGCACCCCTCTGACACATACATCCACTGAATACAAGCAGCCCTTCTTTTCCACTTTCAGGACCTATAGTAATATTATCAGCAGCAAGTTCCCCGATAGAAGTTCCAAATCCTGTATTCACTAAAAGCCCACCATTCTCCACCATGTACAAGTAAACTGTGCCTCAGTATAGAAAGCTTCTCTCAAAATAACCCGTATGTCTTGCCCTTTCTTCCTCAGTAGCAAATAATAATTCTATTGACTCAAATTCTCTCCTAGGCCCTATAAAAATTATTATTCATTTTTTAAAAAAGGAATATAAATAATTATACCATGAGAAAACATGACATTTCTTAAAGTTGGGTAAAATCCTTAAAAATTCTATTTTTTTTTTTTTTTAGAAGTTGTGGTTCATTTTTCCATATTTCCATGCAGCAAAAAGATGATCTCAGTTCTTCCACTCAATCGTCCTCATGCACTAGACTAAAAACTTCAGAAATGAATCTCGGTGTCAGCCAGTGTCCACGGCCACCCCTGTGGGCTTTAGGATTCCAACAGCCTCCTCTGTAGGAGGCAGCCCAGCCTGGCTGACGAGCGGCTGTTGCCAGGTAGGACGCCGTCTGCACTCTGACTGTGGGTTTAGTTATAAGCCAGCAGACATCCCAAACCGCAGTCATGCCGTGCACACAACTCCACCCCAGAGGCTGCTGTAGCCTAAAACCACGTTTTCCACATGACTGACAAACTGCGATCCTCAGTCACTTCCAAAACTCTTGTCTTCAAGGCGATGCCACACACAGAGTTGCCCAGAAAGTTCCTAAGGCTTAGTGTTGGATTAAATACCTAATCAAGTAAAATCCCCATGTCTGCCTCTGCTTTTAGAAACAAGGATACTAATTAATAGGATGTCACAACAGCACCATTAAAAAAGATACATATACACACCAGAAACTATTCTTCACGTCTGGCATTCAAAACTCTCATGGCTCTCCCCTGTGCAACTTGCAATGTGGGTCTGAAGTCAAGGTATCTAATAATTTAATAAACTTACCCATGAAAGAATTACTCAAAGTAACTGATGGTGGCTCTGGACTTGGACTAAAATCTGCAGAAGACTTGTTCAGACATAAGTTGTTCATTCCAGGTCCTTCATGTTGAGAATAAGAAGAGCTGAGTAACTTCTTCGCATGAGAAGGCCATCCTGTATCACTGACGCTCTGCTCACAGGATTCCTCTGAAGGATGAGGACATGGGTAGCATTCCTTCTTCTTTATGTAACTGGGCTCATAGTGGTCCATTAAAGCTGATCTCAGGTCAGGACCACAACCTTTTAAAAATGGGGACAATATCGGGAGACAGAGTTAATGCTTCTAGAGGTCTCTCCAGGAAACAGAACTCAAGAAATGAAAACCACATACCCGTATGATAGGCTTCAAAAGGATCTGAGCCATACATGCTCCCCTTCAAATACATAGGGCCTGAGGGTCCCAAAAAGGGACAAAGGAACGGGTCTGTGGCAGCTTCCACATCGGCTTCACTGCTGTTGTCAACGTGGCATGTTCCTTTAAAACACATGTCTTAATCACTGAACCGGTTCAATTACCATTCAGCCGTCTCTTCACTTTTGACAGTTTCCATATTTATAGATGAAAAGTTCAGACAGAATATTATACAAAGGAAATACTGCAGAAATTTACAGAAGGGTTTTTTCAAAATTTAATGATGCCTATAGATTAGTGATTAAGTAAGTTTATGATATCTTACTAAAAGAGAACTTGATGAACCATTGAACTGGATGTGTTAACCTCATTGGTGACCCCACCCCCTGGTTTCCAAGAGAAACCGATCTATGCATGGACACTGCGGCTGAAGCAGCGATGGTTTGAGCCACATGATGCTACCAGCACTGCCTGCTTCCTCCACAAAGTCACTGATGACCAGGATGAGGTACTGGCACTTAAGCAATGACCTCTTAATGCCCGGCTCACAGATGAAGTCAGCCAAAAAGAAAAAAACAAACAGAAACCTATCATGAGTTATCTGTGCTAAGCAACCCAGAAATGATATTCTGGTTAGCAGGGGACCCAGCAGCTGAAGGACAAGAGACATCATGAGGGTGAGAGATGCCACAATGGACCATGTACCCGGGCAGCAGGAACTGGGCAGTCCTTGTCGGGTGTGGTCTCAGCGAGAAGCAAATGTGTAGAACGTGATTCAATACCACTGGCCATCTCTAGGGCTATTCTGAGAGAGGCCTGACCTCCAGCCCCAGCACCCAGCAGACATGGCACTATCATGCTCCAGTTCTGTCCCTTTACTTTTTAAAATCCCTTTTCAGTAAACCTGGCTCTATTCAAGTGAGCTTGGGCTTCTGCTCTTTGCAAGCAAATGAGTCTAATCAGAACAACTGCTTTTATGCTTCAATCTTCTCTTCTATCTCTATGCTCTCTATCACTGCCTTGTCAAGCTCTTTGCAATTATTTGTTGAATTTTTTGTCTCACTGCTGACTAAACTGTAAAACTGGAAACATTCTTCCCTCCAAACTATGGAGTCCACCACAGAGCATGTACTCAATCAACACTTGTGAGAAAAGATGCTAAAATGTCAATAGCTTCTACTAAGCACTTAATATGTACCAAGCACCATATACTATCATTTTATCTAGTGTTCACAACAACCTAATAGGGAAGAATTATAATTGCCCAAGGATACACAGGGAGTAAGTGTCAGAAGTGGGTCTTGAACCAAGCTGATGCTCTTATATTATGCAGCCTCCATTATAATTGTTTATACAGTTCTTAAAGTGCGAGTCAGAATTATAAGTCTCTAACAGAATGATTTTAAATCATTTGACTTTTGAGACCATGCAAGACACCAGTTAGTGTCACTGAAGTAAGAAGAACACTCAGGGCCAAAGAACATTTATGACATAAAGGAAATACTACATTGCACGGAGAAATTAAATTTTACCTAAGCTACTTGTCTTCTTTTATTGCTAGAAAAAAAGATTTTTCTAGTATTTAAGAGAAGGGCTTAGAACTATTTAATATCAGCTTTGCTAGTGATTTTGGGCCAGGTCCTAAATATATGAGTGTATCAATTCCCTGTGGAAATTAACATTGCATTTGAACTTTTCAAAGGGTTATTTCAAAATGCCAATAGCCCATGTTCCATTTTAAACACGTACCATTACTATCGTGCTGTGGTAAGAAAAATCCGCCTCCAGAAGAAGTGACGAACTGGAGGTGGCTTCCGTTTTCCGAGGAGACGTACCCGTCCTGTCTGTCTGCTAATGTTCCCTGAGATGACAAGTAACTCGGGATATCAGCTGGCAAGTTGGTCTCATCTGTAATCAACAACAGTGTTCTATGAACCAAGAATGGTCACAACTGCCACACAGGCTTCCCTGATGAATGGTATATACCCTTTTGTTTTGTTTTCTGTTTAAATCAAATCAATCTACCCTTGCAAAACCGTCTTGATGGACAGCACACCAGGGCTCTGCTGCTCTGGGGCACCTCAGCTGATTTTCTGCTTTGTGGCCTGTGGGATCCTCCTCTCAAATTTACTTCTATTTTTATTTTTTAAAATTTTTGTCTGCACTGGGTTTTCGTTGCGGTGCACAGGCTCTTCGGCGCGTTGCCCAAGCTTCCCTAGTTGTGGCACACGGGCTTAGTGGCCCTGCGCCATGTGGGGATCTCAGTTCCCCGACCAGGAATCGAACCTGAGCCCCCTGCATTGGAAGGTGGATTCTTAACCTCTGGACCACCAGGGAAGTCCCACTCCTCCCAACTTTCAAAGACAACAAATGCTTACAAAGATAAAAGATAATTTTCATGAGACAGTATTTTAGATACTATCTAAGCTTGATTTCTGCCATATTCCTGACTTTGTATTATTCAGTGATACAGGAGTTTGCCTACACAATCAAAGTCCCTCCTAGATGCCTGCATACACACACATGGACACGTGCTCGCAAGGGCCAAGACAATGGCCGAGTGTAAGCCTCATGACTGAAGGCTGTTTCTGGCCCTCCACCACCATCTGAGGGTGTGCGCTACCCGAAGCTCTGCATGGTCTTTCACAGCCAACATGTTGTTCTGATGAGGTTCTGACAAAAAGCACTCATCTTTAACCATCAGCTTTATTCTGGGCTGGGGTGTTATTTTTAGCTAACCATAGTTGCCCAGCTTGAAACAAATGAGTCACCCTTGTGACGTGGCCTCAGATTGCGACAGACACACTCAGAAGCAAATCTCGGCGGGACCACAAACACACACACGACTCCTGCGCCCCGTGCCAGGCTTCTGTGGACACACCTGTGTTGGTGATGCTGCAGTCTTCGTTCCTCCGCCGTGTGTGGTAGATGATGACCACCCACACGAGTGACGTGCCCACCACGCAGCAAACCACCGCGATGATCACGATGCCCACGGTGGCCCAGCCGTCGTCGTCCAGGGACGAGGCCGTCATCTGAGGGGAGTCGCAGGTTGGGGTGGGGATCACGCTGAGGCGCACGTGGCCTCTCTCGGTGCCCAGGGTGTTAGACATTTCACACGTGTACTTCCCGGCATCGCTGATGTCAGAGTCCACAATGATTAGTAGCTGGTTGCCTGCTGCAAAAAAGTGTCTTTCGGTGACCACCAAGGGGCTGTCATCCTTGGTCCAGTTCAGTCTGGGGGGAGGGCTCCCCCCTGCAATGCACTGCAGGACGGCCGTTTCCCCCTTGGTTACAGTTCGATCTAACAGGGGCCGTAAGAATGACGGTGTCTCTGAAATGACAAGTTATGCTTTTAATCTCTGACATGAAGTTAGGGTTTACACAGCATAAGACCTCATGCTTCGATTTATTCAAAAGGGAGCTGAAACTGGATTCTCCCACAGCTTCACGCCCATGCCTCTTTAAAACCTTGAACATGGATATGACATCTGGGTTTTCATTTCATCACTTGGCTGTCATCTCCTTATAACACCAGTTAAGGATAATATTTACTGTTTCTCTCACCTAGTCTCCCTCATTCTTGGCAAGGTTGGGGAATGATGGAAGTCAGGCAAAGCAAAACATTTTAGACATATTTTAGAAATAGAAAATGCATAAAAATAATATTAAGCACAAGGGTGTGTTGATGGATGAAAAACATCAGAATGTTTAAATTTTTAAAGGGAAACTTCCTAGTGCTAAGATGTCCCCACCTGTATTAAAATTCTGAAAATAATTTACTTTTATTATTTGGTGTTCATAAGGTTACCCTGATTTACTCTTTCAAAGATATACATATATGATTAACATGCTCACATTTTTAGAAGGCACCTGTTTAGGTAAATGATCCTGATGCTGGGAAAGACTGAGAGCATGAAGAGATGGGGAAGACAGAAGATGAGATGGTTGGATGGCATCATCAACTCAATGGACATGAGTCTGAACAAACTCCAGGAGGTGGGGAAGGACAGGGAAGACTGACGTGCTGCAGCCCATGGGGTTGCAAAGAGCTGGACACAACTGAGTGACTGAATAACAACAAAGTAAATGATGAAGGATGAACTAATTTCCAGACTGGTATGGGAGGCTGAGAAAGAGAGGCCCCTCTGAATTTATTCAGATACTTATTTTTTTTTTATATTCTTTATACTGTTAAGACTTTAAGTACAGATTGTATAATGGAAAGAGTAGAGAAAGGTAATTCCAGAAAAAAGGGAGAGCATCAAAGCATTACTCTTCCCCCTCCTCAGAAGGGAGGGGGCAGATTCATCTCACTGCCCACAGGTCTGAAGGTGTGATGTATTCCCCGACCTGAAAGCTTCTGAGAAGCCAGTGTCACCCCCAGGAAAGGGCACTGTCCTACAGATTAGTCCTCACCTTCCCGAGTTCTGGCACTTCTTAGGGCCTTTGGGTGAGCTGGTATCCTAAGGACTAACATGCATCACAGAATCTGAAAGCACCCACTCACCGAGGACAGTCAGAGTTGCATTTGCGGAAATGCTGCCGGCACTGTTTTGGGCGGTGCAGCTGTACACCCCGATGTCCTCTATCTTCACATCCACAATGAAGAACACATCATCCTCAGGCATCACGTGCATGCGTCTCTCCCTCGCGGCCGGGAAGTCTGTGCCCCCGTCTTTCTGCCAGGCTATCTGAGGGGCTGGGTGTCCCAGCGCAGCGCACTCCAAGCGCGCCATGGCCCCGGCACGGATGGTGAGGTCCATGGGGGTTTTGGTGAATGAAGGAAGCACTGAAATAAGAAATACAACATGGGGGCATTAGCGTTCTGGAGTTAGGAGGTCCATTTTCATCCCCCCCTCCACCCCCGCTTTTTGGGGATACTTGCAAATGTCCCTGACATAGTAAGGCAGGGGTTGTTTCCAACTGCAAGAGATGGAGTGATCAAGAAGCTCCTCAAGGTTACACAGGTACAGAAATGACCGAGTCAGGATGAAACAGGTCACCTGAGCTTCACACTGATGGTCTTTCTGCTATTTTCCAGTCACTTTTTAGTTTCCTTAATAATTATCTATAAGACCTTAGGCAAATCAGTTCATCTGTCTATACCCTAGCCACTCTTTTTTTTTTTTTAAAGTTCCTCCTGGCTCTAACAGTCTATGACTTTAGACATGCGTTTTGCCCTACAATTTTCTGTTCTATGTGTCAGGCCTCAGCAGTTATTTGTGGAATGAACACATTAATGAGCCATATCTTCTACCATGGACAATAAAGACAATGAACTGATAAACTGCAAAACTGTCTACTTGCCACACAAGCACAGGCTGAGACACCTCATCAGCAGCAGCTAATTGCTTACTGCATCTACTGAGCACTTACTCTATTCCAGGAATTCTGCTGAGTCCTTTACACAAATTAGTTTATTTCACAAGTATACCTCTGTAAGGTAGGTATTATTATTCCTATTTGAAAGATGTAGAAATGGAGATACAGAGGGGTTAAGCAACTTGCAGAGAGTCCCACAGCTGACAGCAGGAGAGGCAGGACTCAAACGGAGATCTCTAAGCTAAAGGTGGTGTGTTCTGTTGATGGGAATGTAAACCGGTACAGCCACTACAGAACACAGTATGGAGGTTTCTTAAAAAACTAAAAACACAGTGACCTTATGATGACCCAGAAATTCCACTCCTTGGGCACATGCCTAGAAAAGACAAAAATTCGAATTCTGGGGAGGGAGGAGGGAGGAGGGTTCAGGATGGGGAACACATGTATACCTGTGGCGGATTCATTTTGATATTTGGCAAAACTAATACAATTATGTAAAGTTTAAAAATAAAATAAAAAAATTTTTGAAAAAGTTAAAAAAAAATAAAATTGGGCAAAGCAAAAATAATAAAAAATAAAAAATAAAAGATACATGTACTCCAATGTTCACAGCACTGCTATTTACAATAACAAAGACATAGAAACAAGCCAAGGGCCCTTCAGCAGATGATTTAAGAAGATGTGGTATATACATACAACGGAATAGGAGTCATAAAAAAGAAAGAAATGTCATTTGCAGCAACATGGGTGGGACCTAGAAATTCTCATACTGGTGAAGTAAGTCAGACAGAGACTATATCACCTACATTTGGAACCTAAACAAATAATACAAATTAATCCATGTATACAAAACAGACAGACTCACAAACACAGAAAACAAACTTATGGTTACCAAAGGGGAAAGGGGCTGAGAGATAAACTAGGAGAATGGGATTAACAGATACCAACAGCATAAAACAGATAAGCATCTAGGATTTCCCATAAAACACAGGGAACTATATTCAAAATCGTGTAATAACCTATAATGGAAAATAATCTGAAAAAATATACATATAACTGAATCACTTTACTGCATACCTGAAACTAACACAATACTATAAATCAACTATATCTGAACTTAAAAAAAAGGTGATATCCTTTAACTGTTCTTCATGGTCTTCCTCATCAGACCAAGCACACCATGAACTCTCAAAGAACAAAAAGTGTCTGGTTTATCTGGGTTACCCACTATGCTAAGCATGGGGTCTTCAATACAAGAACAGCTAGCTCAGGCACACATACCAAGAATATTAATAATGTGGAGTGAGAGGTAGGGAAAGGCAGGGTTTAGGTGGAGGACTCTGAGAGCAGAGGACAGGGTTGGCAATAAGAGAAAGAGAAGAGACCAGGTACTTTCTGTTTCATAAAAACATATCTTTAAATGCAAGAGGAAAAGTCAGATCACATACTATTTACTGTGAGCTTGGCTTTGACAGAGTAGGATGAACCGAAGTGATTGGAGATGACACACTGGTATTTCCCTTCACTGGTAAATCCCACGTTACGGAGTCGAAGAATGGTGGTGTACTCCATCACCTCGCCGCCTTGGGCCCGGAGGTGTGCATAATTTTCCATTTCAGCATCATGCAGTAGTTCATTGTCTTTTTTCCAAGCGAAAGTCATTGGGGAATCACTGCTGCTGGCAGCCGAGCAGATAAAACTCAAATTGGAACCTTTTATCGCCGACTGCGTTTCTGGCTGAACCGTGATCTGGGGTTTAGGAAAATCATCTGTTCAAAATGGAGAGGAAGAAACAAAACAGCTTTAAAGCTTGAGAGTCCAAATGCTACTCAGATTGGAACACCAAGAAACTCAAAACAAACAGTGGCTTAGGTTTTACACTTCGTGTTTGTTTCACAGATGGACTAGCAGTCCCAGTGTTGAAACAACAGGCTGGGAGAGAGTGTATAAAGTCAGTCATTCATTCCAAATAGAGACTGAGACCTATTTACACATCACTAACTGAGAGGAGACTGGTATTTTGGAATACAGTTTACTCCAGATCTCCTGTCTTTTTTTTTTTTTTTTCTTGAAGAAATACAAGAAGAAATTGGTTAAGACACGTTCAGGCTCATGGATCACCTTTAAATGCTACTATCAGGAACTGCATTTTCCCCCATGTTCTTCACAAATAAGAAGCAAAAAAATAAGAAATCTAATGTCAGTAATGATAATCTGTATCACTAAAGACAGCAATAAACATTCCATTTACCAAAACTAGAACTCTTATTAAGTGTTAGTCACTCAGTCGTGTCCAACTCTTTGAGACTCCATGGACTGCAGCCCGCCAGGCTCCTCTGTTCATGGAATTCACCAGGAAAGAATACTGAAGTGGGCAGCCAGTCCTTTCTCCAGGGGATCTTCCTGACCCAGGGATAGAGTCTGGGTCTCCTGCATTGCTGGCAAATTCTTTACCATCTGAGCCACCAGGAAACCCAAAGAGCAGTCATTTTTAGGTAGAGCAGGAGAAAACAAACCTGCAGTGAAAGACAAAGCATCCCTCAAGCTCTCTGTGGGCCCCTGGTTCCAGCCTGGAGTTTAGGGTGGACAGTCCATCAGGCCACTGCACTGCACTGTCAGAGCTATATTAGAATTACAGATAAGCAGCTCTGTCATTACAAACAGTTATATTTAGTTCTGTTCCTTTTTGGAAAAGTTACCTTTCTGAACTTCAGTTTCTCAGAGATGGTCTACACACAGAAGGAAGCATCTTAAATCAACCAAATATATTATTTGGGTGCACTGAAAAAATGATGCACACACGTGTGTGTGTGTGTGTGTGTGTGTGTGTGTGTGTGTGTATGAACAGGGTATGGAGAACCCTTTGACAACTCCAATGCAGCTAATTTCCAATGCCACACCTGCATGTGGTAACCAGGATGGTTTCTTTTTCTGTAGGACTGTTCTAGAATTCTCATCTGGTAAATCAAGGTTCAGATTCACAATGGAGGGAGTGAAAAATCCAGGGATGTGACACACACACAAACACACACCTATACCTATGTATTTCTCAAAGTAATAGAGAGTTGTATCTTGAGACTAGAGAACTCAGAAATAAAGACCACGGAAAAGGAATAGCTTAGGCCCTTACAAACGAATGCCAAATGATTATTTAGATCCAAAAGCTACATCAGATATTTTATTTGCAGAAACTGTTGGCACCACTTAATGAAGCAATGTAAAAAAAATGTTTTTCTTGTACTTAACTAAACAATTGTAGGCAAAGCAGTTTTAAATAAAATTTAAAGGCAAATGAGTTGACTCATTGGAAAAGACTCTGATGCTGGGAGGGATTGGAGGCAGGAGGAGAAGGGGACGACAGAGGATGAGATGGCTGGATGGCATCACTGACTCGATGGACCTGGGTCTGAGTGAACTCCAGGAGTTGGTGATGGACAGGGAGGCCTGGGGTGCTGCGATTCATGGGGTCGCAAAGAGTCGGACACGACTGAGCGACTGAACTGAACTGAACTGAACTGAATGCAGTAAACAGGAGACTGCACCAGAGAGACGGAAACCTGGGTATCTGAGCCAGATCTGCTAACTAGCTCTCTGAAGTTGGGTAAGCAGACATCTATGCTAAGAGGCTTAGATGTGTAATAAAACAATGGACCTTAAATTTATTTATAATAAACTCAAACTTTCTGTTACTTGTAATGTTTTACTCACCAACAGTAAAATTTTAGATAGCAACAGTGACTCAATGGACATGAATCTGAGCAATCTCTGGGAGACAGGTGAGGACAGAGAAGCCTGATATACTGCAGTCCATGGGGTTGCAAAGAGTTGGACTCAACTTAGCGGCTGAACAATGAAAATAAAATTTTTAGTTGTCTATAAATCACTAGCTAATAATTGTCTCTTTCTATTCCCTGTAAACAGCATCTGCACAAGATTCAAGTCAGTCTCTTCACTGAACTCAAGAGAACCTCTCAACAACCCCTGGATCTGGGGAGGGCAGACAGCAATATTCCCATTTCACAGATTAGAAGACTGAGATTTAGGGCCTTGCAATTACATAGCAGGACTGCTGCTATCCTCCAATTCTCTCAAGATAACGTCACTCTCTTTCCACCAGACCACCCTGATGCCAACACAAAGAGGAAGAAATTACAGAAAAAAAATATTTTCATCAGTAAAAACTGCAATCATCAGCAAACTACAGATCCACTCTCATCTGCCTCAGCAGAAATAAGAGCTCATTTAGGGTATATAAATTTATGCAAATCCATTCTTTGGACAAATGGGAGGAAAAAAAAAGAAAAATGAATAAAAGGCAAAGACCACAGTTCCACTCACCACACACAAAGCCATCTGGACTAACAGCAAAAATACTTCTTCCCTTCAACAGCTGAGGATGGGCACAACTGGCATTTACGAAGCTCTGAAAGTTGTTTTCCGCCACCCACTGTGGGAGCCATTTCAGTTGGCAATCGCACAAAAGGCTTGATGTATTTAAGTGCCTGAGGAGAGTAATTACATTCAATCTGTTTTGTATGAAATGCAGATTTCTACAAGTAAACTAAATTCAAGTAAATATTAACAAAGCATTGAATGGAGAAACCAAATACACACATCCCATGGAATAAATATTCTATAGTGCATCTTAAAATGCAAGACAGGGAACTAGCACCATTTTGTTGTTGTTGGTGGTGGTGTTCTTATTGATGGGAGAGACAGAAGTATAGCAACGCTGAAAATATCTCAGTACTGAAAACTGGTTACAATGATGAGGCATTGCGCTATACTGGGTCTCACAAATTTAAATCGTGTATCTAAGAAAAAGAAACTCCTCTTTGCAACAAATGGAACAAAAACCCCACTCCTCCTGCTTTCTGGTAATAAAAGTTAAGTAATGTGATGAACGTGCCACATGCTTTCTACAGATACATAATCCAGGATGCCCCATCCCTTGACAGTCGGCCCCTCAATGCTTTATGTGAAACTCTTGGAAAGAAAAGAAATGCTTACAGTTGTTGAAGCTTCTTCATTTGTGAAAAAGCATTGCCTTGTAATGACATGATTGCGTTGTCACTCAGGTCTCTGAAAAAGCCACCAAATCAAATACATTAGAGGAAATTACAGTTGCTGTGTGCCTGCAGGCACAGGTTGGGCCCATGTTGCCTACCCCCAACCCACCCCCAAAATACTCTATGTGCTGAAATGCACAGATAGGGTGATCTGAGGACTCATCAGGAGGCTTGTGCTCAAGAACAAGGATATCTGATTCAGAGGCAGATTCCGTTACGGTGAGAGAGATTTTATATCACCATATACAGATTTTTTGACTCTTAAGGGCCTAACCTGTTCTGCCGTGTTATTTTCTTGTATTTCTCATTATTCAAATTAGTAAACTTTAGAAACTTAAATACACATTTAAAATTCCTCATAATTATGCTTTTAAAAAACCATCATGTATAGAATATCTTCTATGACATGCAACCATGTTAAGTGATTTTTGTTTACACATTATTACATTTTATTCCTCACAGCAACACAAAAAAGAAGATGGTATAAACCACCTTGGCTCGGCATGAAAGGGGCAGATAAGATTTGAACTCAATTATTTTCAATTTCAAAACGGATGCTCTTAGTCACTAGCCTCTCCTGATACATAACAACTTACTAATGGGGAGACAGGTAGGTGTTCAGACAAGAGGTACTTACTAAAACAAACAAACCAACAACCAACCACTTCAGGCAGGACATTCATAAAATGAGAGAATATTCTGGGCTGATTTTTTTCCCACTGGTGCTAACAAGCAGTCTGAATTAAAGTCCTCCCCGCCTGTACTACTCTGTTTTCCTTTACAGGATTCAGAGTGGACAAAGGGGATTCTGAATGAGATGAGGGGCAAGAGAAGACAGAATCAAGGTCCCAAACGTGGGCAAAGAAAGACGCTGGGAGAGTTATGAAGATTTAGGAAACTGAAGGAGAAGTTAATGCTCCACAGATCCACTAATTTCACTTTCCCAAAAGTGCAAGGCTCAGATGACAAACCCTTTTGGCTAGTTTCCCTTTGAAAATAACTTGTTTCAGGAAGCCCAGCAATACTGGCCCGCCCTTCCAAATTTTGCTCTGCACAGTCACGCCACTGTAACCCGGACTGCGGCACTGCTGCCATGGCTGGCCGTCCAGAGCTTTCTGCAACCCAGGGCTCAGGGGGAAGATGACAAGAAAGCGGTGCAGATAATAACTATGCACACAGCACCAGTGACAGTACAAACCAATTGTGTATTTTAAATGATAACGTCTACTGTCCAGGTTAATAGATAATAAAACCTTCGGCTATAAACATTAAAAGTTGGGCTGGACACACTGTATACTGCTCCAGACTCCCACTGTACATATCAATATATACATTCACCCATGGTTATCAGAAGCTGGCTGGCTCTGTGCTCCTGCAGGTGCTGACTCCCACTGAGGCTGGCTGGCTTCCGCTCTTCGTACCTGAAAACACCTGAGTCCCTAACTGTCATTTCAGAAATGTGTGCCTCCAGCTCCCGGGCAGGCAGAGGTTGTGAAGGAGACAGCTGCTGTGATGGGAGAGGCTGCCCTGGTTTCAGCCCTGCTCCTGCCAGCTGCGAACTTAGAGGTCAGTAGCAAAAGAGAATGAGAAAGAATAAAAGGAGGAAAAACAGGCTGCATGCTTTTTATAATTAAACAACAGCAACAACAAACAAAAGTTCTCCAAGTAGTGTTACAACTCTCCAGTCACTCGCAGGAACTGGGGTTGGGGGGGTGGGAATCATCTTTATTGATCTTGCAAGTCACCCTCTTAACTCTTCAATTTAAGCAAGGAACTCTTAGAACCTCCATGTCTTAACTTAAAAATTGAAATAACAATAGCTATTAAATAGTTTTCTCGTGAGGATTGAGAAATATAAATAAATACCTGACATAATGCTTGAAGTGCAGTGGGTACATAAGAAATAGTAGTTTTTTAAAAAAAATTAAATACGCCACTGCTTGAGAAACATAACTAAAGAAAACTCCAAAATGATGGAAAGAAACACCCTAAAATGCAAAAGAAACATGTATCTGTGCACTTACACTTTCATGCAGGTATAGACAGACAAGTAGGTAGGTAGATAGACAAAGGATGGATAGATGCGTACATTTTATGAGAGGATACCAACAAAATTACATTCTAGTTTGTGTTATCTTCCATGACAAATAAGGGGATAACCATTGCAGACTATCTTTTAAGGTAACTAAACTCCTGCTACTCACAGATGTTCTAATGCATCCAAACCAGTGAAGGCTTTTTTGGTAATAGATCGAATCCGGTTTCCCTGGAGTATTCTTTTAAAAAAAAAAAAAAAAGTTATAATAGAACAGTTAATAAAAAGCCATTTTGGAGTGCAATTCTCATGAAAAGAACTGCTTTTTAAACCATTTGTGAATATTCTATTTTCTTCAATTAAACAATACATCCTTAAAAAACATATCCATGACACTGATTTCAGTTCAGCATGGTTGCAAAGCATTTGACAGAGAACCCAGCAAAAACAGGTATTCAAAAATTACTCTGACGGGTAAACCAGTGATTTTTTTCAAAGAGGCAGAAACCTATTCCAAGTAAAATGTCTCGGAACACTCATAAATAAAGCAGGTAACAGTGCAGACTGTCTCCTTACCCACCCACTCCATGGATACCTTCATCACTCACAGAAGTTTAGAACTAAATGGATGTCAACTTGAAAGTTACTCATTTAAAACACAGAATTTGCCCATCTGCAAGGCCATTTTGTGGCCAAATAGAAACATGTTTTTATCCTGTACTGCTTGGAATCCACTGATGACCCACCAATGATCACTGGTCACTGGATCACCTCGTTTAAACATTCCTGTGACATTTCAAATTCTGAAGTTAGTAAGTGCACTAACCTTTACACAACAGTAATCCCAAGAGTCTAAGCTCTCAAGACAATTGAAAATTCTTATCTGGATATTAAAATCAGCGGCAATGACCCAGTTTCAGAGTAAAAGCACTATAATCAAGGAAGAAAACCTAATTGATACACTTCCTGTGTAACAGTAGTCATTTGGGGAAATGATAAAAGGTAGCAACCAGATTAAGCACCTTTTTTCACAACTCTTTAAAGATGTCAACTTGTATGTGGAACTGAGTTTGATTAAGATAAAATGTTTAGGGAACACCCTGGTGGTCCAGTGGTTGGACTCAGGGCTTCAAATGCTGTGACCCCGGGCTCAATTCCTGGTTGGAGAACTAAGATCCCTCAAGCCATGTAGCATGGCCAAAACCAAAAAACAAAATGTTTGGGTCAAAGAGTGACACAAATTATGAAGCAAATCATACTCACAGGCGCTTCAGTTTGTCAAGCCCAGAGAAAGCACCATTCATGTCCTCAATGGTCCAGGAAATTTCATTATTCTTCAGATCTCTAGTTAAAAAGGAACGATACTGAAACTGGTACCAGATATGTAACAAAAGATACAGGCCTCTTTTTTTTTTTTTTAATCAAAGTGGCCCAGATGAGACTGGGTTTTTTATTTATGTAATTAATTAATTAATTTACAGTTGCACTGGGTAGGTCTTCACTGCTGTGTCTGGGCTTTCTCTAGGGTGTGTGGGCTTCAGCAGTTGTAGTCCTTGGGCTCTGGAGTATGGGCCCAGTTGTTGTGGCTCATGGGCTTAGTTGCTCTGTGGCATGTGAAATCTGCCCGGATAAGGGATCAAACCAGTGTCTCCTGCATTGCCAGGCAGATTCTAAACCACTGTGCCACCAAGGAAGCATTCCCTATTAGAGATACGTTTAGAAAGCTAAGATCATGTAATTTCTAATAAATCCCTCATAACTCCCCATATCATCTCTGCCTCTTTCAAAACAATAGAAAACTCTTTTTCTCCTCAACATACTTCTTACCTCCTCCCTCAACAACATTTTACACTTTTGCCTGAAATTAGGATAGTTGACTCTGGTCCTATGAACTCCTCTATCAAGATGACTAAATTCTGAAAGACTTGAATAGCCTGAAAAATACGGTGAACTTTAAAACCACCGTTCCAACCACACAAGGAGCAGGTTGCCAAAGCATACAACATACTTTTCAATTATGTAATGCTTCAAATAGTGTACAGAGCAAAAGTTTCTGACAGTGCAAAAACCCAGAGCCCATTGCACAACATTCAAATGAATATTTGAGAGCTTTTTCAAAGGTCAATTAATCCCACTCTCTCTTCTTTCTCTTGGGACAGAGATCAAGTCTGGATAGAACTGGTCTCACAAACAGGCATCTTCCTTTGCTGCCCTTTATATATCTTTCGTGCTCTGGGTAATTTTTAATCTGCATTTTTATGAAGAAAAAATTAGTGGATTTAAAATTGTTTGCCTCTTGAGCAGTTACCAACTTCCTGGAGATCCTGAGAAGGCTAACTGTAATCACCTCACCAATCTGATCACTGTTCCTTCTAATCCCTCTAAGAAGCACATATGGATGAAATGGACTGATTTTAATCAAACTGATCTGGGAAAGATTAAAACACTTCTTCTGAGGTTGTACACATTTCCTTCACAACAAAGGAAATCTGCTTGGAGAAAAGTAGGTATGCTTAGGAACCAATTAGCTTCATGCACAGAGAGCAAAATGTGTAACTTGCAAAATGTGTAACTTACAAAGTCTTCAAGCTGGAAAGCCCCCGGAAGGCACAATCAGCAATGTAGTTGACTCTGTTATTCCCAATGTGCAATGTATTTAGCAAGCTTAGGCCCAGGAAGCTTGAATCATCCAACCTCGATAAGTGATTGTACGTTAGGTCCCTATAAAGAGAAAATGAACAACCACAAAAAATCAACAATAGCTTTTATTTTCTAATTCAAAGCAGTGATTTGTAGAAAAAAACAAAACAGGTAATATATATTACCACAATAATCCTTATTTTAAAACTCCTCCTTCTTAATAATGCTCAGATAAACATTATTTCTAATCCTAGTAATTAAAATTTTTTTATTTGAAAATCACCACCATTGCTTTAGCCCCTGTGCCACAGAACTGAAACAGCAGTTGCTGAAGTTGAAGCTAGCTTCAACTTCTCACAAGAAAACTATGCCTAGGTTGCATGTGAACAAAAAAGAAAAAAGCTGTCACCTTGGAAACTCTGTTATGAAAATTTCACAGATCAGTGGTAAGAAGCTCATGCTCTGGCATGATTCCTGCTCTCAAACCTGAGGAGAATAGCAGGCTACTCACAGCTCACTGAGTTTCTGGCAGAACTCCCAGGCATCAGGGCTGATCCTGCTGATGGCATTCTGACTGAGATGAAGTTCCTGCAGCATCAGCAAGCCGTAAAGCCAGCCTTTGGTAATCTCTGTTAGGTTGTTATGGTCCAGCTGCCTACATTGACAACGAGAGTCAAAAGCAAGATCCTAAGTTGATTATCGAGACTCTTCAAAGGGGACATGATTACAACCTATTACATATGCCTACTGGGGTGTGTAGCTTTTGTTATACAGAGATATCACCACAAAATACTATGCTTCTACATTCCCAGTCACAACATCTGAAACAAAACTAAAAATTATATTATAAAATTATCAATGATGAGGCTGTAACACAGGATTTCAAAGAAAATCTGCTGAAAGCTTACTGAGCATTTCAGGATCACACTGCCTGAGCAGGAACTGACCACCCACACTTACAAGATTTCCATGTTGCTCAGCCCCCAGAAAGCTCCATCCATAAGTCTTGTCACTCCGTTTCTTTGCATTTTCAGAGACTTCAGAGCACCAAGCCCTTGGAAAGTGAGCCCATCTACGTTTTTAATCTTGTTTCGGTTGAGTTCACTGCATTGGATGTTAAACAGTTAGCTTATATGACAAGTTCTGGAGGCAGTAATAAAATGTGACATACGACAATACAGTTAAACTAGCCTGCATTAAATTACAGAAGATACTTTAAATTTCTAAACATTTTTATTGAGAAGAATTTTGATTTATTAGGAGTGAACAAATTTCTTTCCGACACATGGGATGCATTTTCAGAATGATAAAACATGGACACCAGACCGCAGTTGAGTTTCTAAACTGTTGTCCATTCAGTGTAGAACTAAACATATTAATATCGGTTTTTAAAGTTATCCAGAATGGGAGTACTGAATATCATGTTAAAACACGAGGTCTCTTCAGGAGCAGGATCGTCAAGCTTATCCTGTTCAACTGCTTACAAAAGTTGATTCCCCTCTGTCACGATTTGCCCTGTGTTTAATGCTTTCTCTTTGAGGCAGTTATTCTTAATCTTGTTGGCACCCTGGAAATACCTGGGGAGTTTTAAAAAATTATTGAAGCCTGGATCCTACTCCCAGAGGTTCTAGTGTAATTGCTGTAGGGTGTGGCCTGGGCACTGGGATTTTTAAAAGCTCCCCAAGTGTCTGTAATGTGCAACCAAGGCTGAAACCACTATATTGTAGGAGCCTGTTCGGAGGGCTTCACCGTTACTAATGAGACAGTTCTTTGTAGCTCCTTCAGCTACCAGGGTCCCTGCAGTCAGTTGCTGGTATTATCCTTGCCATCTGCAGCTCCGTGGAGAGTCACATCTTCACTGCCAACATGATGTCTTTGTATGGAGGTTGTTCAATGACTACACTCTCCACTCTTAGGAACACCCAGCGTGCCTTCTCAGGCAGAAGAATGCATTGGGTGACTTCTAAGACTCTTTCTGATTCAGATTCTACACCTCCAGCTCTCAGAGAAAAGGTAGCTAGCTACATCCTTGCTTCTGAACTCCTTCTACCACGTGGTGGATTTTAGGGGGGAGATGCCAAGGGTTTAGAGGAGGTGAGGACACCATATCTAAGAGAACATTTTACTTACAGGTGTTGCAGTTGGGGCAGTTTAAACATCTTGGGTGGAAGAGCTGAGATTCGGTTCCTGTTCAGCTTCAACACCAGGAGTGTGCTAGCCAAATTGTCAAAATACCCGGGTTCCATGGATGTGACTCGGTTGCTGTTGATATACCTGTTGAAAGTCTGATGCTGAGTTTCTCTTTGGGAAGTTAAAGTACATGTGTACTCTGTACAGAAACACTTGTTCAGAGGGCTGAGCCATTATTTGTTACAATGGACATTAAAATAATTAACTCTCTAGGTCACTGAAGGCCAATATCAACTATGAGTCACATATTTCTAGGGAAAGAGTGAATAAAACATTTGAAGATTACAAACATCTGTTACAGACGCTTATCTAATTTTTGTGAAATTCATTTATTAATAAAACACACCAGTGGCTTACTTTCGATTAATTTTTTAAAGAAGCATTTGGTTCCTTTAAGTAGTCAAAAGAGATCTCGTTTTTTTGAAATCCAAAAGTGTAAAAAGTAAATGAAGACAGTGGTTAAAAAAAAAAGTCTGTATCTGGTCTCTATCATAAAAGTTGTTTCTTTTTTAATGTAGCACAATATTTTCATCACAGGTGAAAATTTTGTTAAAAACAACTTGACTTACAGATACTTGAGTTGTAGGGGTGGAAGTGCAGTTTTAAGTTCTGAAATATTGTTGCCACTCAGGTCCAAAGTTTCAAGGGACTGAAATTGTCTCAGATGTTCAGGTAATATTTCCACAATTTTGTTTCCAGCTCTGGATTTAAAGAATGGCACAGATAACAGGATGAATGGTACAACAATCTGAAAGGTGAAAGATACTATTTCTAACTTGTTCTTCACAAATACGGAAAACTGATTGCTCTAAAGAGCACTTTTAAAACAGCAACTCTTTGGTCACTTCAATGTTTCACTAAATAATAGATCATAAAGTTAGAAATATGAAAAACATTCCTATATAAATCTGGGCGTGTTTAACAGCTGTGGGTATCTGAATGCAGTGCATTTAAACTTGATTTTTTTCTTTCTGTTATTTTGTTAATGGTCTTTCTTCCTTATCATTTTATGAAATGAGATGTGAAATGACTAGCACGAAGTTGGCATTCTGGACACCGGTTTGTTAGTTCCCTATTAATCCATCTCTACTTCTTTTCTTGAAAAGTATACATACTATAGGGGCAAATGAACTTAAAATACTCATTAGATTGGGCTTTTTAAAAGCCATCATGGACAAATCTCTTAAAGAAACAACAAGTTTCAAAGCATTGCTGTATTCTTCAAAACCAGTGGATATACTCCAAGGTTTTGAATATTAGAAAAGTATTAGTTAAGAGCATGCCAATCTAAACAATCCCTGGGAACAAGGAGATTTTAAAAAAGCTTGACACTGTCTTAAACACCAGATCATGGTGTCCAGTATGGAAGCCACACAGCTACTATAACTCTTTACATTAAAATTAAAATTAAATGTTCAAGTTCAGTTCCATAGTCACAGTAGCCACGTCAGGTCCTGAATAGCCACTTTTGCCTGCTATCGGTCAAATGGATCACTACGCATACAGAACATCCCCACTATTGTGGAAAGTTCTACTGAAGATCACTACACACTAGACCACAAATGAAAAAACAAACATAAACAAGACAAAGGCCAAGTCAAAGCTATTAAACGGTCATCAATACAACAGTTTTCAAGGGGGAGATTCAACATTAAATGACAATCTTGCTAGAAAACAGGAACCAAACTGATTGTGCAATACCATCTTAACTGTCATATCAGACCAGGCAGCTTGGGCTTCTTAGATTATCTACTAGGCAAGAAAAAATAAAATGTCAAGGGAGAGAGGCTTGGATGACGGCAGAGTGTAACTAAACAGAAGGGTCTTTTCTTCACAGCCCAAGGACAACGAAACAATCTGAAGGCTCTAAGTGGAACTTTGTATGTCATATAAGTCACGTGCTGCCATTTCTAGGCATTCAGTTCAGTTCAGTCGCACAGTCACGTCTGACTCTTTGCGACCCCATGGACTGCAGCACGCCAGGCCTCCCTGTCCATCACCAATTCCTGGAGTTTACTCAAATTCACGTCCATTGAGTCGGTGATGCCATCCAACCATCTCATCCTCTGTCGTCCCCTTCTCCTGCCTTCAATCTTTCCCAGCATCAGGGTCTTTTCAAATGAGTCAGTTCTTTGCATCAGGTGGCCAAAGTATTGGAGTTTCAGCTTCAGCATCAGTCCTTCCAATGAATATTCAGGACTAATTTCCTTTAGGATTGACTGGTTGGATCTCCTTGTAGTCCAAGGGACTCTCAAGAGTCTTCTCCAACACCCCAGTTCAAAAACATCAATTCTTTGGTGCTCAAGCTTTCTTTACAGTCCAACTCTCACATCCATACATGACTACTGGAAAAACCACAGATTTGACTAGATGGACCTTTGTTGGCAAAGTAATGTCTCTGGTTTTTAACATGCTGTCTAGATTGGTCACAGCTTTTTTTCCAAGGAGCAAGCATCTTTTAATTTCAGGCTGTAGTCTAAAATTAAATCACCATCTGCAGTGATTTTGGAGCCCCCAAAAATAAAGTTTCTCACTATTTCTATTGTTTTCCATGTATTTGCCATGAAGTGATGGGACTGGATGCCATGATCTTAGTTTTCTGAATGTTGAGTTTTAAGCCAGCTTTTTCGCTCTCCTCTTTCACCTTCATCAAGAAGCTCTTTAGTTCCTCTTTGCTTTCTGCCGTAAGGGTGGTGTCATCTGTGTATCTCTAAACATAGTCTTAGGTAAACCTCATTTAAGAGGAAAATTTAGACATGAGATTGTATGTGTATCTTTGTTACCAATAGCCACATTCGTAGAGTGTTTTGAGTTCATTAATATATTTCTGACCAGAGGATTCTTGCAAATACTAATGCCTGAGGCCAGAGATTTGTTAATACTGAAACACTCCATTCAATAATGTTCAGGTAACAAAAGATGCATTACAATGTTTCTGGGTCTGTAAGTTGTTAGGTTCTTTTGCATTACTATGATTCATGTGCCTCTCACCACAGGAGCACCTCTCGTGTATTTCCACAAAATCCTCTGCTGCATCTGACACAGCACTTTTTATGCTGTTGGTCTCTTCTGCCATACTGTGAGCTCCTTTGAAACTGTGTCTCTACCCCTCAGTTTTGGAATGTGCATGTGTGCGTGCTAAGTCACTTCAGTCCTGTCTGACTCTTTGAGACCCTATGGACTGCAGCCCACCAGGATCCTCTGTCCATGGGATTGTCCACGCAAGAATACTGCAGTGGGTTGCCATGCCCTCCCCTTCAGGGGATCTTCCCAACCCAGGGATCAAATCTGTGTCTCTTACATCTTCTGTGTTCGCAGGCAGGATGGGAAGCCCATTTTAGAATATATAAGGAATCTAGTAACACTGAGGACATATTAAAAGCCAAGACCTATGCTAGACATTTTTCATATATTATGCCATTTAATCATAACATCTCTCTGGTGTTTAAATTAGGAAACTATAGCTTTTAACCTATGAAGTCTAAGCTCTCCCACCTCACAGAGTAACTCCCTATTGGTCCCGTAGCACTCCCTGAAGGCTGTTTCATTGAATACAAACATAGTTTGGTATGAAAGTGCTTACATGAAGATGCACTTCCAGAAGGGCCTGCAACTTCTCACACTTGCAAAACGCTGAACTACTGATTCCAAACTCCTCTGGGGGTGCACATCAGCTCACTGAGCCATCATCATGCCAACACTGTGTGCCCAGTCACTCAGTTGTGTCTGACTCTTTGTGACCCCACGGACTGTAGCCTGCCAGCCTCCTCTGTCCATGGGATTCTCCAGGCAAGAATACTGGAGTGGGCTGCCATTTCCTTCTCCAATGCCAACACTAAGGAGGCCCTTTAAAATGGGGTCTCACCCCAGGTGGATTAAGAGGAACCCAGGAGTTTGCATGTGTTTGGCACCCAACAGAGTAGAAGGCCTGCTTCCCAAATACCTGCAAATGCCAGGTGCTGCTTTTCCCAGTAAGGGGAGAAAACAAGCCATACATTCTAAACCTATTCCAATAACAAAGAACGAACAAAACTCTCAAAACAGGTTGAAAAACCTCCATGTGTTACCTCTAAGGACTATCAGGGAATTGTCTTTTTTAACCCAAGTCATCTGAAAATCTAATGCCATTTTAAAAATAATCCTACATAAGGCAACAGGCATGGGTGATTTATATCCTAATAGCTGAACTCTGTGAAAATAGTAACGTTAAGCAAAAGGCGGGGGGATTAGCAGTCCCATGTATAAGTTACAATTATCAAGCTCCTGAGATTCCCATAAAGTCTTAACAGACTTTGTTTAGAGTTAAGTCAGCCACGACCTCTGATTCTGACCATTTCCCGCATCTGGATTCATCATCATGTAAACCCCTTGATCTAGCTGTGAGGTACAGGGTAAGGCAAGTGAGACAATTAGTCAGTTTCTACATCCCGGAGATGGATTCAGTCCAACAGACAAGCCACAGGGCCACAGGGTCAGGGTGTGTGGGTTTTAAAAAAAAACCACATTTCGGGGGACAAAAACGTTCTCTTAAATGCATTTAGCCCAAATGTTTGCATTACCAGGATGTTCCCTCCACCAAACAGCATAGTAACCCTGAAGCACCCCCTCTCATCTCCTTCCCTCCGTCTGGTCTGTAGGCACTGCCTCCCATCAAACTCTGCATCTGGTTTTGGTCCCCAGGTTGTTTGGGGCTAGCTAGCAGAGCTATGCTTCTATTTAACAACAAGAAGAAATAGCCATAGGTTCGCAATAAATGGAGCAAACTAGTAATTGGTGGGAGGGAGAGGGAGACCCACAGGTGTCTATCACGTTGCTCAAAGAAGGCTACAAGTTAGATAACAGGCCACACAATCTTTGGTTTGTGTATTCGTTTGTTTATAAGGTAATTATGAACAAGGTATTAAAACTGCCAATTACTTGAGTGACGAATAAAATTTTCCTTGCAGTTAAAGTGTGCTCCGGCCAAAGCCGGCAATTTCCTGAGCTGCACACCTCCTAAATTGCAGTGTGAAAGTGCTCAGTTATAAATGGAGCCTGTACAGTGCGTCTTTGTCAGCGCTATGTCCCAGTACAAAAATCCCTCACAACTGCCAGGATAATGGGCCCTGTATCACAAAATTTTAACTCTGTTCTAATGGAACTGAATTAAATCCAAATACCAGTTTCATATTAGCTCTCAGATTAACTGGCAAATAACCACCTGATATGTACCAGTTTAAAAAAACAAACAAACTTGTTCTCTACCAAACAAGAAGGGTTTTTAAAAAAGACAACTACACTAAAAAAATGAGCTTAAAAAATCTTTTTAATCACTTAAAATCCTCAAAATAAATGTATTTAATAACAGAGTGGGGTCACAAATAACCACTTCTAGGAGACAAAGATTCAATTCAACTCTAAGTTTCAATTTTTCTCCAAATATGGATAAATGCCAAAATTAATGAACAGATTAAAAGCACTGCAGCTAAATAATATTTTTGGCAGAAGATGTACAATCTTTTAACAAATAACAAAACTGTGTATTTTTTTCCATTACTGAAGTTAATGTGGAAATGCCATCCTTCCACTGAACAAAAACCTGTACTCTTAGCAATGGAAGGCATCTCAGCCTTGTGCAAATCCATCTTAAGGACTACGAATATTTTGGTTATTTATGCTTGTTGATAGTACAAGGCGTTCCTTGGTCACATCACTGCTGAGGTCAAGTATAATCAGTCCCTTGTGGACAAATACAGACTTGGGGGCTGGGTCAGTTGGAATGCAGATGGTGGCCTTAGGCTGCTCAGAGGCCCCGGAAAAACTGGAGGCCCAGGTATTTCAGCCTTGGCTTCTCAGGTCCAACAATAATGGTTTCACTCTGTCGCTAACTTCATTTTTCAGCCTACTTTGCCAAATACCTTTAAGCAGAACCAAACCCAACTTACCACTTTTATATGGTGGTATTTGCTCTGAGTGTGCTGATGGCCTGGCAGAGAACAAGAGGGATGTCATCCCTGACCTCACAGCACTGCAATTCTAGTTGGGGGAAGAGGCAGGCCAGAGGAAGCAGCCACCACAGGGACACATGAAGACGAAAGGACAGACTCCTAAAAAGCGGTGGAAGGAGTGTGGGCACCAGCAAACTTCCCCTGGCAAAGGGGAGGCCAGTACTCTTGCCTGGAAAATCCCATGGATGGAGGAGCCTGGTAGGCTGCAGTCCATGGGGTCCCTAAAGTCAGGCACAACTAAGCGACTTCACTTTCACTTTTCACTTTCATGCACTGGAGAAGGAAATGGCAACCCACTGCAGTATTCTTGCCTGGAGAATCTCAGGGACAGAGGAGCCTAGTGGGCTGCCGTCTATGGGGTCGCACAGAGTCGGACACAACTGAAGCGACTTAGCAGCAGCAGCAGTGCTCTGAGCAGAAGCAAGGGACCTAGAGACTGTCAACAGAGTGAAATAAGTCAGAAGGAGAAAAATAAATATCGTATATTAATGCATGTGGGCGGAATCTAGCAAAATGGTATAGATGATTTTATTTGCAAAACAGAAACAGAGTCACAGAACCAGAGAACAAACATGGATACCAAAGGGGAAGGGGAGGTGGAACAAATTGGGAGACTGGGTTGACATATTTACAGTACTATGTATAAAACAGATGACTAATGATAATCTACTGTAAAGCACAGGGAACCCTACTCAATGCTCTGTGGTGACCTAAATGGGAAGGAAATCCAAAGGGGAGGGACTATATGTATACGTACAGCTGATTCGCTTTGCTGTACAGTAGAAACCAACTCAACACTGCATACTCCAATAAAAATTAATTTAAAATAAAATATAAACAAAAGGGAATATTAAAAAAAAGGAAGTGAGAGCAAGGCAAAGCGTTTTCCCCTTCAAGAAATGGAACAAAGCCTTGATGGTGGGAGGTCCTGAGTGGAGACAGGAGAAACAGGAAGCACAAGAGTGAGGAGCTGGGAGGAAACGAGGGTAGGTCAAGTGGGACCCTGTAAAACCACATTAGTCATTTGGCCTTTATCTCAAGATCACTCATGCAGAGAGGGGAGGACAGAGGACTTCACATGGTGGCTGACAACAGCTGACGGACATGTTGGAGAGGCTACTCTGGCAGCAGTGGGGAGAAAGACGGGCTTGGGGACAGGCAGGAGGAGGTGCAGAGGAGGGATGTTGGGGAACAGAGATGGTCTGCCTGGACACCCATTTTGTGGGGGATAGCCCCATTCTTCCTCTGGTTTGCAGGGCTCAGGCTGTGCTTTCTCCTCCACTGACATACGGGCTCAGGTTTCAAGTTCTGCAGCCTCTGGACACTGGGACCCAGTTCCCCTCCACGTGACTCGCTGCCCCTGTGTGTTGTCTTGTGTATACGAGAGTCCTCTGGGGGTCCCCTTCAAAAGCAAACTTGGGCCCCCTCTTGCTCAGATGTAAGATGCCACTGACCAGAATAGCCCAGTTCTGGCATTTCCATGTCTGCAATCCCTAGGAACATGGCAAAATGTGTAATTCTCATGTGTGAGAAATGTGTTTGTTTGTTCTCATACTCTGAACCCCGCAAAGAATGTAAAGGTGTGAAAACTGTTAGTCACTCAGTTGTGTCTGATTCTTTTCAGACTCCATGGATTGTAGCCCACCAGGCTCCTCTGTCCATGGGATTTTCCAGGCAAGAATACTGGAGGGGGTTACCATTTCCTTCTCCGGGGGATCTTCCCAACCCAGGGATTGAACCTGTGTCTCCCATGTTGGCAGGCAGATTCTTTAGCACTGAGCCACCTGGGAAGCCCTCATGCAGTCTTAAGTGGATATAAACTGTGTTAGTTTATTTCCAAAGTTGGAGAGCAGAGTCCCAGAGTGGAAGACTCTTCGTGAGGAACCAGAATATCAAGTTTTATCACACTGGAATGCCTGAAACCAATTAATCCTGAAACCAATTAAACTGTAGCTTCTTGGTGAATAAGAGATATCTGTCAATGGTCTCAACTGTCTCCTGCCTGTTAGACAACATAAAGGCAGCTGAAGGTTCTGCAGTTTGTTGTGTAAAGTCATGCAAGCTTGGCTGTTTAGAGAAGGTATGCACATGTGGCATTTTCCTTTTAGAGAGGATGTGTGCAGTGAAATTTAATCTGAAACCATTTTTTTTTTTTTAACATGCTGCAATGCCCTCTTTTCTTAGAATACATTACTTTGACCACATCCATGAAGTCCAGTTCAGTTATTGCAGCCAACAAATTCCTGAGTCCATGGTCATTCCATACCACCAGGGAGCAAGCACATTAACTGTACGAACTGGGACAATCGGCCAGGCCCCAAGGAAATGCTGATTGCTATATATAACTTGTAAGTCACCAGTTTAACACCATTTATAAAGGTATTACAAGTTGTAAAAGAAAACATTACATTTGCAAATACATTAAAGGTCATTTGTATTTCCAAAAATAACCTCTCTTTTCTCCCCATTCCCACCAAAAAAAAAAAAAGCTTCCTTGAAAACTACCTTGGCTGGAGTAACTAACCCTGTAATATTAGGCTTCTTTTAGCAAAGAGACTTGGCAAGCAAAGAACCTCTCCCGTGCAGATAAAAATAAACTGTCTCTGCTCATCTTTTTTCTAAAAAGATAATTAAGAAGTTTCATTAAAAGAACACATGTTTAGACCGGTCCACTGGGTCCTGTAGCATCAAAGGATAAAGCCAATTGAGGAAGCTTCTGCAAGGAAACAGATTCCTGATGAAGCATTAGTGATGTGTAAGGAGCACAGAATCCATTCTTTCAGCTAAAAGCCAGTTCAACAGAAAAATATAATTATCTTTGGGATCAAGAACACGATAAAGATGCCCATAAAGTTTTAATACAGAGATCCTCCAATAATGAGGGCCCGGGTGGCTCCAACAGTAAAGAATCTGCCTGCAATGCAGGAGATCTGGGTTCAGTCCCTGGGTTAGGAAGATCCCCTGGAAGAGGAAATGGCAACCCACTCCAGTATTCTTGCCTGGAGAATTCCATGGACAGAGGAGCCTGGCAGGCTGTAGTTCATGGGGTCACAAGAGTTGGACAAGACTAAGCAACTAACACTTTCACTTTCACAAGCAAGAAAAAAGAATATAGGTAGAAAATGCCCTTGTGCCACACACAAAACAATCCTTTTTTGATCCCCCAAATATACATTCTATTCAGTCCTTTCATGTAAACAAAATTTAAGGACAGGTCCTAGAAGACACCAGGATCCTAAACAATATACTTACTGAACAATTGTTTGAATTTGAAATAATTGAATTATATACGATAAAAATTAACTCTAGTAAATTAAAATTTTTTTCCCTACCTCTCTTTTGAGGCAGGGTCTTCCACAGTCATTTTCACAGGTCAGACCACTGCTGTGACTAATCTGTGAGTTTATGTCTTCCCACAAGCTTGTGGTTTACTTGTGATAGAAGAAAATCTCTGATTCATCTTTGGTTCTCAAAACTCAAGAATTAAATAAATGGGTTCAAGACCATGAAGTGACCAAATAAATCTTGATCAGTCTTAAAACCCTAGATCAAGCTTTAGATTGGCCAGTAAGGATGTACCTAAACTGTGGTTCAAGATGCATATGGACATCAGAAAGCAGTATCACCACTACAGCTTCCAGCCAGAAAAAGTAAACATACACTGGGATTCCACACGTCAGTCGACCTGCCAAAAGTAGGGTCTCTTTGAAGCAGCAGATCATAGCACAGTTACCCAGCAAGGAGATTCTGATTCTGTTCCCACTTGTGTGTCTTGATCTACCATACAGTGTGAACTGATCTTCTCACTGTCAGTGGGAGGAAATGGAAGGAAAAGTCCTCTTCCAGCTCTAAGGAGTTGTGGATTGGGATGACAAATTCTGCAAATGACCAGATTCGCTGCAGAGGCTTCACACAACCATCCTATAAAACCGTAGCCTCTTATAGAACCTGGTCTCACTTTGGCAGGGGACTTCTTTCCTGTGGGAGTCCCACTGCCTGGTTGCCCAGTCTTTCTTGGTTTATTCTCATTTTCCTGAAGTATATCCTTCACTAGCTTTCTAAAAAATCAAGTGCAGAGACATGTTCTTTTTTCATACTTGGTAATGTCTTTATTGACAGCTGGCTGTGGACAGAGCTGAGACGAGAAATCCTGTTCCTTAGGATTCTGAAGACTGTTTTACTCTGTCACAACATTCAAGGATGTTAAGTCTGGGGAGCAGAAGAAACACAGCTTCTCAACAGCAGTGTTCTTAAACTGCAGCAGGCATCAGAACTGGGGCAGAGGCCTGCTGAGGTGCTGATTGTTGAGCCCCACACTCAGTGTTTCTGTGTTAGTAGGTCTGAGGGGGACCTGAGAATCTGCATTTCTACCAAGTTCCCAGGTGACACTGATGCTGGGAGGCTCACACTGGGAGGACCACTGCTGATCCTTACAGGTGACCTGCTTTGCATTTTAATTTTCCTCCTCACAGAGCTTCTCCTTAATCGTGATATTCTAAAATTGCACAGTAAGATTCCCTCAGTATATGTCATTTTAAAAATTTCATTTGCAGGCACTCAGTATGGTCTCTCAAGTTAGAAATGTATGTTCTTTGGCTCTGGGAAATTTTTTTTGTCTCTTTGATAATTTCCTCTTTTCTATTTCCATAGATGTCTCTTTGTGAATTCTACAGATTTCCTAGTTCATCCTCTAAGTTTCTTATTTTTTCCTCTCCTGTTTTCCATCTTTCTGTCTTTTGGTTCTTCTTTTAGAGTTTTTTTCAACCTTCTTCCAACATTTCTATTATCTTTTTAAAGTGTCTGTTATACTTACTTTTTAAAAAATAATTTCCATTTCCTCCTCAGTTTCAGTCTGCTATTACATTTAAGAGTCCCGTTCTTCTTTTCTGAAATATTTATTATTATTTACCATACTTTTCTTGTTTAGTGGATATAACATGCTCTCTCTTCTTTCTAGAGATACAGGTTGTTTCGAAGTTCCCAACTCCCTCCATTGTCCCTGGTTCCCTTTTCCCATGTATTTCAGACTCTGCCTCTACTTGTAAGAATTCTATCAATGATTACCACGTATAAAGTAGATAACTAAGGAGAACCTACTGCATACCTCAGGGAACTCTACTCAATGTTCTGTGATGACCTAAACGGGAAGGAAATCCAAAAGGCAGGGGATATATATACATATAGCTGATTCATTGTGCTGCGCAGTGGAAACTAACACCACATTGTAAAGCAACTATACTCCAATAAAAATTAATATTAAAAAAAAGCCAGTGGTCACTGGCTATCTGCTCATATTTAGTGAAAAGCAGCCCCCAAAAGCTGGCTGAGCAGGGTCGGTTTCACAATGGATCCATACACATCTGTCTGATGGCTCAAGCCCTCCAGCCTCAAGGCTGGTGTAATAAGCCTGAAGGCTAGTCTCTAGGAAGGTGAACAGAAATGTATGCTAAGAGGAGGACTGTCACCCTCATATTCAGACTGGACTTAACTTCCCTGATTGCAGAAGATGCTATCCTCAAGCCTCACCCTTAGCCCCAGCTGGGCCTGTGCCGCATATCCCCAAGAAGTTTTTTCAACTCTCTAGAAAGTAAACTTCCAGTTTTCTGCCTCCATTAAAGGAAGGGCAGTCACTTGGCTTTAAGTTCTGGAGGGGGAATCTGGAGGTCCATTTCACCAAACCCCCATTTTCAGTCCTATCCTGCACCCCTTTCTTGACCAGCTTTGAATTCCTGAAGCATTCGCAGAAGCATTTTTGCAGCAAGAAAAGTGTTTATTTTGGGATCCACTCTCACTAAGCCATTTACAATTGGTGCTCTTGCTTGAAAAATTGTTGTGGCATCTTTTGTTTGGACTCTCTCTCCTCCTGTTTGTCTTTATTCCTGTCTGTGTGCACTTTAGTCCTTTATTTTCATTTTAAGGGGATTCTTGATTACAGTAGAGTGAAGCAGAAGTGCTCAGTCCACCAGGCCTTATAGGATGTCTTCAATAGTCATCTGATCATTGAATAAAACCAGCTTTTCTCTTAGATATTCAACTTAGATATTCTAACAAAAATATTAGCCTATGTAAATTTTACCTTAAGATGATACTATGAACCAGAAAACATAGCATCATTATTCTGAACGTCAAATTAGTAAAGAGCTATCATACAGAGGATTCATCCTGTATGAACACATCAGACGAAATGAAAGTCATTTTATTTTTTCTGATACAGTCCACAGACCAATGGACTAGGAAGGAACATCACAGAATGTTTTGGTTTAATAAAGTATTTAACTTGTCCTTGTGAACAAGAGAAAGTACACGTGGTGGTGATGATCCTACAGGCAAGCGAGTTCGCACGCTGAGTCTTCAGTCACAGACTGGCACAGACCTTTGAGGAAGATGCTAAGTGGCTGCTGCTAAGTCTGCTGTCCATGTTTGTATGAATGCAGATAGAGATGTGAACAATCAAGTGCACACACAAGAGGATTGCAAGTGTCATGATCCCAAGCCCTTCAACAGACTAAAATGATAGTCTAGAAGCAACTAGCGAAATTAAACTGGGGAAAGGCAGTGTTTCAAATTTTTAATCAAGCATTTATAAAGGCCTACTTGGAGGCAGTTCTTAGGAGAATGACAACAGATTTGGGGATCTTGGCTGACCACAACTCAATATGCGCCAACAATACATCACAGTCCTTAGAAAGCTAATTTAATCGTACACTTCATTAACATCCCATATTCTGGTCAAGAGACACGGTCCACCATATTCTGCATTAGACCACACCTCAGGTACTTTGCTCTGAGCACTGGGTTTTAGCATCATACGAGAGGATGAGTGTGAGGGGAAGACTTTCAGAGTCTAGATCTGCACTAGCCAGCGTAATAGCCACAGGCCACGTGTGGCTCTTCACATAAAATTTAAAATTCCATTCCTCAGTCACACCAGTCACATTTCACACGTGCAGTCTCCATGTGTGCAGCAGGGACACATGGAGGCCACACCATGGTGGACCACACATGTTTCCATTATCACAGAAAGTGCTCCTGGACCGCACTGGTCTAGACCCCATGTCATCTAGAAAATGGGAATTGGAACTTGTGCTAGAAGAGAAAGCTTTAAGCTGCCCTGATAAGTTAAGACTTCTAAGTGCTTGAATGCAGAAAATAGACTGGAGTTGTTCTCCCCAGTGCACAGAACTAGGAGAAGAGGCAGAAGCTGTTGAGAGAAAGAGCCCAGCTTAACAAATAAAGATTCCCAACAATTAAAACTATTCCAAATAGAATGGCTCCTCACGCAGGAGTGGGCTTTTGTCCCTGAAAGTGCTGAAGAGGAGGCTGGATAATCTCTCTTCCAGAGATGTCTCCACAGGGAGAAATGTCTCTTCTAATTCAAAGTTACAAGGACTGCATGCAAACACTCAAGACTAACAAGACACGGGTTCTGACGGATTATATAATCTAGCAAAGCATTTCCCTCACCTTTTTACTGATGTTTACATATGGACAGTGATGAAGTGAAAGCAAGACAGATAGGAGGAGAATAAAAGAAAAGAGGGATTTATATGGTGAACTGACGAGTGTCGTGATTCTGTAAACATGCACTTGTCTTTAAAGAGTACTGCCCTCGCTCCCAGGTCCTTGTGCAGGACATCACGGCCATCAGTGATGAAATACAAAAGCATCTTACTTTTTCTAAAAAAGTTATGCTCATTTTTATTCTAACTCTATATGTTCATTTTGTTATAAAACCATTTAAAATTGCTTACCCACAGTAAACCTAACAGTCCAAGAATGTATACCAGGTTTATCCTGTGCTAGATGGTACTTGCCGTGAATATTACCTTCCTATTTTACGATGCCTTCCATCTCACTCTAGAGACTACTCTATCAGCTAAAGGTTTCTGGAGAGGGAAGGAGAAGCAAGGCAGTTTCTTGGAAGTGCTAGAAAGGAGGTGCTAATATTTATAACTGCCCTTTTTTCATGTCTTAAATTTAGTACTTAAGCAACTTACAGACAGAGAGAGAAAGGGAGGTGCTGGTTAGAGCCCTGTGTCATTGTTCTGGTCTCTTTAACCAACAATGAGAGCCTGAACCTCTTGACTATGGAAGACAGCACAGATTGTGAAAGAAGGAAGAGAAGGAGGAAAAGTAATGAGGCCAAGATACAGACACATGTTCAGTCTTGCCTCCCCAAACATGCAAAGCAACTGGTTGTAATTTTTTGTTTTGTCTGTCTTGGCAGCACAAGCCTCATTCAGCAGAGAGAGATCTCTGGCAGGAGTTGCATTTGATACTTCAAAGCAGCCAACAAAAGGCTAATGTAAAATTGAGGAAAAGGATGAGAAAATGGTATAGGTTCAGGATAAACACTGGTAATACAGGAGCTCTTGCAGCAAGCTATACTGGAAAATCAAGTTTGAGGGCTAGCGGGTCAATTTTATGGGCTCCTAAACTACCATTGAAGAAAGGTGCCCAATGGGCCACCAAGTCAAGTCTAAGAATGCTGTCACTTTGGAAATAAATTCTGTTAATAAAAACAATTTTAAGTGTGTGCAGAGACGTAAGAACAAAAAGGTTTACTGACTAGTTTCTTTTGCAATTAACTATATGTTAATTTGGACTGGGAAACTGATTCAGTCATTCATTCAACAAACATGGACTGTTTACCATATGCCAGGCACTGAGCTCCATAGCAGGGTAACAATAGGGATGAAGAAAGACAAGATCTCAGCTTTTATAAGGTTTCACTCTGATGGGGGAAATGGATATGAAAGAATCACAAATATACAACAGGAAAAAAAAGAGACTGAATATATAACAAGGTAGATACTATAAACAGAGCAGATATAACAATGTGGAAGGTGAACTTAGCAAAAGCTGGGGGAGGGTGAATATTCCAGGTAAAGGGATTCCTAGAAGTGAGGAATGATTCTAGAGAAGGCTCAGTGGGAAAAGAAGACTCAGGTCACGCAAAGCATTGCTTATCTTGAGAATTTTTGCTCATGACCTAAGAGCAATGGGAAATTCCTAAAGGGTTTAAAGAGCCACAACATGATCACATATTTATGTTTCAAACACAGCCATTGTAAATCAAAATTCAAAAACCTAGCAAACGTGTATTCTGGGGATCAGTTTATGACTAAAAGTGAGGATACACTTAAGATTATTACACATATGACTCTGTGTACAGTAAGCTCTCTTGTGTGCAAAATAACATATAAACATTTTCAAATCTAATAAAAGATTACAACTTCTCATATTAAGATGCTTATGTGTTTGTTTTGTAGGACTTGGGCTTAGGGAGCTCATTGCCACAAAACACAATAATGTCTGGTTTGTTTGGACTGGTGAAGGTGGTGGTCCTCGAATGCAATGTCCTTCACGTATGAAGACACTAGTCCTTTTTATTCTCATATGGAGAGCATACGTTTGGGGATAAATTTTCCAGTTAAGGTGCAAATTCCTTAGGCTTATCTACACCCACATGTGGGTAAAGATGGGATACAGTTTGTGTCTACTTTATTAGAAGCCTGATTCCCCAGAAATTTAAGTCCTAATTTTGGCTGAAGTTTCTCCAAAATTTCCCTTAATTTATATGATGACCTCGTTTCAAATACTAACTTATACAGACTTTGATTAAACAAACCAATAAAAACCTGTTTTTACCTTTGAGCTTTCACCTCATGGTTATAAAATTACTTAGTTACACCATCACTTGAAACCATATAAAAATGCTTGTCTTTCCCACATGCAGCTTTGTTTCTGAGCTGTGGGCTATTAAAATATCAATATACTTTAAGAGTTATAAACTGAATGTGAGGAATCATTTAAATAAACTCTGTGCCAAGAAACCAGGCAATAGTCTCTTAAGTCTCCCAAACTGATTTTTCATTAATCTGATTTTGGGAATATAATAAGAAATGCATGCTCATGGACAGAATTCCCACTTGATACAGTTCTGGATTCAATACACAGATAACGTCATACTGCATTATTTGACTTCTAGTCATTAGTTCAACTCTACTCCTTTTAGCATACAGAAGTCAAGGCTCACATGATTCCCACTCCATGTCAATTTCCTTTCGTGGAAAACTAGAAGTGTGGCCCTAGCACACAGCAGGGCTCAGGGGACAGACAGCCCTAAAGGTGGATGGATAACAGGCATTTGGCAAATCATAACTGTTAATTATCAAAGCTTTGTTATTGAGTTGACGATGGCCCTTGACTCTGAATATGAACACTGCTTAATGACTACTTGAAAAACAGTAGAGAAGCAGAATCTGTGCTAAATTGAACTGTAGTGATTTCATTCCCCTGCTTCAAAAAAAAGTCAACTACTCCCCAAACCTGTAAAACACTTGAGCCGATCCCTGTCAAAGTACCCAATCTCCTTTCAGGTCCAGACCTCACTCACCCTTTCACTCTACACACTGAAAGGACAGCCTTCCTCTGCTTCTATCATCCAGGGTATCTCCTCCTTGGAGATGTCTTTATTCTTTACTGTGTCTGCCCATTATATTTATTTAAAGCCCCTGGACAGCAGAGGCCAAGTTTTCCTTTGTTCTCCAGCATTAAGAACATAGAGCTTCCTCAGAAGCTCAGAGGTAAAGAATTCACCTGCTAATGCAGGAGACACAGGTTTTATCCCTGGGTCAGGAAGATCCCCTACAGAAGGAAATGGCAACCCACTCCAGTATTCTTGCCTAGAAAATCCCATGGACAGAGGATCCTGGTAGGCTACAGTCCATGGGGTCACAAAGAGTCAGACACGACTAACCCGCTAAACAACAACGTGGCACATCGGAGTGCTCTGAACCCATCTTACAGTTATATAAACCTTCAGGCTGGGAATGTTGTTCAATTATTAATTGTAGTTGAGTGGTGGCCTTGGATTAGTCATTAAGTCATGTCCAACTCTTGTGACCCCATGAACTATAGCCTGCCAGGCTTCTCTGTCCATGGGATTTCCCAGGCAAGAATACTAGAGTAGTTGCCATTTCCTCCTCCAGAGGATCTTCCCAACCCAGGGATCAGACCTGAATCTACTGCATTGCAGGAAAATTCTTTACCAACTAAGCCACCAGGGAGGCCCTTATTTGAGTGGTCACTGATTGTTTTTAACCATTTGAAGAGAGCAAAAGTTTTCCTTGACCACTCATCCCAAATGCCAAGCTCTCTTCCTCCCTCATCTATTGCCTCCAGGATAATGTTTCTAAATTCTTCCTTCCTCCTGTGACCCTCCTGTTTTAGACTCCACGGCGCATGGGCCCCCTCCCTGCTCCCCAGTGCACTCTGACTGTATCAGCAGCAGCTGCGGCCACTCACACTGTTCTGAGTCCTTTCATGTACAACCTGACACTTGATCCTTCACCGGAACCACACGAGGTGGACTGGCAGACATCTACACTGCTCCTCCTGATAAACAAAGCAGAGTTCATTAGTTCTGTTTCAGGGCAGGTGGGTCATTAGCGTGAGTCAAAGGAAACCTGGGGGCCCCATTCCTTGCTCAGATCTCTACTTCCGCACAAGGGCCCGAAATCTCTCGTCCACTGAGATGTTTAATCAGAACCTCCTATGTGGCAGAGAATGGACTGGGCTGCTGAGGGAACAGACATGAGTCCTACCCTGGAGTGAGACGGGTGACAAATGCCAAGGGAGAACCACACAGACTGCGTTGGTGGGAGTTTCATATCTGAAGAAAGAAAGGTCATCACCCTTCTCCAAAGTCTACAAGAACTAACTGTTCATGCCACATGAATTGCTAAGACTCCCTATTAGCCCAGATTATTGTCTGTAGCATATAAATCTGACCAGACCTCTGAGGGAAGGCAGGACTCTCATACCTTCTTGCATCCCAAAGCATCTCCCATGCAGGAGGACAGGCAGCATCAGGTTCTGAAGCCTGGGGCGGGGGGGAATCATCTATCACTGATATACTCGTGAAGCCTTATCCAAGTAATCCAACCCAATTGAAAAACACCATATGCTTGTGCATGCGTGTGCCAAGTCCCTTTGGTCACATCAACTCTTTGTGACCTTATGGACTGTAGCCTGTCAGGCTCCCCTATCCATTTTATTTATTCAAGAATACTGGATTCTCCAGGCAAGAATACTGGAGTAGGTTGCCATGGCCTTCTCCAGGGGATCTTCCTGACCCAGATATTGAACCTGTCTCTTACATCTTCTGCATTGGCAGGCAGGTTCTAGCATCACCACCATGTGCTCAGTTGTATTCAACTCTTTGTGACCCCAAGGACTGTAGCCTGCAAGGCTCCTCTGTCCATGGAATTTTCCAGGCAAGAATATTGGAATGGGTTGCCATTTCCTACTTCAGGGGATCATCCCAACTCAGGGATCAAACTCTCTTCTCCTGTGTCTCCTACATTGCAGGTGGATTCTTTACCACTGAGCCACTGGGGAAGCCCTTGAACCCTTGAAACGCCAGCAAACGTATTTTTATGCAGACATGTATCCTGTCTCTCTCACTAATTCCTGTAGGGCCAGTTTTCCCTGTGGTGTTTGGACAGATCAATTATGTGTTTTATGGTTTTGTATTCGAATTTTTAGATCAGGACCTGATGAAATAGTTCATTCACATGCATTTCAGGCCCAATGGGCTAGAAAACACCTCTATTTCTGAAGACCAAGTCAGCCTCCGTGGGCTGAGACAAACTTTGAAAGACAAACACAAAGGGAGCTTTTATCTACTGCACACTTTCATTTCACACATACTCCAGGACATGTGATCACCATGTAAGATTGGTGAGTTGAATCCTTTGGCTACTTAAATTACTTCTCTTGTGTTTTTCTTTCCTTTAATCATTATTGTTATGGTTGTTATCATTTATTTTATTCATTGCCAAGCATGCATAACTGAACACCAGTAAGATACAGGTATGCTTTTTCTCCACTGTAAATTTTTAGCCTTTGCTATGGACTAAGTCTCTAGGAGATTTGTTTGAATAATACTAAGTATAGGGGCTGTTCCAAAAATACTCAATTCAATTCATATATTAATTAAACACTGATTGTATGCCATAGGGGATTCCCAGGTGGCACTAGTGGTAAAGAACCTGCCTGCCTACTCAGAAAACATGAGAGGCAGATTCGATCCCTAGGTTCGGAAGATCCTCTGGAGGAGGGCATGGCAACCCACTCCAGTGTTCTTGCCTGGAGAATTCCCATGGACAGGAGCCTGGCAGGCTGCAGTCCATAGGGTCACAAAGAGTTGGACACGACTGAAGCGACTGAGCACGCAGGCATGCATGTATGTATATATGTACGCCATGAAGTGAAGTCACTCAGTCGTGTCCAACTCTTTGCGACCCTGTGGACTGTAGCCTACCAGGCTTCTCGGTCCATGGGATTCTCCAGGCAAGAATACTGGAGTGGGTTACCATTTCCTTCTCCAGGGGATCTTCCCGTCCCAGGGATCGAACCCAGGTCTCCCGCATTAGAGGCAGACGCTTTAACCTCTGAGCCATAAAACCTGCATTAAATGCTAGGGAAAATGAGTCAAACCCAGAGGCGTCATGATAGAGGAGGAAAATAAGACAAAATCATTTTATGGCCACGTCACAGGTGAATATACAAGGCAAGAAAGGACTGGAACAGGACAGGGGAGGCTTAAGGACAGGACCCCTTCCTCCCCCCACAAACCACTCAGGACACTTCTCATGACTCCCTCCCTCACCTGCAGGCTCTGAATCAAGTGTTACCTTCCCAGTGAGCCGCTCCCTTCAAGCCCATTTAAAACTGTAAACCCCCCTCCTCGTCTACCACACACACTCCTTTACATCCCCTCTCCCTGGCACTTAGCATCTTCTGACCACGTCTTCCACTTATTTTATTTCCTTTCTCTTTCCCTGAGAAGGTCAGCCCCAAGATGGCACAACTTCTGATGTGTTCAGTGTTGAACCTCCGTCTTCGAACAGCACCGAGCACAGAGCAGGTCTTGGAAATCTTCAAAAATCAGCCTTCCCGACCACCCTAAAGGGCAGCTGACCTAGCTCTCTATCCCTCTGCCCTTTCTTTTTCTTCACAGCCATTATCGAAGAACTGAAGTTATCTTTTAGAGTTTACTCATTTTCTCTCATCCCGCCACTTGGATGACAGCTTCATGATAAGAGGAATTTTTTCTACTTTGCTCATTGTTGTGTCCCAGGCACACTAAACAGAAGCTGGCACCATTTGTTTCTTCCATAAATTCTGGCTGAATTAATGGTGGCTCATTTCCACCGAGCACTCAGTCTATGGCAGGCGGGTTTCACTGTATTCTCTCCCTCAGTCTTCACAACAATCCAATGAAGTGGGCACTATTATTTTCCTCATTTTACAGAGTAGGAAGTACAGACTATACCCTGCCCAAGGTTGCAAACTGGCAGAGAGAAGAGCTGGCAATTAACTGCAAGCCATTCAACTCGAGTCTGGCTTCTAGCACTGTTCTGCTGAGTTGATGGCTGCTGCACTGCAGGAGAACGGCGCCACCATCGCTCCGGGGCGGCTGTGGTGCTTCACCATCTGGCTCCTTGAAGCCCCTCTCCCGGCCATTGCCATTCTCCACACTCGAGTCTGAGTGATAGTTTCCAATGGCAAAACTGATCATCTCACTCTTCTTTAAATCTCTTCAATGGCAGTCCATCATCCATAGATCACACATGTTGAGGTCCCACTGGCAAAGTGATCAATATTTATGATAACTTCCCTAGAAGGATGATACTACCTTCTCTGGAAAAATGACAGGTTATGAAGAAAAGGATGGACTTCAGAGAAATGATCCACTTTTGGGGTGATAATGAGAAAAGGCTTGTTTGGTCATGATAAGCTGACTCTATCAGTAATTTAGATATATCTATGTAATAGCAGAGTCTCAGCAAGGTAGATGTCTTAAAATGAATCTACTTGGGCCCCACCAAAAAGCATTAATCTAGGTACATCTTTGACATTCCTTGATTTAAATCTTTTCAGGTCTTAAGATACCAGGCAAAGCATCTGCATTTTGGACAGTATCATATAAACCATCAGTCAAGATAAGACCCAACTAGCTCTACTGAATGACCAATAAGGCCTCTTTGGTTCAACAGTAATGCTACATAACTTACAGATTCCCATCTGCCCTAACTCAAGCCACAGGTTTCAAAAATGTCCAATGTGTGGCTTCCCTGGCAGCCCGGGGGTCAAGACTGCCACAACGTCCAGCGCAAGGGGCATGGGTTTGATCTCTGATAGGCGAACTAATAAGATCTCACATGTCTGCTCCCCCCAAAAAGAGAAAAACAAAAATGTCCAATGCTTGGGCAGCTTATGCCACATGACAAAAAGCCAGAAGAACGATTACATCTGATAAAATCACCTTGCTTATGCCAGGTCAACAGTTTTAGTACAGAATATGCTCATTCCAAAAATTATTCCATTTCTTCCCTTAAAATATACCATCCTGCCATGTATGGCTAGGAAATGAGGAAAAGTAAACACAAAACACAAACCACATTTTGCTCCTAGCATGTCAGACTTTTGAACTAGTGCTTTGTGGGATTCAGAGGAAAGCAAACCTATTCAGGTCTCTCACATCCTGAAAGTTCCCTAATATGGTCAGAGATGAGCTTTGCTAGTGGGGAAGCTCAATGCTCATCCACCCATCATCCCAAGATGCTGGCATTTTACCAGGCTTCCTTGACATTACCAGAACTGGTCCCTGATTGAAATCATCTCTGGCCAAGGGGTGACAGTTGACCCAATATTAGCTGTTGGCTCTTGCGGCTGAGAGGAGAGGAGGGTCTTACCAGGCACAGTCTTCCCTGCATCCAACCTCTCCAGCCAGGAGTCCCCACCACATAGAGCAGCAAGTGTATGGGCACTGACATTAAACCTCAGGCTCAGGCTTCCCTGGTGGTCCAGCGGTTAAGTATCTGCCTGCCAATGCAGGAGACATGGGTTCAATTCCTGGTCAGTGAAGATCCCACGTGCCATAGGGCAACTAAGGCCACGTGCCACAACTACTGAAGTCTGAACACTCTAGAGCTCGAAGCCACCACAAGGAGAAGCCCGAGCACCACAACTCGAGGGTCGTCCCTGCTCACTGCAATTAGGCAAAGCCCATGTGCAGCAACGAGACCCAGTGAAGCCAAAAAATTAATAAATGAAAATTTTAAAAAATCTTATGCTCAAGACTACAAATGAGTTTTTTTTTAACACATCTTCAAATTATTTAACTTGCACAAATTACCCAGAAAAATGTTTTCCCTCACAAAATGTTTTTTAAAAATCTCAATAGAAGTCAGTCTGGGGACCTACCGAAAAGATATGGGATTTAATGGTGGTGCCAAAGCAAATTTCTAATCTGAGCCACGTTATGTAGTTTAACAATTTTCTTTTTTTTTTTTTGAAATTTCAGAAACCTATTTAAGTACTGCCTTTCAGCTCTGGTTATTTTTCAAGTGCATCTATATAAACTAAAACAGTCTACCCTACACCAGACAGAAATTAACAGTGCTTTAGAAACAATGACCGTGTATTACAAAATCCAAAAAAAAAAGCCTAAAGAAAACAAAACATTTATAGAGAACAGCCAGGAAGGTAAATTTTTCAAGACACTTCGTAGGTATAAAAACAATTTTTACTATGCACATTGAATTAGCAGGCCCATGAGGTAAATTACTGTTTACAGAGTCTATGTAATCTAGGTAATAAACAGGATCTACCATTTTATTAGAGGAACAAAGCAATCCCTGGTTAGATGCACTACAACAAATTAAGGGAAAAGAAAGTGAGATTATTCAAATTCAGGAAAGATTACTCAGCATTCACTAAAGTGAAAGGCAAACAAAAACATGAAGAGCGCAAATATTGAAGGTTTCTAATTTTCCAGATGTCATTTCAGTTTTCTAATTACAAAATTATAGCTTTAAAATGTAAAACCACCAGGTTACTTACTTCTGATAGAACTTTATAATTTCCTTACAAGTTCTTTCGCTTTCAACTCTATACCATGTGCAAAAGAATACTGTTTTCTCCTCAACCCACCCAGATTCTAAAACCCCACTGCAGACCCTCTCAACCATGAAGCGTGCAACGACCCTCAAGACCCTTTCAACATGCTGACAGGATCTGCCAATACACAGGGCAAGGACAGTGGGGCGAGGAAGTGTCATTCCCTGGGATTTAAATAGGCCCCCTTGGTCAAATGAGAACAGCGAGATATTAAAGATATCAAAAGCAGTGCTCCATTCAGACGCCAACATTTTAAGCAATTGGGAAAGACAAAACAGGTATGAACACTAGCATAAAAATCTTTCTTTAAATTTGGTGTTTATTTGTCAAATACCAACTTTTTCTTTTATTCCTTTCTGTTTCTGATCTTTGGAAAAACCACATCAGTATCAAATGTCACTCAGTTCTTATTCAAACAGAGGAAAGCAGACACAGCGGCTGCACCCGTGACTTAGCTGACCTGGGCTCTCAGTAAAAACAAACCTCTATAAATCACCAGATGTAAGCAATTGAGTAGTGATCACTTTAATTAATTGAACAGCTTTCCTGAAATTTACTGTATAATTTCAACCCTCCCAACACCTTTCCCAGATGCAACTAACAATGGTGGTTTTTTTCCCTTAAGTTGTTTAAAGGAGGAAAACATTTTTAACTTCGGGGGCTTAAATGTATTTTTAAATTAATCAAGATGGATGTGGTAAACTACTTCATTTTAGAAATCAAACCATGCTCCTTCAAAATGACTTTCAAGGCTGAAAGTCAAAATTATTCTAAAACATCTCCATGTGTAAATATAAACACATCATCTGACCTAATAATACAGAAAAATGTAACACAATTTTAATCTTATTTGAAAACAGATATGCAAAAGGACATGCAATGATATTTCTAACTTCAATCATCTATTGAATTTTAACTGTATTAAGTGAATAGTTTGATGTTTCTCAACTAGATTTCCACTGCAGGTGCCACACTTAAAAGAGGATACCCCAATGCTTTCTTTTCAACTCCATTTCTCCTCCCCAATAGCTTATTCTCCATGGAACTATATAACACTGGATTCATAGTTCCCATGCCAACCATTGAGTGATACCAGAATTTAAGTCCTAGTCTACCATAATCAAATCTTCTCTGTCGTGTGAAGGTGGCTTCTCTGAATCTTGGAGGTCACAGCAGCAAAGAATGGCAATGTATAAAGCATCCTTGCTGCAATGATACTCAAAATTTAGGAGCGAAAAAGAGAGAGAGGCTAGGAAGCAAGTTAACCAGTTTAAAGGAAGCATATTGTGCTTGTAAGATCTGTAGTCTAGCCCATATGAAACTGCTCCCCATGGTCCATGCAAACACACATGTGAAATCTTTCTAACATCCACTTACAAGGACAGAAGTGTAATATTTGCTGTAACTGGTCCTAAATTTGGAATGGTCTCCAATTCATTGTTGTTCAGTTTCCTATAAATGCCAAAGAGAGAGAGAGAAAAGCTGATTATACAATCTGTATTCCGTAAAGGCGAAAACGTTATAAATTCATTTAAAGATCCCTCTCCCAAGTTAAAGGTTTTAAATATCAGGTTGGCCAAAAAGTTCACTCCAGTTTTTCCGTAAGATGGTATGGAAAAACCTGAATGAACTTTTTGGTCAACCCAATAATTATTGTAACCCAAATGCTCTTTACAATCAAATTCTGTGATGGGTAATATATTTGATTCAAATCTCAAACAGGAAAGAGCTGAACTCACACTTCTCGAAGGCAGTGAAGGTGGCTCAAGGAACTTGCCTTGATGAAAGACAATCTGTTGTGACTTAAGTCCCTGTGGAAAAAAAAAAACAACAAAAATAAAATTGTAAGTAGTTTCCAAAAATCACTAACAGTGCTTAATGATGTGCAAGACAGAGTGGATTTACGAACTCTTTCTCAACACCAGCTACAACATGAGAAATAATTGGTCTATCCTGTCCATAAACTAGAGGGCAAAATCCAAAATACAAACTCTTGAGGACAAAATTAGTTTAGGAGGCTGGCAGATTCAAATGCTCCAAGCCCACAAATGTTTTAGGAGATGGTTTTTGGCCCAGGGTGAACAGATCTTTGTGAACTGGTTGTTTTGCCTCACCCTCCCCACCCCCTGCCATCTCCTCACTTCCAACTTGATATGATGAAGTCATAGCTTATGAAAAGTGGCTAATTAGGCAGGTTGCTGAAACTCAAATGTCTAAAGAAACCTTTTTATTATTGTAAAACGAAGTATCAAAGTCCTTATTACTGTCAAAGAAAGTAGAAATTGCTTTTCATACATATTTGTTTCCCTGGATTAAGGCACCAAATTATTTAAAGTACTGGGGTGTGTGTGTGTGTGTGTTGAGAGGGCAGGAAACAACCCAACTTCTGTGTGTGCACGTGCATGTGTGTGTGTGTACTGCAAGGGTAGGAAACAACCCAACCTTTGCTTTCCTGATTTCCCCAAATCTCAATATCTCAATATAATGTGTAATTTAAAGCACATCAACCACCTAACACAGTTAAGCCGACTGTTCAGAACCCGTGATCAGGTTTCTTTTCAATCATTAAAATAAAACTGCTTCTAACTCAGAGATTCCTTATAACTTAGTAACATTTCTACAGGACATCAGTATTTAAAAGAAAGCAAAACCAAACTCCTACATGTTCAGTGTTCTAGGACAGGCTATCAGCTCAGCACTCAAGAGTCAAAATGTGAAACAAAATCTGGCAAAATACTTGGTTATACTGACTATGTGCCTTCAAACTGGTCTAAAGAAAATGACATGGCTCAACATCTACTGAAGACCAGCCTGACAAACAGGATGGGCGAAAGCTCTCCCACTGAAAAATGTGTACCCAATCCTACCAGATTAATTTCTTCAGTGTTTAAAAGTGAAGATTTTAAAATAACCCAAGTTAGAGATAACCAAGCTTGACTGGAGAAGAGCAGGAACTATGTGCTATATGCCACTCCCCCTGCCTGCCCCCTGCCAAAAAAAAAAAAAAAAATGCAGAGAAATCACATTCAGAGAAGCCCAGTGTTACTCTGTGTACATCCATTAAGTAGCAATTAGAAATCAGAGATCCTTTTTCAGTCTTTGCATTTTTTGTTTTGAGAATAAACCTGGATCTATTTCACCTAAAAGGAAAAAAAAGTAATTTTTTTTTTATAAAGGTTTTATTTGAAACATGTTTGCCCAAAGACCTACCAGACAGTAACAGACATGAGTAGATTTGTTCTGGTAGAGTTATAACATGAAGGGGAAAAAAAAAAAAAAAAACCTGGCACAGTCTTTAAACTATAAAAGTCCAGCAATTACAACCACTGCCGTGCATGCTCCCCACGCTGGAGCCAGACACTTTCCCTCACGGCCCAGCTCGAGTCCATCTGGAGTTCATCAAGGAAACCGTGAGTCCAACGACTCACGTTCGGATTCAGACAAAAACCTGTGTGCTTTTAGCACCACAGACAGTCACCGATTTCCCACGGGCTTTAAAAAAACAACCAAGGAAAAGAGGCCTTCACCTGGGAGGTAGCCTGAATCAACAGAAAGGCTCATTTGGACTCACTTAACTAAAGAACCACTCAGCCTATTGGGCTGCATCCCTATTGTTCAGAGGAAAGGGGGCACCCATCTGGCATTTCCAGCTCACACAGGTGATTTCCTTTCTAATGAGAAAAAAACAAAAATTCCACTCTTTCATTTTTCTCAGGGCCACGCTGTGAGAAAAATAAAAGTTAAAAAAGATGGAGCGCTTCAACTTTTTTCCTCTTCCCTACCAGCAGTGGAATGAAATCTCCAACAAAAGACCTTTAAAAAGAGAAACTGCCTTCAGAGAACAGGGCACATGCTGGGGACCCTTCATTTCTTTTTTTTTTTTTTTTTTTTGACCCTTCCTTTCTGATCCATAAGCAGGAGTAGGCAGCCTGAAATAGTTCAGTTACTGCAACACACTTCCATTCCTGAGTTTTGCGTACTATTAAAACCACAGTATATGTGGGAGAGAAAAAGAAACACCCCTGAAGTGACTCTTATTGCTAAATACTTGAAGCCTTGAAACTTTTAATGCACTTAAATTTAGGTTTCATACAGTTTATGTTTCAGAAATGATCCAAGGATGTCACATTTTGTAAATCTTCCCTTGCATTGTTTTTTATGGCTAGATCACTAAAAATACCACTAAAAACAGATTCAACTTATACAATGTCAATGTTTTCTGAAATCCCATTACAGTCAGTAAGGCAGGCAGATTCTTTGTTTTTAGAGTTCCAGTAATGAACATCCTCCCCAGGAAACCTTTTCTAAAAAAACTTTTTGTAATGAGGTTAATAAATGGGAAAGGTGGTGAGGCAGAGAGGTGTTAACTATTTACCCAAAACTCAGCTGGCCAAACACCTGAAATCCAAACTCTACACAGGAGAGAGAAGTCTCTCTTCTTGCATATTAGCAAGCGGGTAAATATATATGAAAATAATTCATTTACAACATTTGGTCCCAGCTCTCATTTTCTTCCTTTTAGCATTTGGAAATCTGACTTCCAAGTCAAATTTTAAAATGCAAATCCCCGGCACAGCTTCTTAATCAATCCCACTGGGGCCTGTAGAGCTGCTAATTCAGCAGAAATCTGCAAAGCTGAAAAACAAAAAGCCAGGCTGTAGCTGTTTTAAGACACTGATCCAAAGTGACTCATAAATCAGCCTGCTATGTTCAAGTTTTCGTCTGGAAAATACAGAAAAACAGCTGTGAAAACCAGAAGGACTATTACCCCCCAACCCCAGCCCCAGTTCTGGTACGGACCAGAGGATTTATAACAGGCAGACACTAAAGAAGTCACACCAGCAGAAAGTACCTTCCAGACTTTTTTTTTTTTTTGGCCTGAGCTCAGCTAAGCCAAACCTTTCTATTGTGATAAGACAAATAATTCTGAAATTCCAGTGAGGTTTTAAAACTACTTGAAGCTCTTATTGACAACTGGGCAACGTTCCCCCCCCTTTGGCTAAGTAAACATATTCTAACTAGCCTTCCTCTTTGGGTTCAGAACTCCTTGCAAGCACACAGTCTAGATGTAAACTCAAGTCTGCCTTTAAAGACAGTTGTGAGGATCGCTTCAAATAGTGACCATTTTAAGAGCCATTTTCATTAAAGTTTTAGAAGTTCCTTTAAAAAAAAAAAAAGACAACTGTGATATTATTATTTTACAGCTCAAACAATTCTAAATCACAACTGAATCAAGTGGAAAAAATACATACACACGTGTATTGAAGAGATTAAATTTTTAACTTGCCAATTCAACAAATGAAACAAAAGCTATGCGCCAAACTTTTTCTGAAGAATGCTCTCATGAACTATTCCTAAGGCAAACTTTTACTTTCTTAATTACCTGAGGAAAAGGAAGTTAAGATATGGGGAAGAACAACATGCATTTTGCTACGTATGTCTAAACTCGGGGCCAGTCTACCGAAAAGCTTTTCTAATTAAGTAAAATTTAAGCAGCAGCTATCTTATCTCCTGTTCCAAACACCAAATAACAGAGAAGTTAAAGCTCAATTCTATGCATTTTGCTGCTCATTTCAAAGGTGGAGAGAGGAGACCTCTAGAGCTTTAGGCACAAACAAAAGAAACATTTACAATAAAGAGACCTGGACCACGTGGTTTGGCGACAACTACAAAGTTGGGTAAAAGTCACACATGTACAAGAACCAGAGCTGTCCAGTGAGTGACCACGGTGAGGCTTCTGACAACACACCTAGCGCTTATTTGCACAAGTGGAACTTATTTTCACATACATTTAAGGAATGTGGACTTGCATTGAGACAATTTACTGCTGGCGGAAATGTAATTAAAGATTGTGCTAACCAAATAAACTGTAATTTGTTTTTAGTGTGCCACCAAATTATCTGGAAAACAAAATCCTAATTAGGTCAACTCCTTTTAAGACAACGTTTAAACAGGTATCAAACCCCTTTTGGTTTAACTCAACTTCTAATCAAGAGCACTACAGTTTTGTTTTTTTTTTTTAAGACGTCCAATTTTTTAAAGACATTCACACAAAAATATATTGCACACTGGCATGATCCAACAGGCCACTTAACTCGGAGAGACTCCTGAAAGTTAGAGCACGTGAACGATCTGAGCCATTCTAAACACACCCCAGGAAGCACTATGTTCATTCTTTCTCAACCCTCTATTATTTATAAGTGTTCACCTCCAGTCATTCAAATGTTCAGTTCCACATGTTGTCAAAAGAGCCATTCACATCTCATGAATAAGGCAGCATGACCTCCACAAGAGGCAATTGAACAGAATTAGCCACAACTAATTGAAAGTCTCCCTGTTTTAGGTTAAAGTCCTTATCTCCTTCTTCAATTGTAATAAAAACTACTAAACAAGACATCCCATGATAAGAGATTACATATCAATCTAAAACTCTTAACTTTTTAAAAAATTAAGGCACATCAACACAAAGCATACGCTTTCCCACAGTTGACAATTCTATATTCCACAAAAAACGAGTTTGGTGAGCATAGAGATTTAAAAACACAGTTTTTTAAACAACCTGTCCAAACTTTCTACCACTACTATTTGAAATGTTAGGATAGTTGACTGTAAGTTTCAAGAGTTTCAAACCTCCACTACTACTCTGTTAGGCCCAAATCTGAGTATTAACGATGGACTGCACTTTTGCTTTTTTTCAACAGGATAGCTACTTAAAAGGAATAAAGAAATACAAGTTTTGACTGTTAACATTTTGCACCAGCCCTCCAATTTTAACAAAACGAGGGCTCGGAGAGAACAAGACATTTGGAAAAAATTAGCCTTTCCAACTAAACGACATTTTCTTCCTTGTTCTTTCACGCAGTTGGCAGTGATTTCAGGTTTTTCAGACTTCATACCTAGCATCCAAAAACTTGCATAACAGCACCCAGCGCTCTCTCCTAAACCGCCTGGTCGCGCTGAGAAGCCACAGAAATCACACCTTCGGTTCTGAAAAAACTCTAGTTCCTTCCCTTCCATATCTACTGCTCAGTCTTGCCAACTTCTTACCGGAATGGGGATGTGCTACAGTTTGGTCGAAGAGGGGAATTTATGGAATTTACTAACGCGAAATTAAGCGAGGGTAAAGTACAACAAAATGATGTCTACCATTGCTTGGTTAAGGGACCTAATTGTTGAAAGGGCTTCCCAAACGAAAGGGTGCGCTCGATTACTATAGTGTTGTGAACGCAAAAGGTGACTTGAACCTGTTAGAAACTATAGTTGCGCCGCGGGATCATACTGGTAAAGTGAGAACAGAGAATTCAGGGCGGCCGAAGGGTGTCAGCTCTCCCGCCCCGGACTGGCAAGGCGCGCATCTGAGCCCCCTAGGCGAGCTCCGCACAGGACGCGGATTCTGTCCCCGGGAGTTGTCAGTGGCTCCATCCCGTCACCTAAGTGCGGCCGGGTGGGGCAGGCCAGGGCCCACCTGCGCGGTCCACCAAGCGCCGGGGGATGGAGAGGGACTGAGGCCCGGTCAGCTCCTTTTCCATCCCCGCGGGGCGCCGCTCGAGGCCTGGGCCAAGAGGAGGTGCCCCGGAAAAAGCTGCTGCGCGCCTAGCATCCTGGCCCCTAGCCTGCAGTCCCGAAACTCAAGCGGTTCCCCCTCCGCCCGTTGGAAGAATACTTACAGCCGAGCGATCCAGGACGGAAGCGGCTCGGGAAGGTGCGCCAGCCGCTGGCGACTGCAGTCCAGGAGGTCCCCGAGGCAGCGGCACGGAGCCGGACACTGGTGCTCAGCGCCGACCCCAGAAGGCGGCCCCAGCGCCTCGAGGCCGCCGCCCTCGGCCGGGCCCGCGTGCCCCAGCACCTCGCACAGCAGCAGCCCCAGCGCCGCCGCGAGCGCGCGGACCCTTGGCGCGCCCATCGTGGTCCCGCAGCTTCTCGCTCGGCCCGGGTCTCCGCAGGCGGCAGACACTCGGGGCCCGGCACCAACTTCCAGCCGGTAGTGGACGCCGGCGCTCGGGACCGCGGGCGCGCGTCCACCTCTCGCGCTCGCAGGTAAGCCCCTTTTTTCTCAGTCCAGGCAGCAGAGCTCTTTCGTGCCCCGGGGCAGCCACAGGGAAACCGAAAACAACGGCCAGCTGTGGCAGAGTTGCAGTGGGAGCAGCGTCCGCGCACCGAGGCCCTTCTTGCCGGCAAAAGAAACTTTTTCGCTTCCTCCTTGCCGCGGAGCGCCAAGTCCCCGTGCCCCGGAGCCGAGGGGCGGTGCTGCCCAGACCCGCGCGCGCCCATTGGCCAGCCGGGCCTGTAGCCCTCGCGGCCACGTGACAATAACAAGGTTCCCGCCCCCGGCCGGAGCGCGGGAGAAAGTGGAGCTGAGATTGTAGGAAATTCGGAGTTATATTTTCCAGCTTCTCGGGCCACAAGTCTCCACTACGTCCTGGGAAACATATATCAAATGGAGTTGAAGAGAAAAAAGGAGTGAGCAAACAAGTGAGCACATTTTAGGCCAGCTTTCGGAGTAGGAGGTATTTCGGGGCACTTCAGGGGAGCAAAGTTAAGTTCTATTATTAGGAGACTTTGCATTCCAAATTTTAAAAAGAAGTATAAATTATCTTACCATTCACACAGGAAACAATGGTTTAAATAAAAATACAGTTTTTTTTTTTTATCTTAAACACTGGTTGGGTTTCCCCCCATATGTCAGCTCCAATAGTAAAACGAATTATAAAATGTAAAAGTCATGGTATTAGAAACGGTATCCTGAGTTACATACAAATAGCCAGCCTTAGTGCATTGGCTAAAGCTGGGCGGAAAGTGTGGGAAATGACCTCGTATACTGCAGTGGGAATCATAGATTGCATGCAATAAGTAAAAAAATAAATAAAAGTAGTCACCATAATGTTTTAAAGCTAAATGAAATCAAGGGACCTTGGAGGAATAATTAATATATGCACCATGGTTCACCTGTGCCTTGAGTGATGACAAATTATGATTGAGAATGCTCCCAGGCTAGAAGTAGTACTTGCCTGTTCCCTCTGCTGGGGGATGATTCAGGCCTACAGGACTTACCATTGAAGTCTGTACTTTGACTTACCCTTGCAGGTGACTGCGGCCACAGGAAATGATGGAGACCTCAGAGACCAAATGGGAATGCCCTCCTCCTCTGGGTGAGGAGATACAGCCATGGAAAGTAACTAACTTCTTTGTAGCAAAAACTGAAAACTTACTTTAAACTTTCAGGAATTCCCTGGCAGTCCAGTGGTTACCACACCTTGGGCTTCCACTGCAGGGGGCACAGGTTTGATCCCAAGTCAGGGAACTAAGATCCTGCAAGCTGTGTGGCCATGGTCAAAAAATAATAAAGTACCACCAAATCAGCAGAGTTCACCATGTGGACTTCCCTGGCAATGCAGTGGTTGACTCCACATTTTCAATGCAGGGAGGCGGGCATCAGACTGATCCCTCGTCAGGGAAATAATATCCTACCTGCTGTTTGATACAATCAAAAGCTAAAGAATTAAAAAAAAAACCCAAAAACTGTTCACCTCCACACACTGTTTCTTGAGTGTCATCTGCCAAAGCATCCCTTGGGGCTGCTTAAACTGCTCGTTACTGAGGAGTGGAAGCTGCTGGGAGAGGTGAGTTTAACTGCAACTCACATTCATTGATTTCCACTGTAGCCAGTTACCAGAATGAACACTCATATTCATGAGGGTGGGGAAAGATTCATCTCAGAAGTTGAAAGCCACCAGTTTAGATGTGACATCCCATTCTCTTCTTTCCAGCTACCATTGACATCCAGCCCACCACTTTTTTTTTTTTTGATGAGTTCAATTAGAAAATATTTATAATGAAGGCACTTCAGTCTTGAGTGATTATTTTGCCTACTTGGGTGTGGTCAAGGCATATCCCAGTTATGGTATAGATTTTCCAGCTCAGTCACTCTCGTCTATATTATATATGGGAAATCAGGCTTAGTGAATTGAACTGAAATTTTAAAAAGAAGAAAGATGCCATTATACACATGCCATTAGGTGTAGGCATGGTGCCACCAGTATGGTGGCTTGCTCATTGATGTGTCACGCTTGTGATAGATAGCTATCTCTTGAGGGTGGGTTGGCTCGTTTTCCTTCTGCATTCTCTACTCCTTATATTATTTCATCTTCTTTTGTGGAATTCCATTTACATCCACATGCTGATGTTTACCACATCCATATTTGTAGCCCAAATCTTTCTCCTAAACTCCAGACCCATATAGTCAACCACTCATAAGGTGTCTCAAATTGGATATTCAAATATAACAACATTTCTACAATTGAATTTCACCACCCTTGAAGCTTATTCCTTTTCCTCCTGAATTGACTATCTCAAGGAAGGATACCTACCTCCATTCAGATGACTACTGCCCTTTAGATTTCCTCATTCTCACCACCACCCCTGCAATCAATCAATTAGCAAGTCCTAATGAAACTAGCAGCTAAATACATCTCCTATCTCCATAGACATTATGCAAACTGAGCCCCTCATCAGCTCTTGCTTGGTTGACTGCCACACTCTTTCCCATCTGGCACTCCAGTCCTTTCTCCACAGTGCAGTCAAGTGATATCACAAAAGCTCAAATCTGCTCCTGTAATTCCACTTCCTGGTTCCTTTCTCAGGCTCCCATTGTCCTCAAAGTAAAGTTTAAATTCCCTAGAGTGACTTATCAGAGAAGGCAATGGCACCCCACTCCAGTACTCTTGCCTGGAAAATCCCATGGACGGAGGAGCCTGGTGGGCTGCAGTCCATGGAGTCTCTAAGAGTCGGACACGACTGAGCGACTTCACTTTCACTTTTCACTTTCATGCATTAGAGAAGGAAATGGCAACCCACTCCAGTATTCTTGCCTGGAGAATCCCAGGGACGGAGGAGCCTGGTGGGCTGCCGTCTATGGGGTTGCACAGAGTCGGACACGACTAAAGTGACTTAGCAGCAGCAGAGTGACTTATGGAGTATTCGAGTGTGCTTGGCCTCTGCTTGCCTCTTTAACTCATTTAATTTGCTCATCTCTCTTTTACTGCAGGACCTACTTGTAGTTCTCTTCCATGCTGTGCTCTTTGCCTTTGGCCTTCCTTCACATACTGGTCCCTCTGTCCAGATCACTCTCTGCCCCTGTTCTGTCTGATTGGTTGGCCCTTCAACTTAAGCATCCTTCTTTTGGAGATGGTTTCCATGAGTCCTGTTTTGGCTATCCCTCTAATGCATTTCCAGAACATCCAGTATTCACTGGAATGTAACTGGCCATTTCTACTCTAGTACTTCCTAACTAATGCTTAGAATTATTTCCACATAACCATGCTTTCTGTATATCCTTTAAGGGTTTACCAAGTATGTGCTGTTGATTAAGTTACTTAAATTTTCAGTACCTCAGTTTCTTCATCTGTAAGTTGGGAATACAATAAACACTCTCTTATTACCTGATTTCCATTCATCAGTTTACTGCATTAGCTGTCATTCTCTGCCTTCCTCTAAGATTTATGGACTAATGCCCAAGAAAAGCGGAAATCCAGTGGCTACCAGCCCCTCCCCAGTACTCTATTTGCATGTTTTCTCCTACTCATTGTAATTCCAGACTTGTTCATATCTATAATTACTCAATTAAATTAAATATTGCATCAACCACATACAAGTGCAACCAGAAAGTAACTTCATTTCTATGATAATGAATTTGAAGCTTGGGAAAGATTCTTTACAGATAATAACTAATACCCAGTGCTATCAGATTAGATTTGCATGAGACAATTGTAAAAACTGGGGAGAAATTGGAAATCTAGATTTCTTCACACAGATTGCTTTGCAAGCATCTTTAAGTTCTTGTTCCACTTTAAATTTTAAATGGGAATCAATTAGCAGGGGGTGTTTTATGGGTGTGATTTGTGCTTATTCAGAACCTCACGTGGTTTTTGAGAAAGTGGACTATGATGATATGGAATGGATGTGTTTCACATTAAATATGGTTATTCTCCATCTCAATGGGCTTCCCAGGTGGCTCAGGGGTAAAGAATCTGCCTGCAATGTAGGAGATTTGGATTTGATCATAGGGTCAGGAAGGTTCCCTAGAGAAGGAAATGGCAACCTGCTCCAGTATTCTCACCTGGAAAATCCCATGGACAGAGGAACCACAGAGGAATCCCACGAACAGAGTCCATGGGATCACAAAAGAGTCAGATACAACATAGCGACTGAGCAGGAACACCATCTCAGTATATCCTGAGCCATGCAGTCAATAGAAAGAGGAACTAGTCCTATGTGGGAACTTTATTTTATTTTATTTTTTTTTAGTGGAGTGCAGTTTATTACACCAGCGGGCCCAAGGCCAAGGACCCCGACCAGCATTTGTGAAAATCTTTTATACCCATGTGAACATGTCTGAAGCCACCACTCCTTTAAATCAATGTAATGTTTTCACCAACTTCCCAAACCCTTCACAAAGTACAAGGCAGAACCTCCATGGCTTGTCTCCCTGAGCATAGATTGTTTTTGAGGTCTCTCACAGCCCTGTGTAGTTTCCTTTAGTATTGATATCTGAACAATGGGGATGAAGGCACAGCGCCAAGAAAAATGGTCTGTACTGGAGGGAAAAAAGAAACATAAAATTTTGTATAATTTCCCAAAATTTATCAGTGAATAGCAATGATCCCCAAAACACCCTTTATGTGTCACTGAATTCTCTGACCCTCTCATGGTGGTGTTATTCTGTACACACACACACACACACACACAGAGTATTGTAGTATCAAATGGCAATTCTCAGCTCCTGTGTCTAATCTTTCATAAATAAGGATTTACTGTGAGGTGATCAGATTCATTTTGAATGTAGGTCTTTTAACATTTGGATTAAAACGCTCAAGTGTTGAATGTCTCTACTCCTTAGAGGTTTATACTGGTTAACTGGGCAGTTGAAAATTGACTCTCCATTGGAAATGACCTAAATCACACCAGACAGTTTCTCATTTATAACTTTGTCCTGGAGAATGGCAAGGCCCATCCATTTTCAAAACAGCCTCCTACCGTCCATTCTGTGGTTAGCACAACTCAGCCCCAGTGCTCTTTTCAGTTTTCCTGTTGTTTTTTTCTCTCCCTCTGGCAAGTGTGAGACTTTCTTATCTTGAGTGCTGGCAAGGGCAATGACTCACCGATAAAAAGTAATAGAGGTGCTAAGCTGTCAGTTTTAACATCCAAGGACAAGAATGAAAGCTAAACACTCAGTACTTGCTTTATCATTACAATGAATGACACAGTTTGTGTAAGTGTGAACTGTGAAAAGGGAAAAGAGATAAGGCAGAGGAGGAAGAAAAGCACAAAAATCCCCAGATAATGATGCCAAGAAGCAAATGTTGCTGTACTCTGTAACCTAAACCATATCTTTTCCCATTCATTAAGGCATTTTAGAAGAAATAGATAACCCTCTTTTCTCACCAAAAAATGCCATGCTTCGCTTAAAGAGCAGGAGAATAAAATCTTACTTTGCATAACCCCTCCGAAGAACATGTCTGGACTCTTTAGAAAATATTTAGAAAAATGAAGATAGCCACCCATCTGTTTCTCTCAGTTGGCCAACTGTATGATGTTGCTTGAATTGAAAACAAACAGTGTTATCTGCATGTTCACTCAACTATAAATTAAACATATGCTGGCTTTTATTTTACTTATTTCTCAAGTCACCCTCTAGAATAATATATGCTCTGAGGAAAACTCCTGTGGTGGATGAAGCTGGGGTTCCCTGGAAATCACCTCAGTGGATGCTAGATCTACGGGGAGCTGGGAGCCCTGGAATGGGGGTGGGGGATGGGTGAAGGCTCAGGGCAACTGTGACCCTCAGATTTTCTTCAATGGTGAGTGTCCTTCCCCAGCTCAGACCTTTCTGCTCTTTAAGTTTCTCCACTCATTTAAGGACCTCAGGATATTTTCTCTTCTTCTTCCAAACATGTTCCATGTTTTTCTCTAGCTGATAGCAATAAGACTTCCCGGAGAATCTCAACACATAGGTAATAACCCACCCTGTCAGAAGTGCAGAAATCCAAATGCTTGGGAATTTGTTACCGAGGATACAAGGTGGTCCGCAGTCTGACACTGAGGTCAGAAACCCTATAATCTTGGTTGACTGAACAACTCTATATTTCATTTTCTTTACCTGTAAAACAGGGTGAAGAATGACACGTGCTACACTATAAAGTCCATGGTAGATTCTAGTTCCTATTACTTAACTCTCAAATTGCTGTTTTCTTTTCATTATTCAGGGAGATAAAGTGAGTTAACCACAGAAACATTCTCCTGCTGGGATTATTGACGGATGGAATGTTGAAATTAAGTAAACCCTCAAGTATTTGTCCTAAAGTAACAGGAAAAGAATGAATGCTAAGATGGAAAAAAAAAAAAAAAGCATTTTATAACTTTTATATCAGACCTTTAATCTGTGCATTAAAACAGCATACTATACAGATCCTGAGATTTCTTAACAGGAATTTTATGCCATCTCAAAGTTAATAACTCAATTTGTTATGATTTATGCCATGAGGTCAAAAAGAATGATTAGGCATATTTACTAAAAATATTCCCTTCTCCCAGGAACTTTTCTGCAGAATATTTTTCTCCCACTTAGATGAACAGTTGGCCTACATACTCTTCTAAGAATTAATTTGCATTTCCAAACCAGGAAAGGGCTCATAAATGAGGTTCTTATTGCTTTTATTTATTGTTTCATTCTCTTACACGTTGGATATTTATGCAGACCTGATTATCAAATTGTTAAGGTCACTTTGTCGTGAATAATCTTACAATCAGGTCCCTTGCGTTGAAAATTTTGCTTCTGTTCCTAAATCTCAGGATCGCTATCAAATGACAGAATTCACAATATCATTCTGCCTAAGTATTTTCAGGTACAGAATGAGAAGGATTTTTGGCTATATGGGGTTTGTTTCAATGTGACATGTACTTCTGTTACACTGAAGGCAGAAAGAATACTTTCCTGCTAAAATCTCAAGTTTTTAGCCCAGAGCTTTACATGTTTCTATTATATTTAAACACACATACAAAAAAAATTTCCAGGGAAATACTGACACAGAGCGTGAAGAAGCTTTCAAGGGCACCTTGCTTATCTGCTTGCCCCGGGCACAACCATGTCTGCAGCAGGCAGCCTCCTCCACTCCCACAGCAGTGATTTCAGACTTGAACAACTTTTTCAGTCTGAGCATTCCTCTTTAGAGCCCAGTTAAATGAATTCCTCCTGCTCTTTTGCTGCCATTTGAGCTTTTCTACTTCTAGGAAAAACAGAAATGATTGCCAGAAATATTCCTTAGCTTTTTTTCTCTGCAGGTTAAATAATTGCAGTTTTTTAAATTTAATTTTTATACAATTGTATATTGGAATGTAGTTAATTGACAATGTTGTATTAGTTTCAGGTGTACAGCAAAGTGATTCAATTATACATATACTTGAATCTATTATTTTTCAAATTATTTTCCCATTTGGGTTATTATAGAATATTGAGCAGAATATTCCCTGTGTTATATAGTAGGTCCTTGTTATCTATTTTAAATATAGCAGTGTGTATACGTCAACCCAAAACCCAATCTTTCCCTACCCCCGCTTCTCTCCTGTTAACCATAAAATCATTCTCTAATTCTGTGAGTCTGTTTCTGTTTTGTAAATAAGTTCATTTGTATCACTTTTGGTAGATTCTGCATGTAAGTGATATCATATGATGTTTGTTTTTCTCTGTCTTAGTTCACTTAGTATGATAATGTCCAGGTCCATCCATGTTGTGCAAATGACATTATTTCATTCTTTTTAATGGCCGAGTAATGTTCCATTATATATACATACCACATCTTCTTTATCCATTCATCTGTTGATGGACATTTAAGTTGCTTCCATGTCTTGGATATTGTAATCAGCATTGCAGTTTTGTCTGGATATATGCTCAGAGGTAGGATTGCTGGATCATATGGTAGCTCTATTTTTTTTTTTAAAGGCCCCTCGATACTCTTCTCCATGGTGGCAGTACCAATTTACATTCCCACCAACAGTGCAGGAGGGTTCACTTTTCTCCACATGCTTTCCAGGGTTTCTGATGATAGCCATTCTGACCAGTGTGAGGTGATACCTCATTGTAGTTTTGATTTGTATTTCTCTAATAATTAGTGATGTTGAGCATCTTTTCATGTATATGTCTTGGCCATCTGTATGTCTTCTTTGGAGAAATGTCTAGTTAGGTCTTCTAGTTGCAGTTCTTCTTAATTCTTTCTCCCAAGTACTACTCATCCTCTAGAACCCTCATGAGGATCAGTAACATCCTCTTTCTGTTTATTTGCCGTGTATGGTGGAGTGGAGGTAAGAGGTGCTTGCAGTTCCACAGATGGGGATGTTCAGTATTTGTCAAGCTCTCACTATTCTTGCTGCCTGCCAAGTCGCTTCAGTCGTGTCTGACTCTCTGCGACCCCATGGACTGCAGCCTACCAGGCTTCTCTGTCCATGGGATTCTCCAGGCAAGAACACTGGAGTGGGTTGCCATTTCCTTCTCCAATGCATGAAAGTGGAAAGTGAAAGTGAAGTCACTCAGTCGTGTCTGACTCTTAGCGACCCCATGGACTGCAGCCCACCAGGCTCCTCCATCCATGGGATTTTCCAGGCAACAGTACTGGAGTGGGGTGCCATTGCCTTCTCCCCTCACCATTCTTACTATTGTCTAAATATTTCATATGTATTAACTCAGTTATTTCCTACAACTATCATGTAAGGCATCATCTCTATGTTACCAGATAAGGAAATTGAGGTATGGAGATGGAATTTGCCTGTGGTAGAGGGGGATTTGAACCCAGTCAATCCGACTTCACAGTGCACCCTTTTAACCACTGTGCACACTGTTTTTCAGGGCTTCCCTGGTGGCTCAGTGGTAAAGAATCTGCCTGTTAGTGCGGGAGATGTAGGTTCAGTCCCTGGGTTGGAAAGATCTCCTGGAGAAGGAAATGACAACCCACTCCAATATTCTCGCCTGGAGAATTCCATGGACAGAGGAGCCTGGCGGGCTACAATCCATGGGGTTGCAAAGAGTCGGGCACGACTGAGCACGCACACACACTGCTTTTCATTGGCATCAGAAGAAGCAAGGGTCTTCCTTAGTGCTCAAGACAAGCAGGGAAACCTGCCTAGCAATTCTTGAAGTTGATCAATTGCAGTCACTCCCTCTCCTTTCCTTCATTCCTTTTTCCTTCCTTTCTTCATTGATCCAAGTTTCGGATGTATAGATTAGTCTTTATACAGATGTGTGAATTAGTCACTTAAGGTTCTGATTTGTAAAGATTGATATCCCTGCCTGGTTGTCAGTGTGATGCTTGAGATCTCAATGTTAGAGATTAACTGTATGTACGCAGGCGTGGCTGTTTCCCTAAACTTCTCTTCTGTAATGTCGATACATCCCTACTTCCAGGTATATTGCATAAAGTGGCATTGGCATTTAGGGTCAGTGTTCTCTAAAACTATATATGGCTTGTGGGAGACTATGTGTGGTTAGTAGTCAGAAGAGGAGAAAAGATGTATAAAGGGAAACAGGCTTTCTTTACAATTTTGTCTGCTGCTGCTAAGTCGCTTCAGTCGTGTCCAACTCTGTGCGACCCCATAGATGGCAGCCCACCAGGCTCCCCGGTCCCTGGGATTCTCCAGGCAAGAACACTGGAGTGGGTTGCCATTGCTTTCTTCAATGCATGAAAGTGAAAAGTGAAAGTGAAGCTGCTCAGTTGTGTCTGACTCTTAGCGACCCCATGGACTGCAGCCCACCAGGCTCCTCCGTCCATGGGATTTTCCAGGCAAGAGTACTGGAGTGGGGTGCCATTGCCTTCTCCGACAATTTTGTCTAGTGCTGTACAAATTAGGGGAATCATGAATGCAATACATGTGATCCAAGAAAGCCAGAGAAATAAAATGTTGATACTAGAGATTACGGTTTAATTGTTGAGATACAATTGTTCTGCTACATGTGGTAGCAGAATTCTCCCTAGTTTTTGGTTTATTAGCTAATGCTAATTATTATGCTCTTCTAACAACTCTTGTACGGGATAAGGAGAACAATTTTTTTAATGTCTCAAATTGGCTAGTTTTGAATTCTAGTTTTCCAGACAGCCTTTTGAAAAAAGGCTACCCTTTAAAATCCATTGCTCCAGGATAACTCAGTCTTCCTTTCTTTAGGGGACTCTGCCCAAGCCCTTTCACTGCTGACTGAGTTAGCAAGTTTCTCACAGTCAAAGACCCAATTCAAGTTATAAGGTAGTAACTTTTTACTATCTTAATTTATACTTATTAAGCCATCTATCACCATGACAAATGATTTTATTATAAATAATATAGTAGCATGAAAATGAACTTACTGATGTTCTGATAAAAATCTAAATTTTCTAATATTGTAAGAGAAAATACTAGAGATACAAGATACCCAGTGTTAAAAGTTGTGAATTTTAATTTTTTTAATGATTTAAGGGGTCTCATGCATAATTTTATGAGATGGTACACAAAAATAATTTATTTGAAGTATGTTGAGTTTTTCAAATATTTCTTAAATATGTTATTAAAACTAAAGTTTATCTGAGTAGTTTGTCCTAGAACATTAAATTATTTAGTGTAGTGGTAAAAATTTTTAAAAGCCAAGATATATCTTACCAAGAGAATTTTGGACAAAACTTTTATTTCATCTAATAAAAGTACACATAGGAAGTTAATGGAAACATAGTAAATGAGATTAAGTACTAATGGGTCTGTTTCAAAAGGATTCTATAGCATTAGAAGTTGATGACCATTTTCAATGAAGTGTGTGATTATTCATTGAAAGTCCTATGCATGTGAAGAGAACAATAAAATGCAGTGTATCTTTTTCCTTGTTACTTTGGATCTTTTCCTATAGTGTTAGTGAGAGTACTGTGCTAAATGTCTCAAGGGGAAGGTAGAATTCTCCATCTTGTTAGTTATTATACTTGACTTATTGTGATCCAAAATGAAATGTTAAAAACACAATTATGCATAATATGAACATACTGATTGCAGTCACAAAAGCTCCTCCTTTAAGTTTCCCCTAGGCAAAAAAAAAAATTATTTAAAAAAATCAGTTTTTATAAAATCACTCAAATGTAGCATGCTTGACTCCGTTAAAAATGATGAAATATCCTAATATAATCTATGTTTGGGAACTCAGATGTGTTTTATATGTGTAGGTCTGAAGTTAAGGGCATTCAGCTTCTTGAAATTCTGGTATTTAAATGAATAAAAAGAGGTTTGGGTCATAGAATCTTTAAAATATCATCTTTTATTTTCATTAGCTCTAAAACTTTATATTGAATGTGATTCATCTGTCTACCATATAGAAGGCATAGGGTTCAATGTAACAATGAATAGATAATAGTGTTTTTTTCCAAGGATGATCAGTGTAACTCTAGCATCAGATAGAGGGGAGGCTTATTAACATAAGGACTGTTTGGACCTTTCCCAACTTATTGGGCTTCCCTGGTGGCTCAGACAGTAAAGAATCCAACCGCAGTGCAGGAAACCTGGGTTCAATCCCTGGGTTGGGAAGATCCCCTGGAGAAGGGAATAGCTACCCACTCTAGTATTCTTGCCTGGAGAACTCCATGGACAGAGGAGCCTGGTAGGCTACATCTAGTCCATGGGGTCACAGAGAGTCAAACAGGACTGAGCGACTTTCACTCTCACTTTCAACTTATTTAATCAGAAGTTCTACAGATGGGTTCTGTTCTCTCTTCCTACTCTCCTCTGTCAAATGTAGACGAATCTTTTTTTTTTTTAAATCGGAGGATAATTTCTTTACAATATTGCGTTGGTTTCTGCCATAGATCAATATGAATCAGCCATAAACATACATATGTTCCCTCCTTTTTTTAATATAAATTCATTTATTTTAATTGGAGGTTAATTACTTTACAATATTTTGTACTGTACATTGTTTTGCTGTACATCAACTCCTTCTTGAACCTCCCTCCCACCATATCCCACCCCTCCAGGTAGTCATGGAGCACCAGGTTTGAGCTCTCTGCATCATACAGCAAATTCCCACCAAGTATCTTAAGGAGTACAGACAATATGATTCTATTCTGAGTGATCAAATTTGCCTTGGACTAGTATGAAAATTTGGGAAAAAGAGGTATACTTTTCCATATGTTACATGGATAAGGAGAATACATTCTGTAGTGCCAAGCAATAGATATTTAGATGATAGAGAATAATAAAGAATACACTGCTATACAAATTTGTATGATTAGCCAGGACTGGAATACCAGATATCCCAACAGGCCACGCTATTCAGTTGTCCATGCTAATGACAAATCAAGAAGTGCTTAAATGAAAGTTACGGAAAATCCAGAGATCAGGAAATTTCTGAGTGTATTTCTACCGCAAAACTTGTCAGAGGATATGTGACTCTGTGTGTGTGTGTTGGCTTCTTCCCCATGATGGGAGCTCCTTGAGTCTTTGAGGCCCTAGACAGAGTGATGGTGATCCCGGAACACCCATCTTAGCTGGTAGCACAACCTGCCCCCCAGCCGCTGACTCCTCCTAGACTCTTTCTCTGACATCTACAGCCTACCTCCCGCATCAGGAAGTCCCGTCAGCTGTGTTTTCAGGATGTGTGTGCTTCTCCCTAGTCTCAGTGCCTCCACTCCCACTCGCCTATTCCAGCCATCATCCTCTCTCACCTGGATTCATGGAAGAGCTTCCTACTCATCTCTGATGCCACTCTTGCATTCCTATAATGAGTTCTCCACAAAGCAGCTCAAATCTTCATTTTAAAAACATAAACAAAATTCCTCTCCTCTCTTGCTCAAAATCCTCTCATGGTTTTTCTCACACTTGGAATGAAATCCAGAGTTTTCACTGTGGTCCATGAGGTGCCACAGAATCTGCTTTTTTCTCCAACCTCCTCTCCCACCACTCTGCTGACTTTGTACCACTCTCCCTCTGGCAACACCATTCTTGCTTCATTCCCTTCCTTTCATTTCTGGAACACACCAAGGTTATTCTCAACTGAGGATGGTTTCAGCTGCTGTTCACTGGACCTGGAACATGCTTTCCTGATTACCCACTGGCTTGTTCTCTCCTCATTAAGGTCTCCACTCCAATTTCCCCTCCCAGAGAAACTTTTCTTACCACAGCTTCAAAATAGCTTCCCTCCCCTCTCCGCCCTCAGGTAACTCTAGTCCTTACTGGACCTATTTTTATTCTTTGAAATGACATAGTGTATATGTGTATGTATATATACATATATACACACACATTATATATAAATACATACATATATACATATACACATTATATATATATACATGTATATATAGATATAGATATATATACTATTAGAAACTTTGTGTTTCTGGTTGCAAATATTTCCCTTGAGCAGAATGTGTTCCCTGCAGTTGAGCGCTCTTCCCGTCTGCCTCCTTGATCTTATCCTCCCATCGGAACACATTTCTTTTCTCCTGTTTAGATGAAAGACATCAAGGAGAAGGGTAGTTCCTATTAGCTAAAAAGCAATTTGGGACTTATTTTATCCTGTAAAATAATCTGAAAATTAATGTTGCCCAATGGAAGGATATAGAATGACATTTAGTTTATCATGAAACAAGTCAATATCAGAGATAAGATAACAAAGACTTAATAATGGGCATTTTTCATTTATTTCTCTTCTTATTCTATGTCATTGAGAACCCAAATACCCTATAAAAATCCACTTGGTGTTCTTCCTGGCACAATTTCAGATTTCTCATCAAGATTCTCAGAGGATACTGGTTTAGGTTTTAGAGTCTAATAGCCTCACTGTCACATTTCTAAACAGAAAGTCTTTATGGGACAAAAAAATCTTTAGAACAAGAGTAATTGAAAAGCAGAGGAATCTTGGGTGGTACAGTGATCTTATGAAAGGTGTCTTTCTGGTAATACTCTAAGAATTATCTTGAAGTTATTATCTGCCATCACAGAGAGACGAGTATGGCCTTTGCGAGTCTTATCCAAAATATTTGGAAAGTGACATTAATGGTGAATGCAAATTAAATTTTAAAATGATGTTATAATTCTCCCATGTCCTTAGAATCAGTCTGAGGTTAAGTTCATACTGGTAGACAACTGCTTCCCACATGTGAAGTACGGTTAAATTATACCAGTGATGTCACTGACGTGGAAAAAAGTGCTGTGATTTTTAGTGATGGATATTTCACCACAGCTGTGAGCAATGTGTTCCATAAAGACTGGTATAATTCTCCCAGGAGCCATGTTAAAACCTTACTCTTGCAACTCTTTGGCAACATAATAATGATTAAAAATGAATGTGAAAGTCATTTACCCACAAGGTCAGTATTTTATGTATTTCCTAGTTAATAAGTAAGAAAAAAGGTTCCGATACTATTATACGCGTGATATATTAGGCTAAAGTCCAGCATATGCTTTATTATTACTCAAGTGTGCAAATTAAAATAAGAAGGTGATCAAATACAGTAAGAGTGACTTTCTGGTTTGAAGTAAAAGTATAAGCACACGGTGCCTTTGAACTTTAAATATTTGAAGAAAAATAGCCTGGGTCAAAGGTAGAACTAGATTTTTTATTTTTATTTATTTTTTTCTTTAAAAGCTTTAAGACTGCCTGTTCTTATTTTGGTTGGATTAAAGCAGATCTTTAGCATTACTGTAACCTGGGTCAGAGCCAGCCTGGGGGGGATGGCTGTGTGCCCAGCAGACCCACTCTGTGGGAACTGCCCTGGTGGCCCTCTTCACAGGTGTCCTCCATGGAGCACAGTTCTCTCCTTGTGGGGTCTCAGTGATTCACTATTGAATTTTCATTGAAGAAAGAGTTTCTCAAAATGGGAAAAGGAAAGCAGCACCCAGCAACTAAAAATGAGCAGCTGTATTTAGCACAGAGAAAGTGAAGTCATTCTTTGTATCTGTTGTCCTTCACCTGTATGCCCACGTCAGACGTGGTGTGACTTTGAACAGAAGCAAGCCTTTGCTCAAGACAACTATCTGTCTGGGTCCTACTTGGCCACGTTTTCAGAAGGACTATTTATTTGAGTCATTGTAGAAATAAAGACTCCTGGGTTGGAGTTGTCTGGGGAGCGACGGTTATCCAGGACGATTGAAGGCTCAAGAGTCAGTGTGGGTAATGGTTTTGCCGTCTGTGTTCTGAGTGCATGTATTGAGTTTGGAGAATGCACAAACCATTTCTGAATGATTTAGCACACTGAATCTAACCAAGTGCCTAGCACCTAGAACATTTATATTCTCAAAAAGAATGTATGTATGTGTATTAAAATGAATACAAGGACAATGAAGAAACTTATTAAGTGGGAAAGTGAAAATGATGCTGGGTATCAAGTCTGAAAAGTAGTATGTGACTATTCTCAGAGAACTATACAGAACTCTGAGCTGGAAGAACGAGGCTGTTGAGCACAGGAAAGATCAGTGTGGGTGATCAGGACTGAGATGTGAGGTTTACAAAGTATATTGGATGCTTTCTAGAAGGTCCTCATAGTGTGGAAACAAGGATGGCCTGACAGTTTATAGAAACCATGCACGACACCACAGATTCCCCAGTGGATGCGTTTCTTCCTGTGGTAAGTCCCACCCAGGAATCCCTGCCTCCCTGCACAGGGCACTTTTGCCTTGTGACACCCCCTCCTTCCGTTTTCCCCACCAGAGAGTACATAAATCTTCAGAACACCATGGATTGGCCTCCAGGCCTGGAAGATGTAAAATGGTTTCCAAAGACACTTAATTTGCAATCAGTAAGCAGCTCAGACATCTAGCTATTTTGGCTTAATTAAGAAAAAAAGATCTTTGACAGCTGCAAGTGGAAAGTTCTTGGGATGGGACAGTCTTTAACAGCCCCAGATTTGGCAACCTTCAAAAAAAAAAAAAAAATACTGCCAGTTCTTAACTTTAAAACTAAGGATATATTTATGTAACATTTAAACAACTGGCTGATTCAGTGAAACTATCTCTCCAATTTATTTGGATGACATGTAGATGAACAGACCTTTGATTAATTCATCTTTCAATCACTTGTCAAGATGTTGCAAAAATAGGCTGATTTCTGTTTCACACAGCTGAGATTTATGATATCATTAAAGAGCTAAGATTCAGTGACTTTCAACTATGCTTGAATTATGACTTAAGACAATGTCTAATAATAATAATGGTAGGATATGAAGATTTGCTTTCAAACTAAGTGTGACTTTTTTGGCTTTTATTTTAGTGACATGTTTATCAAGGATAAGTAGGTGCTGAGTGCTCAAATATACTTTAACCATCCTTTTCTCTTATGCTTAGAAAACTACAACAGCCTCTTTATTTTGCATTTTATGATGCTGATCTCTTTCTTCCAATCTATCCTATACTGTTAAGGAAATTTCCTTAAATATTGTTTAATAGTATAATTTTCCTCCTCAAAATACTTCAACACTGTGTGTGTGTGTGTGTACAAATTTCATTGTAGTCAATCTAAGTGAACATATGAAAAATAATAAAAGTATGGACAGATATACTTGAAAGTAATGAATATGGAACATTTGGTTGCATTTTAAAATTCTTGTTCCTTATCTGTGTTTTCTTTTTTTCTGCAGTGAGTGTATTGTGCCTATGCAAATTTTTTTAAAATTTCCGTTCATATTTTTAAAGTTTTAATAATACCCATTTCCTTGATTAAAAAAAGAAATAGGAAAAGTAGAAAAAGTGGAAAGTATATAAGAAAAATAAAGAAAAATCCAAATACATTAGTAATCATGATCAATATAAGTAAATTAAGCTCCCCCAAAACAAATATCAGATTGAATTTTAAAACAGAAAAATAATTAGCTATTTTCTACTCACAGGATATAAAACGTTTGTATAAAGACAAAGTCCGAGAACATAAAGTGTTTATCAATTCAGTGGTAAACAAAATTGATATTGTTATTTTATTATCATAAAAAGTAAACTGGAAGTCAAGAGGCATTGCTAGGGTTGAAGACTTTAAGTCATCCTTAAGATACAACAGTCTTGTTTTAAATGCACCTAATAATGTAGTCTGAAATTGTATTAATATTAGGAGATCTTATAATAGATTTCTCAGTGCTCAGGGCTCAGTGCTCAGTTGTATCCCACTCTTTGTGACCTGCCAGACTCCTCTGTCCTTGGAATTTTCCAGAACAGAATACTGGGGTGGGTTGCCATTTCCTCCTCTAGGGGATCTTTCTGACCCAGGAATTGCACCTGTGTTTCCTGAGTCTCCTGCATTGGCAGGCAGATTCTTTACTACTGTGGCACCTGGGAAGCCTTATACATTTCTCAGTAATTGATAGATCAGGCAAAATATAGAAGATCTGAACTGAACAATTAATAACTTTTATACTATTTAACAGTATCAGAGAACATTTTACTCTATAACTGAATTTTTTTAGGCACGCAAGAGCATTATGAAAACTGACTACATTCTAAAGCATAAGGATATTCTCAACAAGTGTCAAAAGTTTAATATCATATAGCTTATATTTCTTAAACACAATCCAGTGACGTTACAAATTGATAACAAGTTTGAATCTAAGTTTCAAGCTCTTAAAACATGTAAGACACTTAAAAACACATTTTCAAAGACCAGGAGCTGACTGTGGCTCAGATCATGAACTCCTTATTGCCAAATTCAGACTTAAATTGAAGAAAGTAGGAAAAACCACTAGACCATTCAGATATGACCTAAATCAAATCCCTTATGATTATCAGTGGAAGTGAGAAATAGATTTAAGGGACTAGATCTGATAGACAGAGTGCCTGATTAACTATGGACGGAGGTTCGTGACATTGTACAAGATACAAGGATCAAGATCATCCACATGGAAAAGAAATGTAAAAAAGCAAAACGGCTGTCTGAGGAGGCCTTACAAATAGCTGTGAAAAGAAGAGAAGCAAAAAGCAAAGGAGAAAAGGAAAGATATAAGCATCTGAATGAGAGTTCCAAAGAATAGCAAGGAGAGATAAGAAAGCCTTCCTCAGCGATCAATGAAAAGAAATAGAGGAAAACAACAGAATGGGAAAGACTAGAGATCTCTTCAAGAAAATTAGAGATATCAAGAGAACATTTCATGCAAAGATGGGCACAATAAAGGACAGAAATGGTATGGACCTAACAGAAGCAGATGATATTAAGAAGAGGTGGCAAGAATACACAGAAGAACTATACAAAAAAGATCTTCACGACCCAGATAATCACGATGGTGTGATCACTGACCTAGAGCCAGACATCCTGGAATGTGAAGTCAAGTGGGCCTTAGAAAGCATCACTATAAACAAAGCTAGTGGAGGTGATGGAATTCCAGTTGAGCTATTTCAAATCCTGAAAGATGATGCTGTGAAAGTGCTTCACTCAATATGTCAGCAAATTTGGAAAACTCAGCAGTGGCCACAGGACTGGAAAAGGTCAGTTTTCATTCCAATTCCAAAGAAAGGCAATGCCAAAGAATGCTCAAACTACCACACAATTGCACTCATCTTACACGCTAGTAAAATAATGCTCAAAATTCTCCAAGCCAGGCTTCAGCAATACATGAACCATGAACTTCCAGATGTTCAAGCTGGTTTTAGAAAAGGCAGAGGAACCAGATCAAATTGCCAACATCCACTGGATCATCAAAAAAGCAAGAGAGTTCCAGAAAAACATCTATTTCTGCTTTATTGACTACGCCAAAGCCTTTGACTGTGTGGATCACAGTAAACTGTGGAAAATTCTGAAAGAGATGGGAATACCAGACCACCTGACCTGCCTCTTGAGAAAAACTATATGCAAGTCAGGAAGCACCAGTTAGAACAGGACATGGAACAACAGACTGGTTCCAAATAGGAAAAGGAGTACGTCAAGGCTACATATTGTCACTCTGCTTATTTAACTTGTATGCAGAGTACATCATGAGAAACGCTGGGCTGGAGGAAGCACAAGCTGGAATCAAGATTGCTGGGAGAAATGTCAATAACCTCAGATATGCAGATGACACCAGCCTTATGGCAGAAAGTGAAGAAGAACTAAAGAGCCTCTTGAGGAAAGTGAGAGAGGAGAGTGAAAGAGTTGACTTAAAGCTCAATATTCAGAAAATGAGGATCATGGCATCTGGTCCCATCACTTCATGGGAAATAGATGGGGACACAGTGGAAATAGTGTCAGACTTTATTTTTTTGGGCTCCAAAATCACTGCAGATGGTGATTGCAGCCATGAAATTAAAAGGCACGTACTCCTTTGAAGGAAAGTTATGACCAACCTAGATAGCATATTAAAAAGCGGAGACGTTACTTTGCCAACAAAAGTCCGTCTAGTCAAGGCTATGGTCATGCATGTATTTCCAGTGGTCATGTATGGATGTGAGAGTTGGACTGTGAAGAAAGCTGAGCGCCGAAGACTTGATGCTTTTGAACTGTGGTATTGGAGAAGACTCTTGAGAGTCCCTTGGACTGCAAGGAGATCCAACCAGTCCATTCTAAAGATTAGACCTGGGTGTTCATTGGAAGGACTGATGCTAAAGCTGAAACTCCAGTACTTTGGCCACCTCATGCGAAGAGTTGACTCATTGGAAAAAACCCTGATGCTGGGAGGGATTGGGGGCAGGAAGAGAAGGGGACGACAGAGGATGAGATGGCTGGATGGCATCACCGTCCCGATGGACATGAGTCTGAGTGAACTCCGGGAGTTGGTGATGGACAGGAAGGACTGGCATGCTGCGATTCATGGGGTCACAAAGAGTCGGAAACAACTGAGCGACTGAACTGAACTGAACCTGAAAAAGGTCATACATAGAAATGTACAGTAATTGTCATACTCAATGTGAAATGTAAGAACCGTTTTTTTTTAATAACCCAGAACAAGCCCAAGATGCCCAATATCATTGCCTATAACCAGTATTAAATCAGTGAATTTTGCAAGTTTGTTTAATATAAAAATAAAAACACAATTCTATATCCATGTACCTGTAAGAATCATGAAATGTAATTAAAATAAAATAGAAAAATACATTTTTTTCTAGTATCTCCCAAATCAGCAATAATAACTAATCTCTATCATCAAAAAACCTGTCAAAATATGCATACCTTTTCTGGAGAAAATTATAAGATTTTGTTGTAAGATATTAAACAAGACCTAAAGAGAAGGAAATGGCAATCCACTCCAGTATTCTTGTCTGGAGAATCCCATGGACAGAGAGGAGCCTGGCAGGCTACAGTCCGTGGGGTTGCAGAGTCGGACACAAAGAAAGCAACTTATCAAAGGCTTCCTAGGTGGTGCTAGTGGTAAAGAACCACCTGCCAATGCAGGAGACATTAAAAGACACGTTAGATCCCTGAGTCAGGAAGATCCCCTGGAGGAGGGCATGGCAACCTACACCAGTATTCTTGCCTAGAGAATCCCTTGGACAGAGGAGTCTGGAGAGCTATGGCCCATAGGGTAGCAGAGAGTCGGACGCAACTGAAGCAACTCAGCACGTATGCAAGCAGAAACATACATACTATGTTCTCAGGTCCTATATTGGGCTTCCCAGGTGGTTCAGTGGTAAAGAATCCACCTGCCAATGCAGAAGACACAGAGTATGTCAGTCAGAAATATCCCCTGGTGCAGGGAATGGCAACCACTCCTGTATTCTTGCCTGGAAAATTCTATGGACAGAGTAGCTTGGCAAGTCACAGAGTTGGTCATGACTGAGTAACTAAGTGCCTAGCAACAGGTCCCATATTGTAAAAAAGTGAATTGTCTCAGATTTTATCTAAAAATTCAAGGTAATTCTAATTTTATTTTTTATGGACTTGAATAAACTAATTCTGAAATATATATGGAAGATCTGAGATGATCAGTGTGGTGTTACTTGTTCAAACAGATGTTGACACAATGTGTATTTTCATAGAAAAAGACAATTAGACCAGTTGGAACAGGAAAGAAACTGGACAAATTCTTGTCTATTTGAAATTCAAGTTTTAGAAGAACAGGCATTGTAAATTAATGGGAAAAGAAAGAACAATGTAATAAATAATGCTGGGAAAAGTGATAATCTCTGCAGAAAAAAATAAAATTGGAGCCCTATCTCATACACAAAAATTAATTCCAGGTGGATTAAATGAAATGTAGTATTTAAGCAACTACTTTGAGAAGACAGTGTAACAGAGTATCTTTATATTCTGATGTTTGAATATGGAAGCATCTTTTTTAAGATATTTAATATCAATTTAAATTAAGTACTTGTGTCTATCAAAAGATAATCTTAAATAAAAAGGGTAAAAGATAAGTTGAGGACTGGGACAAAATGTTTCCAACATTATGTCACTAAATATTATTACTAACTAGTATGTATAAGGGTGTCTCAGTGGTAAAGAATCCACCTGCTAATGCATAAGACTCAGGTTCAATGCCTGGGTAGGGAAGATCCCCTGGAGAAGGCAATGGCAACCCACTCCAGTATTCTGGCCTGGGAAGTCCCATGGACAGAGGAGCCTAGAGAGCTACAGTCCATGGGGTTGCAAAAGAGTCGACACGACTTAGCAACTAAACAACAACAGCAAGTATGTATAAAGAACTCTTATGGCTCAAAAAAGGCAGAGGGAAAACTCAACAAAAGTTATTAGAAAGTTGGCAAAAGGCATGAATAACATTTCACAGAAGAGGAAACAAGAAAAACTCATAAGCATATGAAAAGATGATAAACATCATTAGTAATTATGTTCAATTTGATATATGTACGTGTCAAACTACAGCAAGATATTTCATATGCATCAAATTGGCAAAGATTTTAAAAGTCAGAAAACACCAAATATTTACAGGGATATAGAATAGTGGTTGGCAAACTTTTTCTGTACAGGGTGGATAGTAAATATTTCAAACTGCACAGGCCAGGAGGTCTCTTGTAAAGACTCAACTCTGCCATTGTTTCACAAAAGCAGTTGCAGACAGTATGTAACCAGTTCCAGTCAAGCTTTATTTACCAAAAAAAAGAAAGAAAAAGTAGCAGACTTGATTTGTCCCATGGAGCCATAGATTTCACATCCTTGATGCACAGAAAAGATAAAACACATGGGGGTGTACATTTTTGTAAATCTTTTGGAATTATCTATCAGAGAAATCCATGCCCCATACACTCCCACATATGTTACTGTAGAGGTACTCCAGCATGTGTACACCAGAGGCCTCTGCAAAAATGTTCATAACAGGATATTCATGATAAGAAAATGTTCGAGTCCTCTCAGATGTGTATCACCAATAACATGGAGACACATTTTTAAATTGATTCAAAGAAATATAACAAGAATACAGATGAACAGAAGGCAGAAAAGGCAGAAACAGATGCATCTCAAAACATCGTGCTAAGAAAAAGGAGCAGGTCACTGAGGAATGAAAGAGGCAACACACACACACACACACACACACACACATACACACATATTTTTTTTTTTCTTTTAGAATGTCATTCTAGGTGGCAAAAGTAAATTGAGTAGCCATAGAATGCTCAATACAAAATGCAGGACTATGTTCCCTTCTTGAGGGAGGGACAGAATGTAATAATCTAGGAAGGTCATACAAGGGCTTTTAAGTTACTGGTGCTTTTCTCTTCTTCAGTCCAGCTGGTAGATTCTTTAAGATATCTCCCATTTTATTATTTAAATACTAAATATGTTTTCTAATAAAATATTATTATTTTATTATGTTGGACAATAAAGAAGGCTGAGCACCAAAGAATTGATGCTTTTAAACTGTGGTGTTGGAGAAGACTCTTGAGAGTCCCTTGGACTGCAAGGAGATCCAACCAGTCCATCCTAAAGGAAATCAGTCCTGAATATTCATTGGAAGAACTGATGGTGAAGCTGAAACTCCAATACTTTGGCCACATGATATGAAGAACTGACTCATTGGAAAAGACCCTGATGCTGGGAAAGATTGAAGACAAGAGGAGAAGGGGATGACAGAGGATGAGATGGTTGGATGACATCACCGACTCGATGGACATGAGTTTGAGTGAACTCCGGGAGTTGGTGATGGACAGGGAGGGAAGCCTGACATGCTACAGTCCACGGGGTCGCAAAGAGTTGGACAAGACTGAGCGACTGAGCTGAACTGAATGAAATATCAATTCAGCTACAGAGTGTGATCAAGTTGATGTTTTAAAAAATTTATTTTATGTTGAAGTAACATTGGTTTATCCCTTGAGTAGGACATGGTAACCCACTCCAGTATTCTTGCCTGGAGAATCCCCATGGACAGAGGAGCCTGGCAGGCTATAGTCCATGGGGGTCACAAAGAGCTGGACACGACTGAGTGACTAAGCACAGCACAGCACAACATTGCTTTATAATGTAAGTTTCACATGTACAACACTGTATTTCTACTTCTATATACCCTACAGTGTGCTCACCTCCCCCAAATTTAGTATCCATCCCTCACCATACAGTTCATCCTTTTTATCCATTTCACTCTACCCTCTGTACCTTCCTCTCTGTTTATCACTACTCTGTTCTTTGTACCTACATGTTTGTTTTTGTTTGGTTTGTTCATTGACATTTTTTTTATATTCCACATATGAGTGAAAGCATAAAGTATTTGCCTTTCTCCATCTGACTTATTTCATTTAGCCTAATAACCTCAAGTTCCATCCATGTCGTCACAAGTGGCAGGATTTCATTTTGTCATGGCTAAGTAGTAGTCCACTGTGTATATCTTCCACCTCTTCTTTATTCATTCATCCATTGATAGGCACTGAGGTTGTTTACATATCTTGCTGTTATGTATAATGCCTAAATGAACATGGGGATGCATATATCTTTTTGCATTAGCATTTTTGTATTCTTTGGATAAATACCGAGAAGTGGGATTTCTGGATAATATAATAGTTCTGTTCTTAATTTTTTGTGGAATCTCTGTACTATTTTCTATAGTAGCTATGCTAATTTATATTCCCACCAAGAGTGTATGAGGGTTCCCTTTTCTCCACATCCTAGTTAACACTTATTGTTTCTTTCATTTTTGATAAAGCCATTCTAACAGGTGTAGGTGATATCTCACTGTGGTTTTGGTTTGCATTTCCCTAATAATTAGTGATGCTGACATCTTTTCATGTGCCTATTGGCAATCTACTCATGTCTTCTTTGGAAAAATGTCTCTTAAGCTCCTCTCACTATTTAAAAATCAGACTTTGTTTTTCTGTTGAGTCGTATCAACTTATCTAATGTTTTAGAACAATTACCCTGATAGAGATATTCAGGACTAACCAGAGGTGCATAAAGACATACTCAGTTTAGTTTAATTCAGTTCAGTCACTCAGTCATGTCTGACTCTTTGCAACCCCTCGGACTGCAGCACACCAGGCCTCCCTGGCCATCACCAACTCTCAGAGCTTATTCAAACTCATGTCCATTGAGTTGATGATGCCATCCAACCATCTCATCCTCTGTGGTCCCCTTATCCTCCTGCCTTCAATCTTTCCCAGCATCAGAGTCTTTTCTGATGAGTAAGTTCTTCGCATCAGGTGGCCAAAGTATTGGAGTTTCAGCTTCAGCTTCAGTCCTTCCAAAGAATATTCAGGACTGATTTCGTTTAGGATGGACTGGTTGGATCTTCTTGCAGTCCAAGGGACTCTCAAGAGTCTTCTCCAACACGGCAGTTCAAAAGCATCAATTCTTCAGCACTCAGCTTTGTTTATACTCCAACTTTCACATCCATACATGACTACTGGAAAAACCATAGCTTTGACTAGATGGACCTTTTTTTGGCAAAGTAATGTCCCTGCTTTTTAATATTCTGTCTAGGTTGGCCATACCTTTTCTTCCAAGGAGCAAGTGTCTTTTAATTTCATGGCTGCACTCACCATCTGCAGTGATTTTGGAGCCCCCAAAAATAAAGTCTGTCACTGTTTCCACTGTTGCCCCATCTATTTGCCATGAAGTGATGGGACCAGATGCCATGATCTTTGTTTTCTGAATGTTGAGTTTTAAGCTAACGTTTTCACTGTCCTAAAGACATATTAGGCAGACTAATTAAGAGATTATTAGAGTACTCCATGTATAAGGAGGCTTGGCATGTAATTCAAGAGAGAAAAGTAAGTTCAGTCTAGTTAAGAATTCACTTTGCAGTGCAAGGGGTGCTGGTTCGGTCCTTGATCTGGGACGATTCCACATACCCTGGGGCAGCTAAGCCTGTGTGCCACAACTACTGAATCCCATGTGCCTAAAGCTTGTGCTCTGCAACAAGAGAAGCTGTAATGAGAAGCCTGCACATTGCAACTGGAGAGTAGCCTCCACTTGCCACAACTAGAGAAAGCCTACATGCAGCAATGAAGATTCAGCACAGCCAAAAATAAATACATAATTTAAAAAAAGGTTTTTGAGATACAGATATAGAGGTGGGAAGCTTGGAAAGTATGGATAAGCCTAGCAAACTTTTGTTGTTGATGATGTTGTTTGCATCTTTTATAGTATATTTTCTGAATGCTTGTTGAAGATGCTTAAGAAATGAGGGGAAAACCTATCAAAGAACTTTTGAGTGATCTAACAAGTAATTTTGCCCCCAGAAGAGCCTAAACGAAATGTTTACTGGAACAAACACAAAACAGGAAAAGCAAAACAAAGCTTCATTTAAAAAATTCCAAAGGGAAGTTGGACAGCATTTATTTTGACACAAAATGATGAAAGAATACGTCATAGTAATATTATTTGATGAATAATAACCAAACACTTAGCACCATATATATAGTAGCTACTTTTAACATGAAAAGGTAGGAAAAAAATGAGATCAACTCACCATGGTGGTTAATTGTGTGTGTTCAAACCCTGAATGATCTCTGGCAGTGTATTTCATGTTTTTAAAAGTATGTAAAATGAGTGTAATGATACTATTTCATATAGTTTTTGTGGGACTTAATGTGCTTACTGCTTTTTAATGTGCTTACTTGTGGCTCAGACGTTAAACAATCTGCCTGCAATGCAGGAGACCCAGGTTCAATCCCTGCATTGGGAAGATCCCTCAGAAAATGGAATGGCTACCAACTCCAGTATTGTTGCCTGAAGAATTCCATGGACAGAGGAGCCTGGTGGGCTACTACAGTCCATAGGGTCACAAAGAGTCAGACATGACTGAACAACTAACACTTTCTTTTCATTTTTTACTTTATCACATGGCACATGATAAGAGTTCCAAAGAAAAGCAAAGAGAAATAAGAAAGCCTCGGTGATCAATGCAAAGAAATAGAGGAAAACAATAGAATGGGAAAGACTAGAGATCTCTTCAAGAAAATTAGAGATACAAGGGAACATTTCCTGCAAAGATGGGCACAATAAAGGACAGAAATGGTATGGACCTAACAGAAGCAGAGGATATTAAGAAGAGGTGGTAAGAATACACAGAAGAACTATACAAAAAAAATCTTCACGACCCAGATAATCATAATGGTGTGATCACTCACCTAGAGCCAGACATCCTGGAATGCAAAATCAAGTGGGTAGGCTGCAGTCCATGGGGTCGCTAAGAGTCGGACACAACTGAGTGACTTCACTTTCACTTCTCACTTTCATGCATTGGAGAAGGAAATGGCAACCCACTCCAGTGTTCTTGCCTGGAGAATCCCAGGGACAGGGGAGCTTGGTGGGCTGCCGTCTATGGGGTCGCACAGAATCAGACACGACTGAAGCGACTTAGCAGCAGCAGCAGCAGCTAGGAAGCATCACTATGATAAAAGCTAGTGGAGGTAATGGAATTCCAGTTGAGCTATTTCAAATCCTAAAAGATGATGCTGTGAAAGTGCTGCCCTCAATATGCCAGAAAATTTGGAAAACTCAGCAGTGGCCACAGGACTAGAAAAGGTCAGTTTTCATTCCAAACCCAAAGAAAAGCAATGCCAAAGAATGATCAAACTACCGCACAATTGTACTCATCTCACACGCTAGCAAAGTAATGCTCAAAATTCTCCAAGCCAAGCTTCAACAGTACATGAACTGTGAACTTCCAGATGTTCAATCTGGATTTAGAAAAGGCAGAGGAACCAGAGATCAAATTTCCAACATTTGTTAGATCATAGAGAAAGCAAGATAATTTCAGAAAAAACATCTACTTCTGGTTTATTGACTATGCCAAAGCCTCTGACTGTGTGGATTACAATAAACTGTGGAAAATTCTTAGAGAGATGGGAATACCAGACCACCTGGCCTACCTCTTGAGAAATCTGTATACAGGTCAGGAAGCACCAGTTAGAAATGGACAGGGAACAACAGACTGGTTCCAAATCAGAAAAGGAGTGCATCAAGGCTGTATATTGTCACCCTGCTTATTTAACCTATATGCAGAGTATATCATGAGAAATGCTGGGCTGGAAGAAGCACAAGCTGGAATCAAGATTGTGGGGAGAAATATCAATAACCTCAGATATGCAGATGATACCACCCTTATGGCAGAAAGTGAAGAACTAATCTTGATGAAAGTGAAAGAGGAGAGTGAAAAAGTTGACTTAAAATTCAACATTCAGAAAACTAAAATCATGGCATCTGGTCCCATCACTTCATGGCAAATAGATTGGGGAAACAGTGGAAACTGTGACAGACTTTATTTTTCTGGGCTCCCAAATCACTGCAGATGGTGACTGCAAACATGAAATTAATAGATGGTTGCTCCTTGGAAGAAATGGTATGACCAACCTAGGCAGCGTATTAAAAAGCAGAGACATTACTTTGCCAAAAAAGGTCTGTCTAGTCAAAGCTATGGTTTTTCCAGTAGTCTCATGTATGGATATGAGAGTTGGACTATAAAGAAAGCTGCTGCTGCTGCTGCTAAGTCACTTCAGTCGTGTCCGATTCTGTGTGATCCCATAGACGCAGCCCACCAGGCTCCCCCGTCCCTGGGATTCTCCAGGCAAGAACACCGGAGTGGGTTGCCATTGCCTTCTCCAATGCGTGAAAGTGAAAAGTGAAAGTGAAGTCGCTCAGTCATGTCCAACTCTTAGCGACCCCATGGACTGCAGCCTACCAGGCTCCTCCGTCCATGGGATTTTCCAGGCAAGAGTACTGGAGTGCAGCCGAGCGCCGAACAATTGATGCCTTTGAACTGTGGTGTTGGAGAAGACTCTTGAGAGTCCCTTGGATTGCAAGGAGATCCAACTAGTCCATCCTCAAGGAAATCAGTCCTGAATATTCATTGGAAGAACTGATGCTGAAGCTGAAACTCCAATAGTTTGGCCACCTGGTGTGAAGAACTGACTCATTTGAAAAGACCCTGATGCTGGGAAAGATTGAAGGCGGGAGGAGAAGGGGACGACAGAGGATGAGATGGTTGGATGGCATCACCGACTCAGTGGACAGGAGTTTGAGTAAACTCCAGAAGTTGGTGATGGGCAGGGAGGCCTGGCGTGCAGCAGTCCATGGGGTTGCAAAGCATCAAACACGATTGAGCAGCTGAACTGAACTGAACATGATAAAAGCTTGGTAAATGACAAACAACAAAAGTACAATGATATAAAACATAATTAGGAAAATGTGTGTCTTTTAAAGAAATAGCTGGTAAGATAATTTTCCTAACATTATGCTGACCTGTTTATAGTAATGTTTTTACAAGTGGAATCATTTGTTGCTTTGCTCTTGTTGCTCTTTTCCTCCAACACTGAAAAATTGCTGCATGATATAGTGGATTTGTTTTAGCTCATATTAAATATTTGATACCTTTACTTTTCTTTCAGTTCCTTTGGAAAGGGAAAATCCATTGATAAGAGTAGTTATGATTTCACAAAACATATCTCATACTCCTGTGCTTTGGAGTGAATCCTTTAAGAAAAAATGTTGAACATATGCAGCTCACTCCTAGCCATCTGCAAGAGATAAATGGGTAAAACCTGGGCTTACATGGGGAACTTCTTTGGTGGTCTAGTGGCTAAGACTCTGTGCTCCCAAAGCAGGGGGCCTGGGTTCTATGCCCGCTCAGGGAACTATTAATAGTCCCCACAAATTGCATTTAAGAGTTCACATCCTGCAGCTGAAGATCTCATATGCTTCAATGAAGACCCAGTGCAGCCAAATGTTGATAAATGAATGAATATTTTTAAAAAATTGCAGACAAATCCTTTTTTTTTTTTTTTAAAATAGCTTGGCTTACATGCACTGAAATTCTGAACTCCTCTTTCCTGTGAGAAACTCAGTTATAATAAGTAGAGTGGGTGAAAGAAAGGAAAGTGAGAACCCTTGCCCAAGAAGGGTGACCGTCTCTGGAGTGAATGATTTACATCAACTGCCTCTACAACTGAAATTGCACTGATAATAGTTGAAATTTCCTGGTTTATTTTTTTATTGGGGTACATTCAACCTTTAATAAATGACTCAAAACGTTTTTTCCCTCATACAATACTAAGAACAATAAAGTCATATCTTAACTACATGAATGGGGATTACTTGAGGATTTTAAATATATGCATTGCCTTGGGAGAAAAATATACAACCTTCAAGGTGAAATGTGAAATATTGCCTTTAAATTATTAACTATATTTTATAGAGATACTATTTCAATTTTACTTGGCTTTTGAATTTGATTGTTTAATGCTTGGGGCTATATATAGCTACTGTAAGAAATTAACTTCAGAAACAGTTTGAAAGAAAATAAAGAGAAAGAAAATGAAAACTTGTCTTTTGATAAATGAAACCCTGAATACTCTTTCTAGTAAATTTTCTTAAACTGATCGAGTGGGTGGTCTGTTAATTGTTATGTCTGTAATGTTTCAATAAGAAGTTACTAATCATTTCTTTCAGCAATACTCATATCAGATAAAGTAGACTTTAAAACAAAGACTGTGAAAAGAGACAAAGATGGTCACTACATAATGATCAAAGAATCAATCCAAGAAGAAGATATAACAATTATAAATATATATGCACCCAACACGGGAGCACCGCAGTATGTAAGACAAATGCTAACAAGTATGAAAGGAGAAATTAACAATAACACAATAATAGTGGGAGACTTTAATACCCCACTCACACCTATGGATAGATCAACTAAACAGAAAATTAACAAGGAAACACAAACTTTAAATGATACAATAGACCAGTTAGACCTAATTGATATCTATAGGACATTTCATCCCAAAACAATGAATTTCACCTTTTTCTCAAGTGCACATGGAACCTTCTCCAGGATAGATCACATCCTGGGCCATAAAGCTAGCATTGGTAAATTCAAAAAAATAGAAATCATTCCAAGCATCTTTTTTGACCACAATGCAGTAAGATTAGATCTCAATTACAAGAGAAAAACTATTAAAAATTCCAACATATGGAGGCTGAACAACACGCTGCTGAATAACCAACAAATCACAGAAGAAATCAAAAAAGAAATCAAAATTTGCATAGAAACGAATGAAAATGAAAACACAACAACCCCAAACCTGTGGGACACGGTAAAAGCAGTCCTAAGGGGAAAGTTCATAGCAATACAGGCATACCTCAAGAAACAAGAAAAAAGTCAAATAAATAACCTAACTCTACACCTAAAGCAACTAGAAAAGGAAGAAATGAAGAACCCCAGGGTTAGTAGAAGGAAAGAAATCTTAAAACTTAGAGCAGAAATAAATGCAAAAGAAACAAAAGAGATCATAGCAAAAATCAACAAAACCAAAAGCTGGTTTTTTGAAAGGATAAATAAAATTGACAAACCATTAGCCAGACTCATCAAGAAACAAAGGGAGAAAAATCAAATCAATAAAATTAGAAATGAAAATGGAGAGATCACAACAGACAACACAGAAATACAAAGGATCATAAGAGAGTACTATCAACAATCATATGCCAATAAAATGGACAACGTGGAAGAAATGGACAAATTCTTAGAAAAGTACAACTTTCCAAAACTCGATCAGGAAGAAATAGAAAATCTTAACAGACCCATCACAAGCACGGAAATTGAAACTGTAATCAAAAATCTTCCAGCAAACAAAAGCCCAGGTCCAGATGGTTTCACAGCTGAATTCTACCAAAAATTTAGAGAAGAGCTAACACCTATCCTGCTCAAACTCTTCCAGAAAATTGCAGAGGATGGTAAACTTCCAAACTCATTCTATGAGGCCACCATCACCCTAATACCAAAACCTGACAAAGATCCCACAAAAAAAGAACACTACAGGCCAATATCACTGATGAACATAGATGCAAAAATCCTTAACAAAATTCTAGCAATCAGAATCCAACAACACATGAAAAAGATCATACACCATGACCAAGTGGGCTTTATCCCAGGGATGCAAGGATTCTTCAATATCTGCAAATCAATCAATGTAATACACCACATTAATAAATTGAAAAATAAAAACCATATGATTATCTCAATAGATGCAGAGAAAGCCTTTGACAAAATTCAACATCCATTTATGATAAAAACTCTCCAGAAAGCAGGAATAGAAGGAACATTCCTCAACATAATCAAAGCTGTATATGATAAACCCACAGCAAACATTATCCTCAATGGTGAAAAAATTGAAAGCATTTCCTCTAAAGTCAGGAACAAGACAAGGGTGCCCACTTTCACCATTACTATTCAACATAGTTTTGGAAGTTTTGGCCACAGCAATCAGAGCAGAAAAAGAAATAAAAGGAATCCAAATTGGAAAAGAAGAAGTAAAGCTCTCACTGTTTGCAGATGACATGATCCTCTACATAGAAAACCCTAAAGACTCCACCAGAAAATTACTAGAACTAATCAATGACTATAGTAAAGTTGCAGGATATAAAATCAACACACAGAAATCCCTTGCATTCCTATACACCAATAATGAGAAAACAGAAAGAGAAATTAAGGAAACAATTCCATTCACCATTGCAACGGAAAGAATAAAATACTTAGGAATATATCTACCTAAAGAAACTAAAGACCTATATATATAAAACTATAAAACACTGGTGAAAGAAATCAAAGAGGACACTAACAGATGGAGAAATATACCATGTTCATGGATTGGAAGAATCAATATAGTGAAAATGAGTATACTACCCAAAGCAATCTATAGATTCAATGCAATCCCTATCAAGCTACCAACAGTATTCTGCACAGAGCTAGAACAAATAATTTCACAATTTGTATGGAAATACAAAAAACCTCGAATAGCCAAAGTGATCTTGAGAAAGAAGAATGGAACTGGAGGAATCAACCTACCTGACTTCAGGCTCTACTACAAAGCCACAGTTATCAAGACAGTATGGTACTGGCACAAAGACAGAAATATAGATCAATGGAACAAAATAGAAATCCCAGAGATAAATCCACGCACCTATGGACACCTTATCTTTGACAAAGGAGGCAAGAATATACAATGGATTAAAGACAATCTCTTTAACAAGTGGTGCTGGGAAAACTGGTCAACCACTTGTAAAAGAATGAAACTAGAACACTTTCTAACACCATACACAAAAATAAACTCAAAATGGATTAAAGATCTAAATGTAAGACCAGAAACTATAAAACTCCTAGAGGAGAACATAGGCAAAACTCTCCCTGACATACATCACAGCAGGATCCTCTATGACCCACCTCCCAGAATATTGGAAATAAAAGCAAAAATAAACAAATGGGACCTAATTAACCTTAAAAGCTTCTGCACATCAAAGGAAACTATTAGCAAGGTGAAAAGACAGCCTTCAGAATGGGAGAAGATAATAGCAAATGAAGCAACTGACAAACAACTAATCTCGAGAATATACAAGCAACTCCTACAGCTCAACTCCAGAAAAATAAATCACCCAATCAAAAAATGGGCCAAAGAACTAAATAGACATTTCTCCAAAGAAGACATACAGATGGCTAACAAACACATGAAAAGATGCTCAACATCACTCATTATCAGAGAAATGCAAATCAAAACCACTATGAGGTACCATTTCACACCAGTCAGAATGGCTGTGATCCAAAAGTCTACAAGCAATAAATGCTGGAGAGGGTGTGGAGAAAAGGGAACCCTCTTACACTGTTGGTGGGAATGCAAACTAGTACAGCCACTATGGAGAACAGTGTGGAGATTCCTTAAAAAACTGGAAATAGACCTGCCTTATGATCCAGCAATCCCACTGCTGGGCATACACACTGAGGAAACCAGAGGGAAAGAGACACGTGTACCCCAATGTTCATCGCAGCACTGTTTATAATAGCCAGGACATGGAAGCAACCTAGATATCCATCAGCAGATCAATGGATAAGAAAGCAATGGTACATATACACAATGGAGTATTACTCAGCCATTAAAAAGAATACATTTGAATCAGTTCTAAAGAGGTGGATGAAACTGGAGCCTATTATACAGAGTGAAGTAAGCCAGAAAGAAAAACACCAAAACAGTATACTAACGCATATATATGGAATTTAGAAAGATGGTAACAATAACCCTGTGTACGAGACAGCAAAAGAGACACTGATGTATAGAACAGTCTTATGGACTCTGAGAGAGAGGGAGAGGGTGGGAAGATTTGGGAGAATGGCATTGAAACTTGTAAAATATCATGTATGAAACGAGTTGCCAGTCCAGGTTCGATGCACGATACTGGATGCTTGGGGCTGGTGCACTGGGACGACCCAGAGGGATGGAATGGGGAGGGAGGAGGGTTCAGGATGGGGAACACCTGTATACCTGTGGCGGATTCATTTTGATATTTGGCAAAACTAATACAATTATGTAAAGTTTAAAAATAAAATAAAATTAAAAAAAAAGAAGTTACTAATCAGCAAAGTAATATGTATATAGTGCCTAATTTCAAATGGTTTTGGTATATTTTACATAAAAGTTAGATTTTCCAGTTGTAGCTAGTCTTTGTGATTTGGAGAACTGGGCTGGGGAGGTAGGTTGGTCACTTCTAAGTATAATTTGTTTTTATTCACTTGCTCTTCTTTAGTAGGTTTTCACACACCAATTTAAGTAAATGATAAAAAAGGAAAAGATCAGATAAATACACAGGGAACATCAGAGGTATTCTTGACCAGAAACTCATTCATTAGAAAAATGTAGTAATAGTATTTCACAACTTTCTTTACAACTAGTAGAAATAAAGCACTGTTTATGTAGGTTAAAAGCATGGATGCCTTCAATCATACCAAATCAATAACACTTTTCAGTCTGTAAAATCCAAAGTAACTTCTTGTAACATCTTAAAATAATAAATTATCTGAATGGATGTTTTGCTTTTTGAAAGTTGTGTACAGAGGAGCCAATCTCAATGTTAGTTTTGTAGGATATGCTTCATCATCGCAGTGAATCAAGTGGTTACAGTGCCCACAGCTCTCTCTGATGGGTATTGTGAGGTATGATAGCCATGAATGGAATTGGAATCTCTGTTTGCTCAGGCTGTTGGATGTCTCAGTTATGAAGGATGAAGGAATATGACCGGCAGTAAAACTCAAGTGTGTGTTATTAAATAAAGTGAAAAATGAGGGCTAGGCTCAGGCCTATTAATTCCACAGCAACAAGAACACATATGGTAGAGTGTAAACTTTCCCCTACAAGATTGGGAAATGATTATAATGGCCAGTACTTTTCAGTACTTGTGGTACACAAGACACTTGACTAAGAACTTCACATATCTTATGCCATCTGTTGATTCTTGATCCTCTTGACAACACTGTGTAGTAATTATTGTTGTTATCACCATGTTATGAAGAGGAAGCTGAGGCCAAGGAAAGCAAAATGAATTGGATTGAAGTCACACACTAAGTAAATAACCGAATTAGGTTTTGAACTTAGGTCTCTGACTTCAGAGCCCGTGTTTTAAACCCATTATTGTGGTTTGGGGTAGTGAAAGTGAAAGTCACTCAGTCGTGTCCAACTATTTGTGACCCTATAGACTGTATAGTCCATGGAATTCTCCAGATAAGAATACTGGAGTTGGTAGCCTTTCGCTTCTCCAGGGGATCTTCCCAACCCAGGTGTCAAACCCAGGTCTTCCACATTGCAGGTGGATTCCTTACCAGCTGAGCCATAAGGGAACCCTGTGGTTTGGGGTAAGGGGAGACTAAATGACTCCCAGTGTGAGACCAGGACTAAGTGTTCACTCAGTACTAACATTCTTGATCAGTTTGATTTGAGGATCTACTAACAATACTATGCCCTTTGGGTGACTAGTGGTAAATATGAAAGGTCTGAAAGTTAAATAAAATAAAATAAAAAAAAGAAATACTGCCTGTTATCTGTCATAAAAATGTCTACAAATAATAAATGCTAGAGAGGGTATGGAGAAAAAGGAGCCCTTGTACACTGCTGGTGAGAATGTATATTGATGCAGTCACTATGGAAAACAGTATGGGGTTCCTTAAGATAACTAAAAATAGAACTATTTGTGTTGGCCAATAAGTTCATTCTAGTTTTTCCATAATATGTAACAGAAAAACCCAGATGAAGTTTCTGGTCAACCCAATATCATATGATCTAGCAATCTTACTTCTGGGCATATATCTAGAAAAGAAAGCTCTAATTAAAAAAGCATTGCATCCCAATGTTCATAGCAGCACTATTTACACTAGTCAAGACATGGAAACAACCCAAGTGCCCATTAACAGATGATTGGTTTAAGAATATGTGATATACATGAGTGTGCAAGCGTACATCCCTATGCACACACACACACATACACACAATGGAATATTGTGTGTACTAAGTCACTTCAATCATGTCTGACCCTTTGTGATCCTATGGACTGCAGCCCGCCAGTCTCCTCTAGCCATGGCATTCTCCAGGCAAGAATACTAAAGTGGGTTGCCATGCCCTCCTTCATGGCATCTTTCCAACCCAGGGATTGAACCTGCCTCTCTTATGTCTCCTTCATTGGCAGACAGGTTTTTTACCACTATCACCACCTGGGAAGCCCCAGTGGAATATTACTCAGCCATAAGAAGAATGAACCATTGCCATTTGAAGCAACATGGATGGACCTAGAGAATATCATACCAAGTTAAGTAAGTCAAAGTAAGATGAATATTATATACCACTTACATGTGGAATCCAAAAACAATACAAATGAGTCTATGTGCGTAGCAAACACATAGACATAAGAAAGGGAGGGAGGAATAAATTAGGAGTAAGGGATTAACAGATACAAACCACACATAAAATACATAAGCAACAAAGATTTATCATATAATAAGTACATGTGTGCTCAGTCATGTCTGACTGTATGTGGCCCCATGGACTGTAACCTGCCAGGCTCTTCTGTCCATGGGATTTTTCAGGCAAGAATACTGGAGTGGGTGGCCATTTCCTTCTCCAGGGAATCTTCCTATTCCAGTGATTGAACCCGTATCTCCTGCATCTCCTTCATTGGCAGGAGGATTCTTTACCACTGAACCACCTGGAAAGCCCCCTTATGTATAATACAGAGAACTATATTCAGTATCTTGTAATAATCTATAATGAAAAATAATCTGAATAATGTGATTCAGGCAACTGAATCACTTGGCTGTACACCTGAAACTAACACAACATTGTAAATCAATTATACTTCCAATAAAAAGCAATAAATCATTGAAACAAATGCAAAAAAAAATAAATTTTGCCTGTTGTAATTTAGATAAGCTGAAGAAATCATTCTTTGAAAGCTCCACCTGTTTTTTTAGACATTTCCTTATGAATATCTGTCAAGTTTCCAAGTGGCTATCGAGGTTCAGCAAGGGTATCACTATAAAGATGTCTCCACAGAGTTTGTTTTGGGGAAGTTGTGAAATAAATGTGGGAAAGTGCACTAGATTAATTACTGCAGCCATTTAAGATGATAATTTAAAGTCTATATAGCAACCCAAAGAAAAATGAAAATACTAGTTGGCCTAATATAGAGTGTAAATTGTATGTACCTTATAATTATGGCTGTATTATAAACTACCCAGAAATACACTAAATGCTAACAGATGAGTCCATCAAGTTGGTGGGATTTTTCTCTAATTATGAGTTGTAGATAATGTAAATTGTTGTCATAATAGAAAATAATGAATAAATAGAAAACCAGAACAGAAAAATAAGAGCATATTTGAAAGAGACATTCAAGTCTTGTGATCCGTGGGGTTTCTTGACCAGTGGCTGATGATGAAGAAGGAGGAACTGAAGATCATGATTTCTAGTTTTTCTGAAGAGTGAAATGCATTCCTCAATGTAAAGAAAAGGAGCAGGCTGAGAGGAAGATAACTGAGTTCAGTATAGACATTATAGAGTGTTGCGGTTACCACGAGTACTGATGCAGGAGTAGGAGGAGATTTTGGAGGAGGAAAATTTGCTGAGTTTTTGTACATTTATTATATGCTGACTATCCACCAGACAAATAGTAACTATATACTGGTGTTTGAACAGAGATGGAAAAAGTGAAGTGAAAGTGGAAGTTGCTCAGTCATGTCCAACTCTTTGCGACCCCATGGACTATATAGTCCATGGAATTCTCTAGGCCAGAATACTGGAGTGGGTACCCTTTCTCTTCTCCAGGGGATCTTCCCAACCTAGGGATCGAACCCAGGTCTTCCGCCTTGCAGGCAGATTCTTTACCAGCTGAGCCACAAGGGAAGCCTAAAAACACTGGACTGGGTAGCCTATCCCTTCTCCAGAGGATCTTCCCGACCCAGGAATTAAACTAGTGTCTCCTGCACTGCAGGTGGATTCTTTACCAACTGAGCTACCAGGAATCCCTGAACAGAGATTAGAAGTAGCTAGAGATTATGATAGGGGGGCCACCAATGAATGCATAATAACTACAATTCTGAAAGTGTCTAAAATTGTCCAGAAAATGATCCCAGAGAGAAACAGAGCCAAGGACAGAACCTTGAGAGACTAAGATGAGAGGAATGGAGCAGCTGCGACTGGGGACATGGAGTCTGTTTTAGAGGCTAGTACTGTTGTACATATCTTCTGTGAATTATTGAAGGCATTGGGAATGGACTCAGGTGCTGAAAGTGAAAAGTATTTAAATATAAATCTGACTTATAGAAGTGATGAAGAGAGGAAATGAGGATAACTTCCAGGTAACTCTTGGTCTGAGTGACTGACTGAATGGTGGTGTCACCAGCTGATTACTTGAATGAAGAGGATTAGTAGATTTAGCAAAAATTCATGGATGTAGGTTTTGAGTCCCAAATGTCTATGGTACATCTGAGGAGAAATAGCCAGTCAGCAGGTAGATCTGATTGGAGCTCATGGATGAATTTGGGGCCAGCAATAAAGACCAGTATGGAGATGGTGGTGAAAACCCTGGCTATGGGTACAATATCCCAGAAAGAATAGGTTAGACAACATCTAACGTTGCAGAGAGGATCAGGACAAGGAGTGAGATGGGGCCACTGATTTGGCTGTGGGAGTGTCATTGGTACTTTGGTCAGGGTATAGGATCAAGAGTGCTGTTGCTGTGTTTTGAGTAATGAATACGCAGGACAGAGTTACAACAGCAAAGCCAGACCATTCTCTTAAAATGTTGGTAGTACAAGGTACTGAGTCTTTATACTGGGAAAAAGATGCACAGCATGTTTTTAGAATGTAGAAAATGAGCCAGAGGGACTTCCCTGATGGTCCAGTGGTTAAGATTTCACCTTCCAATGCGGGGAATGTGGATTCAATCCCTGGTTAGAGAAATAAGATTCCACATGCCTCTAGACCAAAAGAAAAACAACTGTAGAAGACAGAAGTAATTTTGTAACAAGCTTAATAAAGACTTAAAAAAAGGTCCACATTAAAAAAATATATATTGAAAATGAGCCAGAGAGGAAAGAAGGGTTGAAAACACTTCGATATGGAGACAATGGATAAAGTAGGTCCTAGAGAAATTCTCAGGGGGTCAAGTGGGAGTGAACTTGCCATGGAATGGATGGGAATACCTACTGCTTTGAGACCCCCCTGTGAAGTGCTTTGCAAACACACCTTAAAGCAGTAATTTTCACCCTCTCTCAGTCTGTGCCAACCTAAATCCATATTACAACTGGACTGGCAATCTTCAGATTAGTAAATCCTGACCACTCCTCAACCTTGTGCTAGCTATTAGAGTTACCCAAGTAAGAGCAGTTCCATTACTAATCAACTCCTGAAATATGGATCCTCTGCCCTTTTGACTTTGAAATCACCATTTATTTCCTCTCCATCCTTTGGCAATGGAGACTCTTTGAAATGCCATTAGATCTCAACATGAACATTCCATGGAACTTATGGTGGTGGTGGTTTAGTTGCTCAGTCGTGTCCGACTCTTTTGGGGCCCCATGGACTGTAGCCTGCTAAGCTCCTTTGTCCATGGGATTTTCCAGGCAAGAATACTGGAGTGGGTAGCTTATCCCTTCTCCAGGGGATCTTCTAGACCCAAGGATTGAACCTGGGTCTCCTGCATTGCATGCAGATTCATTACCAACTGACCTTATATGTTAAGTCAGATAATCCCAAGAAGTCCACTAAATTCAGTAAAAATTCACCTAACTGTTTTTTGTTTCGGTTCATGAGGCAGCAAATGAGAAAACAATTAAGCATGCATTATATATTTTGCATATTTTGCATCAAACCATCATTTCCAGAATGAAGGGAAAAACTAAGATCTGAAGGAATGAAGTAACTTGTTCAATAACTTGTGGTGACAGAGCATGAGCTGTAACAGGCTTCCTGCCTTGAATTCTCGTGCTACATCCTGCAGCATACATTTCGAACTTTTTGTTACAAAACACATGGGCTTCCCTGATGGTTCATCAGGTTAAGAATCTGCCTGCAATACAGGAGACTTGGGTTCAATCCCTGGGTGGGAAGATCACCTGGAGGAGGCAACCTACTGCAGTTTCCTTGCCTGGAAAATCCCCTGGACAGAGGAACCTGGGGGCTATGGCCTATAGGGTCACAAAGAGTCAGACATGACTGAAGTGACTTAGCACGCACGCGCATGTTATTAAACATGGGGTTGCCTTTTCCTTCTTTCACTTCTTTTTCTTTAACAGTATATCTGTACTTCATTGCATTTGCCCTCAAGCAGTAGGTTCATCCTCTTATTCCTGCAGTTGAGCAATCCGGATCTGTTTGAAAGCTTTGCTACCTGTGTATGTGACAGAATCAGGTTGCCAAATAAATAAAATATTGTTTTCCTTGGTCTCCACTGTGGTCTTATAAACCAGCTATAATTGGTTTATTTTGTAATTATCCCCTTTGTCAAGAGAATTGGTTTGAGGGACTTCTTCAGCTTTCACATTTGCATGTTACAATGTACCATGTCTTGAGTAGTACATGAGTAATAAAAAAATAAAAATGGAAACAAACCTGTCGTAGAATTGATGTTATTTTCCCCTGCATTTGGTTGGTTCTAGTTTTATAGATTTAAATATAAAACGTATGAAAAATTTCTTTTGAAATTGAGCCTTTGAGCTTTTCTGAGAAAAGGCGGTTCTGCATGTGTCAATTGAATTAAACATGACATGGGATTCCCAGAGTGGAAATCTGAGCTCTTCAGAAAGTTTTGGGTGGTTGGACTGAAGGGACAAATAAATCAGAGATTTAGAAAGCTTATAGGTCTTATCAAATCTTATTTACACTCTTGAGGTGGGCAGCATGTAAAACAAATTAAGATGTGTTATTATTGGTATCTAAATTCCATGGTAGTTTTTCAACTCTTTTCTGTGGCAGTGGTCCTACTTATTTAGTTTGGGTTAATGCCATTTGATTTCAGAATTGGAAGTTCTTTTCTCTTCCATGGATTTTTTTCTTTAATTCGAATGATATTTTTTGACAGTAGAGCCAGAGTACCACTAAACAAAACAAACCAATCCCCATTGGTGACTATGTTATATTTAAGGGTATTCTTTCAAAGACAAGACATAAATAAAATGCATCAATTAGGAGTGGGTTGGTCTCACTTTAACAATTATGTGGGCAGAAAGAGGCTTAAATTATAGCTTGGCAGTTGGGGAAACCCTTCTTATTCTAAGAAACTGCAGTCAGTAACTTGAAAATAACACTAGTGTGCTAGAAATTCAGAGTGTGACATGTGTTCTTTATTTGCAGTGGGAATCACTATAATACATACACTTTGGCATTTCAAGGTTTGAAAATTGTCATAGCAATATTTTTTTCATATCTAACATCAGGTGATTTCATTTATTTTTAAATTTTAAAAGCCTTGCATACATCTCTTCCCAAATTTATGAAAACCAGAAAAATATAAATAGAAACAGCCTCTTATTAAACCTACAGTGTAGATAGAGATAGCAACTATAAAAATTTGGGTTTTCCTTTCTTCCAGATTAAAAAAATTATTATTAATAATAAATAATGATAATATTAAAAATAAAAATAATTATAACAATAAGGAAGAGGAACTAAAGAGCCTCTTGATGAAAGTGAAAGAGGAGAGTGAAGAAGTTGGCTTAAAGCTCAACATTCAGAAAACAAAGATCATGGCATCTGGTCCCATCACTTCATGGCAAATAGATGGGGAAACCATGGAAACAGTGTCAGACTTTATTTTTTTGGGCTCCAAAATCACTGCAGATGGTGACTGCAGCCAAGAAATTAAAAGACACATACTCCTTGGAAGGAAAGTTATGACCAACCTAGATAGCATATTGAAAAGCAGAGACATTACTTTTCCAACAAAGGTCTGTCTAGTCAAGGCTATGGTTTTTCCAGTCGTCATGTATGGATGTTAGAATTGGACTGTGAAGAAAGCTTAGCACCGAAGAATTGATGCTGTTGAATTGTGGTGTTGGAGAAGACTCTTGCGAGTCCCTTGGACTGCAAGGAGATCCAATCAGTCCATTCTAAAGGAGATCGGCCCTGGGATTTCTTTGGAAGGAATGATGCTAAAGCTGAAACTCCAGTACTTTGGCCACCTCATGTGAAGAATTAACTCATTGGAAAAAAATCTGATGCTAGGAGGGATTGGGGGCAGGAGGCGAAGGGGACGACAGAGGATGAGATGGCTGGATGGCATCACCGACTCATTGGAGATGAGTTTGTGTGAACTCCGGGAGTTGGTGTTGGACATGGAGGCCTGGCGTGCTGCAGTTCATGGGGTCGCAAAGAGTCGAACACAACTGAGCGACTGAACTGAACTGAACGAACATTTATTGAGGATTGGCCACCAGTAAATTTATAGTTTATTTATTGAGCCTATTAAATGAGGAAATTTATATAAAGGACCTGTGTGTGTGTGTGTGTGTGTGTGCTCAGATGCTCAGTCATGTCCGGCTCTGTGATCCTATGGACTGTAGCCCATCAGGCTCCTCTGTCCATGGGATTTCTCAGGCAAGAATACTGGAGTTGAGTGCCATTTCTTTCTCCAGGGGATCTTCCACTCTGCATGCTCTTAGGCACAAGCTACTTAACCTCTCTGTATTTCAGTCCCCTGTAATCTGAAGACTAATCTACCCACCCCATAATATCTTTGTGAGGATCAAATGAAGAAAATTAAAACACATAGAATGTATATAAAGCCATAGTCTACATAGGGCAAAGTGGTGCGGTGTTTGAATACAAATTCAAACAGTTTAAGCCCAGAAGTCTGAATATTTAACTATCACTCTCTGCTGCTTCATATACATGCTCATTTATATTTGATTTAGATCATTCTTTAGAAACAATGTAACATTTTCCTTTTCCCACAGCCTTATTACCATAAGGATTCCCCCGTGTTAATTCCATGTTAATTATAATTTAGTCACAAGACATCATTTTATGCCTATATCTTATGTATGTAATTATTTCCTTTATTGAGCCATTTAGATTGTTTGCAGATTTTTGATATTATAAATAATGCTATGATGATGTTATTTTTCCATAGGTCTTAGCATTTCTGATCCATTTGGATAGATTTCTAGAAGTAGAATTGTTGCTAGGAAGATCTTTTAAGGTCACACTTTTATAAATTATAATGAGTACAAGTCAATTAAAGAAAAACCCACTTCTACAAATAAACTCCAAATCTTCTTTAAAAGTTAATTAATGGGAGTGTCTAAGTTTTAGAAGCTTTTATGATGTGATGAGAGAAGGCAGGGGGCTAAGCAGTGGGGAGACCATTGTCTAACTCAAGCCTGATCTTTGCTCATTAATAAACCATGGCGTTATCCTTGTATGCAACCCCTGGAGCTAATCCACTTGTGGATTGCCCATTGATTCTGAATAAGCTGTGTTTTTAGAACAGCTAAATAGGGGGCCACAGCAAGAAGAGAAATTAGGCCAAAGATTGCAAAGCATGTACAGAGGCTTAATGTTGTTTTTAATCATCATTCTTTGTATGACACATAAAAAATCAAATCAAATTCTGTTCTAAAATAGCATTCAGCATGAATATGAGAATTTCAAGATACATTGTGAAATAAAGCAGGGTGAGTTCTCTGCAAATATCTTTATTCTCAAAGCAGAAGGCAGTACCAGAGAACTGAGTAGATCTTTAGTGGTGGTCCTGTGACTCAATAGCTGAAATATTATAGCTTCTTTTGGTCACCCACCTGCTCTCTGCTATTTTCTTGTTCAGTGCTTCACTTCTATCTTTAGTCCTGCCCTAGTCAATTTTATCTCCAAACCTCAATCTTATTTATTCACCATGCTGCTCTTGTCTTCCCCCTGGTAGATTATCTTAATTTTTTTTTTCAATCTTGCTATTTATCTTTCCCTGGACTCCAAAAGAAAACCGTGTGCTTGACTTTATCTATGTTTTATCGGCTCAGTGGTAAAGAATCTGCCTGCCAATGCAGGAGACGCAGGTTCCATTTCTGGGTTGGGAAGATCCCCTGGAGAAGGAAATGGCAACTCACTCTAATATCCTTGCCTGAAAAATCTCATGGACAGAGGAACCTGGTGGGCTATAGTCCATAGGGTCACACAGAGTCGGACACAATGGAGCTATGTACACATGTGTGTGTATATATACACACACACATGAACATGTACATACATTTGGGTATATTTTAACTATATTTTGTCTTCATTAACCAATAGGCTTGACCCTAGGTGAAAATGTAAATTATTATTCAAGTCCTCTCTTTATTCTTTGTCTTTTCTCAGTGTTTTCTGACTGTCCTGTGTCCCAGGCAGGTCCACTGGCCCAAATTTGTCATGACTATTTTCTGAAAAATGACAGCTGAGTAATTGAATGAGCAGACTCAAGCTAAACAAAAAGGGCATGTTCCTGGCTCTGGTAAAGGGACAGATGAAAGCAAGAGGATTAAATATAAAGTGATTACAGTTTTGTTCAGTTGCTCAGTCGTGTTCGACTCTTTGCGACCCCATGGACTCCAGCACACCAGGCTTCCCTGTTCTTCACCATCTCCAGGAGCTTTCTCAGACTCATGTCCATGGAGTCTGTAATGCCATCCAACCCTCTCATCCTCTGTCATCCCCTTCTCCTCCCGCCTTCATTCTTTCCCAGCATCAGGGTCATTTCCAGTGAGTCAGTTCTTTGCATCAGGTGGCCAAAGTATTGGAGTTTCAGCTTTAGCATCAGTCCTTCCAATGAATATTCAGGATTGATTTCCTTTAGGATTGACTGGTTTGATCTCCTTGCAGTCCAAAGGACTCTCAAGAGTCTTCTCTAACACCACAGTTTGAAAGCATCAGTTTGGTGCTCAGCCTTCTTTATGGCCCAACTCTCACATCCATACATGACTACTGGAAAAACCAGTGATTACAGTGAGAACACATAAATATGTAATTGCATTTAGGGCTAGCTAGGAGATTATGTTCTTTTAGTAATACCTAGCCTTAAATAACATACAAATGCTCCTTTTCCAATGCTCCCTCAGGGAAGGTAGAACTATGTATAATGTTACCTTTTATAAAGAATCTATTGGTTCTTTATTCAGAAGCTTAGGTTTAAATTCTTGACTTTCAAGGAACACTGTATAAAGAACTCCCCCCTCAGTGAGCCTCTAATGCTAAAGAGCAGTGGCTCCCAAATTTGGCTGCATGTTTGAATCACCTGGGGAGATTTATAAAAATGCAATTGGGCCTGGGAATTTATGTTTTCCAAAAGTTCTCCAAGTAATTTTGTTGCTCAGCAAGGTTTGAGGGCTCCTGTTCAAGAAATTGCTTGAATATTAGCTAAGTTGACTTTTGTGCCTTTAGAAGGTATTCAGTAGGTGGTTAGCAGTTATTGAGCATGAAAGCTGTGCCAATCCTCACGACCTTTTATAGTTGAGGAAGTTTGTCTAGGTTTGTGAGTGGCAGAGATTGAGTTCAAATCAAACCTCTGAGTGCTTCTTCTTATGGAACCTTTCAACAAAGGTTGATTAAGGCACACAAAATAATAAGGAACAGGCTCAAGTTAAGAATTTACTCCCTCATTCTTATATCTTAATCAGTTTCTTCATGACAAAATGGAAATGATATCTTTGTAGGATATTTTTTACTTAAATTTGTTCCAAAATGGTTTTACTCTTAGAGAAGTTTTGTGAAGCTAGCACAGAGGTTTTCTATACACCCTTCACCCAGCTTCCTATAATGTCAACATCTTATGTAATGTAATATCTAGCATAAACATTTTATAGAACCATGGTATATTTATCAAAACTAAGAAATTAACATTTTGGTTTCCCCAGTTTTTCCACTAATAAATTATTTTGTTCCAGTGTTCAGTCCACTGTACTACATTGCATTTAGTCATCATTTCTCCGCCAATGTAATAGATTCTTGGCTTTCCTTGTCTTTCATGACTTTGACACTTTTAAAAACCAGTGACCAGGTATTTTTAGAATGTCCTTCATTTTGGGTTTATTCGAATTTTTTTCAATGATTAGACCAATGTATGAATTTGGCTTAAGTATACCACTACCACCACACCACAGAAGTCATACAAGCCTTCTCATTGCATTGCAATAGGGCTTTTATAAGATTTTTAATAGTGGACTCCGTGTGTTCCCTCCCAGTGGAAGCATTTAAGCAAAAGCTAGATGATTGTTGGCAATGCTAAAGAAATCCCTGTATTAGACAAGACCTTTAAAACCCCTTTCAACTCTAAAAGTCAAAAACTAGTAAGTGAACAAAAGAAAAGTCACATATACAAGACAAATATGAGATCTGGCTAGAGCTCAAAGAACAGAAAGTATCAGCTTTCCAAATACTGACCTCCATCCTGTTTTCCTACATGGTGGCTGAATTCAGAATGTGACATCTTCATTATAATGGGGACTTTTCCCAACACTGCAGCCCCAAAGAGGCATCTGTGAGTGTTTGCTCTGGGTAATTGAAGCCACTGGGTTGCTCTTGTGGTTTTCCTCTGTGTTACTGAAAATTAAATTGATGTGTAGTTAATTAGAAAGCAATCTAATTTGAAAGAAAGCAGTGACCTGACTCTTAACTATAACTCTGTGGTTTGGATATTTTAAATAACCTTTTTTTGCCTTAATTTCTCTAACTGTGAGTTATAATTATTACTGACATAGATTGACTTATATTGAACTTAGAACATGTCTCCAGGAATATAATACCTAACCTTTCAACCTTGGGATGAAACATGATTAACCTAGAAGAGTTAATTCTGTATTTCACATATGTCTTATAAAGGTGCTTCATTACAGTATATAATTTTAAAAAAGAAGACACCTAGAAAACTAGAAAAGTGGAGGAACAACTGTAATGTTGCAAATGCTATCTTGGAACTCTGAATGCATAACTTGGGAAGACTAGGGTGCCTGGAAATGGCCTTGGAAATGAGAATGCCTGGTTTAGTGCCACGGCTGCAGCTACCTACCACACATATGACCCCCAACAAATCATTTAACCTTACCATTTAGTTTCTGTTCTGTTAGAGAATAAGACACAATTTTTAAAACTAGTTTCTAATTTCTGTAGTTCTTTGATTTTGAGGGGAGAGTCATCCTTCATGTCTTATACAACCATTGATTCTGTATGCTAATATACCATTTGTAAATATATTGTGCTGCTATTCATTTGAAAGTTCAGGAAATGCTTGGTTCTACATTTTTCCAGCTTGGCAAAAAACAAAGAAAACTTGTAAATGTCTCACAGTATTTAATCATTTTTTTGAAAAATTGATACATTTTTGTTTCTGTATTTTGTAACTAGATAAAATCACTGCTTTAATCCCAAAGGAGAGATAGTTTCATTATGAGATCTGAATATTTGAAATAGAAAATTACCTCATCATAAATGAATACATATACAATCTAATGAATAAAGTGTCTATCTGCCCAAGATGTTCCAAGTTATTTTACTGGCACAAAAATTGTAAAGTGTTTGGAAAAACAGTTTCATTGTGATAAGTGTAATCAACACATTTCCTGTACTCTAGTTGCAGACCTGTTCATAAACAACGTTAAAAGAAAAATAGAGTGACATAATGTCTGGGAAAGAATTCTCTAATAGAAACAGACTCAAGTCCAGGGTTGTGGTTTTGCAAGTACACAATTCCTTCTGGGAGGCCCTCTTGACAGATTTGCCCTCATCTGAAAAGGAGTGTCACTGAGCTTGACACAGAGGTGGTTCCCACCAGTGTGGTCTGGCTCATTCTGTTATCCTTGCTGACCAAAGAGGGAGTAGCAAATAACCCAAACTGCAAACTAGCTGCTTTCTTCTGGAATTTTTGCCAATTCTAACTGACCCTTTAAGGTCCAAGGTGAGATAACTTTTGGGGGTCTTCCATGACACCTTCAGTGGATTATACTGAGAGGCAAATGGGCTTTGTGATGGGTCAGATGTGTCTTGAATAAGCACACATGTCACTTCAATTAGATTCTGGCCTGGGACCAATCCCAAGTTGAAAATTCATTGTTTTTCAAAATAACAGGGAATCGAGCTCTTTATTAATGATTTTCCAGAATGGTTTTGATGGCTTATAATGAACCATGTTCAAATAAACTTGTGGATTGCTTTGGTAAATACTTCCAAAGTCAAAATATTTATAATCAACATAGAAAATAGCAAAATCAAACACTTTTTAACGATGTCTCTAAAGTGTGTCTGCACATTGACGATATGGATACTATACTTTATACTCAGCTGTGTGGTAAATGTTTAACAGTTGGCCCTCTGGAGAAGGCTGTGATTTTTTTATAGTTTGCCCATGTCCATGGCGTCAGTATTCCCACCATGGCCAATATCAAGCTCCCCAAGGCTCCTGTGTGTGGAGCTGGGGAGAGAGGCACACAGTCAGCCCTCTGGAGCTGAGATGAGCAAGCTCTAGCGCAGCCCTGATTGTACCCAGGACATGAATGAAGAGGAAGACCGGGTGGCAAACTCAGAGCATAAACATGCAGGAAAATGCCTGCTCCCAAGTGCAGTCAGGCAAACCCAGCAATTTCACAGACATACCTGTCTACTTCAGAACATTAAAAATAACATTCTGTACAAAAGTGATTAGGATTGAGATGTTATTCCTTTTTGCTAAGACTTTTTACTACTGTTTTTAAAATTGGACCCCTACGGATTGTGAAATTTTGTTCCAAAATTTTGATTCAGTTGACATATGGAAGGGCTCTCTCTGCCTGGAATTGGAGAGTGGTTTTGGACAGTTGGGGCTTCCCAGGTGGCACTAGTGGTAAAGAACCCCCTGCCAGTGAAGGAGGTGTAAGAGACGTGGGTTTTTACCTGGGTTGGGAAGATATCCTGGGGTGGACACAGCAACCCACTTCAGTATTCTTGCCTGGAAAATCCCATGGCTAGAGAAGCCTGGCAGGCTACAGTCCATAGGGTTGCAAAGAGTTGGACATGACGGAAGCAACAGCATGCATGCACACTTGGACAGTTTGGCAAGGCCGCACAGGAGAAACCACATGGAAGAGTGAGTGTCCTGTTTTCCATGCCTGAAGACAGTTTCGCAGATCTTAACCTATTCAGTTTCTTATAACTTTGAACAGAAGAAATTTGAGGGCTAGAACTTTGCTCCTATGGTCTGTGCAGTGTGACCTGGGTACATTTTGTGGTAATCTTTAGTCAAATCCTTTTTTCTAGGATTAATTCTTATTCTTTTTTATTTGAGTATAATTGCTTTACAATGTTGTCTTAGTTTCTGCTATTCAATATGTGAATCAGCTATATATATATATATATATATTCCCTCCCTCTTGTACCTCCCTGCTACTGCCCCCTTGCATCCCATCCTTCTAGGTCATCACAGAGCACCAGGCTGTGCTAGACAGCAGCTTCCCACTAGCCATCTAGTTTACACATGTTGGTATATACATGTCAATGCTACTCTCTCACTCCATCCCACCCTCCTTTTCTCCCCACGCTGCCCTGTGTACACGTCTGTTCTCTTTGTCTGTGTCTCTATTCTTGCCCTGCAAAAAAAATACAAATCCTTTTTCTTATTCTTTGGTCCTAATTACATCTTATTTCTATATGCATAAGTAAAGAACCACTGAAACTTTTCTTTTAGCATTTGATGGTAAAAAGACTCTAAAGATAAACTTGATGGATGGTGACTTAATAGTTTTATTTATGAGCATAGTCACTTAAGTGTTTTATGATGTTTCCTATAATCAAAACACACATAAGCCTCTCACCTCCTTTGAATGCTGCGATTTCTTAAATGTCTGCTTAAAATACCCCTTCCTCAGGCTAAGGACTTCCAGCCGCCCCCCATCCCCCGCCTCCACCCGTGGGTGAGAATGATCATTTAAATGTCAGCTTCACAAATCTTTTGAATACTTTCTCCTTTTCTCCTGTCTCCTTCCCACTTTTTCTTTCTCTCTCCTTTCTATCCTCTCTCTCTCCTCCCCCCATAACCCTCTCCTTAACCTCTTTTTGGAATGAGGAGAATCAATCCAGAAAATGAATTACAATTGAAATACAAATACAGGAAATTCCAGGCTTAAGCTTCATATGGCAGAGTGAACTTGGCTATCCATGTGTTGCATTTTATATTTTTCTCATGTACTGACTACGTTAGGATAAGGTAACCAGATGTCCTGCATTAGGGAAGACAGTGTCTTAGGTTTCAGCTTTTTTTTTTCCCTCTTGACAATGTTTCTGCTCAAGAATTTCTACCAGGCCATTTTTGCTGAGTTTCTTATTTTGATTCCAGAAATGCTAAAAGCCTCCCTGGCCAAAATCATCTTTTGGAGTTCTTGAAAGGGGGCATTTGGTCCAAGATGAGCTCCTACAGGGCTCCAGAGCAGCAGAGAACAGAATAGTTCAATAGGATCTGTCCCTCTGATGACCAAATGCCCGCTTCTTATCTTGTGGCAGAGAGTACAGCCCTTGTAGCAATGGGCCAGGAATTTGTTCTCTAGAGGAGGGAAGTAAAGAGTCTTTGCTTGAATGGCTTAGGGCAGATAGCAATGTTAGGCCAGAGAAGAGGAAGGCTAGACACAGGAGGAAGAAACTACCTAAAGGAGAGGTGAAGGAGGGGCTTTCCAGTTGGCTCCAGGTTAAAGAATCCCCCTGCAACACAGGAGCCACAGGAAACACGAGTTTGATCCCTGGGTTGGGAAGATCCTCTGCAGGAGGAAATGGTAACCCACTCCAATATTCTTGCCTGGAGAATCCTGTGGACAGAGGAGCCTGGAGGGCTACCGTCCATAGGGTCACATAGAGTCAGACACAACTGAATGACTGAGCACGGACTCATTGGGTGAAGGAAGGAGGAAAAGCAAGAGGCATTTCTGACTGACCCTTGATTCTCAGAAACCCCTCCTCTGTGAGCTAATCTTCCTGTTATTCATCCTTCCCCTTTAAAAAAAACTGATTGGCTTTTTCTGCACTGTTTAAATTTGCTGATGAATAGAGCAGTTATTTCTTTAATTTCCACAAAGAATTTCCTAACAGAAGCAGAAGATATTAAGAAGAGGTGGTAAGAACACAGAAGAACTATACAAAAAAAGATCTTCATGACCCAGATAATCACGATGGTGTGGTCACTCACCAAGAGCCAGACATCCTGGAATGTAAAGTCAAGTGGGCCTTAGGAAGCATCACAACAAACACAGCTAGTGGAGGTGATGGAATTCCAGTTGAGCTATTTTGAATCCTAAAAGATGATGCTGTGAAAGTGCTGCACTCAGTATGTCAGCAATTTTGGAAAACTCAGCAGTGACCACAGGACTGGAAACAGTCAGTTTTCATTCCAATCCCAAAGAAAGGCAGTGCCAAGGAATGCTCAAACTACTGCACAATTGCACTCATCTCACACGCTAGTAAAGTAATGCTCAAAATTCTCCAAGCCAGGCTTCAGCAATATGTGAACTATGAACTCCTAGATGTTCAATCTGGTTTTAGAAAAGGCAGAGGAACCAGAGATCAAATTGCCAACATCTGCTGGATTATTGGAAAAGCAAAAGAGTTCCAGAAAAGTATCTATTTCTGCTTTATTGACTATGCCAAAGCTTTGAACTGTGTGAATCACAACAAACAGTGGAAAATTCTGAAAGAGATGGGAATACCAGACCACCTGATCTGCCTCTTGAGAAATCTGTATGCAGGTCAGGAAGCAACAGTTAGAACTGGACATGGAACAACAGACTGTTTCCAAATTGGGAAAGGAGTGTGTCAAGGCAATATTGTCACCCTGCTTGTTTAACTTACATGCAGAGTACATCATGAGAAACGCTGGGCTGGAGGAAGCACAAGTTGGAATCAAGATTGCTAGGAGAAATATCAATAACCTCAGATATGCAGATGACATCACCCTTATGGCAGAAAGCAAAGAAGAACTAAAGAGCCTCTTGGTATAAGTGAAAGAGAAGAGTTAAAAAGTTGGCTTAAAGCTCAACATTCAGAAAACAAAGATCGTGGCATCTGGTCCCATCACTTCATGGCAGATAGATGGGGAAACAATGGAAACAGTGGCAGACTTTATTTTTGGGGACACCAAAATCACTGAAGATGGTGACTGCAGCCATGTAATTAAAAGACGCTTACTCTTTGGAAGGAAAATTATGACCAATCTAGATAGCATATTTAAAAAGCAGAGACATTACTTTGCCAAAAAAGGTCAGTGTAGTCAAGGCTATGGTTTTTCCAGTAGTCATGTATGGATGTGAGAGTTGGACTATAAAGAAAGCTGAGCACCAAAAAATTGATGCTTTTGAATGGTGGTGTTGGAGAAGACTTTTGAGAGTCCCTTGGACTGCAAGGAGGTCCAACCAGTCCATCCTAAAGGAGATCAGTCCTGGATGTTCACTGGAAGGACTAATGTTGAAGCTGAAACTCTTAATACTTTGGCCACCTGATGTGAAGAACTGACTCATTTGAAAAGACCCTGATGCTGGGAAAGATTGAGGGCAGGAGGAAAAGGGAACAACAGAGGATGAGATGGTTGGATGGCATCACCAACTCAATGGATGTGAGTTTGGGTAAACTCTGGGCCTTGCTGATGGACAGGGAGGCCTGGTATGCTGTGGTCCATGGGATTGCAAAGAGTCGGACATGACTGAGTGACTGAACTGAACTGAGAGCAGTTATTTCTTTAATTTCCTCAAAGAAGTGAAAAACCTATCCACCTGACTATGTTCTTTGATGATGCTCATTGACTGACTTTACACATCCTTCCTAAGATAGATTTCTTCACCAAGAATATGATTAGTGTGGCAGTGAGCACACATCCTACAGCTATGCTAGCAATCTTTGTATTTGAAATCACACCTAAACACATTCAGTTCAGTTCAGTCATTCATCCATGTTCGATTCTCTGCGACCGCATGGACTGCAGCACACCAGGCTTCCCTGTCCATCACCAACTCCCAGAGCTTATTCAGACTCATGTCCATTGAGTTTGTGATGCCATCTGACCATCTCATCCTCTGTTGTTCTCTTCTCCTCCTGCCTTCAATCTTTCCCAGCATCAGGGTCTTTTACAATGAGTCAGTTCTTCGCATCAAGTGGCCAAAGTATTGGAGTTTCAGCTTCAACATCGGTCCTTCCAACGAATATTTAGGACTGATTTCCTTTAGGATGGACTGGTTGGATCTCCTTGCAGTCCAAAGGACTCTCAAGAGTCTTCTCCAACACCCCAGTTCAAAAGCATCAATTCTTTGTGATTTGACAAAACTGCCATGAGGTACCACATTAGACCAGTTGGAAAGACCATCATTAGAACATCTACAAGTAACAAATGCTAGAGAGGATATGGAGAAAAGGGAACCTTCCTACACTGATGGTGGGAACGGAACTTGGTGTAGCCACTGTGGAAAAAAGTATGACAGTTCCACAGAAAACTAAAAATAGAATTGTCGTATGATCCAGCAATGCCGCTCCTGGGCATACACCCAGACAAAACTCTAATTCAAGAAGGTAAGTGCACACTATGTTCATAGCAACACTTCACAGTAGTCACAACATGGAAACAACCTAAATGTCCATCAACAGACGAATGGATAAAGAAGATTTAGTACATATATATTCAATGAAATACTACTCAACCATACAAAAGGAAAAAATAATGACATTTGCAGCAACATGGATGCAATTAGAGATTATCATACTGAGTGCAGTGAGTCAGAAAGGGAAAGACAAATACCGTATGCTATCACTTACAAGTGGAATCTAAAATATGGCACAAATTAACCTGTCTTCAAAACAGAAACAGACCCACAGATGCAGAGAGCAGATTTGTGGTTGCCAAAGGGGAGGGGGGAGGAAAAGCGATGGAAAGGGAATTGGGGGTTGGTGGATGCACAGTATTACATTTAGAATGGATAAACAATGAGGTCCTCCTGTGCAGCACTGGGAACTATAATCCAATCTCCTGGGGTAAACAGTAGTGGAAAAGAATATAGAAAATAATGCATGTTAGTATAAAACTGAGTCACTTTGCTTTATAGCACAGATCAGTACAACATTGTAAATCAGCTACACTTCAACAAAAAAGCATACTTGTATATGGTGATTTGATGCTAGTGAGGGAACTCTAGATTCACATTTGTGCATCACACAGTCAAGTAAATACAGTAGAGTCAAAGCCTGTATTGTAATCCTGGAATATGGGAGGTTTCCATGAGCTAACTCACTCTTGTATTTCTATATTGACCTCCTGTCATTACCTGCCATTCCTCAACATTTTCTCCTAACAGTATAGTTTGATCATCAACTATGAGGATGTGGCTTCCTGTTTTTCTGTTTCTGCAGATTTTTCTTTTTGCTAGAATGTACTATGCTCAGTGTCCCTATTTTTTTTTTCACATCTGCTTGAAATATATGTACCTTTTCATAATTAGGAAGATAAAGTATGATTTCTACTAGAACTAAATAAGAGTATGCTGAGTATTATTTAGTACAAAGGCAAAAAAAAAAGGAGGTAGAAAATTTTTGAAAAGGAGTGGTAATGGGGTGTGTGTGTGTGCTAAGTCTCTTCAGTCATATCTGTCTCTTTGCAGCTTATGAATTATAGCCCTCCAGGCTCCTCTGTCCATGGGATTCTCCAGGCAAGAATACTGGAGTGGGTTGCCATGCCCTCCTCCAGGGGATCTTCCTGATATAGGGATTGAACCCGAGTCTCTTCCGATTCCTTCTTTGGTTCTTTAACACTAATGTCACCTAGGAAGTCTCCAGTAATGGGGTAGTA